>NC_142624.1:722500-1347500 GCF_059453375.1 Lepisosteus platostomus
GCCTCTTGAAGCGCGGGTGCGAGGTCAGCTTGCGGTGCTCCCGGTTGCCGACGGCGGCGGCGGCGGCGGGGGCGTGGGGTGGCGGTGGGGCCGCCCGCTGCGTGTCGTCCGCCGAGCCCGGCGCCCCGCCTGCCGCCTCCCCGCCCTCCTCGGTGTCCGGCGCCGGCGGCGCTGCGCCGCTGCCGTCCTCGAGCTTGACCTCCGCCCCCTCGCCCTCGCCGACGGAAGAGCCCTCCCAGCCCGGCCCCCCCCGGGCCGACACCCCCCCCGCCCTGGGCGGGCCCTGGCCCTGCCGCAACGGAGGCGGGTTTTTGGGAAGCCGGGCGGCGTAATCGGGGGGATAGTAGGGCCCGTAGAGGTCCCCCAGATTCTTGTAGTTGGCCCACTTTCGGCACAAGCAGCACAGCAGGAGCCCCACGACTCCGGACTCGGTCACCGGGGGTCCAGGCAGGACGTACCCCGAAGAGGGGAGCGCTTTGCCCGTCGGGCTGGACTGCAGCGCGCTGTCGGAGGCGCTCGGCTTGGCTCTGGGCTTCTCCCGGGTTTCAGCCGGCTGCTCCCTCTCCCGCTCCCTCTCCCTCCTGGCGTGGGGCAGGTAGTGGAGCTGGGCGCCCTGGCTCTGGGAGGAGAGCGCCGCCAGAGCCCCGCCCGCGGGCCCCAGAGCCCCCCCCCCTCCGGGCCTGCGTCTCTGGTCCTCCTCCTCCGCGTTCACGATCGTGCACACGGCCCCCAGCTCCTGGACCCCTCTCTCCACGTGGATGTAGGGCGAAAACACGGGCTTCCTGTGCTCGGGCCACACCCCACTCCTGACAGCGGCGCCGCAGCCCGGGCTCTCCCCGCCCGCGGCCTCCACGGCCCCCAACGTCTCGGGGTTCCCGGCTTTGCTGGCGGCCCTCCGCCGGCGCCGCCTCTGCCGGACCGCGACGCCGTCGGCTCCCGGCTCCAGGGGCTTCCTCTGCCTCTGGCGGCGCGGCCTGAACTCGGCCTGCTGCGGCCCCTCCGCCGCGGCGCCGCCCTCCTGCAGCTGCGGCGCGGCCGGCGCCAGAGGCACGGCCGGGTCCGGCCCCTTCTTGTGGTTGCCCGTGTTGTTCTGGGGGGGCAGGTAGGCCTGGGGGGCGGCCGGCGCCGAGGGGGGCGCCCCGGGGATCGTCTGGGCCTGGGCCTGGGCCTGGGCCCGCTTCTGCTTGTTGACGCTCCCCACCGGCCGCCCCTTCTTCTTGCCGGAAGGGAAGTAGCCCTTGGGAACCACGCTCTCGGGCGGCTTCGGCTCCTGGGGGCCCGCGGGGCTGGCTGTGGGCGGGGGGGGGTGCGGCCTGCCCAGGGCGTGAGGCTCTCCCAGGCGCTGGTACACGTTCTGGTTCTGGCTCGGCTTGGGCGGCCCGTAGGCCGGGGGGCTGCCGGAGAACTCCTCCAGGGCCGGGCCGCCCGCCAGCCCCCCGGCCTCCTGCAGCTTCTGCCTCAGGAGCGCGGCGGCGCCCTGCTCGCCCCGCCGGGGCTCCAGCTGCTGGTAGGTGCTGGCGAAGCGCTGGATGTCCGACAGCGCCGAGGAGCTGGAGGAGCAGGAGGAGGGGGAGGGCGCCGGGCGGGCCAGGGCGGGGGGGGGAGGGAGCGGCCCCAGCAGGGTGAGGTCCGGTGCCCTGAGCTCTCCTTTCCGGGCCTCGTCCCTGCCGCCGCCGCCATCCGCCACCCCCAGCTCCCCGGAGAGGCCTCTCGCCTCCCGGCCCGCCTCGCCCCCCGCTCCGGTCGCGCCCCGTCTCTCGAGGGGCTCCCCGTCGCCGCAGGGGTAGGGAATGGCCGAGGGGGGGGCCGGGCCGGTCTCCTCGGCGCCGCGGTACGACATGATCTCGTCCAGGGAGAGGCCCTGGCCCAGGAAGGGGAGCCCCCCGCCGCTGCCCAGGCTGGGGAAACCGGCGCCCCCGCCGCAGCTGTTTCTGGGGCCCCCCGGGGCAGCGGCGGCGGCGCCCTCGTCGCCCCGCAGCGGGGCCGAGCTGTGGTTGCCGGGCGCGGCCTTCTTCACGCCGGGCGAGGTGATCTTCTGCACGATGGCCTCCAGCTTCAGGCCGCGGCCCTTGCGGGGGGGCAGGATCTTGGTCTTGCCCGAGGGGGACGGCGAGCCGGCGTGCGGGGCCGCGGGGGCCGAGCAGGGGCCGCCGAGCTGGGGCCCCTCGGGGCTGGCGGAGAGCGGGTCCAGCTCCGGCCCCGGGTGGGCGTGGAGGCCGGCGGGGCCCGACAGGGGGCCCCTCGGGGCCGGCAGGGGCCGCTCCGGGCCGGAGGCGGGGTAGCCGGCGCAGGGGGGCGGCCGCGGGCTCTGGAGGTGGTGGGGGGCGTCGTGGTGCTGCCGCTTGGCGGGGATGGGGGAGATGAAGGAGCGGACGCGGCGCCGCATCATCAGGGGGTTGGCGTCCCCCGCGCTGCCGGCTTTGGGGTGCTGGTGCTGCCCCCCCAGGCCCGGGGCCGCGGGCGAGCCGGCAGAGGCGCCGGCCGACAGGGGGCGGAACGACTGGACGACCTCCTCCGCGACCCCCCGCGCCGAGGGCTCCAGCTCGGCGTGGCGCTTGGGCGGGGAGGCGAGCGAGCCCCTCCTGCCCTGGCTGTCCACGTCGCGGCCCGCCTGCGCCATGCCCCACAGCTTCACCATGTTGTAGTAGCTGCTCTGCTGGGACTGGGGCGGCTGGGAGCCCGGCGACAGCAGGCCGGGCTGGGCCCGCGGGCCCTGGGGGCTCTGGTGCTGGTGCCGGTGCCCTCCAGAGCCAGGCGACATCATGAGAACCGGGTCCTTGTGCCCGGCGGGACGGCCGCCGTGGTGCATCTGGGAGGCCCACTCCCCCCGGCTGTCCACGCCAGGCGCGTGGGGGTACAGCTGGCTCTTGTGGGGCGCGGGCTGGTGGAGGGGGGGGGGCGGGTGGTGGGAATGATGCTGGGAGTGGGGGCTCATCTTGTGGCCCCCCAGGCCCCCTCCTCCCGCGGTCACGGCCTGCTCCAGCCCGAACCCGGGGCCCCCGCCGCTGTCCACACCGGGGAAGTAGCCGGGGTACCGCGAGGAGGAGGAGAGGGAGGAAGAGGAGGAGGTGGGAGGGTGGTGGTGGTGGTGGTGGTGGTGGGGGGGGGGAGGGTAGGCCAGACTGCTGCTCCTCCCGCCCCCGGGGGACAGCGCCCGCAGGACGTCAATGGGGTCCGCCGAGGGCCCTCCGCGGTGGTGGGCCGGGGCTCTCGCGTCCTTCCCCGGGGAGAGGCGGTTCTGATGGTGGGCCTCCCGATCCTTGGAGACATGTGGGGGTCCCGCGGCCCCGTCGCGGACCCCCCTCCCGCGGTCCCGGTCCGCGTCCTTCGCCCTGCCTGGCTCCGGCTGCAGCGAGGAGGAGGAGGAGGAGGAGGAGGAGAGCGACTGCTGGATCACCGACGCCCCCGCGGAAGCCTGCGGCCCGGCCCTCTCGCGCTCCGGGGTGGTCCGCCGGGAAGGGGAGACGTCGCAGATGACGGAGCGGCGCTCCGAGGCGGGCCCGGCGAGGGGCTCGGCGTCCTGCAGGAGCAGCTGCTGCACGGCCGACGGGCCCGGCGGCTCCGGCGCCTTGCGCGCCAGCGAGTAGTCGGCCAGGTTGATGTGCTTGGGGCCCGGCGGCTCGGCGCCCTTCTTGTCGGCCCAGCTGTGGCCCCAGGCCGCGGAGGGGGGCCCGGCCGTGTAGTGCTTGCCGGTGGGGGCCGGGGTGGGGGGGTGGTCCGGGCTGGCCAGGACGCCCTGCGGGGGCCGCGAGAGGGCGGGGCCGTGCGGGGGTCCCGGCGGGGGGTCGGCCCGGCCGTAGCGCCGGTCCAGGTGGTACCCCTGCAGGACCTCCTGCAGCAGGCTGGGGCCCTGCTGCGGGTGCGGAGGGGGGGGCGGCTGCTTGTCCGCGCGGGCCCCGGGGCCCTTCCGGCCCCCCCCCGCCGCGGCGTAGTGGGGGAGCGGCTGGTGGTACCCCTGGTAGCCCCCCGCCATGGCACCGGCGGAGCTCCTCGGCCCCACCCCGGAGGGGGGCGCGTCCGGGTAGCCGTAGGGACTCTTCTGCGAAGCGGGGAGCCGCCCCGCGCTGGCGGCGGGGGCCGTTTTGGGGCCATAATGCAAGGGGTACCCCACACCCCCCTCTCCATTGTGGCTGGTGGTGTCCCCAGGGGGCCCTCGAGTGTCGTCCGACGAGTACATTTTGGGGTCTGCAGCCCACGCCTGGCGCCCCTGAGGTCTGGGGGCGTGAGAGGGGGTCCCCGCGGCGGGCGCGGGGGGCGGGGGCTCCTGGCGGGGCTCAGGCGGCTCGGAGCGAACGGACACGATCACCCCGACTCCCGAGCTCTGCTCCTTCAGGGAGCGGGCCCCCGACACGCTCCTGCGCCCCTCCTGTCCGTACTCCCCTTCCTCCTCCTCGTCCTCCTCGGCGGCGCGGGGCAGGAGTGAGGGGGTCGGCGGGGGGCGGCTGGGGGTCCGCTCGCCCTCACCGCCCTCAGCCGCGCCGCCCTCCTCTTCCTCCGCTTCGTCCTCGTCCTCCTCGGCCCGCGGCTCGCGGGGGTCAGAGGGCGCCGCGGCGGGGGCCGGCTCGCTCGGCTCCACCTCCTCCCCGGGGGGCGCGGGGGCGGGCGCGGGCGCGGGGGGGCTGCAGGAGGGGGGCGGGGGGGGCGGGGGCGGGGGCGGCGGGTTGGACAGGGCGGGCGTGGAGGAAGGCGAGGCAGACGAGGAGGAAGAGGAGGGAGAGAGCTGCTGCTGCAGAGCGGGAGGGGGCGCCCCCTGGGCCGGCGCTGCCCTCCTGCTGGGCCCCCCCGCGCCCCCCTCCGTGCGGGAGGGCGAGTGCGCGGCGGCCTGGGCGCGCGCGGCGGCGGCCTGAGGGAGCCCCGCCGACTCCGAGCCGCTGCTGGTGCCGCTCAGCTGGCGCAGCCGCTCGCCCGCGCCGGGGCTCCCCAGCGACTGGGGCGACTTCAGCAGCTCGTCCGCCTGGGACCCCCCGTCCGAGTTGGCGGAGGAGCCCCCGCCCCCCCCTCCCTCCGCGGCCCCCGGCCTGCGAGACGCGCCGCGGCGGGGCGGGCCGCCGGTGCTGCTGGCGCCGCTGCAGCTGCTGCCGGAGGAGAGCAGGCCGGGCGGGGGCGCCGGGGGGGCCGGGGGGTACGGGGGGGCCTCCTTGGCCCGCCTGTGGGGCAGCAGCGTGTCGGACAGCAGCATGTGCTGCACCGTGTTGGGCAGGTTGGCCACCTGCGAGCTCAGGGCGCTGAGGGCGCTCAGGCCGCTCAGGCCCGGGTCCGGCGGGCGCTTGTCAGGCGGCCCGTCCAGCGCCGAGGCCCGGAACAGCGCCGGCGCCTCCTCCCGGCGGACAGGGCCGGCGCTGGGCGTGGGGCTGAGCTGCGGCAGCGGGGCCGGCGGGCGGCCGGGCCCCTGGCTGCTCCGGGACGCTCCGGCCGAATTCCCGGCCCCCTCCCCGGCGCCCCCGGCCCCCCCCATCAGCGGCGAGGGGGAGGAGCTGCAGCTGGGGGAGGGGACCACCGAGGCGGCCGGGGAGGGGTTGGAAATGGGGCTGAAGTTCTGGTGGAACTGCTGGGGCGGCGGCGCCCCCTGCTGGTGCTGCAGGGGCGACTGGGACGAGGCCTCCTGGGGGGCGAAGGGCGCGACGGAGGAGGAGGAGGAGGAGGAGGGGGGCAGGGCCTGGGGGGGCAGCTTGCCTGGGGGGGGGTAGGACGCTGCCGCCCCCAGGTGCATCTTGCCCAGGCCCTGCGGGTGGGGGGAGGGGTGGGGCAGCGGGCGGTGCGAGTGGGGGAGGGGGTGGGGGTGGTGCTGGGGCGAGGGCTGCGAGAGGTACCCGTACCCCGGGGGGTAGCCCTGCCCCAGGCTGTCGTACTGCCCCGCGGGGGTGGCCGCGCCCCCAGGAACCCCAGGGCCCCCCGATAGGGGGGCAGCCCCGGCGGAGTTGGACGTGGAGGAGGAGGAGGAGGAGGAGGAGGAAGAGGCCGAGTTCACCTTCCCGTAGTCGAAGGCGGCGCTGTGGTAGTGCTGCGGGGGCGAGCCGTAGGAGCCAGCGGCCCCCGCGGCCGGAGTGGGGGGGTAGTGGGCGTACTGGGGGCCAAGCCGGTGCCCCGCAAGGTGGTACCCCCCGCGGGGGTGTGGCGGCTGCTGGGAGGAGGAGGAGGAGGAGGAAGAGGAGGAGGGGGGGCCGCCCTGCGGGAGCAGGGGCTGGTGGGAAGGGTAGGCCTGCTGGCGCAGGTGCAGCTGGGAGGAGGAGGAGGAGGAGGAGGAGGAGGAGGAGCCGGCCGCGCCCTGCGAGTTGGCCTGCTGGGCCACGCCGTACTGCTGGGAGGGCGAGAAGGCGGCGCCGCTGTAGTCCAGCTGGTAGTGCGACAGCAGCCCGGAGGCCGGGCCCGCGGGCCGGTACTGGGGCCCCAGCGGGTGGCCCTCCAGGGACGGGTAGCCGAAGCCGCCGTAGCCGCCGGCCGCCTGCCCCCGGCGCTGGGCCTCCTTGCTGGCCATGTAGTAGTACTCCGCCACCTCCTTGCGGTAGGAGCTGCTGCCCGCGGCGCCGCTGGCCGGCGGGTACCCCGGCTCCCCGGCGCCGCCGCCGCCCCTGCGGCCCCCGTACCCCGCGTGCAGGCCCATCCCGGGCTGGGGCAGCGCGCCCTGCGGGTGGGGCAGCGGCCCGCCCGCGCCCACGAAGTCCTCCACCAGCCGCGGGGACCCCAGCGCGTCCGGCGGGTAGGGGGGGCCGCCTGCGCCGCCGGCCTGCCCCGCGGGCCCGGGGAAGGCGGGCGCGGAGCCGTCGCGGAACGTCTGCATGCTGGCGCGCCGGCGTCTGCGCGCGGCGGCGCTGTCTGGTCCCTCTGGCGTCACGGGGCGCGCTCGGCCGTCAGCACATGGCTCGCCGCGCCGCGCCGCGCCCGCCACAGATCACAAGAAGCACAAGACAAAGAAAGGACAGAAGTCTCTGGTCCACAGGCTCTCAGCGGCCAGGTGCGCTCGCTCCGAGGCTCTCAGGGCCCGCGCGGGATCGGCCGGCCCATTTCCTCTCGGTCCGGGCCCTGCGCAGACTCGTCTCCGGCTGGGAACAGCAGGGCTACAGCGCGCCGGACCTGCGGGCGCAGACAGCGGACAGCAGCGTTACCAGCGCCGGTAACACACGCACACGCACACGCACACGCACACGCACACGCACACGCACACGCACACGCACACGCACACGCACACGCACTGCCTCCCCCACTGGGACACACAAACAACACAAACTGGAATGCTACAGAACCCTAAACAGACAATACACACCAGCTGAATATTTGACCAACATAAGAAACAGCATAAAGAAACAGACTCTGACGAAGTACAGGCTCAGTGACCACAACCTGGCCACAGACACTGGACACTGACAGGCCTGGCTGTCCAGAGAGTACAGGCTCAGTGACCACAGACACTGGACACAGGCAGACCTGGCTGTCCAGAGAGGACAGGCTCAGTGACCACAGCCTGACCAGAGACACTGGACACAGGCAGACCTGGCTGTCCAGAGAGGACAGGCTCAGTGACCACAGCCTGGCCAGAGACACTGGACACAGGCAGACCTGGCTGTCCAGAGAGGACAGGCTCAGTGACCACAGCCTGGCCAGAGACACTGGACACAGGCAGACCTGGCTGTCCAGAGAGGACAGGCTCAGTGACCACAGCCTGGCCAGAGACACTGGACACTGATAGGCCTGGCTGTCCAGAGAGGACAGGCTCAGTGACCACAGCCTGGCCAGAAACACTGGACACTGATAGGCCTGGCTGTCCAGAGAGGACAGGCCCAGTGACCACAGACACTGGACACAGGCAGACCTGGCTGTCCAGAGAGGACAGGCTCAGTGACCACAGCCTGGTCAGAAACACTGGACACTGATAGGCCTGGCTGTCCAGAGAGGACAGGCTGAACTCCCACTGCCATATTGTTAATTCTATCTGCTTTGAAAACACTGTAAATGATCAGTCATGCTAATGAAATGTTTGAATGTGAATTTGACAGCGAATGCATTCAGTCCCGTCATGTCCAACACAGAAAGAGAGAGCAGTGAAGTGTAGGGTCCACTCACACCAGGATTACACAAAATAAACACCCCATCTAAGTTCTATAAAAACACCCTCCATGTGCAGAGAAAAACTCCAGATAGTATGTGCAGGGCAGAATTAGGACAATACCCTCTGCTGATCAACATACACAAAAGAGCAAAATAGTATTCGATACATCAAAAAAGCCGTGACTAGAACTCCTACCACCACAAAGCCCTGCTGAGCCAAGAGCTGAGCCCAAAACAGAGCCCCCTGAGCCAGCTGGTCCTGAGGCTCACTGACCTGAGCCACACCAACACTAACCAGCCTCAGGACAGCACTGCTAGAGCAACACAACCCAGACTCAACCACATCACAGCACAGATCAAACAGCAATATCTCACACACTGGGACACACACACAGCATAAACTGGAATGCTACAGAACCCTAAACAGACAATACAGACTAGCCGAATATTTGACCAAGATAAGAAACAGCATAAAGAAACAGACCCTTACAAAGTACAGGCTCAGTGACCACAACCTGGCCACAGACACTGGACACTGACAGGCCTGACTGCCCAGAGAGGACAGGCTCAGTGACACAGCCTGGCCAGAGACACTGGACACAGGCAGACCTGGCTGTCCAGAGAGGACAGGCTCAGTGACACAGCCTGGCCAGAGACACTGGACACAGGCAGACCTCGCCAGCGAGGAGAAACAGAGACAGAGATACACTTCCTACAGCACTGTGACAGATACTCTGGGATTGCATATAACAAATAAATATACAGAAGTAGATAAAAATATCAAACACAATTGCAAATGAATCCCAGAGGCAGAACAGCTCCCAGCCCTGCCAGGAGAGGGAGGGGGCCCAGCAGGTGGCCTCCTGTCCCGCCTGGGGAGCAGCGACTGACCTCCCAGCGTGCCGCGTGTGGCGTCTGTCAATGTTTACTTCTGGGCTCGTCCTGTAAATGTCCGCAAGTATCTCGTTAATTGTATCAGCCCCGGCTCCGGCATGCCCACAAAGCCCTGTGAATGGGACCGAGCCGAGCGCCGTCAGTCCCCTCCTTTCCCGCACCGGCTGTCGGATGGGTCTCGGGGACAGCACCCCCCCAGAAGTTGGGGTGACGGTGCGAGTCCGCGATAGTGGGTTCAACACCTGGCCAAGAGTCACGGCATCCCACTGAGAGCTCGCTCCCTTTCTCCCACAGCGCCCGCCGGCCGCGGCTCCGCACCTCGCGACGATGAATGCCGAACCGGTTCTGGACGGGTCCAGAACAACCGCCGGCTCCGAGCGCCGCCACGGCCGCGGTTCGGGCAGGCTCGGGTCTCGACCCGCAGCCGAGCCGCCGTCCTCCGCCCGAAAGAGGCTGGTCTCGAACCGATCGCGCCCCGAACCGCCCGGGCCCCAGCGGTACCGGGGAGAGCCCGCTGCCTGCCCCCCCGCCCGCCCCCCGGAGGTGACCGGCCACGCTGCCTCAGCCCAGACACCTCCTCACCTCCGCACCAGCCCCGCTTGGAAAAACAATGAGACCGCGGCGTACCTGCGCCGCCGGGAACAACAAAATGTCGTTTCTGGGCCGGGAGGTAGCAGGAGAAAAAAACACGAAAACGGCGACGGTACCTGTTCTCGGCGGCCGGAGGCGGCGTGCGGCACGGTCAGGCCAGAAGCTGGAGCGAAGGGGGCGGTTCGAGCGCCGGGCGAATCCTCGGGCTCCCGTAGCTCGCCTGGCCGCCTTCCCTGCTCCGCCTCCCGGGGAGAGCGTCCGCGGCCGAGTCGGCACCGTCACGAGAGTCCCGGCCGCTTTCTATTTTATTTTTTTCCCCCACCGCCGCAATTATTCCTACGTAGGTGCGGCGTGTTATTTTTATCCCCCTTCCAAAAATCTCGGAGGCGAAGGACGTGCCGGGGACCCTGTCTCTCAGCTGACCGGCGAGGGCCAACCACATAGCGGACGGGCCGCCCTCCCCTCTCCCCCGTGTCGGCCGGGCGCCGGAGTAACAGGCGATCTCCGCTTCTCCGAGAAAAACAACACTGTGTCGGCAGTCATTTCAGCGGCGAGGCCGGCTCGTCTCTGCCCCCATCTTGCCTGCTCCTTCCCTCCCGAACCAGACGCGAAAAACCCCCGTTCTGCCGCACACGCACGACGTTTGCCTGAAAGCTGAACCGCCTCGTATTACAGACACACACACACCCCCTCTCCCTCCGCCCGGCCTCCCCCATCTCTCCCTCTCCGCGCCTGGCGCTGCTTAATTAAACTGCGTTTTAATTAGCCCGTCACCTGATTTCTGAGATACGTTCCACGTTGGAGGCGAGATCAAAAACTAAGCAAGGAGTTTTTTCCTGCAGCTGTAGTGGCTGCTCGGCTGTAGGGACATTACAGACCGTCCGCTGGTCCGTCCACAGCTGGACTGCTCGCTGTTGGACTGTCTGTCCACAGCTGGGCTGCTCGCTGTTGGACTGTCTGTCCACAGCTGGACTGTTCGCTGTTGGACTGTCTGTCCACAGCTGGACTGCTCGCTGTTGGACTGTCTGTCCACAGCTGGACTGTTCGCTGTTGGACTGTCTGTCCACAGCTGGATTGACGTCTGCCAGTCTGCATCCACAGCTGGATTGATCTCTGTAGCTCTTTTTGTCCACAGCTGGATTAGTCTCTGCAGGTTTGTGTGTCCACATCTGGATTAGTCTCTGCAGGTTTGTGTGTCCACAGATGGACAGTCAGTCAGTCCTGTCAGTCAGTCCTGTGCTGTCAGTCAGACTCCCATTAATCATATCTTCGGGCCTGTGTCCACACCTGAATTGGTCTCTGCAGGCCTGTGTGTCCACAGCTGGATTAATATCTTCAGGCCTGTGTCCACAGTTGGACATGTCTCTGCAGGCCTGTGTGTCCACAGCTGGACAGGGCAGACGGAGGCAGGGGAAGAATCCGCACAGCAGGAACAGGAGACACATCAAATTTGAAAAGATGGAGGGAAGGGATACTGTCCACCCCACTAGTGTAGACTACCAGTACGGCAAACTCTGCACTCAGACAGCCCGCCAGGTGTGACAGTGCTGTCAGTCAGACTCCCAGTGTGCAGCAGTCTGATCCACTCCAGGGTTTACAGTGCTGTCAGTCAGACTCCCAGTGCGCAGCAGTCTGATCCACTCCAGGGTTTACAGTGCTGTCAGTCAGACTCCCAGTGTGCAGCAGTCTGATCCACTCCAGGGTTTACAGTGCTGTCAGTCAGACTCCCAGTGTGCAGCAGTCTGATCCACTCCAGGTGTGACAGTGCTGTCAGTCAGACTCCCAGTGTGCAGCAGTCTGATCACTCCAGGTGTGACAGTGCTGTCAGTCAGACTCCCAGTGTGCAGCAGTCTGATCCACTCCAGGTGTGACAGTGCTGTCAGTCAGACTCCCAGTGTGCAGCAGTCTGATCCACTCCAGGTGTGACAGTGCTGTCAGTCAGACTCCCAGTGCGCAGCAGTCTGATCCACTCCAGGGTTTACAGTGCTGTCAGTCAGACTCCCAGTGCGCAGCAGTCTGATCCACTCCAGGTGTGACAGTGCTGTCAGTCAGACTCCCAGTGTGCAGCAGTCTGATCCACTCCAGGGTTTACAGTGCTGTCAGTCAGACTCCCAGTGTGCAGCAGTCTGATCCACTCCAGGGTTTACAGTGCTGTCAGTCAGACTCCCAGTGGGCAGCAGTCTGATCCACTCCAGGTGTGACAGTGCTGTCAGACTCCCAGTGTGCAGCAGTCTGATCCGCTCCAGGGTTTACAGTGCTGTCAGTCAGACTCCCAGTGTGCAGCAGTCTGATCACTCCAGGTGTGACAGTGCTGTCAGTCAGACCCCCAGTGTGCAGCAGTCTGATCCACTCCAGGTGTGACAGTGCTGTCAGTCAGACTCCCAGTGGGCAGCAGTCTGACCCACTCCAGGGTTTACAGTGCTGTCAGTCAGACTCCCAGTGTGCAGCAGTCTGATCACTCCAGGTGTGACAGTGCTGTCAGTCAGACTCCCAGTGGGCAGCAGTCTGATCCACTCCAGGTGTGACAGTGCTGTCAGTCAGACTCCCAGTGGGCAGCAGTCTGACCCACTCCAGGGTTTACAGTGCTGTCAGTCAGACTCCCAGTGTGCAGCAGTCTGATCACTCCAGGTGTGACAGTGCTGTCAGTCAGACTCCCAGTGGGCAGCAGTCTGACCCACTCCAGGGTTTACAGTGCTGTCAGTCAGACTCCCAGTGTGCAGCAGTCTGATCCACTCCAGGTGTGACAGTGCTGTCAGTCAGACTCCCAGTGTGCAGCAGTCTGATCCACTCCAGGGTTTACAGTGCTGTCAGTCAGACTCCCAGTGTGCAGCAGTCTGATCCGCTCCAGGGTTTACAGTGCTGTCAGTCAGACTCCCAGTGTGCAGCAGTCTGATCACTCCAGGTGTGACAGTGCTGTCAGTCAGACTCCCAGTGTGCAGCAGTCTGATCCACTCCAGGGTTTACAGTGCTGTCAGTCAGACTCCCAGTGTGCAGCAGTCTGATCCGCTCCAGGGTTTACAGTGCTGTCAGTCAAGACTCCCAGTGTGCAGCAGTCTGATCACTCCAGGTGTGACAGTGCTGTCAGTCAGACTCCCAGTGTGCAGCAGTCTGATCCACTCCAGGGTTTACAGTGCTGTCAGTCAGACTCCCAGTGGGCAGCAGTCTGACCCACTCCAGGGTTTACAGTGCTGTCAGTCAGACTCCCAGTGTGCAGCAGTCTGATCCACTCCAGGTGTGACAGTGCTGTCAGTCAGACTCCCAGTGTGCAGCAGTCTGATCCACTCCAGGGTTTACAGTGCTGTCAGTCAGACTCCCAGTGTGCAGCAGTCTGATCCACTCCAGGGTTTACAGTGCTGTCAGTCAGACTCCCAGTGGGCAGCAGTCTGATCCACTCCAGGTGTGACAGTGCTGTCAGACTCCCAGTGTGCAGCAGTCTGATCCGCTCCAGGGTTTACAGTGCTGTCAGTCAGACTCCCAGTGTGCAGCAGTCTGATCACTCCAGGTGTGACAGTGCTGTCAGTCAGACCCCCAGTGTGCAGCAGTCTGATCCACTCCAGGTGTGACAGTGCTGTCAGTCAGACTCCCAGTGGGCAGCAGTCTGACCCACTCCAGGGTTTACAGTGCTGTCAGTCAGACTCCCAGTGTGCAGCAGTCTGATCACTCCAGGTGTGACAGTGCTGTCAGTCAGACTCCCAGTGTGCAGCAGTCTGATCCGCTCCAGGGTTTACAGTGCTGTCAGTCAGACTCCCAGTGTGCAGCAGTCTGATCACTCCAGGTGTGACAGTGCTGTCAGTCAGACCCCCAGTGTGCAGCAGTCTGATCCACTCCAGGTGTGACAGTGCTGTCAGTCAGACTCCCAGTGGGCAGCAGTCTGACCCACTCCAGGGTTTACAGTGCTGTCAGTCAGACTCCCAGTGTGCAGCAGTCTGATCACTCCAGGTGTGACAGTGCTGTCAGTCAGACTCCCAGTGGGCAGCAGTCTGACCCACTCCAGGGTTTACAGTGCTGTCAGTCAGACTCCCAGTGTGCAGCAGTCTGATCCACTCCAGGTGTGACAGTGCTGTCAGTCAGACTCCCAGTGTGCAGCAGTCTGATCCACTCCAGGGTTTACAGTGCTGTCAGTCAGACTCCCAGTGTGCAGCAGTCTGATCCGCTCCAGGGTTTACAGTGCTGTCAGTCAGACTCCCAGTGTGCAGCAGTCTGATCACTCCAGGTGTGACAGTGCTGTCAGTCAGACTCCCAGTGTGCAGCAGTCTGATCCACTCCAGGGTTTACAGTGCTGTCAGTCAGACCCCCAGTGTGCAGCAGTCTGATCCACTCCAGGGTTTATAGTGCTGTCAGTCAGACTCCCAGTGTGCAGCAGTCTGATCCACTCCAGGGTTTACAGTGCTGTCAGTCAGACTCCCAGTGTGCAGCAGTCTGATCCACTCCAGGGTTTACAGTGCTGTCAGTCAGACCCCCAGTGTGCAGCAGTCTGATCCACTCCAGGGTTTATAGTGCTGTCAGTCAGACTCCCAGTGTGCAGCAGTCTGATCCACTCCAGGGTTTACAGTGCTGTCAGTCAGACTCCCAGTGTGCAGCAGTCTGATCCGCTCCAGGGTTTACAGTGCTGTCAGTCAGACTCCCAGTGCGCAGCAGTCTGATCCACTCCAGGGTTTACAGTGCTGTCAGTCAGACTCCCAGTGCGCAGCAGTCTGATCCACTCCAGGTGTGACAGTACTGTCAGTCAGACTCCCAGTGAGATCTCGCCTCAGACACAAGTGCCCTCAGCCTGCCTCTGTCCAGAAGCTCTTCAATCCCAGAGTCTCATCCCGCCGAGTCCTGATCGGGGCCGTGTTGCTCAGACACACCCTCCTCCCACCACTCGTGGTGTAAAGAGACCTCTCCTGCTCTTCATCACTCCGTAAGCTGCTCTGTTTACTGAGAAGATCCAGTCCCTCCAGCCCCTCTGTGTGCTGTGTTCCTGCAGGGACAGGAGGAGCTCCCACCTTGTCCAGCGCCAGAGACAGCCGGACAACCCGGAGCGGATCAGACCGCAGTGTAACTGGGAGTCTGGAGGACTTGTCTGAATTCTGTTTGTCTTGTTTCCTCTCACTGAGTTTATAAATACACTTGCAGGGAAAATTAGCCTTGATGGTGAAGAATTAATTAGTCAGCCTCATTTTTGTCCCAAATATGAAAACCCTCATTCATCACCCTTCACAGCCAAGCTCCTAAACGTCTTGTACAGCAGAGATGCAGATAATCACATCAACACAAGCTGTCCACTAGAGAACACAACAACCCTCACTGATTCCACAGCAGGCTCACGTATCTGCACTTATTGCACTAGTAATTGTGTTAATAAGTGCTGCTAATTAACACCATTCACTAAACTGGGTGGGAGTATTTACTTAAAAAAAGAAGTATCCTCTCTCTCAGCTCTACCCACTGTCCCACACTGCCTCCCTCTCTCTCTCAGCTCTACCCACTGTCCCACACTGCCTCCCTCTCTCTCAGCTCTACCCACTGTCCCACACTGCCTCTCTCTCTCAGCTCTACCCACTGTCCCACACTGCCTCCCTCCCTCTCTCAGCTCTACCCACTGTCCCACACTGCCTCTCTCTCTCAGCTCTACCCACTGTCCCACACTGCCTCTCTCTCTCAGCTCTACCCACTGTCCCACACTGCCTCTCTCTCTCAGCTCTACCCACTGTCCCACACTGCCTCTCTCTCTCAGCTCTACCCACTGTCCCACACTGCCTCCCTCTCTCTCTCAGCTCTACCCACTGTCCCACACTGCCTCCCTCTCTCTCTCAGCTCTACCCACTGTCCCACACTGCCTCTCTCTCTCAGCTCTACCCCCTGTCCCACACTGCCTCTCTCTCAGCTCTACCCACTGTCCCACACTGCCTCCCTCTCTTTCTCAGCTCTACCCACTGTCCCACACTGCCTCTCTCTCTCAGCTCTACCCCGTGTCCCACACTGCCTCTCTCTCAGCTCTACCCACTGTCCCACACTGCCTCTCTCTCTCTCTCAGCTCTACCCACTGTCCCACACTGCCTCTCTCTCTCAGCTCTACCCACTGTCCCACACTGCCTCCCTCTACCCACCATGAACAAAATGATCCCCCCAGTCTCCCCCTGTAAAACAATGACAGCGTATCGTTACCGCACACCTAATGATGACAGTTAGCTATTTTCATCATAGTTACCAAGGCAACCCAATTGCTGAGGCCTCACAGAGCAGAGCAGCTGTGAGAGAGAGAGGGGGCGTGGGAGAGAAAGAGAGGAGAGAGGAGACACAGAGAGAGAGGAGTGAGCAGAGAGGAGAGAAGACGACGAGAGAGGAGCAAGCAGAGAGGAGAGGAGACAGAAAGAAAGAAGCGAGCAGATAGGAGACACAGAGAGAGAAGAGAGACAGGACAGGCAGGGTGACAGGGAAGAGAGAGGGAGACAGACCTGTATGAGGGGTGTATCTGTGTGTGAGGGGTGTATCAGTGAGTGTGAGGGGTGTATCAGTGAGTGTGAGGGGTGTATCAGTGTGTGTGTGTAGGTGTGAGGGGTGTATCAGTGAGTGTGAGTGAGTGTATCAGTGTGTGTGTGTGTGTGTGAGGGGTGTATCAGTGTGAGTGAGTGAGTGTGTGAGTGAGTGTGTGTGAGGGGTGTATCAGTGAGTGTGAGTCTGTGTGAGGGGTGTATCAGTGAGTGTGAGTGATCAGTGTGTGTGTGTGTGAGGGGTGTATCAGTGTGAGTGAGTGAGTGTGTGTGAGGGGTGTATCAGTGAGTGAGTGTGAGGGGTGTATCAGTGAGTGTGAGTGAGTGTGACGGGTGTATCAGTGTGTGTGATTGAGGGAGACACTGCTGTCCCTCTCCTCTCACACTGACACTCCTGACTGGACTGGAGACACTGCTGTCCCTCTCCTCTCACACTGACACTCCTGACTGGACTGGAGACACTGCTGTCCCTCTCCTCTCACACTGACACACTCCTGACTGGACTGGAGACACTGCTGTCCCTCTCCTCTCACACTGACACACTCCTGACTGGACTGGAGACACTGCTGTCCCTCTCCTCTCACACTGCCCCTGAATTCACACACTGACACTCCTGACTGGACTGGAGACACTGCTGTCCCTCTCCTCTCACACTGACACACTCCTGACTGGACTGGAGACACTGCTGTCCCTCCCCTCTCACACTGACACACTCCTGACTGGACTGGAGACACTGCTGGAGACACTGCTGTCCCTCTCCTCTCACACTGACACACTCCTGACTGGACTGGAGACACTGCTGTCCCCCTCCTCTCACACTGACACACTCCTGACTGGACTGGAGACACTGCTGTCCCTCTCCTCTCACACTGACACTCCTGACTGGACTGGAGACACTGCTGTCCCTCTCCTCTCACACTGTCCCTGAATTCACACACTGACACACTCCTGACTGGACTGGAGACACTGCTGTCCCTCTCCTCTCACACTGACACACTCCTGACTGGACTGGAGACACTGCTGTCCCTCTCCTCTCACACTGACACACTCCTGACTGGACTGGAGACACTGCTGTCCCTCTCCTCTCACACTGACACTCCTGACTGGACTGGAGACACTGCTGTCCCCCTGACAATGTTGAATAAGTCAAACCCGGAGTGGATCAGACTGCTCTGCACTGGGAGTGTCCGCAGGTGTGACCCCTCACACTGTGACCCCCTGAGAGAGGGTTCGAGCCTCCTCCTGCTGGGGCCTGGGGCTGCCCTCTGTCTCACAACACCCCAAGCACCCCCACACAGCTCCCGGCTCTCGGGGTCAGTCTGGGCTTTAGGGGCCTCCAGGGGCCCCAGTCCACAGTCCGGCCCGCAGCGTCGGGGTGTGGAAACAGTCCGATCGGGTCGAAAGATCTGGGGTCACTGCCCCGGCCTGCAGGGGTCAGGGGTTCCCCGACCCCAGAGCCCAGAGGGACAGCGGGAGCCCCAGTGACCCCCCACACCCCCACAGACACCCCCAGGGGCTCGGGCGGCAGACCGGCGGGCTCCTCTGTGTGTGTGTGTCTGCGCTATTAATCACAACACGACACGACACGACACCCACTCAGGCCGCACAGCCCCTCCACTCCCGCTCCCACTCCCACCCGCCAGGGCAGCGGGCCGCCCGCGAGCGAGGCACACGGGTGACAGAAACACGCGCGGCCGGTACTCACGCCGTGGGTCGCGCTGGTCGCCCGAAACGACGCTCCTGCGAGCCCCTGAGCCGCCCCGCACATCTCCCCGAGCGGCCCGGGTGCGGGTCCGGTCCAGGTCCGGTCCGGTTCGGCGGGGACGCTGTGTCGACAGAGACGCAGGCGGCGGCCGTTACTCTGATGACGACATTCCCGCACAGCCGCGAGCAGCAGCAGCACGGGCCGCCCGCTCACGCGCAGCTCCCCCCACCTCTCTCCTCCTCCTCCTCGCGCGCTCTCTCTCCTCGCGCTCCTCTTCGGAACGGGCGCCCGGCGCTCGCGCAGCCCAGCGGGGAGTGCGCTCGCGCTGCCACGGGGGGGCTCCCGCCTCGCGGCTCCGCGATCGATACCCTCCGGACCGGGAGACAGCCGCGCGATCGCAGGATTAATCGGATTCCTCTCCGGCTCGCTCTCGCGCTCGCGCTGGACCCCCTCTCGCTCGCTCGGGCTCTGAGCTCCCCAGCATCCAGCGCAATCAGAGCAGCGCGTCAGGCCCGGCTAATCGAGTGCGGAGAGCACGCTGGCCGTGCATGCTTTTATCATCCGAGTCTGCGGTAATGTGCAGGAATTACCAACACTGTGGAGTCCGGGACACTGACACAGCCCAGTCACAGGCTCTAGACTCTTCTAGTCCCTGTGGAGTCCAGAACACCGACACAGCCCAGTCACAGGCTCTAGACTCTTCTAGTCCCTGTGGAGTCCGGGACACTGACACAGCCCAGTCACAGGCTCTAGACTCTTCTAGTCCCTGTGGAGTCCGGGACACTGACACAGCCCAGTCACAGGCTCTAGACTCTTCTAGTCCCTGTGGAGTCCAGCACACTGACACAGCCCAGTCACAGGCTCTAGACTCTTCTAGTCCCTGTGGAGTCCAGGACACTGACACAGCCCAGTCACAGGGCTCTAGACTCTTCTAGTCCCTGTGGAGTCCAGCACACTGACACAGCCCAGTCACAGGGCTCTAGACTCTTCTAGTCCCTGTGGAGTCCAGCACACGGACTCAGCCCAGTCACAGGCTCTAGACTCTTCTAGTCCCTGTGGAGTCCAGCACACTGACACAGCCCAGTCACAGGCTCTAGACTCTTCTAGTCCCTGTGGAGTCCAGCACACTGACACAGCCCAGTCACAGGGCTCTAGACACTTCTAGACCCTGTGGAGTCCAGCACACTGACACAGCCCAGTCACAGGGCTCTAGACTCTTCTAGTCCCTGTGGAGTCCAGCACACTGACACAGCCCAGTCACAGGCTCTAGACTCTTCTAGTCCCTGTGAAGTCCAGCACACTGACACAGACCAGTCACAGGCTCTAGACTCTTCTAGTCCCTGTGGAGTCCAGCACACTGACACAGCCCAGTCACAGGCTCTAGACTCTTCTAGTCCCTGTGGAGTCCAGCACACTGACACACAGCCCAGTCACAGGCTCTGGACTCTTCTAGTCCCTGTGAAGTCCAGTACACTGACACAGCCCAGTCACAGGCTCTAGACTCTTCTAGTCCCTGTGGAGTCCAGCACACTGACACAGCCCAGTCACAGGGCTCTAGACTCTTCTAGTCCCTGTGGAGTCCAGCACACTGACACAGCCCAGTCACAGGGCTCTAGACTCTTGTAGTCCCTGTGGAGTCCAGCACACTGACACAGCCCAGTCACAGGGCTCTAGACTCTTCTAGTCCCTGTGGAGTCCAGCACACTGACACAGCCCAGTCACAGGGCTCTAGACTCTTCTAGTCCCTGTGGAGTCCAGCACACTGACACAGCCCAGTCACAGGCTCTAGACCCTTCTAGTCCCTGTGGAGTCCAGCACACTGACACAGCCCAGTCACAGGCTCTAGACCCTTCTAGTCCCTGTGGAGTCCGGGACACTGACACAGCCCAGTCACAGGCTCTAGACTCTTCTAGTCCCTGTGGAGTCCAGCAGACTGACACAGCCCAGTCACAGGCTCTAGACTCTTCTAGTCCCTGTGGAGTCCGGCACACTGACACAGCCCAGTCACAGGCTCTAGACCCTTCTAGTCCCTGTGGAGTCCGGGACACTGACACAGCCCAGTCACAGGCTCTAGACTCTTCTAGTCCCTGTGGAGTCCAGCAGACTGACACAGCCCAGTCACAGGCTCTAGACTCTTCTAGTCCCTGTGGAGTCCGGCACACTGACACAGCCCAGTCACAGGCTCTAGACTCTTCTAGTCCCTGTGGAGTCCAGGACACTGACACACAGCCCAGTCACAGGGCTCTAGACTCTTCTAGTCCCTGTGGAGTCCAGCACACTGACACAGCCCAGTCACAGGGCTCTAGACTCTTCTAGTCCCTGTGGAGTCCAGCACACTGACACAGCCCAGTCACAGGCTCTAGACTCTTCTAGTCCCTGTGGAGTCCAGCACACTGACACAGCCCAGTCACAGGCTCTAGACTCTTCTAGTCCCTGTGGAGTCCAGCACACTGACACAGCCCAGTCACAGGCTCTAGACTCTTCTAGTCCCTGTGGAGTCCAGCACACTGACACAGCCCAGTCACAGGCTCTAGACTCTTCTAGTCCCTGTGGAGTCCAGTACACTGACACAGCCCAGTCACAGGCTCTAGACTCTTCTAGTCCCTGTGGAGTCCAGCACACTGACACACAGCCCAGTCACAGGCTCTAGACTCTTCTAGTCCCTGTGGAGTCCAGCACACTGACACAGCCCAGTCACAGGCTCTAGACTCTTCTAGTCCCTGTGGAGTCCAGCACACTGACACAGCCCAGTCACAGGGCTCTAGACTCTTCTAGTCCCTGTGGAGTCCAGCACACTGACACAGCTCAGTCACAGGCTCTAGACTCTTCTAGTCCCTGTGGAGTCCAGCACACTGACACACAGCCCAGTCACAGGCTCTAGACTCTTCTAGTCCCTGTGGAGTCCAGCACAATGACACAGCACAGTCACAGGCTCTAGACTCTTTTAGTCCCTGTGGAGTCTGGGACACTGGCACTGCCCAGTCACAGGCTCTAGACTCTTCTAGTCCCTGTGGAGTCCAGCACACTGACACAGCCCAGTCACAGGCTCTAGACTCTTCTAGTCCCTGAGGAGTCCAGCACTCTGACACAGCCCAGACAACAATTTCTCCTTTTATATTTTTCTCATCTTTTTCTTCAAAAAATACATTTCCAGTCCCAAATATAAATTCCTATTCATGTCCTTATTCTATTTGTATGAAAAAATCAGTGTGCATTTCTGATGTCTTTACATTGTGGATGTAAGTGATTTAAAGGAGACAACACAGTTCTTTCTCGATTGTTTTTAAAATATATTGTTGCCACGGTCGATGGTTTGTTTTAGCAGCAGAGGGGGCGAGTTCCCGGCTTGGCCACCAGGGGGAGACTCGCTGGCCCGACAGGGACACGGGAGAGACGCAGGCGAGGAATCCGGACCGTTTCTGCGTGTCACTGGGCCTGACTTGGGTATACCTGTCCTGTAGCCACTAATCAGCCATTTCTGGGTTATGCAAGTTAATGCAATTCCAGTATCTGGGTCCAACAAAGACGAAAAGCTAAACACTGTTTGTCAGTGGCATGGAATTAGTCAATTACATCATAACGTGACGGTGCGATTAACAGATGTAAGCAAAACGGAATCGGGGTGGTGTGAAAAATGCTATCTGGTTTGGATCGATTGCAGCTTAATTTGATTAATCCTGCCTGGTTGCCAAGGCACCCGCCCCCACTTCCGAATCTGGTCGTTTCCCGTTATTTCGCGTGCAATTAATCAAGCAGCGGCCAGCCCGCGTGTTTCTGGGTGAAGGGTAATCAGAGCGCACACGGTACAGTACCTGCACACTACACACTGCGCACACGGTACAGTACCTGCACACTATACACACGGTACAGTACCTGCACACTACACACTGCACACACGGTACAGTACCTGCACACTATACACACGGTACAGTACCTGCACACTACACACTACACACACGGTACAGTACCTGCACACTACACACTGCACACACGGTACAGTACCTGCACACTGCACACTGCACACACGGTACAGTACCTGCACACTATACACACGGTACAGTACCTGCACACTGCACACTGCACACACGGTACAGTACCTGCACACTGCACACTGCACACTGCACACTACACACTACACACACTGTACAGTACCTGCACACTATACACACGGTACAGTACCTGCACACTGCACACACGGTACAGTACCTGCACACTGCACACTGCACACTGCACACTGCACACACGGTACAGTACCTGCACACTGCACACTGCACACTGCACACTGCACACATGGTACAGTACCTGCACACTACACACTGCACACACGGTACAGTACCTGCACACTATACACACGGTACAGTACCTGCACACTGCACACACGGTACAGTACCTGCACACTGCACACTATACACACGGTACAGTACCTGCACACTGCACACACGGTACAGTACCTGCACACTGCACACTATACACACGGTACAGTACCTGCACACTGCACACACTGTACTGAACGTGCACACTGACACACTGCACACACACTGTACTGTACCTGCACACTGACACACTGCACACACATTACACACACTGTACTGTAACTGCACAGTACACACTACACACACTGTACACAAAGACCTAGTCCCTGAAACACAACACCAAATTAAATGTTTGGGTCCATCCGACATATATTATTGCATCTTCATAGAATGCAGAAGGTGATTAGTGGAAGTGAATACAATCGTTTTAATTTAAAAACGTAAATAGATCCGTCGCAGCAAATGATCGAAGCCGATGTGCAGCAACGGGCCTCCGCCGCTAGGTGGAGCCAGATACCCACGGAACTGTGCCTTTTCCAGCATGATTGACTTTATTAGACACCGAAAGCAGATGTTGCGATTTTTTGCGGTGAATTTCACGTGGTGTTCTTCTCTCGTGGACATGACAGCATCTGAGCACAATAATATCACAATGTATTCGTATAAGTGTGTGTGTTATCTCCTGCTAGTGTGCGTCTGTTCTCCTGCTAGTGTTTGTGTGATCTCTGGGTGACTCTATCCTCTCTCCAGCTCCAGTGTCCAGTCTCTGTCTGTAACCCCACTGTCCCCCTGACACAGGACACAGAGGTGCAGACGTGTTGTTACAGACTGAGTGTCTGTTCAGGAGTGATGATGATGAAGGGTGTCAGTGTGGGGCTCTGGGTGACTCTATCCTCTCTCCAGCTCCAGTGTCCAGTCTCTGTCTGTAACCCCACTGTCCCCCTGACACAGGACACAGAGGTGCAGACGTGTTGTTACAGACTGAGTGTCTGTTCAGGAGTGATGATGATGAAGGGTGTCAGTGTGGGGCTCTGGGTGACTCTATCCTCTCTCCAGCTCCAGTGTCCAGTCTCTGTCTGTAACCCCACTGTCCCCCTGACACAGGACACAGAGGTGCAGACGTGTTGTTACAGACTGAGTGTCTGTTCAGGAGTGATGATGATGAAGGGTGTCAGTGTGGGGCTCTGGGTGACTCTATCCTCTCTCCAGCTCCAGTGTCCAGTCTCTGTCTGTAACCCCACTGTCCCCCTGACACAGGACACAGAGGTGCAGACGTGTTGTTACAGACTGAGTGTCTGTTCAGGAGTGATGATGATGATGAAGAAGGGTGTCAGTGTGGGGCTCTGGGTGACTCTATCCTCTCTCCAGCTCCAGTGTCCAGTCTCTGTCTGTAACCCCACTGTCCCCCTGACACAGGACACAGAGGTGCAGACGTGTTGTTACAGACTGAGTGTCTGTTCAGGAGTGATGATGATGATGAAGGGTGTCAGTGAGGGGCTCTGGGTGACTCTATCCTGTCTCCAGCTCCAGTGTCCAGTCTCTGTCTGTAACCCCACTGTCACCCTGACACAGGACACAGAGGTGCAGACGTGTTGTTACAGACTGAGTGTCTGTTCAGGAGTGATGATGATGATGAAGGTTGTTAGTGTGGGGCTCAGAGCTCTTCGTCCTGTCTCTCTCCCTCTCTCTCTCTCTCTGTGTCCCTCTCAGCCTATAAAGTAGGTATTATTATTGCCCTTCATAAAAGAGGCTCTTTAAATAGCTCCGGAGACACCAGAGGAGTGAGTGCACGTGGCTCCCTGGTGCTGTTTCCGTGGCCCAGGCCAAGTGCACAGCAGGCCCTGCCAGTACCAGCCCCGCCGCCCAGCGCTGCCCTGTGTGCAGCAGCACGTAGCCCTGAGGACACAGAGGCCCGAGCCCGCCAGCACCCGCACAAACACATACGCCTGGTCTACCGTGTGTGCAGTCCAGTTTATATACTCCAGCTGTGCAGTGTGTACAGTATATATACTCCAGGTCTATAGTGTAGTTTATATACTCCAGCTGTGCAGTGTGTACAGTATATATACTCCAGGTCTACAGTGTAGTTTATATACTCCAGGTGTGCAGTGTGTACAGTATATATACTCCAGGTCTACAGTGTAGTTTATATACTCCAGGTGTGCAGTGTGTACAGTATAAATACTCCAGGTCTACAGTGTAGTTTATATACTCCAGGTGTGCAGTGTGTACAGTATACTGTATATACTCCAGGTCTACAGTGTAGTAGGACAGGCTCAGTGACCACAGCCTGACCAGAGGCACTGGACACAGGCAGACCTGGCTGTCCAGAGAGAATAGGCCCAGTGACCACACTGTGATCCCACTGCCAGCAGGAATAGAGACAGAGCTACTTTGTAAGTAATACTGTGGGATTAGACAGTCTTCCCTAAAATAACTAATCTAATCCCAGAGTTCCCACACCTGCCAGAATCAGATCAGCTCCCAGTCCTACTGGGAGAGGGAGGAGGGAGCTCAGATGAGCTGCAGCCCAGAGTGTGATCTCCTGTCCCAGCCTGAGGAACACGGAGTGAGGATGACGATGGTTATTATTATTGTAGTTGTTGTGTTTTGACAGTGGTTACTGCTTTCCCAGCACAAATTCAGCAGTCAGGCCAATAAATCCCATTGAATTGGAAACGTGATTGTTGACAGAGAGGCAGAGATTGACAGACAGAGAGACAGGAGCAGAGTGAAGCAGCTGATCAGCATTTTATTCAAACTGATTCACACAACAGCACTGGGACACACAGAAATGAAGCTCACAGCAGTACGGACACGCTACACTGGCGGACAGCACAGAGACGAGGGCCTCTGCCAGCGTGGCGTCGTAGTGCCCACACAGGGGTCTGGAACAGCTCCACATCGAGGCACATCGCCATCTCCCACCCCCAGCAGGACCCACCTGGCGTGCACCTGGAGTGCAGTGTGTACAGTACACACTATACTGTACTGTACATCCTGTACTCACTGCACATCTGGAGTGCCCTTCATACAGTACTTCTACACACCAGGTGTGCAGTGTGTACAGTATATGTACTCCAGGAGTACAGTGTAGTTCATATACTCCGGGTGTGCAGTGTGTACAGTTTGTATACTCCGGGTGTGTAGTGTGGTTTATATACTCCAGGTGTGCAGTGTGGTTTATATATTCCAGGTGTACAGTGTAGTGTATATACTCCAACGGTATCCAAAATCATACTGTATGTGTGTGAGAGTGTTGGGTGATCTCACAGTTTATCCTGCAAACCCTAACTCCTTATACAATGTCCCCATGTCACTGACCACTGCGGCCAGAGCCTTATTCATGGCTGCCTCGGAGTCTGCTCCAAACCCACTGACTTTCTCCTTCATCAGCTGGACAAATATTCCTGAGATATGCTGGAGAAAGAGAGAGAAGAGTGTTAATATATTTACAGAGGTTAAAACAGACACACTGACTGGACACTCCAGTACATGAACACTGCACTGAGAGAGAGAGGGGTTCATACAGACACACTGACTGGACACTCCAGTACATGAGCACTGCACTGAGAGAGAGAGGGGTTAAAACAGACACACTGACTGGACACTCCAGTACATGAACACTGCACTGAGAGAGAGAGGGGTTCATACAGACACACTGACTGGACACTCCAGTACATGAACACTGCACTGAGAGAGAGAGGGGTTCATACAGACACACTGACTGGACACTCCAGTACATGAACACTGCACTGAGAGAGAGAGGGGTTCATACAGACACACTGACTGGACACTCCAGTACATGAACACTGCACTGAGAGAGAGGGGGGTTCATACAGACACACTGACTGGACACTCCAGTACATGAACACTGCACTGAGAGAGAGAGGGGTTCATACAGACACACTGACTGGACACTCCAGTACATGAACACTGCACTGAGAGAGAGAGGGGTTCACACAGACACACTGACTGGACACTCCAGTACATGAGCACTGCACTGAGAGAGAGAGGGGTTAATACAGACACACCGACTGGACACTGAGAGAGAGGGGTTCATACACACACTGGACACTCCAGTCACCTTGAAGTTGTCCGGCGGGATCTTGTGGGTGTGGACGTGAGTCTGTGCCAGGGGGCGGAGCACGTCTGCGTGTTTGCCACGCAGCTTCAGCATCTCCCCCAGCTTCTTCACCACTATCGAACCGTGGGCCGCCAGCTCCTCGTTGCCCACCAGCTCCCCCGCCGTCAAGGAGCGGAACTTGGGGAAGAGCAGCTGTGTGCCGGAGTGAGCCTTAAACAGGCTGAGGGAGAGGAGGAGAGAGGAAGAGGGAGAGGAGAAAGGAGGGCGAGAGAAGGGGAGAGGGAGAGGGAGAGGGGAGAGAGAGGAAAGGAGAAAGGGGAGAGAGCGGAAGAGGGGGGAGAGGGGAGAGAGGAGAGGGAGGAGAGGAGGGAGAGGGGGAGGGTGGAGGAGCGAAGTGAGAGAGATAAGGGGGGACAGAAATAGACAGAAGATAAGGGAGAGGGGTGAGGAAACAGACTCAGAGCAGCGCCATACAGATGCACTGCAGTCTATTAATATAAATATAACACTATATCTATTAATATACATAAATATATCACACTGCAGTCTATTAATATATATAAATATATCACACTGCAGTCTATTAATTGATATAACACTATAGTCTATTAATATATATAAATATATCACACTGCAGTGTATTAATATATATATAACACTATAGTCTATTATTATATATGCAGTATATATATATATCACACTGCAGTCAGTCTATCAATATATATACAGTAAATATTACACACTGCAGTCCCCCAGTATACATAAATATATCACACTGGGTTACAGTACTGCACGGTCTCCAGACACAGAGCAGTATAATACTCTGCAATACTGCAGGGTCTCTAGACACAGAGCAATATAATACTCTGCAGTACTGCACGGTCTCTAGACACAGAGCAGTATAATACTCTGCAGTACTGCACATTCTGTAGACACAGAGCAGTATAATACTCTGCGATACTGCAGGGTCTGTAGACACAGAGGAGTATAATACTCTGCAATACTGCAGGGTCTGTAGACACAGAGCAGTATAATACTCTGCAGTATTGCAGGGTCTCTAGACACAGAGCAGTATAATACTCTGCAATACTGCACGGTCTCTCGACACAGAGCAGTATAATACTCTGCAGTACTGCACGGTCTCTCGACACAGAGCAGTATAATACTCTGCAGTACTGCACGGGCTCTCGACACAGAGCAGTATAATACTCTGCAGTACTGCACGGGCTCTAGACTCAGCAGTACAAACTCAGTCCAGCTCTACTTTACCACTGAGAGACAGGACTCTACTGAAACAGCACTGTACTGACGCCCTCAGTATTTACCGGGTCAGAACCTCAGCTCCATGTCCTGCTGCATCAGCCTCGACTGGAGCCCAGGCCTTCAGAACCATATCCCACTCCACATCGCTGAGAGCCATGACTGGTACCGACACCCAGAACAGAACCAGGACAGAGGAGACAGTCTGAGCAGGTTTGTACTGTAAAAGACACCACACACAGTGACACAAACACAGCACGTCTCCTCTCTCTCTCTCCCTCACTGTCTCTCTGTGTCTCCTCTCTCTTTCTCTCCCTCACTGTCCCTCTGTGTCTCCACTCTCTTTCTCTCCCTCACTGTCCCTCTGTCTCTCCTCTCTCTTTCTCTCCCTCACTGTCCCTGTCTCCTCTCACTCTCCCTCACTGTCTCTCTGTGTCTCCCCTCTCTCTCCTTCACTGTCCCTCCGTGTCTCCTCTCTCTTTCTCTCCCTCACTGTCCCTGTCTCCTCTCTCTCTCCCTCACTGTCCCTCTGTGTCTCCTCTCTCTGTCCCTCACTGTCTCTCTGTGTCTCCTCTCTCAGAGCCCAGGTACCAGTAATGAAGTTGCGCTCCGGAGCCCTGACAGTCCTCTGTCTTCGAACCCGTGCTGACCTCTGTCTGCGCACGCCCAGGCTGCTTGCTTATATGGCCTCCGCTCGCCCGCAGTGACCTTGTCCTCCCCCACCCGCTGGCTGGGCTCCTGTCCACCCCCAGCCTGGCCGGTGGTCCGCAGTGCTGGCCCGCCCCGCGGGAATCCTGCCCCACTGCTCCCTGCTGGACATTCCTCTGAGGAGAGCTTCCTGAGGGTGGGGCTCAGAGGCTCTCTGCACACGTCTCTGTCATCCCTGCACACGTCTCTCTGTCTGTCTGTCTCTGCACACGTCTCTCTGTCTGTCTGTCTCTGCACACGTCTCTCTCTCTGTCTGTCATCCCTGCACACGTCTCTCTGTCTGTCTGTCTCTGCACACGTCTCTCTCTCTGTCTGTCATCCCTGCACACGTCTCTCTGTCTGTCTGTCTGTCATCCCTGCACACGTCTCTCTGTCTGTCTGTCTCTGCACACGTCTCTCTCTCTGTCTGTCATCCCTGCACACGTCTCTCTGTCTGTCTGTCATCTCTGCACACGTCTCTCTCTGTCTGTCATCCCTGCACACGTCTCTCTCTCTGTCTGTCATCCCTGCACACGTCTCTCTCTCTGTCTGTCATCCCTGCACACGTCTCTCTCTCTGTCTGTCATCCCTGCACACGTCTCTCTGTCTGTCTGTCATCCCTGCACACGTCTCTCTCTCTGTCTGTCATCCCTGCACACGTCTCTCTGTCTGTCTGTCATCCCTGCACACGTCTCTCTCTCTGTCTGTCATCCCTGCACACGTCTCTCTGTCTGTCTGTCATCCCTGCACACGTCTCTCTCTCTGTCTGTCATCCCTGCACACGTCTCTCTCTCTGTCTGTCATCCCTGCACACGTCTCTCTGTCTGTCTGTCTGTCTGTCATCCCTGCACACGTCTCTCTCTCTGTCTGTCATCTCTGCACACGTCTCTCTGTCTGTCTGTCATCCCTGCACACGTCTCTCTCTCTCTCTCTGTCTGTCATCCCTGCACACGTCTCTCTCTCTGTCTGTCTCTGCACACGTCTCTCTCTCTGTCTGTCTCTGCACACGTCTCTCTCTCTCTCTCTGTCTGTCATCCCTGCACACGTCTCTCTCTCTGTCTGTCTCTGCACACGTCTCTCTCTCTGTCTGTCTGTCATCTCTGCACACGTCTCTGTCTGTCTGTCTGTCATCTCTGCACATGTCTCTGTCTGTCTGTCTGTCTCTGCACACGTCTCTGTCTGTCAGTCTGTCTCTGCACACGTCTCTCTCTCTGTCTGCCTGCCTGTCCCACAGCTGATTGACCCCAGGACCTCCCACTGCTGGTTCCGGAAAGAGTCCAGGGTATCGGCTTCAACAGCACCGTGACTGGGCAGCTTGTTCCACCCTCCCACCACCATTGGTGTAGAGAAGTGCCTCCTGCTCTTCCCTGCGGCTGTTCCTAGTGTCCCCCCCGATCCTGCCTGTCCGGTGCAGCTGAAGCTCCCTGGGCCGAGCCCGTTGGGGGGTTTGAGGGTGGCGAACGTGAACCGGGGCCCCTCGTCAGTCTCTCAGCCCGGGAGCCTCGGTCAGTGTAGAACAGCCCTTCCCACCCCAGAGCGCAGCTGTTTGCTCATCGCTGGACTGATGCCACAGCAGCAGTATCTTTACCTGGAAACTGCAGACACAAATTGTGCACAATACTGTAAACGCTTCCTTCCTGGGGCGCAGTATGATTTTGACACCCCCACTCCACAGGCTTCGGGTGCCCGTCCACTGCTGGCCCTGTGGCCAGAAGCTCTCTTCCACAGCCAGCTGTTTGTCTAGTCTGATTTCTGCAGGATTTACATCTTCTTAAATTCTCCAGCCAACCCGAGCTCCTGACTGTCCTAGTCTGGCATCACCTGTGACCCGGACTGGTTTACAAGCTGTAGCAGAACCTAGAGCAGTGCTCTGCAGTAAACCGAAGAGCAGTGCTCTCAGACTCCTGCACTGCACCCCTGTGGCTCCATCACCCACAGGCTGGGCCTCTCTCCTCCCTGATCCAGCTCTGGAGAGCACGGGCTCTTCCCACTGGGAGAGTCCGATATAGAGTCTCCCACCCCCTGTCTGCCCCCACACATCATCACCCCTGTAGAGCAGCTGAACAGACACTCAGTCTGTAACAACACGTCTGCACCTCTGTGTCCTGTGTCAGGGGGACAGTGGGGTTACAGACAGAGACTGGACACTGGAGCTGGAGAGAGGATAGAGTCACCCAGAGCCCCACACTGACACCCTTCATCATCATCTCTCCTGTAGAGCAGCTGAACAGAGGCTCAGTGTTAATAACCTTGACTCGTCACAAGGAGCAGCTCAGTTGGCTCTAGAGCACTTTTCACTAGGATAAAGCCAGAATGAGGACACACTGCCACATGCTGGTGTGTATGTGAATTACCTTCCACTAATGATGTCAATATTCCAATTGTTTATTACAGAGGGATTCTCGCTGATCTCTCCCGTTCGGCTGCACTCCCACCACACACAGATTCCACACCTAACTCCCAGAATCTGCCTGGAGCATGATGGGAACGTACGCTGGACAGGACACCAGTCCATCAAAAGACACACCAGCAGAGTCTCGATTCACCTCCCCAGCCAGCCGGTCTTCGGGAGGAGGGAGAAACCGGGTCACTTGCCAAAACAACCACACCAGAACATGCAAACTCCACCCTGACATTCCCAGTCCAGACCCAAACCCGGGACTCGCTAACCGCCGCCGCCCGTCTCAGCAGTGTGAATCAATTCCACGACACAGTGAAATAAAAACCAGCCAGGCTTTATTTCTAGTCCCAGTCTCACGATGGCCCAAGGACATCCTCTGTGGCTTCAGTGACCACCTGCCCAGCGGGGTCCAGCCTCCTGGCTGCCTGGCGATACAGCAGAAACCCGGCCAGAGCCGAGAACAGGAACAAGCAGACTGCAGCAGAGCACACAGCAGCCAGGGAGTAGACAGACAGGACCTGATGGACTGGAGAGACAGGGGGGTTAATACAGACACACTGCCTGGACACTCCAGTACATTAACACTGCACAGAGAGAGGGGGGTTAATACAGACACACTGACTGGACACTCCAGTACATTAACACTGCACTGAGAGAGAGAGGGGTTCATACAGACACACTGACTGGACACTCCAGTACATGAACACTGCACTGAGAGAGAGAGGGGTTCATACAGACACAATGACTGGACACTCCAGTACATGAACACTGCACTGAGAGAGAGAGGGGTTCATACAGACACACTGACTGGACACTCCAGTACATGAACACTGCACTGAGAGAGAGAGGGGTTCATACAGACACACTGACTGGACACTCCAGTACATTAACAGAAAGAGGGGGGTTAAAACAGATTGAGTAGATTATTTACCAGATCCCGATTTCTCAGCAGGTCCGAAGATCTCAGGTTGGTTTCCCAGCAGAACTGGTCCCATCAAAACAAGCTGAGAGACTGGATCAGAACCAAAGTCCCTTCTCAGCCGGTCTGACTCGCTGTCTGACTGGGCTGTGGGCCGGGACAGAGGAAGGTTAGAGAGACCGTGTCAGGCATGTGACTGAACCCAGCTCAAGCATCCTAGACTTCCAGGGATCAGCCCAGCGGACTTCCTCAGAACCGGCACGTGGAGCCACGGGACACGGAAAACACAAGGAAGCTTGAAAACTGAGAACAGGAGGCTCTTCTGTGCACAGAGAGTGGTGGGAGGGTGGAACAAGCTGCCCAGCCCTGTGGTTAAAGCAGACACCCTGTTTTGTCCCCCGACCCAAGAGAGGGCTGGATGAAGTTCTGAGGTTCTGGGATCTATGAGCTGCCAGGAGGGCAGAGCTGTTCCGACTCACCCCTGCTCTGGACACACTGCTGCCGGCACCGGTCCGAGTCCGCCGCGCAGATCTCCACCCAGCAGTAGAAATAGACCTGTAGAGGAGGAGGAGGAGGAGGAGAGTGAGGAGCCCGGCGCTGGCGGGGGGCGGGGAGGCGGTGGGGGTGGACACTGACCTCCTCGCTGCTGGGCTCCCCTGTCTTGGGGTCGATGAAGGAGAAGGTTTTGACGTCAAAGCGGCGATAGTGAGAGAGGCGCCCCACCTGCTGCTCCCCCAGGATCGCACTGGGAAACTCGCTGTCCAGTGGGTTCGGACATCTGAGACGGAGAGACTGAGTTTACTGTAGCGTCCAGTCAGTGTGTCTGTATGAACCCCTCTCTCTCTCAGTGCAGTGTTCATGTACTGGAGTGTCCAGTCAGTGTGTCTGTATGAACCCCTCTCTCTCTCAGTGCAGTGTTCATGTACTGGAGTGTCCAGTCAGTGTGTGTGTATGAACCCCTCTCTCTCTCTCAGTGCAGTGTTCATGTACTGGAGTGTCCAGTCAGTGTGTCTGTATGAACCCCTCTCTCTCTCAGTGCAGTGTTCATGTACTGGAGTGTCCAGTCAGTGTGTCTGTATGAACCCCTCTCTCTCTCAGTGCAGTGTTCATGTACTGGAGTGTCCAGTCAGTGTGTCTGTATGAACCCCTCTCTCTCTCAGTGCAGTGTTCATGTACTGGAGTGTCCAGTCAGTGTGTCTGTATGAACCCCTCTCTCTCTCAGTGCAGTGTTCATGTGCTGGAGTGTCCAGTCAGTGTGTCTGTATGAACCCCTCTCTCTCAGTGCAGTGTTCATGTACTGGAGTGTCCAGTCAGTGTGTCTGTATGAACCCCTCTCTCTCTCTCAGTGCAGTGTTCATGTACTGGAGTGTCCAGTCAGTGTGTCTATATGAACCCCTCTCTCTCTCTCAGTGCAGTGTTCATGTACTGGAGTGTCCAGTCACTGTGTCTGTATGAACCCCTCTCTCTCTCAGTGCAGTGTTCATGTACTGGAGTGTCCAGTCAGTGTGTCTGTATGAACCCCTCTCTCTCTCTCAGTGCAGTGTTCATGTACTGGAGTGTCCAGTCAGTGTGTCTGTATGAACCCCTCTCTCTCTCAGTGCAGTGTTCATGTACTGGAGTGTCCAGTCAGTGTGTCTGTATGAACCCCTCTCTCTCAGTGCAGTGTTCATGTACTGGAGTGTCCAGCTGGTCAGTCACAGTGTCTCCATTCTCACCCATCATACAGCAGGACCCAGAGAGAGTGCCGGGAAGCAGGGTAGGCGAAGCAGTCTCGGATCCTCAGTGAGATACGGGGGTCTGGGGGGTCACGCACCCTGACCTCCACAAACAGGGGCTCCCTCAGTGGCAGAGAGAGAGGCAGCCTGTCCGCTGGGAAGAAGGAGGAGAAGGAGGAATCTGGAGAGGTAAAGAGGGGACAGTAAGCAGTCAGTACACATCGAGCACCAAGCAAGGCAAGTAACAATTCGGAGTGCCTCTGGGGTCTGTATTGGGGGGTGTGTGTTACTCCAGTAGGAGTGCCTCTGGGGTCTGTACTGAGGGGGGGTATATTACTCCAGTAGGAGTGCCTCTGGGATGAGTGTTAGTCCATTAGGAGTGCCTCTGGGGTGTGTACTGGGGGTGTGTATTAATCCATTAGGAGTGCCTCTGGGGTGTGTATTAATCCATTAGGAGTGCCTCTGGGGTGTGTATTAATCCATTAGGAGTGCCTCTGGGGTGTGTACTGGGGGTGTGTATTAATCCATTAGGAGTGCCTCTGGGGTGTGTGCATTGTGTATTTCACACTCTCCTCTGTACCTTTAGCGATCCTCATCTCCACTCGGACCCGGCCCAGGGCAGAGGCTGGTTTGGGTGGTGTTGGGTCCAGGGCGGTCAGCCCAGCCTGGACGAGCACCGACTGGCGGTACTGACACTCGATGAGCAGCCTGAGAGAGTCGGAGAGTCCAGTGCACTGTTTCAGGTGCACTGGACAGCCCACAGACACACTGACCCTCCAGGAGAGAGACTGGACAGCCCACAGACACACTGACCCTCCAGGAGAGAGACTGGACAGCCCACAGACACACTGACCCTCCAGGAGCAGGACTGGACAGACACAGACACACTGACCCCCCAGGAGCAGGACTGGACAGACACAGACATACTGACCCCCCAGGAGAGAGACTGGACAGCCCACAGACACACTGACCCCTCAGGAGCAGGACTGGACAGCGGGGCGCACTGACCGGTAGGGGCTGTCCCTGGACACAGGGCCATACTCCAGCCTGCTGACCCCTGGGACGGCCACCAGCTCCACCTGGAATCGCAGCACCTGGCCGTACTCGTCCCTGCGCGCCCCGCACTCGGTCACCCCGAACTTGAACACCAGCGCCTCGGGCGTGGTCACCAGGGGGGCGCACTCCTCGTGCCCCTCCACCCGCACGCCGGACAGGTCCAGGGGGGGCTCCGCGTCCCGCCGCCGCACAGTGAAGACGAACTGGCCGTCCTGGGTGCAGTCTGGGGGCGAGAGCATGACCGTGGGGGCACCCCGTCTCCGAGGGCCAGAGCAGGCAGGCGTCCTCATTAGGACTTAATTGGGCTCATTAACTGTGCAGCGTCAGACCAACACCCCCATCCCCTCCCCCTCACTCCTGCCCCCCTCCCTCATGATCTCCCCCCTCTCCCTCACTCCTGCCCCCCTCCCTCATGATCTCCCCCCCCTCCCTCACCCCTGCCCCCCCGGACCCGTACCGTCCAGCCTGTGGAAGCAGGCCCTGGCGCTGTGGGTGTAGCAGCAGCCCCTCCGGGCGCAGGCAGCGGGAGAGACGCCCCGGGGTCCACACGCCACCTGCAGGTCATCCGGCACGTCGCAGCGGCCGCGGGGACCTGCGGAGCACACCGGTCACCCCCGCGCTGGGCTGGGACCCCACTGTCCCCCCAATCCCTCCACCTGGGCTGGGACCCCCAACAGAGCACACCGGTCACCCCCCCGCTGGGCTGGGACCCCACTGTCCCCCCAATCCCCTCGCCCCCATGGGACTCACTGTCCTGGGGGGTCTCCTCGACAGGACAGCTGACGTTGACCCAATACCACAGGCCCCCCGGCACCAGCTGGACCCCCAGAACCAGCAGCAGAGCGTCGGCCTGCGAGCGAGAGGGAGGGACACAGCGATGAGCCACAGGAGCAGCTGGACAGGGCGGTCAGCGCCCCCCCCAGCGCCTCACCTCTCTGCGCACAAAACACCCGGCAGAGTCGCTGGAGACGGACACCGCTCCACCCTCCCCAGTGCTGACCCGCACACCACACTGCTCCGGGGCGTCCTGCACAGGAATACTGACCCCCGAGCGGTCTGCAGAGAGAGGGGTCAACACACTGACTGGACACTCCAGTACATGAACACTGCACTGAGAGAGAGAGGGGTTCATACAGACACACTGACTGGACACTCCAGTACATGAACACTGCACTGAGAGAGAGAGGGGTTCATACAGACACACTGACTGACACTCCAGTACATGAACACTGCACTGAGAGAGAGAGGGGTTCATACAGACACACTGACTGGACACTCCAGTACATGAACACTGCACTGAGAGAGAGAGGGGTTAATACACACACACTGACTGGACACTCCAGTACATGAACACTGCACTGAGAGAGAGAGGGGTTCATACACACACACTGACTGGACACTCCAGTACATTAACACTACTTGCAGAGAATAATGTTAATAATGAGCCAGAGTACACAGGTAGAATCTACAGATAAATGCATTTAAAAACACAGAAGCAGAAGCACTGCACACAAAAGGTGGTAGGAGGGTGAAACAAGTCGCTGATGAAGCCGATACCCTGGACTCTTCTCAGAAACGGCTCGATACGATCCGGGGCCGATTAACAGTTTAACACCCACCGGGCGGCCGGGCGACTGACCTATCACGAGCATCTCCGCGCGCACCCCAGGGCGGAAGAGCGCCTGCAGCTCGCGCTCCGTGCAGATGACCCTGGGGATGACGTCATCGGGCCCCTGCTGCGGCGGGGCCACGCGTCTCCTGAAGAAGCGCGAGGGGGGCTGGGGCCCTGCGCCGCACCCCCCCGCGAGCCACAGCAGCACGAGCAGCACGCCGGACCCGGAGGGCGACTTCGCGAGGCTCATTGCAGCGCCCACGCGCACAGATGAGCGCGGCCGGTGTCTCCCACCCACGACAAGAGACACGAGAAGGACACGAGAAGAACGCCAGGCGTCGGCGTGGCGTGACTGCTGCCGTACGACTTTTAATTCTGAACTCAGTGTTAAAAATATTCGCTCCAAGAGTAAACCTTTGCTCCACAAAACGTCGGTCCTCCTGGCCACAGCCTCCCTCTCGCGACCTTTATGGCCTCGTGGGCCGGGGCGTGTCGAGCTGTGATTGGTTGATTGGCTCTGATCTCCGGGATCACGCCGGGATCACCGTCTGGATCTGGCTGGAGTGAGGTTTGGGTCCACCCGCTCCACGGAAAAGGAGAGACTCGCAGTGGAGCTGCTGGGGCCGCGGGCGTTACTGAGAACAGAGGAGCGGTAAATACATCTTCTCATTCCACACTGGACCCGGCCACATATTCATGATACGATTATTAGATTGTAATTATCGTATCAAACATCATCACCACTCACATCGAAATAGTTTCAAAATAAAGTCTGTCCGGAACAGTTCTTCTCCGGCCGTACAGAACACGCGTGAGCGTCGTGCTCACGGCTGAAGCTGGTCTAGCGGGCTCGGACCCGTGAGGACGGTTGCTGTCCAGCCGATGAGCTCCAGCAGGAGTCACACAGATTCCTTCCGCGTTTATCCCCACACCGCCCGGGAGCAGATTAACTGTTAAACCCAGAAGGGCGGCTCAGAGTTCAGATGACCTCTGATCAAGCTCAGTTTCCCGGCGTGTAGCTTCAAAGACTGAGGCATACTCCCGGATCACTGCAGTCTCACCACAGGTTCCACAAGCTAGACAGAGTCAGTAAAAACACGCTTTTAATTTTTGATGTAATGTCTTTATTATTCCATATATATTATGCACGTGGTAAGAAATTCTGTTTCTATATTGAATTCAATCCAAGCACAGCCTGTGAAAGTTGGTTAATTTAATCAGGATTTGACTCATCAAAAATGTAAACAGTTTAACAGAAGGCCAATCGATTAGATCACTTGGGAATGAGGCTCAAGAGATTTCATTTTGACTTCAATCGCGGTGTCATTTCAAATGACAGCTGTAAGAATGACGTAATGCCTTCCCGGCCTCTGACACGCTAGCCGCCCCGTCAATCACCGCCTCCTCCTCCCACTGATTGGTCACTGCCCGGCCAAGAAAGTGTTCTCTGATTGGAGCACAGTGACGTTCGAGGGAGCGACAGCACACTCTGATTGGCCAGACGGCCTCTAGGAGGTGGCACAGAAGCGGAAGAAAGCCGGAGGTCACTGTAAAGTTTGCGATACAGTTTTGCGGTGTTTTATTGTGGGTTAGACCAGAAGACTTTTCAATAACGCTTTTTACACACTGCATCATTTAGTACTTCTATTTCTGCCTTGACTGCACAGGGAACTTTATGAGATAGAGCTGGCAGCCCAGTGCGTGATCACCTGTCTCAGCCTGAGGAGCAGAGTGAGCAAAATACATTTCTTGTTTTAAATGTTCGTACATGTTTACTGATTCTGACTGCTTTTCCAACACTGTAATTCGTTGGTCTTGCCAATCCAGGTGTTTGAACCTGGTCTTTAGTTATCGCAGGGCCGAGACTCAGATCGTTTAAACAAGATGGATTCATCACGACAACAGCTCCTACATGACGACAGCGGCTCGGATCGCGAGAGTGGGGCTGAACACAGTGCTGGGAGATCCGTCAGGGTGTCACTAGTCACTAGTGTGTCTCCGTCAGGGTGTCACTAGTGTCTCCGTCAGGGTGTCCCTCAGTGTGTCTCTGTGTGTCAGTGTGTCTCCATCAGGGTGTCACTAGTGTCTCCGTCAGGGTGTCCCTCAGTGTGTCACTCAGTGTGTCTCTGTGTGTCAGTGTGTCTCCATCAGGCTGTCACTAGTGTCTCCGTCAGGGTGTCCCTCAGTGTGTCTCTGTGTGTCAGTGTGTCTCCATCAGGCTGTCACTAGTGTCTCCGTCAGGGTGTCCCTCAGTGTGTCTCTGTGTGTCAGTGTGTCTCCATCAGGCTGTCACTAGTGTCTCCGTCAGGGTGTCCCTCAGTGTGTCTCTGTGTGTCAGTGTGTCACTCAGTGTCTCTCAGTGTGTCTGTCAGGGTGTCTCAAGACACTCAGTCAGTGTGTTGGTCAGTCTGGCAGGGTGTTGGTCAGGCAGGTGGTCACTCTGAGTGTTGGTCAGTCTGGCAGGGTGTTGGTGACTCTGGCAGGGTGTTGGTGACTCTGGCAGGGTGTTGGTCAGGCAGGTGGTCACTCTGAGTGTTGGTCAGTCTGGCAGGGTGTTGGTCAGGGGCTGGTCGTTAGTTTACCCTGATGAACACACTGATGGACGCCTGTGTCCTGCTCTCTGTGTGCCTCTCGAACCCTCAGCTGGTGGGGGGAATGCTGCAGGCTGTGAGGCGACTGTCCACCTCCGTGTCCAGCATGAAGCACGCAGGTGAGGGGCCGCGGGCAGTCCCAGCCCTCCGTTGTGCCGCCTGCGGGCAGATCCCCCGCCCACGTCTGTCCTGAATCTCTACCCACAGTGCCCTGCAGAGAGGTGCAGTTTCCTGTCCCCTGGGGCCACATCGCGGCCAAGGACTGGGGTCCTCGCGACGGGCGTCCAGTGCTGTGCCTGCATGGGTGGTCAGACAACGCTGGGTCCTTCGACAGGCTGATACCCCTGCTGCCCGCAGGTCAGTGAAAGGGACATGCTAATACCTGGACCAGGCTGGACTTGGGTAGGACAGGGTGGTTTTATCGGGCTGGGCTCAAGAGGGCTGTGTTTGACTGGACAGTCATTCATGTTCAGTGTGTTAAACTGAATTTTATGGGACTGGACTCAACTGGACAGGCCTGTATTGATCTGGACTGGATTGTATGGGACTGGACTGGTATGGGCTTTATTAAACTGGACCAGGCTGTGTGGCAGTGCGTTGAAATGTGTATTGTATTGTGGTGCACTTACTCCAGTGTGAATCAGAACACATCTGACCAGCCTTGATTCTTTCTACAGCCTGCAAGTGAATCTCCCTCTCCCTCTCCCTCTCCCAGACTGCCGCTGTGTGGCAATCGATTTCCCGGGTCATGGCCTCTCCACGCACCGGCCCGCTGGAGTCCTGTACACCTTCCCGGCTTACGTGGCTGACATGCGGCGCGTCATCGAGGGTCAGGCTCTCCCAGCACTGCTCTCGCAGTGATCTGCTGCCTTAGTCATCTGCTCTCACAGTGATCTGGTGCCTCAGTGATCTGGTGCCTCAGTGATCTGGTGCCTCAGTGATCTGCTGCCTCAGTGTCTCCTGTCACAGTGATCTGCTGCCTCAGTGTCTGCTGCCTAAGTGTCTCCTGTCACAGTGATCTGGTGCCTCTGTGTTTGTTGTAGCAGTGATCTGTTGCATCGGTGTTTGCTGTCACAGTGATCTGGTGCTCAGTGTCTGCTGTAGCAGTGATCTGCAGGGATTCTGATTTCTGTCTTTTCTTCCTTGTGGTTTTCAGCTCTGGAGTGGAAGCGCTTCTCGGTCATTGGCCACAGTATGGGTGAGCGCTCTCTCGAGTCTTTCTGTCCATCACCAGTGTGTCACTCTGTAAGTGTGTCGCTGAGTCAGTGTGTCAGGTTCAGTAGAACAGTGGCCCAGTGCACCAGTGTCTCACTGTGCCAGGGTACCAGTATCTCCTCTAACTAGTGTCTGTTTGTGTTTCAGGCAGCAATGTGGCTGGATTGGTGAGTACAGAGTATTTGTTGTGAGAAGTTTCAATCTATTTGTTATGCTAAGGTGCCCTTGCTGTGTGTGAGCTCTCTGTGTGCTGTGTTGCAGTTCAGCGCAGTCTTCCCAGAGATGGTGGACTCATTTGTGATCTTGGATGCCCTGGGTTTCCTGCCTACAGAAATGGTGAGACAGCTAGAGTGCAATAAACACTTTGAACTCACTGCAGTGTCAGTGTACAGTAGTGTGCAGGAGGAGTGTGTGTATTAACCCCTCTCTCTCTCTCAGTGCAGTGTCAGTGTACAGTAGTGTGCAGGAGGAGTGTGTGTATTAACCCCTCTCTCTGTCAGTGCAGTGTCAGTGTACAGTAGTGTGCAGGAGGAGTGTGTGTATTAACCCCTCTCTCTCTCTCAGTGCAGTGTCAGTGTACAGTAGTGTGCAGGAGGAGTGTGTGTATTAACCCCTCTCTCTCTCTCAGTGCAGTGTCAGTGTACAGTAGTGTGCAGGAGGAGTGTGTGTATTAACCCCTCTCTCTCAGTGCAGTGTCAGTGTACAGTACTGTGCAGGAGGAGTGTGTGTATTAACCCCTCTCTCTCTCTCAGTGCAGTGTCAGTGTACAGTAGTGTGCAGGAGGAGAGTGTGTATTAACCCCTCGCTCTCTGCAGGAGGAGAGTGTGTATTAACCCCTCGCTCTCTGCAGGAGGAGTGTGTGTATTAACCCCTCGCTCTCTGCAGGAGGAGAGTGTGTATTAACCCCTCGCTCTCTGCAGGAGGAGAGTGTGTATTAACCCCTCGCTCTCTGCAGGAGGAGTGTGTGTATTAACCCCTCGCTCTCTGCAGGAGGAGAGTGTGTATTAACCCCTCGCTCTCTGCAGGAGGAGAGTGTGTATTAACCCCTCGCTCTCTGCAGGAGGAGATGGCCACTGCAGTGCGGAAGGGGATTGAGGAGCAGCTGCAGTTTGACAAGGAGAGGAGGAGTGAGAAGGTCTACAGCTATGACAGCGCCCTGAAACGGTCAGCTTCGAGTGCTCACCCCTCACTCTGTCTGTGTGTCGCCACAGAGCAATAGACCCCCTTTCCCCCACAGCAGTCTGATCCGCTCCAGGCTTTACCAACACAGACACTCACTTGAGCCCTGTCTCTCTCTCTCAGGTTACTGACTGCGAACCCCTCTCTGTCTGAGCAGTCGGCTCGCATCCTCATGGAGCGGGGAAGCACCCCAGTGGAAGGAGGTCAGTCAGTGTGTCTGTATGAACCCCTCTCTCTCAGTGCAGTGTTCATGTACTGGAGTGTCCAGTCAGTGTGTCTGTATGAACCCCTCTCTCTCTCAGTGCAGTGTTCATGTACTGGAGTGTCCAGTCAGTGTGTCTGTATGAACCCCTCTCTCTCTCAGTGCAGTGTTCATGTACTGGAGTGTCCAGTCAGTGTGTGTGTATGAACCCCTCTCTCTCTCAGTGCAGTGTTCATGTACTGGAGTGTCCAGTGTGTCTGTGACCCTGTACTGAATGAAGCAGTCAGAAGGTGGCAGGATGTTAATGACTCTGTTGTTCTGACGCAGGTGTTGTCTTCAGCAGAGACTTCAGAATCAACATGGTGAGTCTGCCTGTCCCAGTCCTCCCGCCGCCTGTGCGCTCGAGCCCCAGTGCTTCTGCGGGGGGGACGGGTTCGGCCACGCTGCCTGTGGAGCTGAACACAGTCAGGCCCTGTTCAGCGGTCGACGGGCGCAGGACCGTGCTCATATCGTCGTGCCCTCCGTTAGGGTTAGCGCCCCCTGCTGTTGTTCTGTCTTTAACGCTGTCTGGGGTCGGGGCAGATCACGTCGCCGCCGGCATCCCGCAAAGTAGGCAGGTCACCTGGCAGCTCCGACCTGTACCCGTTCAAAAATTGCTCTCGCTTGTCGTGGCGAGGACTCGGGCGTCACCCCGGGTCGTTATTTTCCTTACTCATTAGTTTAAGGCATGGCGGGTACAGGGCGAGGAGAGGGAGGGGGCCCCGGCGCCGAGCTGCCCCGGTCAGGGTGGGAGAGAGGCCGATGCCCCTCGCCTCCGGTCCGGGCCGATCCCCGGGTCAGTTCTGGGGGTCTGGGCGGTCCGCCGTAGAGGCTTTCACGCACCAGAGAGGCGACCGGTCAGTAAAGTGGACAGTGAGGCTCACGGGACTGGAGTGGACGCCTGGACCGCTGCAAAGGCTCATGGGAGGGGTTGTGGGCGGGGCATGCAGGAGCTGCCTGGCGGCTGATGTCCTTGTGTCTGAGCACTGGGGTCATCTACGGGCCGGACCGGGTCACTCTGGGCCCGGGAGTCTGCAGGGGCCGGTCCGGGTCGCTCCGGGCCCGGGAGTCTGCAGGGGCCGGTCCGGGTCACTCTGGGCCCAGAAGTCTGGAGGGGCCGGACCGGGTCGCTCTGAGTTTTGTTTACAACAGTGTTGAGCCCGGTTTGCACTGCTTAATCGTAAAACGGGGTTTCTTTCTGTTCTAGACCAACGTCGTACGGGCCACTCTGGATCAGGCTCTGGAACTGCAGTCCAGAATCCAGGCCAGGGTGCTCTTAATTCTGTGAGAATGACCTCTACTGTCCTTTCCGTACGCTCTCTCTCCTCCCGGCCACCTCCACACTCCTGCCACCCTTGGTGTAAACACTACCCAGGGAGGCTACAGGCACGCAGGCTGAGCTCTGTGCCCTCTGTTGGGGGGCGAAGACGATTGTCTGAAGGGGGTGAGGGGCGGTAGGGTGTGCCCACACCTCAGTGCTCCCCCCTGTGTGGCAGCTCTGACCCCAGATGTGAAAAACACAGTTTGGTGATTCCAGGCCGAGAGGGTAAAAAAATACTTCTTTGTGCTGACTGAATTGGTAGTGCTTCTTGCCTTGCGGTATGTTAGCGCACCAGAGCAGGGACAGCAGGAGTCCGTGAGAAAGGGGGACGTCTTCACACCTGTCTGTGTGTCTCAGGGCTGAGGACGGCTTTTGCAAGAGGTACATTCAGAAGCCCCAGCAGGAAGCCGTGACCTCAGCACTGCTCCAGGGGTACAGAGACAACCTGAGAGAGGTGAGGGAGCACCCTGTTCCTGTATGAACCCCTCTCTCTCTCAGTGCAGTGTTCATGTACTGGAGTGTCCAGTCAGTGTGTCTGTATGAACCCCTCTCTCTCTCAGTGCAGTGTTCATGTACTGGAGTGTCCAGTCAGTGTGTCTGTATGAACCCCTCTCTCTCAGTGCAGTGTTCATGTACTGGAGTGTCCAGTCAGTGTGTCTGTATGAACCCCTCTCTCTCAGTGCAGTGTTCATGTACTGGAGTGTCCAGTCAGTGTGTCTGTATGAACCCCTCTCTCTCTCAGTGCAGTGTTCATGTACTGGAGTGTCCAGTCAGTGTGTCTGTATGAACCCCTCTCTCTCTCAGTGCAGTGTTCATGTACTGGAGTGTCCAGTCAGTGTGTCTGTATTAACCCCCCTCTCTCTCTCAGTGCAGTGTTCATGTACTGGAGTGTCCAGTCAGTGTGTCTGTATTAACCCCCCTCTCTCTCTCTCTCTCTCTGTCTGTCTGTCTGTCTCAGTGCCAAATAGTAGAGGTCCCAGGAGACCACCATGTGCACCTGAACAGCCCTGAGACTGTGGCCCCCCTCATCAGCGCCTTCCTGGAGTCCCGTCCCTCGCTAACCCCCGGCGCCCGGCTGTGACTGACCGGTGCTCTGCACACTGTCCAGTCCAGTGTGTGGGATCAGCTGTGAACAGTGAATAAAGCAGACGCCTGCGAGCTGGGGGTGTGTTTATTTGTCGTGAGCAGCAGGAACTGGGTACAGGGCAGGAACACAGGCCGGGCCGCGGCCAGAGGGGGGCGAGGGGGTCAGTACGGTCGAAACTTCCTCTGCGCGCGCAGCACGGCGATTCTCTGCTTGTCCTCCTCGAACTTCCTGCGCAGCTCGGCGATGTCTGCGGGGACAGAGAGCCGGTTAGCGCCGGCCGGCCCCCGCGCCCCCCCCGGCCCCCCGCGCACCGCGCCGCTGACTCACGCTCTCTCTGCGTCTCGCGGTGCTGCCAGCTGTAGAAGTTCAGCAGCTCCTTCCTGGCCCTCTTCCTCCTCTCCCTCTCCAGGGCCCTCTGATTGGCCGCCTCGGTGTGGGGGCGGGCAGGGCGCCGCCCCCGCCGGGACACCTTCACCCAGCCCTCCTCGTCCGGCTTCCCCTCCTCCTCCGCCTCGCGCTTCGCCTCCTGGGGAGACCGAACCGCACCCTCAGACAAAATAGTGCCTCTGCTCATCGCAAGGGACGGCATGAAAGGGAGACCGCTGCAGTCCTGGCTCCACACACAACGGAACAGCTCAAAGGCATCACAACCGAAAGGGGACTTTCAAAAGGATTCCAACTGTGTTATAGTGAAGTTCATTAGTCGGTCATTTAGAAAACAAACAGTAATGAAACATCCCACCCCTGCAGTCCTCACCTCCTCCACTCTCCTGTCATACTCCTGCATGTACTGGTCCACTGCAGCCTGCAGTTCATCCGCCTGCACAATGGAGGCGCTGTAGTCTTCTATCCACTCTGAGAGGGGGGAAGGAGACGGGACAGAGAAATAAAGACCATCAGCACAAGAGCAACACCTGCAGAGCAGCTGAACAGAAACTCAGTCTGTAACAACACGTCTGCACCTCTGTGTCCTGCAGTCAGGGGGACAGTGGGGTTACAGACAGAGACTGGACACTGGAGCTGGAGAGAGGATAGAGTCACCCAGAGCCCCACACTGACACCCTTCATCATCATCATCACTCCTGAACAGACCCTCAGTCTGTAACAACACGTCTGCACCTCTGTGTCCTGTGTCAGGGGGACAGTGGGGTTACAGACAGAGACTGGACACTGGAGCTGGAGAGAGGAGAGTCAAGCTGGCTGTAACCTCACTTTGAAGCCCTGTTCTGAGGGGGTGCTGGGTGGTGGAGAGGACCAGCGGAGTCTCAGGTCGCAGTTTTTTGGCAGCAGCAACACTGGATGCTTTTTTAAACACAACGTAGGCCACACTGAAGCCCTGAGAGAAGAGACATGGGATAGAGGGGTTATTACTGGGGCAGGGGGAGACGGGAGGAGAGAGACGAGGGGAGACAGCAGTACCTTGTTTCGGGGCTTGCGGAAGTATTTAGACAGCTCGGGTTCTGACTGTTCCTTTGGGCCGGGCCTCTCTCTCAGCTCAACAGACTGTACCGGCCCACAGGGAGAGAACAGGCGCAGCAGACACTCCTGTTGCCCAGAGAGAGTGAGAGAGAGAGATAGAGAGAGTGAGAGGGACACACAGGAACACAGATCTCTTTCTTCAGCTTTGCATGTCCTCCAGAAAACACCGGCCTCCAGTACTCTGTGGAAGAGCTGGCAGGCTGGTGCCAAACCCGGTCTCAGCTGTCCTGGGAGAACGTGACCTTTGAGTCATCCCCGGTCAGCAGAGAAAACCTCCACTGGGCCCCTGAGCCAGGCCCTTCACCCCAGCTGCTTCAGGGGCGCCATATAAATGGCAGACCCTGCGCTCTGACCCCCAGCTTCTCTCCCTGTCTGTGTGTCTCACGGTGAGCAAGTTGGCGTATGTGAAAAGACAAACTCCTAATACAAGAAATTGTCTAGGGCCAATAAAGTGATCTTATATTATAACACATTGCAGTTTAATGTACAGTAACCTCCAGCCTGGACATTAAAAAGAGTCTTCACAACAGTGTGGGTGCTGAAAACCCTCTCTTATATTCTTATAGTTCTGTACACAATAGTGTTAGACCAGAGCCCTTGAGTCTGCTGTACCCGTGAGAGAATAGTACTGTATGTCCAGTAAAACCTAACACAAGTCTTACAGCCCCTGCTTTCTGCCACACTGGGTGAGTGCAGCTCACAGTGTCCTGCACACGCCTCGGTCCAGCTCAGTCACCAGGGGTGGGTCTTTGTCAGGGCAGGAGCTCCTCATGTACTGGACCTCACGCTCAGGTGAACATGAGCCTGCACACAGGCTGAGGGCGAGACGTGACACCGTTCTGCTGGACCGCCCCTGGGTTCCCGGTACATTAAAGTGATCTCTCTTATTGTGCACACACTGCTTGACAGCATTAAGTCAAGGGTCCAGTCCACACCTCTGAACAGTACGGGGGGACGTTGAGCACGAAGAGGGTCCGGTCGAGGGGCCGCGTGACACCGCTCTCCGCTCGGACTCTGTGCTCCTTCAGATACAGCCAGTGATGGGCCTGACTGGACTGGGAGAACTGCACTGGGAGAGCTGGGGAGAGAGGGAGTGGAGGCACACAGATCAACACAAAGTGTAACTGCACAAACAGCCCCATTATGTGAACAGTAGGAGAACCACCGCTGTCTGTTGACAGTAAAACTGACACGGCCCACACGATCAGCCGGGGACATCTAGTTCAGAACCAGAACCACAGGACACAAGGGAAACTACATTTTTAAAACCAGGGAACAGGAGGAGATTATTTACACCAGCTGCCCCGCTATGTTGTCGAAGCCGGTACCCCGGGTGAGGTCCGGCGATCAGTTCTCTGCGAACCCGGCTCGACTGTGACCTGTCTCGGCTGCACAGTCGACGGTCTGTTATCACTGTAAGGAGCTACTGTAAAGAGGTTTTCTCGGGAGTCGCATTTCCAGTGCCAGCCGGACAGTGTCGTGCTAACGGCTGCAGTTACTGCAGGGACAGTGGAGTTACCGCCTTCACTCTCACTAGCAGAGTTCACGCCCAACTGTAACAGTACACGGACAGTGGCGCTTACTTTGCGCCTTGCGTCCGGCTATATAGGTGTTTAATTCGTTGTTGAAGATCCTGCGGCCGCTTGGCTGACTTTGCTCATACAGCAGGAAGGTTCACGCACACCGCCAGCGTGGACACCGCGCTCCGAGGCTGTTCGCTCATCGAAACTCATATGCTGGCTATCCTCGTTCGCTCGGACCTCCATCTCCTGTAGCTCTGGTCTGGTTAATTCACCTCCCCACCCCGTTTCAACAAAACCGCGGTTATTTTACCTGTGAAGCCGCCAGGAATCTCCGCAGAAGCACTCCCATGTTTCGTTTTGGACGGCGCCATCTTTGCTTTGATTGTGGAAAGGAAACGGAAATGACGCCAATAGTGGGGGACACTAGGTGGGGGGATGGGACATCGGGAATTGTAGTCGCTGTACCAACTTCCGCTTCTTGTTATTGCAGTAAATACCAGCGCACTTTCAGGCCCAATGGCGTGATTTTATATAGAGGAAATACGCCTACATTAAAAATGTCTGTCGATGAAATTAACGCCAGTAACACACTGAATGGCCAAACATTAGTATCACCATGTCAGACTGGTAACTATTTCAGGGCAGCTAGACATCAGAGGAGGGAAAACACCCAAAACAACACTTTAAAAACCACAGACGCAGCCTCGGCTTTCTATAAACAAACATTTATTCAGAAACAAGTAACTTTCACACCTTCCTCAGTCCCGACAACAAGGAGAGGGAGGAAGGACAAAAATGAAACAGAACTGCCACAGAGAGAGAGCGAGGGAGAGGGGGTCGGGCAGACGGAGGGACCCTGACCGTCCGCGTCTGGGTGCCGGTCAGCGAGAGCGAGTGGACGCCGCAGGACGGAGAGCGAGCGGCGAGCGGACACCAGGGGCGCCGCGGACCAGCGGGGAGAGACCTGGCCGAGAATGCCCCCGCCCGCAGCGCGGCTCCCGGCTGAGAAACTCCTCCGACGGGAAGGGGAGCCCCCGGCGCCGTCCCCCCAGAAACCTCAGGAGAGAGAGAAAGCTCTGCGGTCGCCTGCGCTCCACACCGACAGCGTTACAGAACCTCACAGCATTGGGGTCCACAAGAGGGGCCCCACGACACAGTGCAGCCCTGTGACCCCCGAAACCCCGGCCCCAGACCCCCGCGCGCCGGGCCTCGCCCCGTCAGTGGGCTGGAGCCTCTCCTGACCTGACCCGGGGCGCCCTGCCCGGGGGTCTCTGCTCAGGCTGAGCCCGGCATCACGTGGGCCTCTGGGGTCCCACAGACACACCCCAGACACCCCTGGGGGAACCCCGGTCGAGGCCGGCTACGTCCTGTCACAATGTGTGGGTACAGAACGGAGTGGGCCTGTGTGTGTGTCAGCAGGGTCTGTGTCTGTGTGTGTGGGTGTGGGGGTGTCTGGACCTGTGGGGGTGTCTGTGGGTGTCAAGAGTGTGTGTGGGTGTGTCTGGACCTGTCTGCGTGTAAGTGTGTCTGGACCTGTGCGTGGGTGTCTGTGGGTGTGTGTGTGTCTGGACCTGAGTGGGTGTCTGTGGGTGTGTGTGTGTCTGGACCTGAGTGGGTGTCTCTGGACCTGTGAGGGTGTCAGAGTGTGTGTGTCTGTGTGTGTGGCTGTCTCTGGACCTGTGTGGGTGTCAGAGTGTGTGTGGGTGTGGGTGTCTCTGGACCTGTGTGGGTGTCAGAGTGTGTGTGTGGGTGTCAGAGTGTGTGTGGGTGTGGGTGTCTCTGGACCTGTGTGGGTGTCAGAGTGTGTGTGTGGGTGTCAGAGTGTGTGTGGGTGTGTGGGTGTCTCTGGACCTGTGTGGGTGTCAGAGTGTGTGTGTGGGTGTCAGAGTGTGTGTGGGTGTGTGGGTGTCTCTGGACCTGTGTGGGTGTCAGAGTGTGTGTCTGGACCTGTGTGGGTGTCAGAGTGTGTGTGTGAGTGTGTCTGGACCTGTGTGGGTGTGTCTGGACAGAGGTCTGAGCGACTTCAGCCCACAGGTCAGATCTTGATGCGGAAGGCGGTGGGCTGGGCTGTGCTGTCCGGGGGAGGGGCAGGCGAGGTCTTGAACAGGGCGCGGAGGACAGTCTGGGGGTCCACTTCGGGAGGGGGCTGTGAGGACGGGGGCCTCGGGCCCAGGCGGCGCAGCTCGGGGGGGCCAGTATCCTTCTTCACCCCTGGACTGTCGCTGAGCCTCCTGGGAGAGAGAGAGAGAGGGGTTGACACTGAATCCCCTGGAGACCTTACTGCTGGGCAGGAGAGGAGTTTACTGTATATTTGGCCATAGGGAAGCACTAGAAAAGTTACTGCTGACCTTTTATACACTTACTGGATAAGGCATACAAAGAGCTTAAGTCTCAAAAAGAATAAAAACTTCAGTTTTAATTAATTGCTGGTTAACCATTAATTGGAAGATGTCTACGTAACTAAGCTATATCAGTGTTTTCTTCAAGCAGGTAGTTATAATTGGCCTTCTACACAAAACAGTTTTGGGATTCTTAAGATAAGCAGTTGGCCTCTGCAGGCCCCTGGGCCTATCAGCAGCACACACTGAAATGTCGCATTTGTGCCGAACAGAGAAAGAACCTGTAACCCTTCAGGACAGACACCCTGACTGGCCGCTGCAGTCAGCAGGAGAGGGAAGACACTCACAGCAGTATGGGCTGGTCGGAGGTGATGACGTTGCCCTGGATGTGCAGGGTGCACTTCATCGGCTGGCCTGAGGGACAGGAAGGTTTCCTCATGAGTGCCTCCTACTCCATGAATCCGCACACACAAGTTCACACGCTGCAGCGCCGTGTTCTCCCCTCGCCTCCAGACCCCAAACCCAGCTGCCCCCCGAGCTCCTGCAAAACCTGAACACCACCCCTCACAGTCCTCAGTTCACCCCTCCTCAACACCCCACCCTCGACCGTCCTCAACACGACTTCCCAACTGATCTCCCCCCCAGAGCCACGGCCCGCCATACCGTCCAGGCAGCGGTTGTTGTACTTCCTGTAGGCAGAGACGGCATCCTCCTTCTTCACAAACACCACCTCGGCCACCCCGGCCTTCACCAGCCGAGCTCGTTTCAGAGCCCCACACACACAGAACAGCTCCTGCCAGAGAGAGAGGGGTTCATACAGACACACTGACTGGACACTCCAGTACATGAACACTGCACTGAGAGAGAGGGGTTAATACAGACACCCTGACTGGACACTCCAGTACATGAACACTGCACTGAGAGAGAGAGGTGTTCATACAGACACACTGACTGGACACTCCAGTACATGAACACTGCACTGAGAGAGAGAGGGGTTCATACAGACACACTGACTGGACACTCCAGTACATGAACACTGTACTGAGAGAGAGGGGTTCATACAGACACACTGACTGGACACTCCAGTACATGAACACTGCACTGAGAGAGAGGGGTTAATACAGACACCCTGACTGGACACTCCAGTACATGAACACTGCACTGAGAGAGAGAGGGGTTCATACAGACACACTGACTGGACACTCCAGTACATGAACACTGCACTGAGAGAGAGAGGGGTTCATACAGACACACTGACTGGACACTCCAGTACATGAACACTGCACTGAGAGAGAGAGGGGTTCATACAGACACACTGACTGGACACTCCAGTACATGAGCACTGCACTGAGAGAGAGAGGGGTTCATACAGACACACTGACTGGACACTCCAGTACATGAACACTGCACTGAGAGAGAGAGGGGTTCATACAGACACACTGACTGGACACTCCAGTACATGAACACTGCACTGAGAGAGAGAGGGGTTCATACAGACACACTGACTGGACACTCCAGTACATGAACACTGCACTGAGAGAGAGAGGGGTTCATACAGACACACTGACTGGACACTCCAGTACATGAACACTGCACTGAGAGAGAGAGGGGTTCATACAGACACACTGACTGGACACTCCAGTACATGAACACTGCACTGAGAGAGAGAGGGGTTCATACAGACACACTGACTGGACACTCCAGTACATGAACACTGCACTGAGAGAGAGAGGGGTTCATACAGACACACTGACTGGACACTCCAGTACATGAACACTGCACTGAGAGAGAGGGGTTCATACAGACACACTGACTGGACACTCCAGTACATGAACACTGCACTGAGAGAGAGAGGGGTTAATACAGACACACTGACTGGACACTCCAGTACATGAACACTGCACTGAGAGAGAGAGGGATTCATACACACACACTGACTGGACACTCCAGTACATGAACACTGCACTGAGAGAGAGAGGGGTTAATACAGACACACTGACTGGACACTCCAGTACATGAACACTGCACTGAGAGAGAGAGGGGTTCATACACACACACTGACTGGACACTCCAGTACATGAACACTGCACTGAGAGAGAGAGGGGTTCATACAGACACACTGACTGGACACTCCAGTACATGAACACTGCACTGAGAGAGAGAGGGGTTCATACAGACACACTGACTGGACACTCCAGTACATGAACACTGCACTGAGAGAGAGAGGGGTTCATACAGACACACTGACTGGACACTCCAGTACATGAACACTGCACTGAGAGAGAGAGGGGTTCATACAGACACACTGACTGGACACTCCAGTACATGAACACTGCACTGAGAGAGAGAGGGGTTCATACAGACACACTGACTGGACACTCCAGTACATGAACACTGCACTGAGAGAGAGGGGTTCATACAGACACACTGACTGGACACTCCAGTACATGAACACTGCACTGAGAGAGAGAGGGGTTAATACAGACACACTGACTGGACACTCCAGTACATGAACACTGCACTGAGAGAGAGAGGGATTCATACACACACACTGACTGGACACTCCAGTACATGAACACTGCACTGAGAGAGAGAGGGGTTAATACAGACACACTGACTGGACACTCCAGTACATGAACACTGCACTGAGAGAGAGAGGGGTTCATACAGACACACTGACTGGACACTCCAGTACATGAACACTGCACTGAGAGAGAGGGGTTCATACAGACACACTGACTGGACACTCCAGTACATGAACACTGCACTGAGAGAGAGAGGGGTTCATACAGACACACTGACTGGACACTCCAGTACATGAACACTGCACTGAGAGAGAGAGGGGTTAATACAGACACACTGACTGGACACTCCAGTACATGAACACTGCACTGAGAGAGTCTTATTCACTCACTGTATCAGAGGTGTCATGTGCTGCACTAGTGTAATATACTGTAAAGGAGTGCTATTTACCACAATGTCCTCCTCAGTGACCCGGGAGTGCAGGTTGTTCACAGTCATCTTGGTCCCTTCTAATGGACTGAAGACGGGCTGAGAGAAAGAGGGGGGGTTAATCCAGTCACACCGAGTGAGGGGGTGTCAGTAATGATAAGGACATGAGAAACAGAGAGATGCCCAGGAGCAGACTGTACCTGTGGGGGTGCGCTCGCAGTGCTCTCTGTACCGCCCCCTTGTGGATGGTTGACGAGCGTGCGGGAGACCGCCTGGAGGGCGTGGGTCCGCAGCGGAGCAGCCTGGGACCCCGAGGTCAGGAGGGGGGCAGCGGGCGCGGAGGGGGGTGCCGTGTACGTGTCGTTCTGGACCACCTTGGTCAGGGGCCCAGGGAGGGAGAACAGGGAACCACTGGCTCCTGGCTGCAAGGGAGAGAGGGCGGGGGGACGGGTTAGGCAGACGCACGCGGAGGCGTGGCGTGTACCACACCGGCACGGCCGGCACTGACCCGCATCTGCGCCAGGTCGTTGGTCGTCGTGATCTTCATCTGCTTGCTGGGAATGATGGAGGGTCCCTCGTCCTCCTCGCCCGAGAGCACCTGCGGTCCCGGCACCGATCGCGTCGCCATGTTGATCCGGACGCCGCTGGTCAGTCCCACGGGCCTCTGCTGCCAGAGGAGAGGGAGAGGGGTCAGAGTGCAGGGCAGTGTCAGGCCAGGGTGACCTCCCCAGACGCGTCTGGGAGCTCTGGGACGCCTCGGCGCTCCCAACAGGGGGACCGAGCCCCAGTCCCGCAGGATCTACGGGCCACTGATAAATCACCCAGTTCAAGGCCCACGGAGCGGTCCGTCTGTGGTCAGCAGTGCCAGTGGGTGGGTGGCCTGGGGTGACCTGTGAGAGCTGCCGGACACCGGACACCGGACACCGGACACCGGACACCGGACACGGCCAGCGCAGGCAGTAACCTACCTGTATCGTCTTGGTGATCTTCACGGTGGGCATGGCCGCCCCCACGGTGGGCGTGGCCACGGCAATGCTCCGCTTGAGGCTCAGCCTATCGCGGGCGTCCACCACCTTCTTGACCCCGCCCACCGCCTGGGCCCCGCCCACCCGGGAGTTTAACCCTTGCTGGTGCGGGGGGATCTGCGCCGTCCTGACGGCGGCCGGCTGGCCGTGCTGCTGCTGCTGCTGCTTCCGCGAGTTTATCATCTCCCTGGCGTCCTGCACCGCGCCCCGGATCCGGAGCCGCGCGTCCTTCTGCGTGAGCTTCTCGCGGGCGTCTTTCAGGGGGAACGTTCCCGAGGCTGGGAGACAGACACGGAGAAAAGCCCAGACTCAAAACTCCTCCTCCCACACCGGCCTTGCTGTTATGGGGTCGGTGCCTGTGGCCCGTCCCTCGGTGCATCGTGCCAGCTCTGCGTCACTGTGTGCTTTGACTGTTCTTTTACTTTCCATCTGAAGTGATTTTGTGCAGCTACTTCTAAAGGTATTATATACGCTCAAGTGTATCACCAGCTGTGCCAGTCTCCTGTCTTTGTTAACTGGTTTGAACTGTTTTCTTGTAAGCCGCTGGGAGTGAGGAGTTTTAAAGGCGCCTCAGCAGCTACAGTCCAAGACCGTTCCCCCGAGACGAGGAGCTCGGCGAGACCCCAAGACAGGAGCGCTGTGTGCGCCCCGACAGGACCGCGGGTGCCGGTCAGCGCGGCCAGGACCGGCCGACGGGGCCCCATCCCCGCGCTCGGAGAACCCGGGTTCGAGCCCCGGCTGCCTCACCTCCTCCCAGCCTCTGGCGGGCGTCCGTCACCCCGATCTTCTGCCTGGCGTCGAAGACCCCCGCCCCGGCTCCCGCGGCCCCCCGGGACAGCAGGGGGGGCACGGAGGCGGAGGCGGAGACCGGGGGGCCGATCCGGGAGCGCACCCCCCCGCGCGCCACCGGTCTGAGAGGGAGAGAGCAAGAGACGCAGGTCAGCGCTGTCCTGCCTGTCCACACTGAGCTACAGCGCCGGACACACGCCTGCACACCCACAGCTTTGGACGACCGAAACCCCTCGAGCGCAGCACGTGTGTACGTGTCCACTGGGACTCTCAATCGCACTGATCTCTCGGGACAGCAGGCCACTAGCAAGGAGGTGGTAATAATATTATTAGAGTGATAATAAAATCCCTTACACTTATCAAGTGCTTTTCTGGGCACTCCACCCACAGCGCTGTACAGGTCATGGGGATCCCCTCCACCCCCACCTGGATGATGCGCCAGTCCGCTCCCCACACCCCAGCTCTCAGTGGGGAGGAGAGCAGAGGGATGGAGCCAGTTCGCAGACAGGAATTATTAGGAGGCCGTGACCGGTAAAGGCCAGGGGGAGATTTAGGTAAATGGTACATTGCAAAATGGGACATCATAAATATCATGTTTTTTGTTGACTAACCATGTGGCAGGGAACAGAAGCACATGGCCGCCCGAGACAGCAGCGCAGAGTGCAGAGGCGTGTTGTGCACAGTGAGCGGACCGTGAGGCGCCCGGCTCTGGGGCAGAAGCTGTTCTGACGCCTGGCGGCCCGGGCTGTCATGGTGGGAGCTGCCTGGGAGCTCACTGATCCCTGAACCTTCCCCTGGATCGGCCCCCACAGCACAGGCGGGCCAATGTGCTCCAGTCACCCCCCACTCTTTGTGCACAGCGTGCCTTGGTGGGGGGTAGTTCCAGTCTCAGCTTGCAGCTCGCTGCTTTCACAGCTCTGAAGTCGTGAACTGAGTCCTGAGGTCCCGACAGGAAGAGGCTCAGATCCGGAGACCCCTGCCCGACATCCGTCTCGCAGGCCGCCGGACCATGGCGACCAGAGGCGTCTGCGTACGGCCATACTGCCGCAGCAGGCGGCCTTTACAGGGTCTTCCTCCGGCTTTCAAACTCTGTCCTTTTCCCCTCCGCTGGCTCGGCCCCACCTCTGCCCCCCCTGCGCTACACACCATCGGCAGGCGAAACCACGGCACCTCCCGTGAGCGGATCACGCCTCTCCATCCGGGAGTGGAGTTCGGGACATTTCCACGTATGTGCGTCTCACAAGGATATAAAATCCCCATGTGAGAGATTCACAGCTCTGCCCGCGCCGCTAATCGGCCCTTATCCCTTCCTACAGCCCCCCCGTACCCCTCTCTTTGTTCTGCCACCGAGCAGACGTGCTCAGCCGGTTAACTTTCATTGTTTTGGGCTGTTTTAATAAAGCGAATTTGGTCGACGCGATTCTCGAAGGAGAAGATGGACGGCGAGCTCGGCCAATCAAGGCGCTGGCCCGGCCGGAAGAGCCAATGAGGGAACAGAACCCAAGGCGGTCCAGCCAATCAGCCGCGAGCGGGGAGGCGGGACCCCACCAGTGAGGTGTTAAACAGGAGACGCGACGGTTTGCAACAAAGCGAAAATATCCAGAAAAACAAAACAGCAACAAACACAAATTCTCGGCTCCCTCTCAGAGCCCCGTCAACAAACGCGGCTCTTTCCCGTCGCACGGCTCGGACTCACCTGGCGTTTCCTTTGCCGTTCAGACCTCGCAGCCGTATCAGCTCATCCAGGGAGAGGTCCGCCATCTTGTCACTGTGAGGGGGGGGCGGGGCGGGGGGAAGTCAGCGCGAGGACCCAGGCGCTACGGCGGCCGCGGAGGGACGGACAGTGCCGGAGAGAGAGCCGAAGCGTTCAGCACCCCCACATCCCTGAATGCCATTGGGGTTAAACTTCAACATATTTAACACAGACAGACCTAATGGGTGTTAAAAACAGTCACTTTGATCCTCACACACCTCACCCCCCACTGCACACAGATCAGAGACACCTCCTCACCCCCCAGCGCACACAGCTCAGCGAGGAGAGAGAAACTGCTTCATCAGGTGGATTAAGGGGGAGGTTGATCAGCTCTGAGTGGAGTTTAGTCTGGGGTTAATTAACACAGCTCTGTTTCCTATATTAATTATTATTGCCAGCAGCCATATCTGCAGGTGTGAGCCTGGCCAGAACCTGGAGGGGAGACTCCTGGGAGAGCTGAGGCTGCTGCTGGAAGAGGTGTTAGTGGGACCAGCAGGGGGCGCTCACCCTGCGGTCCATGTGGGTCCTAATGCCCCAGTATAGTGACGGGGACACTAGACTGTAAACAGGCGCCGTCCTTCAGATGAGACGTAAAATCGAGGTCCTGACTCTCTGTGGTCATTAAAAATCCCAGGGTGTCTCTCGAAAAGAGTAGGGGTGTAACCCTGGTGTCCTGGCCAAATTACCCCCTGGCCCTTACCAATCATTGCCTCCTAATAACCCCCCTCTCTGAACTGGCTTCATCACTCTCCTCCCCACTGAGAGCTGGTGTGTGTGAGCAGACTGGAGCATCATCCAGGTGGGGTACACACTGGTGGTGGTGGAGGGGATCCCCATTACCTGTACAGCGCTATGAGTTTGGTGTGCAGAAGAATTATAATTATATATTAATGACATTGACTGATGTGAATTCAGTGACTGCTTGTGGTAAAATAATTTTAATGCTGTTTATATTTGAACTGATTTTAAAGCCAATAATACTCAAGTCTTCAAATTCAAACAGCTTTATTGGCATGACTGGTAATTACAGTGTTGCCAAAGCATGTGTAATCAGTATAACATCTACAAACATTTTACCCTTTCACCACTGTTCCGAGCTCGTCGACTCGACTCTCACCCGTGTTTTCTGACAGCACAGAACTGCTTTATCAATGCGCTTGACTGCTCTCATAAACGTCGGGCGTCCTCATCTGTTGCAGTGTTAAGTCACATAAGAAGATCAGTCCTAACGACCGAGTCCATAGATCTGTTCCTGTAATGCCGCTGGGAAAAGGAAAAAAAGAACTCCAACTACCATCATGCACGCCGGGGGGAAACGCCTTCAACTTCTCCCATAGACCTCCGCGGCTAGACCGTAAATTTGCATAACAGCGAGGATAGTCGTTTTTGTACATTTTTGACCTGTTGTAAGACGCGTATAGACTCTAATCCCCTTTCACCACATCAGCGCACAATCCTGACTTCCACCTTTAGCCTCAGCGTCATATCGGAGAGGCGAGCGCGGCTCCTTCACTCCCACCCTGACCGGGGCAGCTCGGCGCCCGGGCCGGCTCCCTCTCCTCGCCCTGTACCCGGCATGCCTTAAACTAATGAGTAAGGAAAATAACGACCCGGGGTGACGCCCGAGTCCTCGCCACGACAAGCGAGAGCAATTTTTGAACGGGTACAGGTCGGAGCTGCCAGGTGACCTGCCTACTTTGCGGGATGCCGGCGGCGACGTGATCTGCCCCGACCCCCATCACTGTCAACCAAAAACAGAAAGAAAGTCCGAATTAAAGAGCGACTAAATATCGATTTCGCTCTATTATTGCTCGCTGGTATCGTAGCGGCGGTGTGTCCAGTCGATCGGGTCGATGAAGACGTCGGCAGTGTCATTGAAACGGTTTTGCGAGCGAGTTCGACCCGCTGCCTTTCTTGAGCTCGGCTGGGGGGGAACAGGTTTAGTAAGTTGACGATCGCTTTCGGAGCAGGCCGGCGGCTGACGCCGAGGAGCGGGTCGGGTATCGGTGCTGAAAGCGCGGTGATTGTTGTCCGGTTCGGAAAGACCGACCCCGCCCCCGCCCCCGCAGCGCCCGGCTTCTCGGGCTGATCAGGGGCGGGGAGCTCCCTCGCCTGGGCGGATAGAGGCATTACAGCCCCACGGGACCGTGGACATCCTCCTCCTCTGGACTTCAGCGGGGTCTGTTTCTCCTTGACTCTCACCCTGGTCAGATATTCATGCTAATAAAGCACCTTGAATTGAATTGAATTGAATTGAAAATATTCAGCTGGTGTTTATTTTCTGTTTAGGATCCTGAGACATTCCAGTGTGTGTGTGTCCCAGTGGGGGACGCAGTGCTGTGTGTGTTGTGTTGTGCTGTGTGTGTGGTGGGTGTTGCTGTCAGTGAGCTTCAGGACCAGCTGGCTGAGGGCTCTTCTCTGGGCTCAGCTCTGGCTCAGCAGGGTCTTGTGGTGCTGGGAGCTCTGCTCACTGGTTCTCAGGGGTGACCGGGGCTGTAGTGCTCTCTGTGCCTCAATCCCTCTCCCCTCTCTCTCTGTGCCTCAATCCCTCTCCTCCTCTCTCTCTGTGCCCCAGTCCCTCTCCCCTCTCTCTCTCTGCCTCAATCCCTCTCCTCCTCTCTCTCTGTGCCCCAGTCCCTCTCCCCTCTCTCTCTCTGCCTCAATCCCTCTCCCCTCTCTCTCTGTGCCTCAATCCCTCTCCTCCTCTCTCTCTGTGCCTCAATCCCTCTCCTCCTCTCTCTCTGTGCCTCAATCCCTCTCCCCTCTCTCTCTGTGCCTCAATCCCTCTCCTCCTCTCTCTCTGTGCCTCAATCCCTCTCCCCTCTCTCTCTGTGCCTCAATCCCTCTCCTCCTCTCTCTCTGTGCCTCAATCCCTCTCCCCTCTCTCTCTGTGCCTCAATCCCTCTCCTCCTCTCTCTCTGTGCCCCAGTCCCTCTCCCCTCTCTCTCTCTGCCTCAATCCCTCTCCCCTCTCTCTCTGTGCCTCAATCCCTCTCCCCTCTCTCTCTGTGCCTCAATCCCTCTCCTCCTCTCTCTCTGTGCCTCAATCCCTCTCCTCCTCTCTCTCTGTGCCTCAGTCCCTCTCCCCTCTCTCTCTGTGCCTCAATCCCTCTCCCCTCTCTCTCTGTGCCTCAGTCCCTCTCCTCCTCTCTCTCTGTGCCCCTCAGTCCCTCTCCTCCTCTCTCTCTGTGCCTCAATCCCTCTCCTCCTCTCTCTCTGTGCCTCAATCCCTCTCCCCTCTCTCTCTGTGCCTCAGTCCCTCTCCCCTCTCTCTCTGTGCCCATCAGTCCCTCTCCCCTCTCTCTCTGTGCCTCAGTCCCTCTCCTCCTCTCTCTCTGTGCCCCTCAGTCCCTCTCCTCCTCTCTCTCTGTGCCTCAATCCCTCTCCTCCTCTCTCTCTGTGCCCCTCAATCCCTCTCCTCCTCTCTCTCTGTGCCCCTCAATCCCTCTTCTCTTCTCTCTGTGCCCCTCAGTCCCTCTTCTCCCCTCTCTGTGCCCCTCAGTCCCTCTTCTCCTCTCTCTCCATTAATTGCGCCTGCCTGATAAGTGGTTTAAGTCAGTAATGCCCAGTTTAACTCTACAAGAGAATTAACTTTTCACAAGACCAGTTAATCGCTAATCTGCCGGTGACCCCCCCCCAGCTGGGGAACTGCCCTCTCACACACCAGAGTACCTGGGACTGCTGCCACAAGGAGCTAAGGACACAGATAATAACACTAAGAACAATAATAATAGTAGTAGTAATAGTAAGACCCAGGTCTGGAACTGCCTGTCCATGTGCTCACAGCAGACGTTCGATTTTCTGCATCAGTCTCACGCAGTCTGGTACTTCTGCCAGGTTCAGCTCCCTGGACCCTGTCTGTACCTGTTGGTCTGTTGGTTTTCTTCTGTAGATCTGCCTGCCTGCTATCCTGGTACCTCTCTGTCTGAGTACTGTCTGTCTGTGTGCGGTATGTGTGCAGTACTGTCTGTGCTGTCTGTGTGTGTGCAGTGTGTACAGTACTGTCTGTGTGTGTGCAGTGTGTGTACAGTACTGTCTGTGCTGTCTGTGTGCAGTGTGTGTGTACAGTACTGTCTGTGCTGACTATGTGCAGTGTGTGTGCAGTGTGTTACGTGCCTCAGAGGGTGTTACGTGCCTCAGAGGGTGTTAGTGCCTCAGTCTGTGTGCAGTGTGTTACGTGCCTCAGAGGGTGTTAGTGCCTCAGTGTGTGTGCAGTGTGTTACGTGCCTCAGAGGGTGTTAGTGCCTCAGTCTGTGTGGCGGGAGGCTGATCTAAACCACAGCGACTGGCCGCGGATTGTGGCTGCAGGACTGAGGGTCCTTTGTTCTCTGGGACACTGAAATATTCCACAGTGGGGATTTCACGACGATTTGGGTCTGGGGGCAACAGGGGTCACCAATTAGCCTCAACCTCGCTAATTACCACAAATCCAGAGTCTGCTGTTGTGAGATTTGCGCTTCAAAATATGTGGGATAGAAAAGGTCAGCCCAGTTTGAGTGCTTACATAAATAAGCACGTCAAAAACATGAACGAACCACTCAGGAAATAGTATTTTAATTAAACAATATCACGTGCTTGAGAGATTGTTGAATGTTTCAACATTACTGTACTATAATGCGCAGGACTGTATTATACACATTGCACTAAACTGCATCTTACTATACACAACAACTCTGCTAAATTCCACTTTACTCCACTTTACTCTATAATTCTAGACTGTACTCCATACAGGCGGCACGATGGCGCAGGGGTCAGCTTTGCTGTTTAGCAGCACTGGGGCCCTGGGTTCAGTTCCTGGGGTGGTGCCTGTGTGGAGTCTGTATGGTCCCCCCACGTGTCCCCATGGCTGTTCTCCAGGTGCTCCGGTTGCGTCCCACACTGGGTTAACTGGCTCTGGTGTGTGAGTGAGTGTGTCTGTGCGTGTGCCCTGTCCCTTGCTGGGATAGCCTCTGGCCCCCCTGCATCCCTGCAGTGGAGAAGGCTCTTAGCTGCTGTGTACAAGTTTACGGGGCTGTATTATTCTAGACTGTGCTATCGTGCACTGCACTGTTATTCTGTCTTCATGTTGGCATGATGCTGGACTGCGTAGTACTATACCGTACCGAGCCCTGACACACTGTGATCCACTGGACCGCGGTACAATAAGCTGCGCTCGTGCTGTACAAGCTGTGTGGGATACGGTGCTGTTATTCTGTATGCGTGTGACGGCACTGTGATCCACTGGACTGCGCGCGCTGTTCGGGACTCGGCTCGTACTGTCTGACCTGTGGGGGCTGTCCTGTCCTGAGCTCGGCTGGCGTCCCTCCCCCTCGGCCTGGCCCCTCCTCACGCAGGGGGGAGGCGCCCCCCCCTCCCCGGCCAGCAGATATAAGCCTGTGTCCCGGGAGCAGAGCACCATCGCCTGCCTCGCCTCTCCCTCTCGCTCGCTCCCGGTCCAGCGCTCTGCACGCCACTCTCCCGCCCGCCCGCCGCGCCGACAGCCATGGCCGTATCTGCAGGGGACGCCACCGCCGCCAGGGCCATCTGGGGCAAACTGTACGCCAGCGCCGAGGACAACGGCACCGCAGCCCTGGTCAAGTAAGAAACAACAGCACCTGTCTGTGTGTCTGTATTAACCCCTCTCTCTCTCTCAGTGCAGTGTTCATGTACTGGAGTGTCCAGTCAGTGTGTCTGTATGAACCCCTCTCTCTCTCAGTGCAGTGTTCATGTACTGGAGTGTCCAGTCAGTGTGTCTGTATGAACCCCTCTCTCTCTCAGTGCAGTGTTAATGTACTGGAGTGTCCAGTCAGTGTGTCTGTATGAACCCCTCTCTCTCTCAGTGCAGTGTTCATGTACTGGAGTGTCCAGTCAGTGTGTCTGTATGAACCCCTCTCTCTCTCAGTGCAGTGTTCATGTACTGGAGTGTCCAGTCAGTGTGTCTGTATGAACCCCTCTCTCTCTCAGTGCAGTGTTCATGTACTGGAGTGTCCAGTCAGTGTGTCTGTATGAACCCCTCTCTCTCTCAGTGCAGTGCTCATGTACTGGAGTGTCCAGTCAGTGTGTCTGTATGAACCCCTCTCTCTCTCAGTGCAGTGTTAATGTACTAGAGTGTCCAGTCAGTGTGTCTGTATTAACCCCTCTGTTGTTCTTTCAGGATGTTCATCAATAGCCCCGACTCAAAGTCATATTTTGGACATTTCTCCGGGATGGGGTCAGCTGCAGACATGGAAGCATCCCCACAAGTGCGAAATCATGGGCGCACAGTTTTTGGGGCTCTGAATGAGATGATGTCACAGGTGGAGAATGACGCAGGGCTCAGTGCCATCATCTCCCCACTGGCCACCAAACACGCAACGCAGCTCAAGGTGGACTCCAAGAACTTCCGGGTGAGTGTGACACTGTGTCCAGCAACACATTGACATCTGACAGGCCAGTCAGTGTGTGTGTATTAACCCCTCTCTCTCTCAGTGCAGTGTTCATGTACTGGAGTGTCCAGTCAGTGTGTGTGTATTAACCCCTCTCTCTCTCAGTGCAGTGTTCATGTACTGGAGTGTCCAGTCAGTGTGTGTGTATGAACCCCTCTCTCTCAGTGCAGTGTTAATGTACTGGAGTGTCCAGTCAGTGTCTGTATGAACCCCTCTCTCTCTCTCAGTGCAGTGTTCATGTACTGGAGTGTCCAGTCAGTGTGTGTGTATGAACCCCTCTCTCTCTCAGTGCAGTGTTCATGTACTGGAGTGTCCAGTCAGTGTGTCTGTATGAACCCCTCTCTCTCTCAGTGCAGTGTTCATGTACTGGAGTGTCCAGTCAGTGTGTCTGTGTGAACCCCTCTCTCTCTCAGTGCAGTGTTCATGTACTGGAGTGTCCAGTCAGTGTGTCTGTGTGAACCCCTCTCTCTCTCAGTGCAGTGTTCATGTACTGGAGTGTCCAGTCAGTGTGTCTGTATGAACCCCTCTCTCTCTCAGTGCAGTGTTAATGTACTGGAGTGTCCAGTCAGTGTGTCTGTATGAACCCCTCTCTCTCTCAGTGCAGTGTTCATGTACTGGAGTGTCCAGTCAGTGTGTCTGTGTGAACCCCTCTCTCTCTCAGTGCAGTGTTCATGTACTGGAGTGTCCAGTCAGTGTGTCTGTGTGAACCCCTCTCTCTCTCAGTGCAGTGTTCATGTACTGGAGTGTCCAGTCAGTGTGTCTGTATTAACCCCTCTCTCTCACAGTGCAGTGTTCATGTACTGGAGTGTCCAGTCAGTGTGTCTGTATTAACCCCTCTCTCTCTCAGTGCAGTGTTCATGTACTGGAGTGTCCAGTCAGTGTGTCTGTATGAACCCCTCTCTCTCTCAGTGCAGTGTTCATGTACTGGAGTGTCCAGTCAGTGTGTCTGTATGAACCCCTCTCTCTCTCAGTGCAGTGTTCATGTACTGGAGTGTCCAGTCAGTGTGTCTGTATTAACCCCTCTCTCTCAGTGCAGTGTTCATGCACTGGAGTGTCCAGTCAGTGTGTCTGTATGAACCCCTCTCTCTCTCAGTGCAGTGTTCATGTACTGGAGTGTACAGTCAGTGTGTCTGTATGAACCCCTCTCTCTCTCAGTGCAGTGTTCATGTACTGGAGTGTCCAGTCAGTGTGTGTGTATGAACCCCTCTCTCTCTCAGTGCAGTGTTCATGTACTGGAGTGTCCAGTCAGTGTGTGTGTATGAACCCCTCTCTCTGTGCTGTCTCAGGTGCTGTGTGACCAGGTGCTGGCTGTAATAAATGAGAAGTACGGTGGAGAGGGACACGATGCCATGTCCAAGGTGCTCAATGTCATCTGCACCAAGATCGTTGCTGCATACTAGACGGACGGACAGACGGAACAAAACAGCTCAGGCACCGGACACGGCCCCCGCGTCTCTAACCACTCACCCCTCAGCTCGACTAGTCTGTCTCTGCGTGTTCCCGAGAACAAGAGGCCGTCTGCCTACGGCGATGACTGGTCTCCCCTCCTGCTGCGGTCTGGTCCAGGCGAGCCGGGCAGCTGCTCCACTCCTTTAGCTGCGGCCATTGCAATCCCACGTTCCCCAGCTCCCAGGACACACGTGCCCTGTCCCGGGCCCCGAGGACCCCAAAGTGAACAGCCAGCTGGGCAGTTCGGTCCAGCCTCCACCCCCCGCCACTCTCCATGTAAGGCAGCACCTCCTGCTCCCAGTGGCAACGGCTCCCTCCTCCTCCTTCCTGCTGGCGACCCTTGACCTTTGTGACTTCCTTACATTGACGTGACTGCCTCATGGGTAACGCCGCTGGCTCCTCTCAGGACTCGTACTTGAATACTTGAATCGAACGTGCTTTGTAAACAATTATTATTATTAGAGTAAAAGGCAGCAGAGATGGAGGAGCAGGAGGAGACACTTGACACTGCGGGGCAGGAGTGCTGGAGAGCGCAGGCCCTGTGTGTGTGTGTGTGGGGGGGTTTATACAGTTACTTTCGTCATCTCCCCCCTTGAAAACTGCCGGGGTGCTGGCACAGCAGCAGAGATGGGGTTTCAGGGGGGCTGATCTCAGGCACCCCGTCTCGGTCACCCCTCTCACGGCCTGGACCTGCTGCACTGGCTCGAGACCAGCAGACCGTTCCGGCGATTCCGGACCGAGGCAGGAGGCCAGACAGCACCTGGACCCAGTTCCAGACCGAGCCAGGCGGCCACACAGCACCCGGGCCCAGTTCCTGACCGAGCCAGGAGGCCAGACACCAGAGCCAGCAGGGCAAGCCACTGAGCCACATTATTCATCTTGTTCTCATCTGTGTCCCCATCAGCACACAGGAACACACGCAATGACTGCGAGGATAATGATACTAACACCCTTACTACTAACACAATAATAGCTGTACGAAATCTGTCAATACTCTACAACTGCATTTTTTAGAAAATAAAGATGAGCATTAAAAAATGAAAACCATATCTGTTTTTAGTTAAAATGGTGGAAGAGATCCTTCTCTGTATCATCATCACTCCTGTAGAGCAGCTGAACACTTAGTCTATAACAACACGTCTGCACCTCTGTGTCCTGTGTCAGGGGGACAGTGGGGTTACAGACAGAGACTGGACACTGGAGCTGGAGAGAGGATAGAGTCACCCAGAGCCCCACACTGACCCCCTTCATCATCATCACTCCTGAACAGACACTCAGTCTGTAACAACACGTCTGCACCTCTGTGTCCTGTGTCAGGGGGACAGTGGGGTTACAGACAGAGACTGGACACTGGAGCTGGAGAGAGGATAGAGTCACCCAGAGCCCCACACTGACACCCTTCATCATCATCATCACTCCTGAACAGACACTCAGTCTGTAACAACACGTCTGCACCTCTGTGTCCTGCAGTCAGGGGGACAGTGGGGTTACAGAGACTGGACACTGGAGCTGGAGAGAGGATAGAGTCACCCAGAGCCCCTCACTGACACCCCTTCTGTAAGATTATCTGAATATAATACCAGCCTTATTTGTCTTTCAAAATTCACAAGTCAAAGAACCAGAAAGACACCGACAATTTTATACAATGAAACAAGGGTGTATATTTATTTATACAATTATTTTTTGTCGTATCTTACACTCCAGATCCAATAGTTCCTTCTTCTAGAGGCTTTGCGAGGTTGTGAGTGTGGCTGAGCCCGTCTCACCGAGCGCCTGTCCCTGCCTATGTCCTCGCAAACTGAGCCACACCGACAAACGCAGACTGAAAGTCACATCCTGAAAACTGAACTTTTTTAATAAACAAAACTGGCATCTTCCCAATCTTAAAGTGTAAAAAAAAAAAACAACCTGTTCTGGGCCTGTTTTCACAGTGTGTGGAGTTTGGAACTGTAAGAATAGAAAGAGTCAATGGAAATCCTTTAGGAATACAAACGTGTGTGTGTATGTGTGTGTGTGTGTGTCTGTGTGTGTGTGAGATGATCTTCTAATCACCCTTAAAACCCCCCCCCCCCTCCAATGCCATTTCAAAAGCATCCTGCGAAAATTGCAAAGAATAAAAAAAAAAAAATCAAACTGTCATTAAAAGAAGAAAACGACGAGGCGCCGTGTGGCGAACGGCCTGGCCCGTCCGGGCCGGGGACAGCACCTCCTCCCGCCTGCAGCACAGCGACCCAAACACCCCCTCTGCCCCCCCGACTGTCTGACAGCGTCACAGCCCCCCCCCCCCCGTGAAGTGCTGAAGCCCCCCGGCCCCTCTAGATCTCCCCCGACTCCCTCTCGTCAGAGCTGGAGCCTCTCTCTCTCTCCAGCGAGGGCGAGCAGGCCCGCCCGCAGGGCCCCTGCCTCTCCCCGTCCCGCTCCGGGGAGCCCGACTTGTCCCGCTCCCGGTGCCGCTCGCCGTCCCCGGGCCGGGGGCACCGCTCTCTCTCTCCGGACCCCCTGCGGGCAGAGAAGGGGCGGGGGGGACGCGTCACGACGGCGGCATCAGGAGCCCACAGCGCGCGCGAGACCGGGCTCGGCGGCGCCACAGCGGGGCCTGAGGGGCCCCTCTGCTCCGTCACAGTGTGAACGGGCCAGCGAGGTGAGAAAGGCCTCTCCCTGCCTGGGCGGTCATCGCAAGGACCAGCCTCCTGCTGGAGCTGTAGCCTCTCTTACACATGGTCAGCGACAAGTGTCTGGGGGCTGTCCAGTCTCTCTACACCAGGGCTGTCCAGTCTCTCTCCTGGGGGGTCAGTGTGTCTGTGGGCTGTCCAGTCTCTCTACACCAGGGCCGTCCAGTCTCTCTCCTGGAGGGTCAGTGTGTCTGTGGGCTGTCCAGTCTCTCTCCTGGAGGGTCAGTGTGTCTGTGGGCTGTCCAGTCTCTCTACACCAGGACTGTCCAGTCCTGCTCCTGGGGGGTCAGTGTGTCTGTGTCTGTCCAGTCCTGCTCCTGGGGGGTCAGTGTGTCTGTGTCTGTCCAGTCCTGCTCCTGGGGGGTCAGTGTGTCTGTGTCTGTCCAGTCCTGCTCCTGGGGGGTCAGTGTGTCTGTGTCTGTCCAGTCTCTCTCCTGGAGGGTCAGTGTGTCTGTGGGCTGTCCAGTCTCTCTCCTGGAGGGTCAGTGTGTCTGTGGGCTGTCCAGTCTCTCTCCTGGGGGGTCAGTGTGTCTGTGTCTGTCCAGCCTCAGTTTCTGAGTGGTACCTCTTCTTCTTCCTCCTGTGCGAGTGGCTCTGTGAGCGGGACCGCGGCCTGTCCGCATGCCTGTCCGCGTGCCTGTCGGAGTGCCGGTGCCGCCTCTCGCGCTCCCGGGACGGAGACGAGCGCTTGTGCCTGGAGCGGTGAGAGCTGCCCTCCCTGAGAGAGAGGGGGAGCAGGAGGGGTCAACGCCGGGCACAATGTCCACACAAAAACACACACCCTGCTCACCTGGACGCAGAAGACACTCACCTCCACCGCTCTCCACTCCTGGATCTCGTCCTGAAACAGCAAGAAGGTTATTTATAATCTGGGACTGCAAGGAAAACCCGTGTTCAAGGAAAATGTACGAATGCAAGCTTGCTTTCAGATGGTAATAATGACTCCGCTGTCAGTGGAATAACCCTACAGTGTGAGAGAGCCTGTAGATCTAGTGCTGTCAGTGGAATAACCCTACAGTGTGAGAGAGAGCCTGTAGATCTAGTGCTGTCAGTGGAATAACCCTACAGTGTGAGAGAGCCTGTAGATCTAGTGCTGTCAGTGGAATAACCCTACAGTGTGAGAGAGCCTGTAGATCTAGTGCTGTCAGTGGAATAACCCCACAGTGTGAGAGAGCCTGTATATCTAGTGCTGTCAGTGGAATAACCCTACAGTGAGAGAGAGCCTGTAGATCTAGTGCTGTCAGTGGAATAACCCTACAGTGTGAGAGAGAGACTGTAGATCTAGTGCTGTCAGTGGAATAACCCTACAGTGTGAGAGAGAGACTGTAGATCTAGTGCTGTCAGTGGAATAACCCTACAGTGTGAGAGAGACTGTAGATCTAGTGCTGTCAGTGGAATAACCCTACAGTGTGAGAGAGCCTGTAGATCTAGTGCTGTCAGTGGAATAACCCTACAGTGTGAGAGAGAGACTGTAGATCTAGTGCTGTCAGTGGAATAACCCTACAGTGTGAGAGAGAGACTGTAGATCTAGTGCTGTCAGTGGAATAACCCTACAGTGTGAGAGAGAGACTGTAGATCTAGTGCTGTCAGTGGAATAACCCTACAGTGTGAGAGAGACTGTAGATCTAGTGCTGTCAGTGGAATAACCCTACAGTGTGAGAGAGAGACTGTAGATCTAGTGATGTCAGTGGAATAACCCTACAGTGTGAGAGAGAGACTGTAGATCTAGTGCTGTCAGTGGAATAACCCTACAGTGTGAGAGAGAGCCTGTAGATCTAGTGCTGTCAGTGGAATAACCCTACAGTGTGAGAGAGCCTGTAGATCTAGTGCTGTCAGTGGAATAACCCTACAGTGTGAGAGAGAGACTGTAGATCTAGTGCTGTCAGTGGAATAACCCTACAGTGTGAGAGAGAGCCTGTAGATCTAGTGCTGTCAGTGGAATAACCCTACAGTGTGAGAGAGAGCCTGTAGATCTAGTGCTGTCAGTGGAATAACCCCACAGTGTGAGAGAGACTGTAGATCTAGTGCTGTCAGTGGAATAACCCTACAGTGTGAGAGAGAGACTGTAGATCTAGTGCTGTCAGTGGAATAACCCTACAGTGTGAGAGAGAGACTGTAGATCTAGTGCTGTCAGTGGAATAACCCTACAGTGTGAGAGAGACTGTAGATCTAGTGCGGTCAGTGGAATAACCCTACAGTGTGAGAGAGCCTGTAGATCTAGTGCTGTCAGTGGAATAACCCTACAGTGTGAGAGAGAGCCTGTAGATCTAGTGCTGTCAGTGGAATAACCCTACAGTGTGAGAGAGCCTGTAGATCTAGTGCTGTCAGTGGAATAACCCTACAGTGTGAGAGAGCCTGTAGATCTAGTGCTGTCAGTGGAATAACCCTACAGTGTGAGAGAGCCTGTAGATCTAGTGCTGTCAGTGGAATAACCCTACAGTGTGAGAGAGAGCCTGTAGATCTAGTGATGTCAGTGGAATAACCCTACAGTGTGAGAGAGAGCCTGTAGATCTAGTGCTGTCAGTGGAATAACCCTACAGTGTGAGAGAGAGCCTGTAGATCTAGTGCTGTCAGTGGAATAACCCTACAGTGTGAGAGAGAGCCTGTAGATCTAGTGCTGTCAGTGGAATAACCCTACAGTGTGAGAGAGCCTGTAGATCTAGTGCTGTCAGTGGAATAACCCTACAGTGTGAGAGAGCCTGTAGATCTAGTGCTGTCAGTGGAATAACCCTACAGTGTGAGAGAGCCTGTAGATCTAGTGCTGTCAGTGGAATAACCCTACAGTGTGAGAGAGCCTGTAGATCTAGTGCTGTCAGTGGAATAACCCTACAGTGTGAGAGAGAGACTGTAGATCTAGTGCTGTCAGTGGAATAACCCTACAGTGTGAGAGAGAGACTGTAGATCTAGTGCTGTCAGTGGAATAACCCTACAGTGTGAGAGAGAGCCTGTAGATCTAGTGCCGTCAGTGGAATAACCCTACAGTGTGAGAGAGAGCCTGTAGATCTAGTGCTGTCAGTGGAATAACCCTACAGTGTGAGAGAGAGACTGTAGATCTAGTGCTGTCAGTGGAATAACCCTACAGTGTGAGAGAGAGCCTGTAGATCTAGTGCTGTCAGTGGAATAACCCTACAGTGTGAGAGAGCCTGTAGATCTAGTGCTGTCAGTGGAATAACCCTACAGTGTGAGAGAGAGCCTGTAGATCTAGTGCTGTCAGTGGAATAACCCTACAGTGTGAGAGAGAGCCTGTAGATCTAGTGCCGTCAGTGGAATAACCCTACAGTGTGAGAGAGAGCCTGTAGATCTAGTGCTGTCAGTGGAATAACCCTACAGTGTGAGAGAGCCTGTAGATCTAGTGCTGTCAGTGGAATAACCCTACAGTGTGAGAGAGAGCCTGTAGATCTAGTGCTGTCAGTGGAATAACCCTACAGTGTGAGAGAGCCTGTAGATCTAGTGCTGTCAGTGGAATAACCCTACAGTGTGAGAGAGAGCCTGTAGATCTAGTGCTGTCAGTGGAATAACCCTACAGTGTGAGAGAGAGCCTGTAGATCTAGTGCTGTCAGTGGAATAACCCTACAGTGTGAGAGAGCCTGTAGATCTAGTGCTGTCAGTGGAATAACCCTACAGTGTGAGAGAGCCTGTAGATCTAGTGCTGTCAGTGGAATAACCCTACAGTGTGAGAGAGAGACTGTAGATCTAGTGCTGTCAGTGGAATAACCCTACAGTGTGAGAGAGAGCCTGTAGATCTAGTGCTGTCAGTGGAATAACCCTACAGTGTGAGAGAGCCTGTAGATCTAGTGCTGTCAGTGGAATAACCCTACAGTGTGAGAGAGCCTGTAGATCTAGTGCTGTCAGTGGAATAACCCTACAGTGTGAGAGAGCCTGTAGATCTAGTGCTGTCAGTGGAATAACCCTACAGTGTGAGAGAGCCTGTAGATCTAGTGCTGTCAGTGGAATAACCCTACAGTGTGAGAGAGCCTGTAGATCTAGTGCTGTCAGTGGAATAACCCTACAGTGTGAGAGAGACTGTAGATCTAGTGCTGTCAGTGGAATAACCCTACAGTGTGAGAGAGAGCCTGTAGATCTAGTGCTGTCAGTGGAATAACCCTACAGTGTGAGAGAGACTGTAGATCTAGTGCGGTCAGTGAAATAATTTAGAGATCTTATGGACTTACCTCTTCTTCTCTTTCTCCTTCTCCCTCTCTTTCTCCTTCTCCCTCTCCTCCTCTCTCGCTCGTTCTTCTCTCTCCTCCCATCGTTTCACGCGGTCCAGACTGCGCTGCATTCGCTTGTCTGCCACCGCTTTCTGAGAAGAGAGGGAGCCGTCACTCAAGACATTAGATATCAGTGTTCATGTACTGGAGTGTCCAGTCAGTGTGTCTGTATTAACCCACCTCTCTCTCTCAGTGCAGTGTTAATGTACTGGAGTGTCCAGTCAGTGTGTCTGTATGAACCCCTCTCTCTCTCAGTGCAGTGTTCATGTACTGGAGTGTCCAGTCAGTGTGTCTGTATGAACCCCTCTCTCTCTCAGTGCAGTGTTCATGTACTGGAGTGTCCAGTCAGTGTGTCTGTATGAACCCCTCTCTCTCAGTGCAGTGTTCATGTACTGGAGTGTTCAGTCAGTGTGTCTGTATTAACCCCTCTCTCTCTCAGTGCAGTGTTAATGTACTGGAGTGTCCAGTCAGTGTGTCTGTATGAACCCCTCTCTCTCTCAGTGCAGTGTTAATGTACTGGAGTGTCCAGTCAGTGTGTCTGTATGAACCCCTCTCTCTCTCAGTGCAGTGTTCATGTACTGGAGTGTCCAGTCAGTGTGTGTGTATGAACCCCTCTCTCTCAGTGCAGTGTTCATGTACTGGAGTGTCCAGTCAGTGTGTCTGTATGAACCCCTCTCTCTCTCAGTGCAGTGTTAATGTACTGGAGTGTCCAGTAAGTCAGCTTGTCTCAGTTCCTCTGTCTCTCTATAACCTTCATTTTCTCCAGTTTCTCCCTGATCTCGATGAAGCCCAGGTGCAGCTTCCCGCCAAAGTGGTCAGCCAGGCGACGGTCGTTGTCGTGGAGACCCAGGTAGGCGGAGCAGACCTCGCACACCCGGAGTTTCTGCTGCTGGAAACTGGAGGCGGGCATGGAGTTCCTGTACACATCCTGTCACATGACAAAGAGCCACAGGACAGTTTTTAACATGTACTGGATCATTCACACCTGTCACAGGGCACGCAGAGACAGCGCACACCTGTCACAGGGCACGCAGAGACAGCGCACACCTGTCACAGGGCAGTCGTTAACGTGTACTGGATCAGTCACACCTGACACAAGGCACACAGACACTGTGCACACCTGACACAAGGCACAGAGAGACAGCGCACACCTGAAACACGGCACGCAGAGACAGCGCACACCTGAAACACGGCACGCAGAGACAGCGCACACCTGAAACAAGGCACGCAGAGACAGCGCACACCTGAAACACGGCACGCAGAGACACTGTGCACACCTGAAACACGGCACGCAGAGACACTGTGCACACCTGAAACACGGCACGCAGAGACAGCGCACACCTGTCACAGGGCACAGAGAGACAGCGCACACCTGTCACAGGGCACAGAGAGACAGCGCACACCTGACTCAGGGCACAGAGAGACAGCGCACACCTGACTCAGGGCACAGAGAGACAGCGCACACCTGTCACAGGGCACAGAGAGACAGCGCACACCTGACTCAGGGCACAGAGAGACAGCGCACACCTGTCACAGGGCACAGAGAGACAGCGCACACCTGTCACAGGGCACAGAGAGACAGCGCACACCTGTCACAGGGCACACAGAGACAGCGCACACCTGACTCAGGGCACAGAGAGACAGCGCACACCTGTCACAGGGCACAGAGAGACAGCGCACACCTGACTCAGGGCACAGAGAGACAGCGCACACCTGTCACAGGGCACAGAGAGACAGCGCACACCTGTCACAGGGCACAGAGAGACAGCGCACACCTGACACAGGGCACAGAGAGACAGCGCACACCTGAAACACGGCACGCAGAGACAGCGCACACCTGTCACAGGGCACAGAGAGACAGCGCACACCTGTCACAGGGCACAGAGAGACAGCGCACACCTGACTCAGGGCACAGAGAGACAGCGCACACCTGACTCAGGGCACAGAGAGACAGCGCACACCTGACTCAGGGCACAGAGAGACAGCGCACACCTGTCACGGGGCACACAGAGCCCCAGGACAGTCGTTAACGTGTACTGGATCAGTCACACCCGTCACAGGGCAAACAGACACTGTGCACACCTGACTCAGGGCACAGAGAGACAGCGCACACCTGACACAGGGCACACAGAGACAGTGCACACCTGTCACAGGGCACAGAGCCCCCTCACACTGCGGCACACCCTCGGGCCTGTTTGCCACACTGTCACCAGCAGGAGCGCAGACAGGGCAGTGACGCAGCTCGCGGGCGATCGCACACCCACCTCCGCCTCCCTCTTCAGCTCCCGGGTCTTCTCCACCTTCTCCAGGACCTGCTGCGCCTCCTCCACGTTCCCCTCGCCGCCCAGCTGCTCCGCCCGGGCCAGCAGCTTCCCGATCTCCTCGTTCAGCTCGTGCACTCGCTCCGCCTGCCGTACAGAGGGGAGGTGAGCCAGCGCAGTCTCGGGGCTGAACTGACACCCCAGAGTGAGGGGGAGTGAGACAGGGCTGTACTGACACCCCAGAGTGAGGGGGAGTGAGACAGGGCTGAACAGACACCCCAGAGTGAGGGGGAGTGAGACAGGGCTGTACTGACACCCCAGAGTGAGGGAGAGTGAGACAGGGCTGAACAGACACCCCAGAGTGAGGGGGAGTGAGACCAGCGCAGTCTCAGGGCTGTACTGACACCCCAGAGTGAGAGAAGAGTGAGACAGGGCTGAACTGACACCCCAGAGTGAGAGAAGAGTGAGACAGGGCTGAACTGACACCCCAGAGTGAGAGAAGAGTGAGACAGGGCTGAACTGACACCCCAGAGTGAGAGAAGAGTGAGACAGGGCTGTACTGACACCCCAGAGTGAGGGGGAGTGAGACAGGGCTGTACTGACACCCCAGAGTGAGGGAGAGTGAGACAGGGCTGTACTGACACCCCAGAGTGAGGGAGAGTGAGACAGGGCTGAACTGACACCCCAGAGTGAGAGAACAGTGAGACAGGGCTGAACTGACACCCCAGAGTGAGAGAAGAGTGAGACAGGGCTGAACTGACACCCCAGAGTGAGAGAACAGTGAGACAGGGCTGAACTGACACCCCAGAGTGAGAGAAGAGTGAGACAGGGCTGAACTGACACCCCAGAGTGAGAGAAGAGTGAGACCAGCGCAGTCACAAGCTGGGGCAGACAGGACGATCAGGCTGGGGCTGGGGCAGGGGCAGACAGGGCGATCGGGCTGGGGCTGGGGCAGGGGCAGGGGCAGACAGGGCGATCGGGCTGGGGCTGGGGCAGGGGCAGACAGGGCGATCGGGCTGGGGCAGGGGCAGGGGCAGACAGGGCGATCGGGCTGGGGCAGGGGCAGGGGCAGACAGGGCGATCGGGCTGGGGCAGGGGCAGGGGCAGGGGCAGACAGGGCGATCGGGCTGGGGCAGGGGCAGGGGCAGACAGGGCGATCGGGCTGGGGCAGGGGCAGGGGCAGACAGGGCGATCGGGCTGGGGCTGGGGCAGGGCCAGACAGGGCGATCGGGCTGGGGCTGGGGCAGGGGCAGACAGGGCGATCGGGCTGGGGCAGGGGCAGGGGCAGACAGGGCGATCGGGCTGGGGCTGGGGCTGGGGCAGGGGCAGGGGCAGACAGGGCGATCGGGCTGGGGCAGGGGCAGGGGCAGACAGGGCGATCGGGCTGGGGCAGGGGCAGGGGCAGACAGGGCGATCGGGCTGGGGCAGGGGCAGGGGCAGACAGGGCGATCGGCTGGCTGGCCTCAGGAGTGGCTCACCCACCTTGGCAGCCACCTCTGCGCTGATCTCCTCCTGAGTCTCCGCCAGCCGCTTCTTGGCCAGCTCTGTGCGGCGGTCACAGTCCGCGATGAAGGACTGCAGGTGCTCCGCCGCCTGCAAGAGAGACAGGGGTGTGAATACAGACACACAAGCAAGAGAGAGGGTACAGACCCCACACAGGGAGAGACAGGGAGGGTACAGACCCCACACAGGGAGAGACAGGGAGGGTACAGACCCCACACAGGGAGAGAGAGGGAGGGTACAGACCCCACACAGGGAGAGACAGGGAGGGTACAGACCCCACACAGGGAGAGACAGGCAGGGTACAGACCCCACACAGGGAGACGACGCACAGTAAAGTCACAGTCAAGCGCAGCAGACAAGGGGCTCTCAGACTCACATCCAGCTCGAAGAAGAACTCCTGATTCTTGGAGGCGATCTCGTAGTCCGCCCGGAGCGCCAGGTCGTGAACTTTGACACACTCCCCCAGGTCCATCCTCTGGAACACAAGGCACAGCCCCGTTACCGGCTGACAGACCCGCGGCCCGGCCGAAGCCCCCGGAGCGACGGTCTCACTGGACGCGCCACAGGCCCGAGCCCGGCGAGCCAGCGGTCAGCCACACCACACGAGCCGGTGCGCAAGCACTTCAGACCGGCCGTCTGGACGAGGCGTCTCCCCGCAAGCCGCCAACACCGAGACCGCCCTGCCGGCCCCGGGCGCGAGCCCCAAGAGCGACCGACGGGGGTACACACCGTTCCGGACAGGATGTCGTGGGGGCAGCAGTCCAGCAGGTGGCTCTTGCACACTCGGTCATCCGTGAACTTGATCCTCTGGCGCATGCTGTCCCCTGAAATCAAACGGTCGGGCCGTTACTCGATGGCGCGCGCGCGTGCGTGCGGAGGTCGAGCCCCAGGGCGGGTTGCGGGTCGCGGGTCGTGGCCCGGCCTGCTCCAGGGCTCTGGAGAGAGCCTCCCAGCACAGGACTGAGCTCTGGGAAACCAGGCTGCAGATCTCACTACTGCAGGAAGGAGAGCAGGACAGGTTAACCTCCTCTCCCACTCCCTACATTTTCCACACAAAAGGTTCGTAATAATTGCTCACACTTCTACAGCACTCTTCTGCACACCCCACTCACAGTGCTGTACAGGTCATGGGGATCCCCTCCACCCCCACCAGTGTGTACCCCCACCTGGATGATGCTCCAGTCCACCAGCTCTCAGTGGGGAGGAGAGCAGGGGGATGGAGCCAGTTCAGAGAGGGGGGTTATTAGGAGGCCATGATTGCCATATGGTTCTATGACTGGCCAGCAGCAGTTTGTTAACGTACAGGGTGTCAACGAGGTCAGAAGGTTATGCAGTTAGATCAGCCTTGGGCAATTAACCAAGACCCCTAATTAGCGAAGACGCCTGTTCCCTGTCACGTTGCGGAACCACAGGCAGGACATGAATTACACCTCCACTCCAGAGGCCCCGGAGAAACCAAGGTGAAACTGTCCTGGGGCAGGACCAGCACCAGGGCTCTGCTCCCGTGCTGGGGCAGGGGCAGGGACAGGGCTCTGCTCCCGTGCTGGGGCAGGAGGGAGTCTGGGAAGCGTTTTCCAGCCATGATCCCGGGGAGGAGTGCCTGGGATCCACAGGGAAAAGGCCGGACTCTTCTTCGGTTACGTACTCGAGCTTCTGAAGCTCGGAACCGTCGCCGCCAGCAAGAGAGAAGAGAAGCCTTCATATTCAGCATGAAGAGAGGCTGGGGCACCCGCCAGGAGGAGATTACAACCCAAACCAGATAGATGGCCGCCTCTCGCCACCCGGGATGTCAGTTTTCACAAACTTGTTGCTGAAACACAACTCGTTGGGAGATGTCCGAATTTCAAGGGGGAAAGGGTCCGAGTACTTTCCTGTAAAAAGCGCGATGGTGCGCGGGCTCACATTCCGCCTAGTCCACTCTGGACTGGGGGAAGCCGCGGGGATGTCGTTTTGCAATAACCGGCCCGTCCGAAATACCCAAACACGCGTCACTCTTCCGCTTCGCCATTCTCGTACCAACCGAAGTCCCCTGCGCCACGACCCACCCCCCGTCCTGATTGGCCAGCGTCGAGCTCGCCCGGGCTCTCACCGGCGGGGGCGCCCGTCACTCTCCCGCTCCCGCTCCCCGATTGGCGGAGCCCCACGCCTGTCCGGGCGGGCGCCGCTCTGACTGGCGGAGCCGCCGCCTCCGTCCCGCCCCCGTCGCCAGTTTCAATAACAGGACTCGCAGCCGAAGCGGCGAGTTTCGGCGAAAACGCCGAGTCCGGCTTCAAAAAGTACCCCGGAGGCCTCCCCCGTGTCCCGCCCGGGCCCCCAAACCCCGTGGAACCGCGCTGCCCCAGGCGCCCCGCCGCGGCCGAGGGCCTACTCACCGTCTCTCGCCGTGCCCATGAGCTGGTCCAGCATGGCCCGCATCTGGGCCTGAGCCGACATGGCGGCCGCTCGCCCGCTTCAGCCGAGGACGACCCCACGGAGTGCGTAGTCCGCCGTGCGTTAGCCCCCCTCAGTTCGCCGGCCGGCCGGCCGGACGGTTCCTGTGGCGCTGCCGCCTGCCCGGACGGGCGCCGAGTTCGGTCGCAGGCCGAGCGGTTCCGGCCCACAGAGCTACAAAGAGGACTCCTGCGCGCGTGTGCGGCGGTTACGGGTTGTCATGACAGCCTGGCCGCCCGCTCGTGCTCCTGCTCTCGCTCTGCCTTCACGTCGCCAACCCGCCTTGGGCTCGAGACTCCACAGAGCGCGCTCACTCCCGGGGGCTCAAGGAAGTCCTCCGCTGGCCCCGCGTGACGTCAGGCCGCCGACACGCCATCCGCGCGCGACGGGAGCTGCCGCCGCCGCTGCGGGCGCGCCCATGGCGTGGGGGAGGGGCGAGTGGGCGGGGCCTCGCCAGCGCCCCCTGTCGCACGGCGGAGACACGACACCGCAAAGCTCTCCCCGTACATGAACATGAATCGCAGAACCCCGAAGCTCTTGGCTCTGTCCCCAGGTGATATCAGGAGATGATCTTCTCTGTGAGATAGGGACACGAGTAGCAGATTGTCCTAGGGTTCTTGGTTCTTGGTGACACACCTGGGGACATTGGGCGGAGCTGTGGCTCTGTGGCTCAGGATCTGCGCCTGTGGCTGGAAGGTTGCTGGTTCAAATCCCACGGCCGGCAGTGGAATCCTACTCCGTTGGGCCCCTGAGCAAGGCCCTTTCATTCCAGCTGCTCCAGGGGTGCTGTATAAATGGCTGACCCTGCGCTCTGACCCCCAGCTTCTCTCCCTGTCAGTGTGTCTCATGGAGAACAAGCTGGGGTCTGGGAAAAGACGAATTCCCAATGCAAGAAATTGTATAGGGCTAATAAAGAAACATTATTATTATTAACATTGCTATGGTATAATATCGCAGTCTTATACGATTAAAAAGCCTTCAGTGCAGAGCCGTGCCGTAGGGCACTGTGGTGTGAGACGCCAGGCCCCACGTCACCCTGCGGCTCCCAGCCGTGGGGGCCTGGCCAGCACCTGGGTGGGACACCCGCTGGGACGAGTCCCCCCGCCTTTACCAGCCACGCCCTCCTGAGAGCTGCTGTGTGGGGAGCGGCCTGGAGCCCCAGGCAGGCGGGGGGTCCCCAGGGCCTGCGCTGCGCTGGGAGTGGGGGTGAGGAAGAGCGCTGGAGGACTCGTCGCGCGGGAGCAGGCCGTCGCAGCCTCTGCGCGCCCCGCTGTGGGGGTCCGCGCGCTGGGAGGTGAGGGGTGGCTCCTGTCTCACTACTGAGACTTGTCCTCCCACCTCAGGGGGGCGGAGAGAGTCCGGTCGGGGGGGGGTCTCTTTTGGCGCGCAGGGACACGAGAGTGTCTTTACACAGAGAGCTGTGGGTGATGGGAACGGGCTCGTCCAGACCCCGCTGGTTTTAGATGCTCGTTCACTGCGGAGCCTCCCGACAGGTGCGAGACAGGCTGAGGGACTCGCTGGGCAGCTGCAGGCGGAGATCAGCACAGAGAGAGCAACACAGCCTGCTCGGGCCTGAGGGCCTCTCTCTCAGGGGAGAGAGGAGAGAGGAGAGAGAGGGGAGAGAGAGAGAGAGAGAGGAGGGAGGAGGGAGGGAGAGGAGAGAGAGGAGGGAGGAGGGAGGGAGAGGAGAGAGAGGAGGGAGGAGGGAGGGAGAGGAGAGAGAGGGGAGAGAGGAGAGAGAGGGGAGAGAGAGAGGAGAGAGAGAGGAGGGAGAGAGAGAAGAGAGAGGAGGGAGAGGGGAGAGAGGAGAGAGAGAGAAGAGAGGAGGGAGAGGAGAGGAGGGAGAGGAGAGAGAGAGGAGGGAGAGAGAGAGAAGAGAGAGGAGGGAGAGAGGAGAGAGAGAGGAGGGAGAGAGGAGAGAGAGGAGGGAGAGGAGAGAGAGAGAAGAGAGAGGAGGGAGAGGAGAGAGAGAAGAGAGAGGAGGGAGAGGAGAGAGAGAGAGAAGAGAGGGGAGGGAGAGGAGAGAGAGAGGGGAGAAAGGGGGGAAAGAGAGAGGAGAGAGAGAGAGGAGAGAGAGGAGAGAGAGAGAGAGAGAAGAGAGGCTAGAGGGGAGAGGGGAGAGAGGAGAGAGAGAGGAGAGAGGAGAGAGGGGAGGGAGTGGACTTGCCATTTTAAAAGTGTCAGTCTGGACCCCCGCTGGGCTGCGAGTCCTTTAGCGCTCTCTGCTGGGGGGCGGTACATCAGTACCCCTGCTGTGTTAGAAGCGCTGGGAGATCTCTGGGGAATAAAAGGCGCTATATAACCGCAAAAGTTGTTTTAACCGCAGGACCGGGTTAATACTTTCTGAATCATAGTAGGATTATTTAGAATGATTGTGTGTTTCGTATCGATGTATATTTCTATACATATATGTTATTAAATTCAGTATTTTACTATTTTTCATATTTCAACAGACATGTTGAAGCTCTACCCGTCCTACACTCTCAGATCCGTCTCAATCTCCGCAGACCGCACGCTTAGCGCTCCTGGGAAATGTAGTTTTCTCTAGCACGCAGCACGGAAAAGCTCCCTTCACCTCCCCCCGTACCCGAGAGAAAGACTACACCTCCCAGAATGCACCGCTGGCGCCTGAAGCCCAAAAAAAAACAGTATTGAGGTTCTGCGGCTCGAGACAGGAGGTGATGGCAGCAGCGCTATCTCGAGCTCTGAAATTACCGGGTGAGACAAAATTATATTATTTTAAATGACATCAGCAGTAACTATAAATAGGAAAAAAAATGTTGTTTGCGTTTTAGTTTTATAAATTCCCGTCGTTGCATGAAAAGCCGCATTCTAGAGTTAATCCGTTTTTTCAGTGTTTGTCTCATTTGACTGTGCAGCGCTGTCACGGTTCGTGAAGCACAGAGAAATAAATGCACGCAGCACGGCGGAGCCGGAGTGGGGCTGTTTAAACACGCAGCCCCTCCATCGGGCTGTCTGATGCAGTTACCAACGTGTGTCGACACAGAGCCCACACACGTAAAGCTAACATTCCCATCACAGTCGAATGAGCAACGGGATGCGTGTCTTCGATTCGCGACATTGTCGTTCTCTTGATAAATATTCCTTCGTGAAATAACGGTGGTGCGTGACGGAGCGAGTTCAGCCGACTGAGATCCCCGTGTTTCTGAAAGAGCGACGCAATCGCCCTCATAGATCATGTACAGTGACCTGTAATAAGGGCAGTCTGCGGGACTGGAGGGGGGCTGACCGGTGTGCGGGACTGGAGGGGGGCTGACCGGAGCTGTTGCAGTAGTGACAGTAGCCGGAGCTGCGCTCGTCCTGCGTGCCGCTGATATGTTATCTCGTGTCACAGACACCTGGTGGAGACCCTCGTTCACAGATACATGCACTGCAGACGCACCAGTTGTACCAAAGAGAATTTCTGCAAATGCGCGCCTCATATACTTGTGTATCATTTTTTTTGTTGGTTGTATCTGTGGAGTGTGGATATTATACACACAGTGTGTTTGTGGAGTGTGGATACTGTAAACAGTGTATCTGTGGAGTGTGGATACTGTAAACAGTATGTCTGTGGAGTATGAGATAGTGTATTCTTCCCCAAATTTACAACTCTAAACCCAGAGTTCCCACACCTGCCAGAATCACAACGGGTCTGGCAGGACCTCAGTTGAACTGGCAGCCCAGTATGTGTCCTACAGTATTGGGACACATACTCAGTCAACAAAACTGTTTCCGAGTCACGATCTATGAGCACAGGTGTCCCTCAGGGCTGTGTGAGCTCACCAGTTCTGCTCACACTTTATACAAATGATTGTACAAGCAGTAGTCAAAGCAGCTTCATTTTCAAATGCCCGAGGAACAGTGAACCTGTCTCTCAATAATAATAATACAGTGTGTGATCTCCTGTCCCAGCCTGAGGAACACTGAACCTGTCTCTCAATAATAATAATACAGTGTGTGATCTCCTGTCCCAGCCCGAGGAACAGTGAACCTGTCTCTCAATAATAATAATACAGTGTGTGATCTCCTGTCCCAGCCTGAGGAACAGACAGTGAGCCTGTCTCTCAGTAATAATAATACAGTGTGTGATCTCCTGTCCCAGCCTGAGGAACAGATAGTGAGCCTGTCTCTCAATAATAAAATGCAGTGTGTGATCTCCTGTCCCAGCCTGAGGAACAGTGAACCTGTCTCTCAATAATAATAATAATACAGTGTGTGATCTCCTGTCCCAGCCTGAGGAACAGTGAGCCTGTCTCTCAATAATAATAATACAGTGTGTGATCTCCTGTCCCAGCCTGAGGAACAGACAGTGAGCCTGTCTCTCAATAATAATAATACAGTGTATGATCTCCTGTCCCAGCCTGAGGAACAGACAGTGAGTCTGTCTCTCAATAATAATACAGTGTGTGATCTCCTGTCCCAGCCTGAGGAACAGACAGTGAGCCTGTCTCTCAATAATACTAATACAGTGTGTGATCTCCTGTCCCAGCCTGAGGAACAGACAGTGAGCCTGTCTCTCAATAATAATACAGTGTGTGATCTCCTGTCCCAGCCTGAGGAACAGACAGTGAACCTGTCTCTCAATAATAATAATAATACAGTGTGTGATCTCCTGTCCCAGCCTGAGGAACAGTGAGCCTGTCTCTCAATAATAATAATACAGTGTGTGATCTCCTGTCCCAGCCTGAGGAACAGACAGTGAGCCTGTCTCTCGATAATAATAATACAGTGTGTGATCTCCTGTCCCAGCCTGAGGAACAGACAGTGAGTCTGTCTCTCAATAATAATACAGTGTGTGATCTCCTGTCCCAGCCTGAGGAACAGACAGTGAGCCTGTCTCTCAATAATAATAATACAGTGTGTGATCTCCTGTCCCAGCCTGAGGAACAGACAGTGAGCCTGTCTCTCAATAATAATAATACAGTGTGTGATCTGTCCCAGCCTGAGGAACAGTGAGCCTTCCTGTCCTGTGATACTTCCTGTCGAACCCCAAACACTCTTAGTCTCCACAAGAAATATAAGCGCTGCTGATCTTTGGAGCAAACACTCTCATCATGAGTAGTCCAGCACAGGTGACTGTCTCTGTGTACACCTGGGTACTTATATGAGTCGACCTGAGTGATAAATTCGTTGTGGATTACTGCTTGTGAGTGATCACCAATTGCTTTGGGATCAGAAACTGTTTTAACATTCAGAATGAGGCTGTTGTTGTCACACCATTGCACAAACCTTTGGATTTCTGACATCTACACAGCTGTGCATTAAGCCAAGAACAGCTGTATTGTCTGAGAATTTGAAAATGAAGCTGCTTTGACTACTGCTTGTACAATCATTTGTATAAAGTTTGAACAGAACTGGTGAGCTCACACAGCCCTGAGGGACACCTGTGCTCATAGATCGTGACTCGAAAAGAGTTTTGTTGACTCAGTATGTGTCCCAGGAGGACACATACTGGGCTGCCAGTTCAACTGAGTTCCCTTCTCCCTCTCCCAGTAGGATTGGGACCCGTTGTGATTCTAGCAGGTCCATGGGAACTCTGAGATTAGATTTCTGAATTTCGGGAAGAATATTTCTCTTATCCCAGAGTATATGTCCCAGTGCAGTAGGAAGTGCAACTCTGTCTCTATTTCTCCCCGCTGGCAGTGGGAGCACAGCCTGTCCTCTCTGGGCAGACAGGTCTGCCTGTGTCCAGTGTCTCTGGCCAGGCTGTGGTCACTGAGCCTGTATTTCATCAGGGTCTGTTTCTGTTTGCTGTTATTTAGTTTTGTTAGATATTCAGCTAGTGTGTATTGTCTGTTTAGGGTTCTGTAGCATTCCAGTTTATGTTGTGTTTGTGTGTGTGTGTCCCAGTGTGTGAGATATTGATCTGTGCTGTGATGTGCTTGAGTCTGGGTTGTGGTGCTCTAGCAGTGCTGTCCTGAGGCTGGTTGTGTGTTGTGTGTGTTGTGCTGTGATGTGGTTGAGTCTGAGTTGTGGTGCTCTAGCAGTGCTGTCCTGAGGCTGGTTGTGTGTTGTGTGTGTTGTGCTGTGATGTGGTTGAGTCTGAGTTGTGGTGCTCTAGCAGTGCTGTCCTGAGGCTGGTTGTGTGTTGTGTGTGTTGTGCTGTGATGTGGTTGAGTCTGAGTTGTGGTGCTCTAGCAGTGCTGTCCTGAGGCTGGTTGTGTGTTGTGTGTGTGGTGCTGTGATGTGGTTGAGTCTGAGTTGTGGTGCTCTAGCAGTGCTGTCCTGAGGCTGGTTGTGTGTTGTGTGTGTTGTGCTGTGATGTGGTTGAGTCTGAGTTGTGGTGCTCTAGCAGTGCTGTCCTGAGGCTGGTTGTGTGTTGTGTGTGTTGTGCTGTGATGTGGTTGAGTCTGAGTTGTGGTGCTCTAGCAGTGCTGTCCTGAGGCTGGTTGTGTGTTGTGTGTGTTGTGCTGTGATGTGGTTGAGTCTGAGTTGTGGTGCTCTAGCAGTGCTGTCCTGAGGCTGGTTGTGTGTTGTGTGTGTGGTGCTGTGATGTGGTTGAGTCTGAGTTGTGGTGCTCTAGCAGTGCTGTCCTGAGGCTGGTTGTGTGTTGTGTGTGTGGTGCTGTGATGTGGTTGAGTCTAAGTTGTGGTGCTCTAGCAGTGCTGTCCTGAGGCTGGTTAGTGTTGGTGTGGCTCAGGTCGGTGAGCCTCAGGACCAGCTGGCTCAGGGGGCTGTTTTGGGCTCAGCTCTTGGCTCAGCAGGGCTTTGTGGTGGTAGGAATTTTGGTCGCTGTTTTTTAGGTGTAGCCAATACTTTAATACCCTTTTCTGTATGTTTATCAATAGTGGGTACTGGCCTAATTCGGCCCTGCACCCGTTGTTAGGAGTTTTTCTCTGCACACGGAGGATGATTCTACAGATCTCCATGTGCAGAGTTTCTGTGGGGTGTTTGTCCCATTGGGTGTAATCCTGGTCTGTGAGGGGACCCCAAACTTCACTGCCGTATAGGGCAATGGGTTGGATTACACTTTCAAATATTTGGAGCCAGATTCTTGTTGGTGGGTTGATGTTGAAGAGCCTCCTTCTTGTTGCGTAGAAAGCCCTGAGTGCCTTCTCCCTCAGTGCCTTCACTGCCAGGTCGAAACTCCCGGAAGAGCTGATGGTGAGACCCAGATATGTGTAGCTGGACGTGTGTGTAGCCGGACGTGTGCTCCAGTGTGTTCAGCCGGACCTGTACTCCAGTGTGTTCAGCCGGACGTGTGCTCCAGTGTGTTCAGCCGGACGTGTGCTCCAGTGTGTTCAGCCGGACGTGTGCTCCAGTGTGTTCAGCCGGACCTGTGCTCCAGTGTGTTCAGCCGGATCTGTGCTCCAGTGTGGTGTTGAGTGTCTCCTCTCTCCTCTCTCCTCTCTCCAGGGAAGAAGGGTTCAGACCTGGGGGAGTATGATCCGCTCACTCAGGCCGACAGTGACGAGAGCGAGGAAGATGATCTGGTCCTCAACTACCCCCGAAACGGGCTGAACCGGGTCAGCGCCGAGGCGGCTGCGGGGCGGGAGGGGGAGGAGGAGGAGGAGGAAGAGTGGCTGCACAAGGGCGCCGGGTTGCGGGCCAAGCAGACGCAGGACCCGGCGGCGCTGCGACAGTTCCGGGCCCAGAGGGAGTCTGAGGCCAGCGGGCCCAGCTCCGGCTCTGACCCGGAAGGGAAGAGGAGGGCGGCCGGGAGGAGCGCTGCTCGGACCGCGGTGTTCCTGGTGCCGCTGGGCTGCGCTGTCCTGGTCGTGCTGCTCTGCGCCTTTCTCATTCCCTGCCAGCAGGAGGCGCTAGGAGTCCAGCACTGGGAGAGAGAGCTGGAGCTCACCGCAGGTTAGAGAGGGGCTGACCCCCTGACCCCCTGACCCCCTGAATCTCTGACCCCTGACACTTTGACCCCCTGAATCTCTGACCCCCCGACACTCTGACCCCCTGAATCACTGACCCCCTGACCCCCTGAATCTCTTACCCCCCGACACTCTGACCCCCCAACATTCTGACCCCCTGAATCCCTGAAACCCCGACACTCTGACCCCCTGAATCCCTGACCCCCCGACACTCTGACCCCCTGAATCCCTGACCCCCCGACACTCTGACCCCCCGACACTCTGACCCCCCGACACTCTGACCCCCTGAATCCCTGACCCCCTGAATCCCTGACCCCCTGACCCCCCGACACTCTGACCCCCTGAATCCCTGACCCACCAACACTCTGACCCCCTGAATCCCTGACCCCCCGACACTCTGACCCCCTGAATCCCTGACCCCCTGAATCCCTGACCCCCCGACACTCTGACTCCCTGAATCCCTGACCCCCCGACACTCTGACCCCCTGACCCCCCGACACTCTGACCCCCTGAATCCCTGACCCCCCAACACTCTGACCCCCTGAATCCCTGACCCCCCGACACTCTGACCCCCTGCACTCTGACCCCCCGACACTCTGACCCCCTGAATCCCTGACCCCCCGACACTCTGACCCCCTGAATCACTGACCCCCTGAATCCCTGACACCCCGACACTCTGACTGTGTCACTAGAGCACAGAAATGAGTTAGCAGGGCAGCTGCTTGGTCAGGGGATATAACTGTGCTCACCTCTGCAGATTCCAACCTCCCTCCTCTGGCATTATGGGATGTGGACAATGACACCATCACTGACATCATTGTGGGAGTGACCCAGCTGGGCAATCACAGCGCTGAACCCCAGGGCAAAAGCAAAGGTAATTTTACCAGTACTGTCAGGACACTGCAGGACTGTGAGCTCACTGGTGTGGAGTGGCCAGCATGAAACAGTACACTTCTCTCAGTACTGGAGTGTCCAGTCAGTGTGTCTGTATGAACCCCTCTCTCTCTCAGTGCAGTGTTCATGTACTGGAGTGTCCAGTCAGTGTGTCTGTGTGAACCCCTCTCTCTCCCAGTGCAGTGTTCATGTACTGGAGTGTCCAGTCAGTGTGTCTGTGTGAACCCCTCTCTCTCAGTGCAGTGTTAATGTACTGGAGTGTCCAGTCAGTGTGTCTGTATGAACCCCTCTCTCTCTCTCAGTGCAGTGTTCATGTACTGGAGTGTCCAGTCAGTGTGTCTGTGTGAACCCCTCTCTCTCCCAGTGCAGTGTTCATGTACTGGAGTGTCCAGTCAGTGTGTCTGTATGAACCCCTCTCTCTCTCTCAGTGCAGTGTTCATGTACTGGAGTGTCCAGTCAGTGTGTCTGTATGAACCCCTCTCTCTCTCAGTGCAGTGTTAATGTACTGGAGTGTCCAGTCAGTGTGTCTGTATGAACCCCTCTCTCTCTCTCAGTGCAGTGTTCATGTACTGGAGTGTCCAGTCAGTGTGTCTGTATGAACCCCTCTCTCTCTCAGTGCAGTGTTAATGTACTGGAGTGTCCAGTCAGTGTGTCTGTATTAACCCCTCTGTCTCTCAGTATTCAGTGTGCTGGCAGTATCTGGATTGGATGGAGGGTCACTGTGGTCCACAGCATTTCCAGAGGCCCTGGTGTCGGTCCAGTGTGGACTGGGCTGGGCAGCTCCAGGCGGACAGGTCAGACGGTCAATGTGTCTGCTAATGGGATCCACACACCTCACAGCCGTCAGCAGCAACACAGGTGAGAGCTGTGATACCAGGAAACACACAAACATCTCGATGGACTGCTGGGGTCAGCAGAGCAGTGAGTCATGCAGTGGGCTCTTGGAGTTTGATACAGTCAGGCTGTCAGTATGCCGTGCAGTCAGCGGTCAGTGTGTCGGTCAGTGTGTTAGGGAGTGGTCAGTGTGTCAGTCAGTGGTCAGTGGTCACTGGGTTACACTGGTGTTGCTGTTCTGGCTGCAGGGTCAATGCTGTGGTCAGTGTCTCCCGGGAAGATCGTCTCTCCGGCTGTGTCCCTCGCTGACCTCACTGGGGACTCGGTTCCTGACCTCCTGATCGCCACCCTGCCTGCTGACCAGGTGACCCCTCAGCTTGGACATCGCCTCGCTGCCCGCTGCTCAGACTGGCACACACGTGCCCTGTGGATAAGAAAAGACATCCTGTCATTCATCTCTCTAGGAGCGAAATGTTCATTTATAAATTGGTTTATTAAAAATGAGAAAAAAACTATTTTCTCATTAAATTCCTTGTGACTCTTCTCCACAGTCACATAACTAATACACCTGGCACACCTTCCTGTAACACAGTGTTCATGTACTGGAGTGTCCAGTCAGTGTGTCTGTATGAACCCCTCTCTCTCTCAGTGCAGTGTTCATGTACTGGAGTGTCCAGTCAGTGTGTCTGTATGAACCCCTCTCTCTCAGTGCAGTGTTCATGTACTGGAATGTCCAGTCAGTGTGTCTGTATGAACCCCTCTCTCTCACAGGTGTCTGACCTCTCCCTCCTCCTGCTGTCTGGTGCCTCTGGTACTCTGATTGGTCATCCTGTGACCTTTAACCTGACTACTGCAGAAGGGCAGCTGATTGGCCCAGAGCTGCACGTGACCAGGCTGGGCGCCCAGTACATCCTGTTTGGCCTGGGTGAGTGACGTCAGCTTTCTCGCTCTGGTCTTGACCTCTGACCCTGATCCCACCCCAACTTTGACTCTCATCCTGACCACGGTGCTTTATGCAAGTGTAACCTTTTAAAGTACAGCCAACATTATATACATTTTCCTCAGGCACTGTGGAGGCGGCCTCTTTGAAAGACATTTATATGCAGGCGAATGGAAGGCACTCTCTGCCCTCATTTCTGCGCCTTAAGGACCCCAGCTGGGAGAAACTGAGAACAGCCAATTCCTCAACCCTCATCCACATCTCCCGGTACGTAACCCACTGTACTGCCTGCTAATCTGTTACTCTAACCCACTGTACTGCCTGCTAATCTGTTACTCTGTTACAAGACAGCAGTGTCTTATACTGTACCTCATGTGCTGTGTGCTGTAACTCGTGCTCTGTGTGCTGTACTGCACTGTGTGCTACAACTCGTTCTCTGTGCTGTACTGCGCTGTGTGCTGTAACTCGTGCTCTGTGCTGTACTGCGCTGTGTGCTGTAACTCGTGCTCTGTGTTGTACTGCGCTGTGTGCTGTAACTCGTGCTCTGTGCTGTACTGCGCTGTGTGCTGTAACTCGTGCTCTGTGCTGTAACTCGTGCTCTGTGCTGTACTGCGCTGTGTGCTGTAACTCGTGCTCTGTGCTGTAACTCGTGCTCTGTGTGCTGTACTGTGCTCTGTGCTGTAACTCGTGCTCTGTGCTGTACTGCACTGCTGTCTCACACACAGTCTTCCCCTGTAGGGCCACGGTGCATGTGAAGTTCTTGCTCCCCCTGGTGGTGGGAACGGTAAACTGCAGTGACTGGGTGCTGGCGGGTAACCGGGGCGTGTCGGTGCTGGGCGGGGCTGACGCGCGCTCCGTCTGGACCCTTGCCACGCCGCCGCTGCAGAGGTGAGCGCGGGGGGGCGCCGCGGGTCTCAGCGCGTGAGTGAGGGGGGTCTCTGTGGGTGCCACCTGCGTGACCCCGCCCCCCTCTTCCTCTCCCAGCCAGCCTGTGCCCGGCCTCTTCAGCAACGACTCGACGCCAGACCTGCTCCTGCAGTCCCTCGCTCACGGCGTCCAGAAGGTGGGTGGAGACGGGTCCCGGGTGTTGTGTCTCCTGCGTGTGTCCGCCCTGGCCATCTCACCTCCACACACCTAGGGAGGGGCGAGCTTGACCAGGTGCAGGTGATGGACGGGGTGTGTGGGCGGAGCATGTGGGAGGGGCTAGTGTGTTTCTCAGTCCCGCCCAGTGGCAGTTTGTGGGAGGGGCTAGTGTGACTGTTTCTCGGCCCCGCCCATGTGCAGGTGATTGACGGAGTGTGTGGGCGGAGCCTGTGGGAGGGGCTAGTGTGTTTCTCAGTCCCGCCCATGTGCAGGTGATTGACGGAGTGTGTGGGCGGAGCCTGTGGGAGGGGCTAGTGTGTCTCAGTCCCGCCCAGTGGCAGTTTGTGGGAGGGGCTAGTGTGACTGTTTCTCGGCCCCGCCCATGTGCAGGTGATGGACGGAGTGTGTGGGCGGAGCCTGTGGGAGGGGCTAGTGTGACTGTTTCTCGGCCCCGCCCATGTGCAGGTGATTGACGGAGTGTGTGGGCGGAGCCTGTGGGAGGGGCTAGTGTGTTTCTCAGTCCCGCCCATGTGCAGGTGATTGACGGAGTGTGTGGGCGGAGCCTGTGGGAGGGGCTAGTGTGTTTCTCAGTCCCGCCCATGTGCAGGTGATTGACGGAGTGTGTGGGCGGAGCCTGTGGGAGGGGCTAGTGTGTTTCTCAGTCCCGCCCATGTGCAGGTGATTGACGGAGTGTGTGGGCGGAGCCTGTGGGAGGGGCTAGTCTGTTTCTCAGTCCCGCCCATGTGCAGGTGATTGACGGAGTGTGTGGGCGGAGCCTGTGGGAGGGGCTAGTGTGTTTCTCAGTCCCGCCCATGTGCAGGTGATTGACGGAGTGTGTGGGCGGAGCCTGTGGGAGGGGCTAGTCTGTTTCTCAGTCCCGCCCATGTGCAGGTGATTGACGGAGTGTGTGGGCGGAGCCTGTGGGAGGGGCTAGTCTGTTTCTCAGTCCCGCCCATGTGCAGGTGATTGACGGAGTGTGTGGGCGGAGCCTGTGGGAGGGGCTAGTGTGTTTCTCAGTCCCGCCCATGTGCAGGTGATTGACGGAGTGTGTGGGCGGAGCCTGTGGGAGGGGCTAGTCTGTTTCTCAGTCCCGCCCATGTGCAGGTGATTGACGGAGTGTGTGGGCGGAGCCTGTGGGAGGGGCTAGTGTGTTTCTCAGTCCCGCCCATGTGCAGGTGATTGACGGAGTGTGTGGGCGGAGCCTGTGGGAGGGGCTAGTGTGTTTCTCAGTCCCGCCCAGGTGCAGGTGTGGGAGGGGCTAGCGTGAGTGTGTTTCTCCAACAGGTGCAGGTGATTGACGGCGCGTCTGGGCGGAGCCTGTGGGAGGCGGAGTTCAGCTCCCACTTCCCCGGCGTGCGGGGCTCGGCGGTCCTGACCTCCACCGGCCGCTCGGCCTTCCTCTTCTGGGCGGGCGACCCGCGGCCCTCCAGCAACGTCACCAAGGCAACCGTGAGTACGGCGCGGGTTGTGCCGTTGGTTTCCGGCTCAGCTCTGGGAGTGGTCACACGGCCCCGCTGTCCTCAGTGTGGGGGGCGCGGCTCTGTTGATACCCCAACCCCCCCAGTCTTGCCTACCTGCCCCTTAATTTGCTCCCATGAGCTCTACTGGGGGCGGAGCGGTGCTCTGTGGCTCAGGATCTGTGCCTAGGGCTGGAAGGTTGCCGGTTCAAATCCCGCGGCCTGCAGAGGAATCCTACTCTGTTGGGCCCCTGAGCAAGGCCCTTCACCCTAACTGCTCCAGGGGCGCCGTACAATGGCAGACCCTGCGCTCTGACCCCAAGCTTCTCTCCCTGTCTGTGTGTCTGTGTCTCCATGGAGAAAAGCTGGGGTCTGCGAAAAGACGCATTCCTAATGCAAGAAATTGTATAGGGCTAATAAAGAAACATTATTATTATTACATTACTGGAGCTGTGGGTAGAAGATGAGCTGCATCTCGAACCCTGAACCGGGCCTGTGGCTGACACTGGGCGAGATCGCTGGGCCCGACCCGACCGGACCGGACCGGACCGGACCACGGCACTCCCCCGGGAAGAGCAGCTTGCCTGGAGCGACTCTCTCCGAATCCACTGACGGGTCACTGCTGGGTTGAGGGGGGGCTGTGGGCGGGTGTGCTGGCTGATTGACGGATTGATTGGTTATTGATTGGTTATCGATCCCTGGCTGCTGCAGGCGTCGCCGGGGCCCCAGGGCTCTGCAGTCTTCCAGAGGCTGTACCTGCTGCACCCTGCCTATCCCACAGTCCTCCTGCAGATTGCCGAGACCACAGACACCTTGTGGACAGCCGCCGGTCAGTCTTCCTGACTCTCCGTGTTTCTCTCTCTCTCTGTCTCTCAGTGCCCCTGAGCCTGAATGCCTGTCTCTCAGCCTGCCTGATGTGTATCTGAGCCTGTCTGTCTGTCTGTCTGTCTGTCTGTCTGTCTGTCTGTCTGTCTGTCTGTCTGTCTGGTCTGTCTCTGGGCCTCCCCTGTCTGTAAGTAAACCTGTCTGTCTGTCTCTGGGCCTGGTCTGTCTGTCTGGTCTGTCTCTGGGCCTGTCTGGTCTGTAAGTAAACCTGTCTGTCTGTCTCTGGGCCTGCTCTGTCTGTAAGTAAACCTGTCTGTCTGTCTCTGGGCCTGCCTGTCTGTCTGTCTGTCTGGTCTGTCTCTGGGCCTGTCTGGTCTGTAAGTAAACCTGTCTGTCTGTCTCTGGGCCTGCCTGTCTGTCTGTCTGTCTGGTCTGTCTCTGGGCCTGTCTGGTCTGTAAGTAAACCTGTCTGTCTGTCTCTGCCCTGCAGTCGTGCACCTGGAGCAGCAGAAGGACGTGTTTTACCTGACTGTGGCCCACCGGCCCGCTGGGGGCGAGAGGCCTGGGGCTCAGGTGCTGCGCAGCCTGGGCCTGCGGGGGGCGGTGTCCCGGGGCCGGCCGGTGTGGCTGGGGGAGGGCTCCCCGCGGCCTGGGGCCTTTGCCGTCTCCAAGTTCTTCCGGCAGACGACCTTCCTGCAGCACCAGGTACGCGTCTCAGCCGTCCCGGAGGGACAGAGCGAAGGGGCTTCACTCTCCGAGACGAACAGGACAGGGAGCCGACCTGCGAACCCCAGGCCTGTCCGTACGGGAGCTCACCCGGCCCGGCCGGAGTGACCAGAGAGAGGGGGGGAAGGAAGTGGGGGACGGACAGGAAGTGAGGACCTCGAGCTGCACTCTCAATGCATTTCCTGTCCCTCTAGTGAACGGAGGCGGCCGATTGGCCCATCAGCGTGCGGAGAAGGAGGATCTGATTGGCCGGAAGTGGAGGGGCATGAATGTGTTCCCAGGGAAACCGGACTGGGACGGGGGCGGGGCGACCTCCAGGATGCAGTAACCATGGCAACAGGAGGATGTGCAGAGATGCTGGCGCTCCCGTGTTGTGTAGATGAAGTTGGCCGTCTGTGTGCTGTGTGTGAGCGAACCATACAGTCCCCGTCCGCTTCTTCAGAGCCCGGCAGAGACTGCAGGATGGATCGCAGCACTTGTTCAAATTTCCCCTGGAGTCACGGACCTCCGGAACCAGCTGTAACCGAGCTGAGCTGGCACCGGGTCTGGTATCGCTTCCGGCAGCAGCAGGGGTCTAGTGCATGTAGAGAGCTGTACAGTTCTCTGCCCTCTGCCCTGCGCTCTAGAGCTCCTGTAGAGAGCCGTACAGTCCTCTGCTCTGCGCTCTAGAGCTCCTGTAGAGAGCTGTACAGTCCTCTGCTCTGCGCTCTAGAGCTCCTGTAGAGAGCCGTACAGTCCTCTGCTCTGCGCTCTAGAGCTCCTGTAGAGAGCTGTACAGTCCTCTGCTCTGCGCTCTAGAGCTCCTGTAGAGAGCTGTACAGTCCTCTGCTCTGTGCTCTAGAGCTCCTGTAGAGAGCTGTACAGTCCTCTGCTGTGCTCTAGAGCTCCTGTAGAGAGCTGCACAGTCCTCTGCTCTGCGCTCTAGTTACTATAGAGAGCTGCACAGTCCTGCTCTGTGCTCTACTGTCATTAAGATCATTAATTTTATTTTTGTTGTTCTGTTAACTTCAGTCTCACGTGTACAGTGATATTGCTGTACAGTATTTATTGATTAATGTGTTCTGGGTATATACCACTTCTGTGTATAGAGGAACATGGGGGGTAGTTTCTGTTTGTTCAGTCTCATGTAGCTGTGTTCAGGACTGAGGAAGAGTATGGTTGAAGTCCTGGACAGGAGCCTGTTATTCTGCTGTTTGTATATAGGACTGAGGGTGATGGCTTTGAGTGTGCCGTGCAGGAGGAAATTAAACTCTGTTCCCAAATCGTTACTGTTGTGGTGGAGCTGGGTTTTTACAGTGTCTTGGCATCTGCTCTGTACCGAGGTGCTGAAGTTTTACCTGAGTAGTGCAGACACCCTGCGTGGCCACTAGGTGTCCCAGTTTGACGCAGAGAGGAGGGTGGGTGGTGCTCTTCTCTTGCCAAACGGCTTCAACTACAAGTGGGGCCCACCTCACCCCCACTGGGGAGCGACCTCACATCACAGCCTCCCCACAGCAACACTCACACCTCACAGAGCCACAGCCTGCTCTCCGAGCCCATGAGTGAAAAATCTTTTAATAGATTTAGAAAAGCAAATCACCATTGCCAGTTTTTCACAGAGATCAGGAGCAGGAAGGGTGTGGCTCTGCCGGGGTGGGCGGGGAGGGGGCGTGGGGGCTCACTGGGACACGCCCCCTGCCCGCTGCCCCGCGCGCGCACACCTCCCCCCTCCTGCTGATTGGGGAAAGACGGCGAGATCACCATCACGCTTCTCGCCAGCAGTAGTACCGATTGTAAACGAGCCTTCCTGACGGTCCAGCGTCTGTCCGGGGCTGGGGGGCACTGTCCAAATGTGGGGGGGCACATTCAGTACGTCAGCAATTCGGGGGGACGATGGCGCTGCGTCAGTAATTCGGGGGGGGACACTGGCCCTGCGTCAGTAATTCGGGGGTTGGCATCAGTAATTCGGGGGGACGATGGCGCTGCGTCAGTAATTCGGGGGTGTATCAGGAGCCCTGGCTGAGTCTGTGGGGAGCAGCAGAGCAGCACACAGAGCCACAGGTCCCGTCCCGTCTGGGGGAGCGGGGCTCTGGACCCCAGGAGTCCCGGACAGACGGGGCCCGGCCTTTACAGCAGACTGGGGGGACGGGGGCGTCTGGCACCCCCGCTGTATCCTGGGTGGAAACCGGGGCCGAGCCCTGCCCCCACGCCCTCCTGCGCCGCCCGGCCCCCGCGCTGCATGGGGTAGACGTACCACATGACCACGCCCGTGGGGTTGATGGACACGGTGAAGACCTGGGAGTCGGAGAGCTGCCTGACCGCGGCTCCGGAGAACAAGTCATACACCTGGGAGAGGGACACAGGGACAGAGGGGCCGTGAGGGCCGGCTCGACAGAGGGACAGGGGGGCCGTGAATGTGTACTGGACAGAGGGACAGAGGGGCCCGTTAGAGTGTACTGGACAGATGGGACAGAGGGGCCGTGAGGGCTGGCTCGACAGAGGGACAGAGGGGCCCGTTAGAGTGTACTGGACAGAGGGACAGAGGGGCCGTGAGGGCCGGCTCGACAGAGGGACAGAGGGGCCCGTTAGAGTGTACTGGACAGAGGGACAGAGGGGCCCGTTAGAGTGTACTGGACAGAGGGGCCCGTTAGAGTGTACTGGACAGAGGGGCCGTGAGTGCCGACCGACAGAGGGACAGAAGGAGGGGCCCGTGAGTACTGACTGGACAGAGGGACAGAAGGAGGGGACCGGCCAGTCCCTGGGCACTGACTGGACAGAGGGAGGGGCACTGTGGGTTAATAAGCATTAAGTGAAGAAAGTATGAGCACAGCTTTACTGCCACAGTGTTGCACACAGAAACTCAGCCCGCTAGTGAGCTCCTCTCAGCTCGTCCGACACGGAGAGGATGAGGCAGAAAAGTCACCGAGACCAGACAGAAGAGGCAGCGAGACCCACCAGGTAGTGGCCACCAGCGTAGCCGAGCTCGTTCAGGGAGCTCTGGTATCTGTACGGCATGTCTGTGCGGCGACTGAAGAAGACCAGGGCACTGGCTGACTCTGCCAGCGGACGCATGAAGACTTCAATACCAGTCTTCTCCTAGAGAGACAGAGGGGTTCATACAGACACACTGACTGGACACTCCAGTACATGAACACTGCACTGAGAGAGAGAGGGGTTCATACAGACACACTGACTGGACACTCCAGTACATGAACACTGCACTGAGAGAGAGAGGGGTTCATACACACACTGACTGGACACTCCAGTACATTAACACTGCACTGAGAGAGGGGTTCATACAGACACACTGACTGGACACTCCAGTACATGAACACTGCACTGAGAGAGAGAGGGGTTCATACAGACACACTGACTGGACACTCCAGTACATGAACACTGCACTGAGAGAGAGGGGGGGGTGGTTCATACAGACACACTCTCTGTACCTTGACGATCCTCCTGCCCTGGATGCCCAGGGGGTCCTGGTTGACCGCGATCACGTTCTTGTTCTGCAGCAGCGCCTGGGCCTCCCCGCTCAGGGTTCGCAGGTCATTCGACATGAACAGGGGGGCGGCCATGATGGCCCACAGCGCCATCTGGGAGCGGGACTGATCGGTACTGAGGCCGAAGTCTCCTACAATCAGCTGAGACAGAGAGGTTCGCTCGTCAAGGCGCGTCTCCCCGCACGCCCCCGCCCCCGGGCGCCGCCGGCGCGCAGACTGACCATGTCCGGGTCGTTCCAGCGTCCCGGGCCGGCCGCAGGCTGCAGGACGTCCTGATTGTTGAAGAACCAGTCGACGATGCTCAGCACGCTGGCCCAGGAGTCCTGGATATCACCGTAGTTCCTCCACAGGTTACAGATCTCTCCCAGCAGCGTGTAATTAACCTGCAGTGTTAATTAATCAATTAGTCTTCACTCCAGTCATGGCACCTTCTCTCTCACGGTCTTATCACCGAGACACACCCCACCCACACTGGAGAAGGAGGCCAAAAGCACGAGAACTGCCTCCGTCGAGCAAGCTCAGGAAGTTGATAGATGCAAAAAGCAATAACGGACATCTACAGGAGCCAATCGGAAGAGGTACCTTGGGAGGAAGCCCGCCCTGGTAGGCGGGCCAACTGCAGGAATAGCCAATGGGGCGGCCGGTGGCAAGGAGAGCCATAGACATCAGTGGGTAGCCTTTCAGAGGGAGGAGGAGAGACAACACACGCAGAGCCATGAATACTGCTGTATACGCAGTCACGTATCACCCTAGGATCTATTAACTTTTAAATCACCCTCATTGTATAAAAGGCATCCCTATGTCCTGCACCAGAGTTAGCCTCAGTTGTTAAGGGTGTCTGTAGGGTCTATATTAATCTCTGTATTGAGGTTTGTATTATCTTTGCGTGTTAGGGGTCTCTCTAGGGTCTGTATCAGGGTCTGTATTAATCTCTGTGTGTGGGGTGTGTCTCTAGGGCCTGTATTAATCTCCATGTATTAGGGGTGTCTCTAGGGTCAGTATTAGGGTCTGTATTAATCTCCATGTATTAGGGGAGTCTCCAGGGTCAGTATAAATCTCCCTGTGTAAGGGGTGTCTCTAGGGTCAGTATTAATCTCCATGTGTAAGGGGTGTCTCTAGGGTCAGTATTAATCTCCATGTGTAAGGGGTGTCTCTAGGGTCAGTATTAGGGTCTATATTAATCTCTGTGTGTGAGGAGTGTCTCTAGGGTCAGTATTATCAATCATGATAATCTCCTTAATCTCCATGTGTAAGGGGTGTCTCTAGGGTCAGTATTAGGGTCTATATTAATCTCTGTGTGTAAGGGGTGTCTCTAGGGTCAGTATTATCATCGGCTGTTATCAATCATGGCCTCCTAACAATCCCCCTCTGTGAATTGGCTTCATTACTCTGCTCTCCTCCCCACTGACAGGTGATGTGTGGGGAGCGTTCTGGCACACTATGGCTGCCGTCGCATCTTCCAGGTGGATGCTGCACATTGGTGGTGGAGGAGGGGAGTCCCCATTACCTGTAAAGCGCTTTGAGTGGAGTGTCCAGAAAAAGCGCTATATAAGTGTAAGCAATTATTATTATTAATTATTATTATTATTATTAGGGTCTGTATTAATCTCCATGTATTAGGGGAGTCTCTAGGGTCAGTATTAGGGTCTGTATTAATCACTGTGTGTAAGGGGTGTCTCTAGGGTCAGTATTGATCTCCATATGTAAAGGGTATCTCCAGGGTCAGTATTAGGGTCTGTATTAATCTCTGTGTGTGAGGAGTGTCTCTAGGGTCAGTATTAGGGTCTGTATTAATCTCCATGTATTAGGGGAGTCTCTAGGGTCAGTATTAGGGTCTGTATTAATCTCCATGTATTAGGGGTGTCTCTAGGGTCAGTATTAGGGTCTGTATTAATCTCCATGTATTAGGGGTGTCTCTAGGGTCTGTATTAATCTCCGTGTGTAAGGGGTGTCTCCAGGGTCAGTATTAGTGCGAGTTGTGATTTTCCCACGCTGACCGCCTCACCCAGCTCCTGCACAGAGGCGTTGGAGTAGCAGCCGTCCAGCTTCAGCATGTCCACCCCCCACTCGGCGAAGGTCTGGGCGTCCAGCTCGATCTTGTCCAGCGTGGTGCCAGGGTAGCCGCCGCAGGTGTAGGTGCCCAGGTCGCCGTAGATGCCGAGACGCAGGCCGCGGTCGTGCATGTAGCGGGCGAGCTTGGCGATGCCCCCGGGGAAGCGCTTGGGGTCGGGCTGCAGGCGCCCCTGGGCGTCGCGCTGCTTGGAGGCCCAGCAGTCGTCGATGTTGACGTAGACGTAGCCCAGCTCCCGCCAGCCATCCTCCGCCAACCGGTCCGCCATGTCCATGAAGAGTCTCTCACTGAGACAGAGAGAGAGGGGTTAATACACACACTCCTCCTGCACACTACTGTACACTGACACTGCACTGAGAGAGAGAGGGGTTAATACACACACTCCTCCTGCACACTACTGTACACTGACACTGCACTGAGAGAGAGAGGGGTTAATACACACACTCCTCCTGCACACTACTGTACACTGACACTGCACTGAGAGAGAGAGAGGGGTTAATACACACACTCCTCCTGCACACTACTGTACACTGACACTGCACTGAGAGAGAGAGGGGTTAATACACACACTCCTCCTGCACACTACTGTACACCGACAGAGGGGTGAATACAGACAGTGGACGGTACCTGATACAGTTTTTGGGGTCATTCTCGCAGTCGATGTCGCAGCGGAACCGCTCCCACGCCAGCCATCCCATCGGCGGGGTCCTCATCAGCCCGTTGTCCAGAGCCGAGGCGGCCGCGGCGAGCGCCAGCACCCAGACCGCCACCCGCCGGGGGCTCACGCCTGAAACTGCAGGGAAAGCCCGGAGTCAGAACCGAGCCGCAGGCCGGCCGCCGTGCTCAGACGTACCTGCACCTGCAGTGCCGGACTCTCCACGGCTGGGAGAGTAGCTACCGACTGGCAGGCGCTATAGGAATAACAGCCCGGCCAGCAGCCCTAACAGACCTGCTAGTAGAATCAATTGCCCCGCTAGCAGCCCTAACAGACCTGCTAGTAGAATCAATTGCCCCGCTAGCAGCCCTAACAGACCTGCTAGTAGAATCAATTGCCCCGCTAGCAGCCCTAACAGACCTGCTAGTAGAATTAATAGCCCCGCTAGCAGCCCTAACAGCCCGACTAGTAGAATTAATAGCCCCGGTAGCAGCACTAACAGCCCCGCTAGTAGAATTAATAGCCCCGGTAGCAGCAGCAGGGACGATCTCGCCCGACTTACCCATTGAGTCCTGAGTCCTGAGTCCGGAAGCGCGCCTGCAGACGGGTCTTTCCCAACAGAACCGGGCTTCGGAGCGGAGTGGCCCAACCTTGCGAGCAGTTCCGGGTGCCGTGTCCGGCCTGCTCGCTGTCATATGACCGTGCCCGCAGCCACGTGAGCCCACGCGTGTCAGCTGACTCTCGGGGGGGGCGGGACCTGTCTAACTCGTCCAGAATCAAACACTGGAACCCGACCTTGACTTTGGGGGGGGTTCAATTCAAGGGTCTTTACTAGCTTGACCGATGGGTACAATCAGTGTTGCCAAAGCAAATCAAAAATAAAATTAACATCGCAGACAAAACAAAAATAAAAGTAAAATAACATCTACAGACATTTACAACAGAGACAGGTCGTAAGACATTGACATCTACTGTGAAGTTGTGAGGAGTTACTGACGGGGATCACGGGACCCGCTCGCCCGTCACGTGTTCGCCAGACGCTGCTGCAGGTGAACTCGACACGCAGAGCAAGAAAAACACCATTAAATCACCGCCCCGGGAACGACGAGCTGGAGTCGTTTTGAAAAGAGACCCGATCGGCTGAGTGTGGTCGCTCTTTTCACACTTTGTTTTTACTGCAACAACAGAGATGTATACAATACAAACGAGAGTACATATCGCACCGCCGGCGCACATGATACAGTTCAGCATTTTACACAAACACACACAGACAAAGATGACATGAGTTTACGATAAGGTACGCTTTCACCTTGCAAGGTAAGGTTCTTACATTTACAAATAGTCTGGAGACAGTTCAGGGTTATTACTGTTTTCTGAAATGTCATTGTAAAAACTCTGGAGGTGTTGAATCCAGATGAGGATGATGATGATAGTTTGGAAATGCTCCGAGGGTCCAGGAACTGCGAGGACGGATCGGGGGGAGTGTTGCTCTGTCGCCCCCTGGTGGACAGAGCTGGACAGTACCGCTTCACTCCGCCAACACAGAGCCCCCAGAATTACCTGCACCCCCCAATTAGATAACTCTGCACTAGCAGCCCCACTGCCCACAGATCAGGGGTTAATTAATTAACACCCCCCACCCTCACTGATCGTAGTCTGACACCAGAGTTGACGCCCCGACATCTTACGGTCATATTTACAAAGCCTTCAGGCCTGGCTGCGAGGTCTATGTTGCAAGACTCTCATTAACCCATGGGTGCAGCCCTGGGAGAATGTTTACTTTTTCCTGTATGGGCTGCGTTACCAGGGAGTTACGCTCCGCCTTTCTAGGTTACAACGTCACAGTGGAAACGGCCTCCATTGTGGCTCCAGACCCGGCGCTTCTGCGCAGTAATTTAGCGGCGGGATGGAGCCAAGATGGCCGCCCCAAGGGACGCAGTTTCTCCCCCCGCTCGGCCGTTAAGGGCCGGGTCTCGTTAAGGCGCGGGCTGAGCGCCGGGGGGTGACGTCACGCCCACTGACAGGCAAGATGGCGTCGGCAGCGGCTCGCTTCGTCCTGGGCTCCGCTCGGGTTGGCGTCCCGAAGACTACGGGGGTTTTCAGGCAGAAAACAGGCAGCGCGACCCCCGTGGCTCTCGCCCGTACCGCCGTGACCACGTCCTCGGGAGCTATTTTACCCAAGCCGGTGAAGGTACGTCCACAGAGAGACGGAACGGGCTGCAATATTTTGACACCAGCGCCGGGGAGGGGTTGGGCAAAGGGCGGGCCGAGAGAGGCGGGTATCCAGTCAGCGATGGGGCTCACCTGACTGACACTGTCTCCAGCCAATAGGCGGTGTGATCTGGACTGATTGACAGGGGGGCTGTTGAGGGAGGCGGGTCGTAAAGGCTTGAGTGATCCTTGTCACGGCCAATAGGAGTATAGAATGGATTGATTGACAGGGTTTTGAACCAATCGGAAAGCGGGGGAAGGACTGATGCAAGCGGCAAGGTATCCGGAAATTGATTTCTGGAGACGCAGAATTTATCAAGTGTATTCCCCTTTAAATCTACAGAATTTAAAACCATTAGAAGTCTCACCCTGACAAACATTTTCTATAACACTAAGGACTTGGTGATAGGCGGAAATGTGTTTAGTTACTTGAAAGTAGCTTTCAAGTAGTTTGTTTGGCTTGAAACCCAAAACGCCTGGAGTTGCTTCCAGAAAAAGATCCTGCAGCCGGTTTTTTAAACCCTGGAGTGGATCAGACTGCTGAGCACTGGGAGTCTGACTGACAGCACTGTAAACCCTGGAGTGGATCAGACTGCTGCGCACTGGGAGTCTGACTGACAGCACTGTAAACCCTGGAGTGGATCAGCCTGCAGGCTCTGTCTGTGAGACCACTGTTTTGGCGATGAGTTTCCCCCTCTGACAGACGTGATGCAGACAGTAAGGGTGCAGTAATTATACTCCCCTCTCTCCTTTCACACTGCCTGTCCCTGTCAGTGCCCCCAGTGGTATCTGCTGTGTTAACACAGGCGCCTCTCTCTCTCAGATCTCCTTCGGCCTGGTGCGGATCTCTGTGATTGTCGTTCCCTTCCTGTATGTGGGAACCCTGATCAGCAAGAACTTCGCCGCCCTGCTGGAGGAGCACGACATCTTCGTCCCTGAGGATGACGATGATGATGACTGAGCCTGCAGGAGAGGTAATGAACAGCTGCCTAATGGTGTTACACCCCAAACCTGTACTGGAAGACACACCTGCACAGCTACAGATACTCTCTCTCACTGTTACTGACACACCTGCACAGCTGCAGATACTCTCTCTCACTGTTACTGACACACCTGCACAGATACAGATACTCTCTCTCACCGATAAGCAGGCACTTACACTGCTAATAACTCTCTCACAGTTACTAACATTCTTATACTGTAACTAACACATTCCCACACTGTAATTAACACTCTGCAGTTAATACACTCGTGGTTTAATTCCACCAATTCCAGTGTATTCAGACATGAAAGCAGATGAGGGCGAGTGTGGAAACTGTGACAGGAGTGTGATAACAGTGTCCCTCTCCGTCTCTCTGTAGGCTGTGCTGGCGGTACCCAGAGAGAGAGACAGGACAGACACTACAGACAGAGACCCCCCGAAGACAGCATGATCTGAAAGAAGACCGGAGCAGAAACGGGGGTCAACAACAACCCCTCATCACACCTCTCTCTCTGTCCCCCCACACTGTCCACTTCCTGTCTCTCCTCCTGCCGTGCGATTCCAGAGTGTGTGTGGGCAGCGCCAGACTCTAATCAATACCTCACTCCAGTCTGCATGTACATAGCAACGAGATTATTCAATAATAAAATATTGTCTAAGTCTTCACTGTGTTACATGGACTTTTCTTTTAAGGAAAGTGGAATATTAGGAATGTTTTTTTCTATTTATTTCCTATTTTTAATCAAGTAGATTTTCTGTTATTTGATAGTAGACTGTTTGATGATGAAGGGTGTGGGGCTCTGGGTGACTCTATCCTCTCTCCAGCTCCAGTGTCCAGTCTCTGTCTGTAACCCCACTGTCCCCCTGACTGCAGGACACAGAGGTGCAGACGTGTTGTTACAGACTGAGTGTCTATTCAGGAGTGATGATGATGATGAAGGGTGTCAGTGTGGGGCTCTGGGTGACTCTATTCACACACACCAGGAACAAACTCGGGCTACTCCTGATCTTATTCTCGAACTCGTCATGTTTTATTGAAGGTTCCACACCCAGACAGGCTGCTGTGAACAGCACCAGGCCGGCGGAGGGGGAGGGCGAGAGAGCGCGGGGGTATTTACAGCCGGCGAGCAGGGGGCACTCAGGGGTCGTGACCCGAGTAGAATTTGGACAGGAAGTCGGTGGGCCTTGGTGTCTCCGTCTCGTGGAAGAAGCGCATGATGTGTGTCCTCTGCTTCCACACCTTGATGGTCTCCTGCAGCTCCATCTTCCCCTGCGACACACAGACAGACAGATGGGGTCACCCAGAGAGAGAGAGACACACACAGACAGATGGGGTCATCCAGAGAGAGAGAGAGACACATACGGGGCTAACTGAGAGATGGGTTAACAGAGATGCTTGCCTAACACAGGCTGTAGGCTCTCAAGACTTAGTTTTCTTAGTCACCAGGCTATTCCAGTTATGGAATCAGAAAACAGGGAAACAACACTTATCCTCTTTCTCCAGGTGAACCTGCGTCTCAGGATTCGCAGTTTCTCCCTACTGATTAAAATATTGAATGCCGATCAATCAATACAGGGCCTGGCAGCTGCTCTCCAGCACTCATCACACCAATAGATACTGTGCCCTCCCAAGCACCCAAGCTCCTTGTACCCCAGTGTGGAGAGACACTCTGGCCAGCTGGAGGTGTCTGCAACACACAGACAGGAAGCCTAGGGATAGGCAACCTAATCCTAACCAGACTGGCACCACGCAGACAGGCAGACCAGTCAGAGCAGACTGGTGCTGCACCACGCAGACAGGCAGACCAGTCAGAGCAGACTGGTGCTGCACCACGCAGACAGGCAGACCAGTCAGAGCAGACTGGTGCTGCACCACGCCGACAGGTAGACCAGTCAGACCAGTCAGAGCAGACTGGTGCTGCACCACGCAGACAGGCAGACCAGTCAGAGCAGACTGCTGCTGCACCACGCAGACAGGCAGACTAGTCAGAGCAGACTGGTGCTGCACCACGCAGACAGGCAGACCAGTCAGAGCAGACTGGTGCTGCACCACGCAGACAGACAGACCGGTCAGAGCAGACTGGTGCTGCACCACGCAGACAGGCAGACCAGTAGAGCAGACTGGTGCTGCACCACACAGACAGGCAGACCAGTAGAGCAGACTGGTGCTGCACCACGCAGACAGGCAGACCAGTCAGACCAGTCAGAGCAGACTGGTGCTGCACCATGCAGACAGACAGGCGGAGCAGACAAAGTCACACACAGGACAGTCAGCAGACAGCTGCAGGGGTAAGCGAGGCTCATGAAACACAGGTTATACCCTGGGCATCTGGACACTCCACTCAAAGCGCTTTACAGGTAATGGGGTCTCCCCTCCACCACCACCAATGTGCAGCATCCACCTGGATGATGCGACGGCAGCCATAGTGCGCCAGAACGCTCACCACACATCAGCTATCAGTGGGGAGGAGAGCAGAGAGTAATGAAGCCAATTCATAGATGGGGATTATTAGGAGGCCATGATTGGTTAAGGCCAATGGGAAATTTGGCCAGGACGCCGGGGTTACACCCCTACTCTTTTCGAGAAACGCCCTGGGATTTTTAATGACCACAGAGAGTCAGGTCCTTGGTTTTACGTCTCATCCGAAGGACGGCACCTGTTTACAGTACAGTGTCCCCGTCACTATACTGGGGCATTAGGACCCACATGGACCGTAGGGTGAGCGCCCCCCGCTGGCCCCACTAACACCTCTTCCAGCAGCAACCTTAGTTTTTCCCAGGAGGTCTCCCATCCAGGTACTGACCAGGCTCACACCTGCTTAGCTTCAGTGGGCTGCCAGTTGTGAGTTGCAGGGTGATATGGCTGCTCATTTATAAAATGAGATCTCACTTGGACAGCAAAGACCAGGCGCTGGGAGCACAGCTCCAGATCCCTGGTTCCCCTCTCACATTTTGGGGGGCCCCTGTGTCATCTGGGTTACGTTCAGACAAGTTCTTCTTCACAGGCGCAGAGATTTCAATCTTCTATTTTCGCTGCTTTCTGAAAGGTTTTTTTTCAGCTCTTAGAAAAGGGGTTAGTACTTGGCATCAGCCCTGAAACACGAGTTTCAGAATTCCCCTCCTCCAGGGGGTCAGAGAGAAATCAGGGTTTTATCCTCCGGGAAGGTCAGGGTGCAGAGCTGCCGTTACCTTGATGACCAGCATGTCGACGACTCGGGGGTCAGTGACGTGTCTGTTCCTGTCGAACATCTCCCTCACCTTCTCCCTGCCCTGCCTCACAGTGATATCCAGCTGGTACATTGTCACTGAGGGAGAGAGAGAGAGGGGTTCATACAGACACACTGACTGGACACTCCAGTACATGAACACTGCACTGAGAGAGAGAGGGGTTCATACAGACACACTGACTGGACACTCCAGTACATTAACACTGCACTGAGAGAGAGAGGGGTTCATACAGACACACTGACTGGACACTCCAGTACATGAACACTGGACTGAGAGAGAGAGAGGGGTTCATACAGACACACTGACTTGACACTCCAGTACATGAACACTGCACTGAGAGAGAGGGGTTCATACAGACACACTGACTGGACACTCCAGTACATTAACACTGCACTGAGAGAGAGGGGTTCATACAGACACACTGACTGGACACTCCAGTACATGAACACTGCACTGAGAGAGAGGGGTTCATACAGACACACTGACTGGACACTCCAGTACATGAACACTGCACTGAGAGAGAGAGGGGTTAATACACACACTGACTGGACACTCCAGTACATTAACACTGCACCGAGAGAGAGGGGTTAATACAGACACACTGTCTGGACACTCCAGTACATTAACACTGCACTGAGAGAGAGAGGGGTTAATACAGACACACTGACTGGACACTCCAGTACATTAACACTGCACTGAGAGAGAGGGGTTAATACAGACACACTGACTGGACACTCCAGTACATGAACACTGCACTGAGAGAGAGAGGGGTTAATACAGACACACTGACTGGACACTCCAGTACATGAACACTGCACTGAGAGAGAGAGGGGTTCATACAGACACACTGACTGGACACTCCAGTACATGAACACTGCACTGAGAGAGAGAGGGGTTCATACAGACACACTGACTGGACACTCCAGTACATGAACACTGCACTGAGAGAGAGAGGGGTTCATACAGACACACTGACTGGACACTCCAGTACATGAACACTGCACTGAGAGAGAGAGAGAGGGGTTAATACAGACACACTGACTTGACACTCCAGTACATGAACACTGCACTGAGAGAGTCACGATACAGGTTAAAATTAGGCAGTGTCAACACAGCGAGTGCGCGTGTAATTTCTGTCTACGGCAGGCAGAAAGGACATTTTTAGCCTTGTCATTGAGGTCTGCCAATGTGATAAAAAATCGTCGGGAATTAATAAATGAATGATTAATCAAGAGCTACTGTGAATTACACCAGTCGTCTGGGTCCTACTCCCCAGCAGTCTGAGATTATAACGGTATACAGCCGACACGACCTTGACTCTGTTGAATACTCTGACTGACAGCTATTCCGCCGGTTTTAACTCGCCTCCAAGCCTCTCTTACCTGTGTTAGGAATTTCTCGGTACCAGGCTCGGTACAGCTCCCGGACACGCCGCTTCGCCTCTTCCAAATCCCGACTGAAAATCGGCTTGACGACCCGGACAGCCCCGCTCGCCGTCCGACTCGCTGCCGAAGTCGCCATCTTCGTTCTGGGGTCAGGAAAGCGCGTGTTTCTCTTCCGGGGTCACACCGGCAGCCCCGCCCCCTAGCCGCTAGAGTTCTGGGTGCTTATTGGACGAAGGAGACCTTACTCGGAGACGATTGGTTTTGAGAAATGCCATTGAAAGGAATTTCATTGGATTGACAAATTACACAGGTATTACCAAAACATTCGTCGCAAAGTAGAATATTATTACGGAAAATTAGTTTTGTGCATGATATACTACAGTGCAGTTTGACCTAGTAGAGTGCATTACACTACAACAGAAACTCTCTACCCCCTCAAGGTGTGATTGACGTCTTTATTTGCACGAACAAGATTTACATCCATTGTCCATTGTCCATTGTCCAGAAAACTTTCATATGAAACCTGGAAGGCATAGTTTCATATACATAATCTCCCAGGATCAGGCTAGTAGAGAGGTGCTTAGTCCTACTGCCTCTCAGCTCCTGTGGGAGATTCTGGGCTTGGGGGTCTGTCTGTGGGGAGTTTGCATGTTCCACCGAAAGCTCATGTACAGTTTATCCCCCCAGCTTCCAAAAGTAGGATCATTAAATGGCTGGGAGGCTACAAGGAAACAGAGTCCTGCAAGGTGGGGCCAAAGACCACAGGCTGCCTGGCTCTCTGATGATCTGGAAGAGCTGAGAGCCACTGTCTCAGAGGCAAGGATTTAAAGGGTCTAACCCTAATCCCAACCCTGCTGTCTAAAGATCTACAAAGTCATTCAGCCATTTTGTGAACATGACTATTCACAGTCCCTCTGTCTCTCTTTGACATGGGAGCTAATTTATCCTGGACTCCAGCTCCAGAGATGAGGGATGAAATGGACGTGCAGAAAAGAAAAATAGGAAATGATAACCCCTGTCGGTCACTGCACTGAAATATATATCTACCAGGGAAATCACACAGCAGTGAGGAGATGAAGTTTGGGGCAACAGAGTCAGAAGGATGAGCCTGTTCCCAGTCACCTGTCTCCAGTCACGCTCCTTCAGGAGACACAAGATGGCACAAAACCACTACAGAGCCCAGTTCCAGGCCCTGCCTGTCCCACACAGCCTGCCCAGCCTGCCCAGCCTGGTCACTGAGACCCACTCCCGCGAAATCGCTCCTGGAAACACCGAATACAGACGCCACAGCAGGAATTCCTTCTGCTCAGCTGTAGCCTGCCTGTCCAGGCAGCCGTGTGGAGTGTGGAGAAGGGAGTAGAGATTAAGGAGTAGTGGGTAGGGAGCAGAGATTAGGGAGTAGAGATTAAAGAGTAGTGAGTAGAGATTAAAGAGCAGTGAGTAGAGATTAAGGAGTAGTGGTAGTGAGTAGGAATTAAAGAGTAGTGAGTAGACATTAAGGAGTAGTGAGTAGAGATTAAGGAGTAGTGGTAGTGAGTAGGGATTAAGGAGGTTGTGAGTCGAGACTCTGGACTCACAACTAGAGAGCTGTGGGCTCCAGATCTGGCTGGGATGATGCTGTGGTTCGATGATGCTGTGGTACCCCTGACACAGGGGCTTTACTCCTGATACCTCCAGTTTCAGGGTTATTACAGACAATATTTGGTTAGAGAAAGGCTTACACCTAATTTTTTAATTCTGCATTAAAAGAAAAGGCAGATTTTTATTGTGATTTGAAATAAAGGACAGAGTGTTACATCAGTGTTTCAGAACGACCACACGTGAACTTCTCAGTCAGTTCAGGACCTGCGCTCTGTTAGCAGGGACAGACCCAGCACGTCTGCAGGCAGGGAGGGTGACATTGTTTATCCTGCTTGGTGGGTTAGAAGTGGAAGGTACAGGGATAATTTTGCATTGTTTTCTTATCATGAACATTTCCATCAATATATGCCATTTGGCCTCATTTACATGACAGATATGTTTGCCCAAACTTTGCACAGATTGAGCTGCAGAACAGACAGGCACATTATTAAGGCCTCAGACTTACAAATACCGATTCTACACCAGAGGGCGCTGGTGAGCCGAGGATCCCTACTAGTTGTGTTACCACTCCTCCGCACCAGAGGGCGCTGGTGAGCTGATGATCCCACTAGTGGTGTTACCACTCCTCCGCACCAGAGGGCGCTGGTGAGGTGATGATCCCCCAGCTGCTGTATGACCACCCCGCCTCACTGATGCTCACCCTGTGCCCCCCAGCTGTGACCTGCACGAGAGCAGGCAGCTCCGCAGGGAGGTCTCTGACCGAGGAAGCGCCCCGTACGGGGCTGCGGGTTCGCCTGCCGGTACAGAGCGGTCCGTGCGAGCGAGGGCCGCGCTCAGTCCTTCTTCCTGTCGTTGAAGAAGTCCTTCACGTCCGTGATGCGCTTCTTCAGGTCGGAGGCCGTCTGGAACACGGCGCTGGCGGCCCTCCTGGCGGCGTCCTTGGGCCCGTCCGCCTTCAGCGCCGCGCGCACGCCCTGCACGCCGCCGACCACGCCGCCCGCCGCCACGGCCAGCGCCGGCGCCGCGCCCGAGGCCAGCAGGGCGGGCAGCAGGGAGGTGAGCGCCGCGCCGGCCGCCGCGCCCAGCAGCGCGCCCAGGCACACGCCCACCGCCAGCCCCACCGCCGCGTTCAGCAGCGCCTCGGCCACGAGCCGCGCGGCCTCCTCGCGGACCTCCCCGGCGGCCCGGCCCGGCGCGGCCCGGCTGCTCTCGGCCGCCACGCGCTCCACCGCCTCCCCCGCCCGCCGGAACATCTCGTTGGTGTAGCAGCCGCCCCCGTTCTCGTCCACCATCCGGTCCAGCTTGTCCAGCAGCGCCGCCACCTGCCCGCGCTCGTCCGGCCGCTCGTTGTCGAAGGCGTGGCTCCGGCCGCCGCAGCGCCGCACCAGCTCCGCCATGTCCGCGTCCCCCCCGTAGAAGTCCTGGACGGGGCCGTCCAGCTCGTCCCCCCGGGTGAACAGCACCAGCGTGTACCGCAGCGCCTCGTCCCCGAACCAGGACAGCACCTGGCGCAGCGCCGCCCGCTCCTCGTCGTCGTGGGCGTCCGCCTTCAGCACCAGCAGGAAGGCGTGGGGCCCCCGCGGGCACAGGGTGACGCACCGCATGACCTCCCTCTTGAGGTCATCCTCGGGGATCTGCGTGTGGAAGAAGCCGGGCGTGTCGATGACGGTGACCCGCCGGCCGCAGGTGACCGCCGTGTCCACCTGGCACTCCCGGGTCACCGAGCTGGAGCTCACGTCGCTCCGGAACGCCGGCCGGCCCAGGAGGGTGTTCCCCGAGCTGCTCCGGCCCCCGCCGGTCAGCCCCAGCAGCACGATGCGCATCTCCGGCTCGGCGCCCGCGGAGCCTGCCGGGAGAGGAGGGTGGCGTCAGCTCCGGCCACACCGCGGGGGAGGGGCCGGGAGTCATGGTAACCGCCTCGCGGGGCGGGGAGAGCTGTGTGTGTGAGCACCTGCGACCTCGGACACCTGCGACCTCGGGCACCTGCGACCTCGGGCACCTACAGCTCGGTCACCTGCTGCTCGGGCACCTACAGCTCGGTCACCTGCGACCTCGGTCACCTGCTGCTCGGGCACCTACAGCTCGGGCACCTGCGACCTCAGGCACCTACAGCTCGGTCACCTGCTGCTCGGGCACCTACAGCTCGGTCACCTGCTGCTCGGGCACCTACAGCTCGGTCACCTGCGACCTCGGGCACCTACAGCTCGGGCACCTGCAGCTCGGGCACCTGCGACCTCAGGCACCTACAGCTCGGTCACCTGCTGCTCGGGCACCTACAGCTCGGTCACCTGCTGCTCGGGCACCTACAGCTCGGTCACCTGCGACCTCGGGCACCTGCGACCTCGGGCACCTACAGCTCGGTCACCTGCGACCTCGGGCACCTACAGCTCGGTCACCTGCGACCTCGGGCACCTACAGCTCGGTCACCTGCTGCTCGGGCACCTGCAGCTCGGTCACCTGCTGCTCGGGCACCTACAGCTCGGTCACCTGCTGCTCGGGCACCTGCAGCTCGGTCACCTGCTGCTCGGGCACCTGCAGCTCGGTCACCTGCTGCTCGGGCACCTGCAGCTCGGTCACCTGCTGCTCGGGCACCTACAGCTCGGTCACCTGCTGCTCGGGCACCTGCAGCTCGGTCACCTGCTGCTCGGGCACCTACAGCTCGGTCACCTGCTGCTCGGGCACCTACAGCTCGGTCACCTGCTGCTCGGGCACCTACAGCTCGGGCACCTGCTGCTCGGGCACCTACAGCTCGGTCACCTGCGACCTCGGGCACCTACAGCTCGGTCACCTGCGACCTCGGGCACCTGCAGCTCGGTCACCTGCGACCTCGGGCACCTGCAGCTCGGTCACCTGCTGCTCGGGCACCTACAGCTCGGTCACCTGCGACCTCGGGCACCTGCGACCTCGGGCACCTACAGCTCGGTCACCTGCGACCTCGGGCACCTACAGCTCGGTCACCTGCGACCTCGGGCACCTGCAGCTCGGTCACCTGCGACCTCGGGCACCTGCAGCTCGGTCACCTGCGACCTCGGGCACCTGCAGCTCGGTCACCTGCGACCTCGGGCACCTACAGCTCGGTCACCTGCGACCTCGGGCACCTGCAGCTCGGTCACCTGCGACCTCGGGCACCTGCAGCTCGGGCACCTGCGACCTCGGGCACCTGCGACCTCGGGCACCTACAGCTCGGTCACCTGCGACCTCGGGCACCTACAGCTCGGTCACCTGCGACCTCGGGCACCTACAGCTCGGTCACCTGCGACCTCGGGCACCTGCAGCTCGGTCACCTGCGACCTCGGGCACCTGCAGCTCGGTCACCTGCGACCTCGGGCACCTGCAGCTCGGTCACCTGCGACCTCGGGCACCTGCAGCTCGGTCACCTGCTGCTCGGGCACCTACAGCTCGGTCACCTGCGACCTCGGGCACCTGCAGCTCAGTCACCTGCTGCTCGGGCACCTACAGCTCGGTCACCTGCGACCTCGGGCACCTACAGCTCGGTCACCTGCGACCTCGGGCACCTGCAGCTCAGTCACCTGCTGCTCGGGCACCTACAGCTCGGTCACCTGCGACCTCGGGCACCTGCAGCCCGGGCACCTACAGCTCGGTCACCTGCGACCTCAGGCACCTGCAGCTCGGTCACCTGCTGCTCGGGCACCTACAGCTCGGTCACCTGCGACCTCGGGCACCTGCAGCTCGGTCACCTGCGACCTCGGGCACCTGCACCTCGGGCACCTGTGGCTTGGTCACCTGCGACCTCAGGCACCTACAGCTCGGTCACCTGCGACCTCGGACTGCTGGAGCAGGGATCTCTCTGCACTCCAGCCCTGAGATGAGACGGACTTCCAGGGCCAGCGTCAGGCCTGATGGCGGATCGCAAGTGGAGGAGCAGGATGCAGCAGAGTGCATTTCCTGTGCAGCCAAGCCAGTGGAGATGGTGGACGGGGCAAATGGGAGGCTCCTGAAGCTCGTCCTGACGGTGCAGAAAGCCCAGCAGACACAGCCTCCCCTTTCATAAATAATCCTACTCCTCAGCTTGCACGACATGGCCGCCGCTGCCAGAGCGATGGATTAGTTTACCTCCGAGGCCGGTTTAAGAGAATCCACTCACCTGCCATCGTCTCCCTGGGTCTGGAGTCTTCCTCTCTGCGAGAGTCCTGTTCCTGCAGGAGAGCAGCGCCGAGTCTCTCAGCGTCCTTGTGTCTGAGTGTCTGAGTGTGCGCAGTGTGTGAGCACAGAGCGGAGAGAGGCCACTGTGTGTGTGTGTCAGTGCAGGGCTGAGAGGGAGTGTACTGTGTGTTTCAGTGCAGAGAGAGAGCGCACTGTTTGTCAGGAGAGAACGCTGTGTTTCCGGACTGAGCAGAGAGAGAGAGTTTACTGCGTGTCAGCCCTGAGCTGAAAGAGCTTGTTTTAGACAGCCCAGGCTTCCTGGAACTTCCTGCATTCTTCTTCATCTGCATTAAACCCTCCCACCACCCAGAAACGACTGAAACCCCCTTGGAGGTACAAATCCAGTTGGACTGGAAATTAAATTCTTTTATTATTGTTCCCAAAAATATTTACACTCTGGAAAGCATTTTTATGTTTTATCAAAAGATAATTATACAAACAGGAAAGGGGGAGTATGTAGTTCCTGCTGTCAGTCCCCTCACAAGTATACGCTCTCTGTCCTGTCACACAGATCTGCTGTCTTGTCCCTCACACAAATCTGCTGTCTGTCCTGTCACACAGATCTGCTGCCTGTCCTGTCACACAGATCTGCTCTCTGTCCTGTCACACAGATCTGCTGTCTTGTCCCTCACACAGGTCTGTTGTCTGTCCTGTCACACAGATCTGCTCTCTGTCCTGTCACACAGATCTGCTGCCTGTCCTGTCACACAGACCCGCTGCCTGTCCTGTCACACAGATCTGCTGTCTTGTCCCTCACACAGATCTGCTGCCTGTCCTGTCACACAGGTCTGTTGTCTGTCCTGTCACACAGATCTGCTGTCTTGTCCCTCACACAGGTCTGTTGTCTGTCCTGTCACACAGGTCTGTTGTCTGTCCTGTCACACAGATCTGCTGTCTTGTCCCTCACACAGACCCGCTGCCTGTCCTGTCACACAGATCTGCTGTCTTGTCCCTCACACAGATCTGCTGCCTGTCCTGTCACACAGACCCGCTGCCTGTCCCCTTGCAAGTCTACAGGATGTCGCAGTCGTGTTTCTGGCTGCCCTTGCCGGCGGCTGGCGTGAAGTACTCGGGCCTCCCCTCCGCCCTGTTGGCCTGCACCATCGCCTCGATCTTCTCCAGCAGCTGGGCGGCCTGGGCGCGGCCCTGCTCCCCCCTGTTCTCGAGGACGTGCAGCCTGCCCCCGCAGCGGTCCACCAGCGCCTGCAGCTGCTCGTTCTCGCCCGCGAAGGCCTCGGCGCTCTTGCCCTTCAGGTCCTTCCCGCGGGTCAGCAGCACGACGGTGTAGCGCGCGGCCTCGCCGCCGAACAGCCGCAGCAGCCGGTCCGCGTCCCGCCGCCGGTTCTCCGTGAAGGGCTCCACCTTCAGCACCAGCAGGAAGGCGTGGGGCCCCGGGGCGCAGAGGGACAGCGCCCCCGCGATCTTCCCTTCCGTGGCCTCGGAGAACCCCGGCGTGTCGACCACGACGACCGGCCTCCCGCCGGGCTCCCCCGCCCTCCGCTCGCAGGCCGTGGTCACGGCGCCGGGGGAGCGCTCCGCCCGGAACGCCTGCTCTCCCAGGAGGGCGTTCCCGCTGCTGCTCTTCCCAGTGCCCATTTTCCCCAGCAGCACGATCCGCAGCTCTCCTTGCCCTGCGGACGAGAGGCACGGCGTCATTCCCGCGCTGCCCTGTGCCACCCTGTCGAACCCCTCCCAGGATATTGCCCCGTTTTTAGAAAACAAACTTTCAAAAGTGTGGGAATTCGCTCCCTGTGCTGGGTGAGATCTGCCGGATGTTACTATGGCCAGGAAGTCACCCAGTGGGTTTATGGGTTTATGGGAGTTGTAGTTAAAGACATCTCCTATTAACCCACTGGGTGACTCTCTGGCTGCCCAGCATCTGTGTTAGCTATCCTATCCAGCTTCTGTTCCTGCCTCTCTGCGACTGATTTAACCCACGTGCCCTGGCAGGAGGAGTAAACGTGTAGCTACAGCCAGCTCTGAAGAGTACTCGATGATTCGGGTCTGTGTCACTGGCACTGACTCGTGCTCCATCGGAGTCACAGGATCAGGTGCCCCCAGCTCTAGAAGTAGGGGTGCGCACCCCACAGCCGGGGACCCAGTGGGTTTGGCGTGGTATTTACAGGACAGGGCTGGCTCAGGCAGACAGCGCCATGCCAGTCCAGTCCGGTGCAGGTCTTCGACGCGGCCGGCTGCTGAGTTACAGGACCGGATTCAGGGAGCGCCCCGCTCCGACACGCCCCTGCGAAACAGGAGTGCTGGCTCACCGCAGTGGCACGGGGACCCCTTCCCACAGTGCTATGTGAAGAGGCGGGTCTCCAGAGGGCAGTGGGGGTGTGGTTTGGCGCCAGGTGTCTCATTCTGACATCACAGGAGCTGGAGGCGTCATCACTGCGAAACTCCCGCTCTCTGCGCAGGGGGGTGGGAACGTTCGTCGGAAAACGTCCTCAGCCACTGCCCACCCACTGACGCCCTCCCCCACAGAGCAGCTGCACCTGTCTTGTGAGCTCCAGGTGCTTCTTGCCCAGACCAGCTCAATCTGTGGGCAAGAGCCAGAGTCCGGGCTCTGTGTCACTCCAGACTGACACGGCTCTAAGCCCTGTGGTCTATCTGGGCAATGTGCTGTGCACACCTCCTCCCCTCACACTGACCCTGCGCCATCTCGTCTCTCTTAGTGTCTCCTCCCTGTGCTGCCCTGCCCTGTGTCTCACAGCTCTGCTGGCAGGACCCCAGCTGCTGTCTCCCACACGCCCAGCAGTCTGTGATTCAGAGGACTCAGCGCGGGGCTGGTTCAGAGTCACAGCCTCCCGGGCTAGAGACACAGGGATATTCCCAGAGGGAATTTATGGATTCTGCAGCCTGTCGCTGGAGAGAAATGGCCTCTTCAGATTGTTCTCTGGTTGCTAGTGACGATGAACTCCTCCCCCTCCCGCTGTCCTGCAGGGGGAGGGGCTGTATGACTGCTGGCACAGAAACACGCTCCCGGCTCCTGTTTTCCATAAGGAGCTTCCCAATGGGAATGGGAGGCGAGGAATGGTGAAGACCAGCTCCTCCCCCTCTCCTACAGGAGCTGCACGAGGCTGAAGAGAACGGTGGCCACCCTCTGAACTGCAGGCTCTCCGTCTCCAGCGGAAAGCAGGCTGGACTCTCACCACACCCTTTCCGGTTTCTCCATCGCTACAGCCCTGGAGACTCCAGGACAGCAGGGAGAATCTGAGTCCTGCTCAGCAGCACACGGAGCCCGACCAGAACCGGGTCGGCGCGCGGCTCTGAACAGGCTGTGCCGCGTGTCAGCGGGCCTGACAGAGCAGCTCTTTGTTCTCAATCCGCGCAGGAAAGAGGAAGCAGAGAGACGCACAGGCAGGAGGAAACAGCCCTCAGATCGCACTGCTGCCTCTCCAGGTGCTGCTGCAGCTCGTTCTGCCCCAGTCTGCCCCAGTCTGCCCCAGTCTGCCCCCTGGCTCTGCCCCCCCACCAGGCAGAGCAGCCTGGAGACCATGAAGAAGAGGCCCTGTCTCACACCCTCTCTGCCCTGAACACAGACACTCTCCACCGTGACGCCACACTGCCTGAATGAACAAGCCACACCAGAGCACTGGACACAGCTGTGTGCATCCAGACCACCACTACAGCCAATCTCTCAGCCTGGGCAGGACAGGGGCTCAGACTGCAGCCCCACTAAAGTCTACACCGTCTACAGGCTGGCTCGGAGCTCCTCAGACTCAAGCAGAAGACCACTGACCTGCCATAGTGCCTGCGGTGCTCCTGAGCCGGGGAGAGGGTGCTGTCCGTGTGGCGCAGGAGACGGGTGCTCAGTGCGTCTGGGCGCGCTCAGCCAGAGAGCAGGCAGGCAGAGCAGGTCCTGAGCGCAGGATTGCGGTCTCCGAGAGATTTCGGTTCTAGCCCTTGTTTATCAGAAAGGGAGGCAGGTCCACAGGAGTCCGCCCTCTGACGTAGCTCTGTCCTCCCTCCCCCTGGACTAGTCTGCAGGCAAATGAGCTCCTGGATTGTGTAGACAGAGGTTGGTGAGCAGCGAGAAGAGATGACGTGGCAGACGTCACGGGGAGGGACTGTCAGGCTGGTCTTCCTCTTTCTGTGCCAGGCTCACAGCTCCGCACACTGGCCCACACTGCCTCTCTGCCTCGCCTGCCAGTCCCTCAGCTCGAATCAGAACCCCACACTGCCTCCATCCCTCTTTTCCAGAGTCTCAGCTCCAGCAGCTGGGCCTCTGTGCCTCACTCTCTCAAAATCCCAGGACTGTAACTCTAATGTCCCACACTGCCTCTCTCCTTCCTAATATCTCAGCTCTACCCACTGTCCCACACTGCCTCCCTCTCTCAGCTCTACCCACTGTCCCACACTGCCTCCCTCTCTCTCAGCTCTACCCACTGTCCCACACTGCCTCTCTCTCTCAGCTCTACCCACTGTCCCACACTGCCTCTCTCTCTCAGCTCTACCCACTGCCCCACACTGCCTCTCTCTCTTCAGTGTCACCTGGGCCACTAGTTCAATTTCACCTCCCATTAAATTCCCTGAATTCAGAATCCCTAGTTTCTCAAGGGGAAGGAATTTAGGATTTTAAAGGGAGAAAGCTGATAGAGTTCCTACAGGAGAGAGTCTGTTCACTGAGAGTCTGTTCAGCTGACATGAGCCTTTCTCTCTCACAGCCAGCTGAAGATCAACTGTCCATCACATGACCTTCACATGACACACAGTCCTGACACAGTGTGGGGACTCCTGTTCACTGTGTGAGGAGGCTCTCTCAGACAGCAGTACTGCTCAGCTGTGCTTCTGAGCCTCAGTGTGGAACAGTTCACACACAGGTCTCTGATCACAGCTTGACTACCACCATTCTCTTCACAATACATCTGACTTCAACCTGCACTCAAGGTGTCCACAAGAACACACACTGTCTAACTACAATAGTCTTGGAGTAACTACAATAGTACAGGAGTGTAGGGGAGGTGATCAGTAGACTGTAGATCTCCAGGTGTCAGTGTGAACAGGAGTGTGGAGGAGGTGATCAGTACTGTAGATCTCCAGGTGTCAGTGTGAACAGGAGTGTGGAGGAGGTGATCAGTACTGTAGATCTCCAGGTGTCAGTGTGAACAAGAGTGTGGAGGAGGTGATCACTACTGTAGATCTCCAGGTGTCAGTGTGAACAGGAGTGTGGAGGAGGTGATCAGTACTGTAGATCTCCAGGTGTCAGTGTGAACAGGAGTGAGAAGGAGGTGATCAGTACTGTAGATCTCCAGGTGTCAGTGTGAACAGGAGTGTGGAGGAGGTGATCAGTACTATAGATCCAGGTGTCAGTGTGAACAGGAGTGTGGAGGAGGTGATCAGTACTGTAGATCCAGGTGTCAGTGTGAACAGGAGTGTGGAGGAGGTGATCAGTACTGTAGATCTCCAGGTGTCAGTGTGAATAGGAGTGTGGAGGAGGTGATCAGTACTGTAGATCCAGGTGTCAGTGTGAACAGGAGTGTGGAGGAGGTGATCAGTACTGTAGATCCAGGTGTCAGTGTGAACAGGAGTGAGAAGGAGGTGATCAGTACTGTAGATCTCCAGGTGTCAGTGTGAGCAGGAGTGTGGAGGAGGTGATCAGTACTGTAGATCTCCAGGTGTCAGTGTGAACAGGAGTGTGGAGGAGGTGATCAGTACTGTAGATCTCCAGGTGTCAGTGTGAACAGGAGTGTGGAGGAGGTGATCAGTACTGTAGATCTCCAGGTGTCAGTGTGAACACAGTGCTTGAGGTAAGCCTGTCTCTATCACCCCTGTATCTCCAGCTGTCAGCATGTTAACTCTCTCTTCCTGTATCTCCACTGTTCCGGAGCTGCGTGTTGTGTTTGGAAGACTCCCTGCTGGCACAGACATGCCCTCTGTGTGCTGAGGATGGCAGCCCAGGCCTCAGTGCCAGCTGGGAGGCCTGCCCTCAGTCCCATGATGCACCTGTGTGGGGAGTGCAGACTGCAGCACTGAGAGAAGAGGAGAGAGCAGTGTGCTCCTCCCTCTGGCATCACAGACCTGCCCTTCGCTCTGCTCTCTTCTCAGCATGAGAGTCAGGACTGGCTGCAGGACCCTACACCTGCTTTCAGCAGATCCAGATATTCCACATTCTGCACAGAAACAGACAGAACCGGCTTCAGCGGAGGGTAGACACAGGCAGAGGAGCTTCAGTAAAACACAAATGTGTTTATTCAGCTCTACAGGAGTGGCTACAGCTCACATCACTGCTCCTGAGACTCCAGACCAGTTTAGTCTGGTGTCCCACTGGGACACCAGTGACATCAGCGCATGCAGACTGGTGCCCAGTCTGTCCAGCCTGGACAGGAGCTTCTTGAAGGGACAGAAGAGTTGACGTCAGTAGACGCCCGGCCCAGCCCTGCCTGTGGTTCTGTAGAGAGTCGTCAGTCCCTCACCGCGCTGTGGGCAGCTGGTTTCTGCTCATCAGCCCTGTCTGCTGTGAGTGGTGTCTGGGGCCGGGCTGGGCTCCAGGGGGCAGGAGAGTCACATGCCCCTCACAGGGCCAGGCAGGCTCTGAGCTGAACGCGTGGGCCGCAGGCAAACACGCCACATACCTGTGGTCTGCTGTTTGCTCTGGGGCTCTTGTACAGTCCTGCTCAGCATGAACACAGGCTGCCCCTGAGCTGCACACTGTGTGACCAGGTGTGTCACTGTGTTCACAGTCCTGCTCAGCATGAACACAGGCTGCCCCTGAGCTGCACACTGTGTGACCAGGTGTGTCACTGTGTTCACAGGCCTGCTCAGCATGAACACAGGCTGCCCCTGAGCTGCACACTGTGTGACCAGGTGTGTCACTGTGTTCACAGTCCTGCTCAGCATGAACACAGGCTGCCCCTGAGCTGCACACTGTGTGACCAGGTGTGTCACTGTGTTCACAGGCCTGCTCAGCATGAACACAGGCTGCCCCTGAGCTGCACACTGTGTGACCAGGTGTGTCACTGTGCTCACAGGCCAGCTCAGCATGATCAGTCCAGGACAGTGTTCTACAAACAACAAACACTTTTTTTAAAATGTACATGAAGTCTTTCAGACTGGCACGGTGGTCAGCACTGTTGCCGTTGTTCCGGGCCTGACCGGGCCTACACATGTCCCACTGCGACACCAGCGTCAGGTCCTCGCTGTTTCTACAGCGCTCCGGAGCTCCGGACACTCCAGACTGGACTCCCGGATGTTTAAGGCTCTGTCTGGTCTTGCAGAGCTGGAAGTTGACTGCTTGTGTTTCTCAGGTGGGTTCTGCTGACGTGGGCTCTAGAACCGCCCTGAAGAATGTGAGGGCGCAGCTCAGCCAAGAAACCTCATGACACAGCATCGCACAAACAAGGGCAGGGCGCCAGCAGCGCGATAAAAACACTTCCCTGGAAATCTGGCCCCGATCCAGGGCCGTGAGTCACTGCACGCATCTGCAATTACAGCCACATGTGTCTTGGATCACGTTGGAGAGGCCAGGCTGGGGCTGGAGTCCCAGATCAGCTTCTCATGTCAAACTCTACGCCCAGGCACGAGAGGGCCTGCTTTTCAGCCCGGTGTAAACAGCGTGTGGTTTCTCTGAACAGGCCTTGATTGTGAGGCTTTTATCAATTGTTATTTACTGAGTTACTCACAGTCTTGAGAAATATCTAGAAATGCCCTCAGGGATCTGGTTTGCAGAAATCTCCTGGCATATAAACTTAGTATTAAAGTGACCCCTAACGTAATCTTCATATGGCTGATACACTTCCAGCTGATTTGTTTCATTGCTTTGATGTGATCTTTGTACTGTTGTGTTGGAATTCTTGTATGATTATATATATGCTCTTGATTGTTTCTTTGTTTCTTTTTTGTATAATAAAAACATTAAAAATGGTCTTCACTGTGAGATTATTCTGTAGTGTTTGAGCAGGTCTTCAGGGTGTGGACACACTCTATTAAACTCTCTGTCCCTCCTTCTTTCCAGATCTCAGTTCCTGGGCTGGAGTCCAGCAGGAGCCCACAGCATCGCCAGACTGGGAGAGCCTTTCACAGGCGGAGCAGGACTGACGAGGAGTCTTGAGGTTCATTCAAAACACATTCAGAACATAACAGAGGTTACAGGTGACAGGGAGCATCGGGACTATCCATCCTGTTCAGTAGTTAGGAGCTAATTGATTCCAGGATCACCTCCAGCTGAAAGAAACCATTGAACAGCTCGGTTAACGATTTCGATTTTTAAGAACTTTTTTTTCTTTTCACAAAAAAATACAGGAAATCACAAATCAGAAAGCTTTACATTAATATACATACTTAAAACAGTATATATGATCACATCTCATTACATTTTGACACGGTAACAGTTACATAGCAACAATTTTCTTTTTTTCTGGTGCAAATCACATTCTTTATTTAAACATGATAATGTTTTTCACAGTTTCTTGAGATATTGACTTATGCTCTCTATTTCCCACAGATTTTCTGCTTCCTCCCTCCCTTCTCTCCACAGATCTCTGAGGTAATAGTTCTCTCGGGTGATGGACAGGGCCAGGCTACCTGCTGCCTTGACTGGGACCTCGATGCCTTTGAACAGCCCCATGTTCCTCACTCTCCACAGGGCGTCTTTCCCACTGTTCGCCACGGCCCAGCTCGGATCCCAGCTCGGATAACAGCTTTCTCCTCACTCCTATCACCCTTTGTGTCAGTGTGGTTTGTGTAGAACACAGTGCTTAGGGCCAGAGTCATGTCAACAACAGCACAGAGAGTGAAGAGTTTTAATCGCGATGTCCTCTCTATCGTCCAGCAGGGAGGGTGTGTCCCTGTGTCTTTCAGGAGCTGTGTGACAGCGGGACCGATACTGGGGTTCGAATGCAGGAGCTGCAGTCAGTGTGTGGGGGCTGTTGCCAAGGCAACCAAATATTTTTGTGCTGCGGTGTGGTCACTTCCTGTTTCTCCTTGAGGCCAGTCCAGGAAGAGACAGAGCTCTCACACAAGAGGGCGCTGTGCAGCTGCAGACACCGAGGACAGGAAGAGACAGAGCTCTCACACAAGAGGGCGCTGTGCAGCTGCAGACACTGAGGACAGGAAGAGATGGAGTGCTCACTTAAATTGGTGCCGTGTGGCCATGGGCTCAGCCACTGACACCAGGATTACACTCAATGGGACAGAACACTCCATAGAAACTCTACACACAGAGTTCTGTAAAAACATCCTCCATGTGCAGACGAAAACTCCTAAAAATGCATGTAGGGCCGAATTAGGCCAATACCCATTGCTTATCAGCATACAAAAAAAAACAGTCAAATATGATTATGAAAATAGGTAGCATGAGTTCAGAAATGAGAAGAAAATCAACACCACCAAGTGTCCCCCCCAGGTGAGGGAGCTGCTGGAGAAGATCGACAGCCTGGTGAGAGAGAACGGAGAAGGATTCTACACCAGGAGGCAGAAGCTCCCGTCAGACAAGAGCAGGAGAGGATCCTGAGGGAGAGAGAGGAGGAGATGAAGGCTAAGTACCTGACAGAGATGAAGAAGCTTTCAGAATCAGCAAAGTCTGACCAGAAGAAACTAATCCGAATGCTGGAGGATCGACACAAGAGAGAGTTAAGGGAAATGGTGAGAATGCACCAAGAACAAGCGAGAGAACAAGCAGAAAAGCAATGTTTTCTGAGTTGGTTATTGCCAGTACTAGATATATTCAAGAGAGCTGCAGAGGTTTTGATTGAGTGGGTTTTTAATTTCCAGACCAGAGTGGTAGGAAAGTACCAAAACAATGGGCTGGATACAGCAATCCAGCAAGGTTTCAGTGTGACTCATTCAAGACCATTTCATACCACTGTAGGATACAGCAAGCGACGCTACTACGGATGAGTTAAGAGAAGTTAAGTCCAGAATTTTTTTAATTACAGTAAGTGCATGAAGTCTCATACAAGTTTGTGTTTGCTACAGAAATCAAAACACTTGACTATTTCCATCCATTTTGTAACCAGTTTATCCAGTCGAGGGCTGCAGAGGAGCTGGAGCCTATCCTAGCGAAGGTGGGATAACACTCAGGATGGGACAGCTGTCCATCATGGGACACACACACACACTCACACCAGGGCCCTTTTCCATAAGCCAATCAACCCACCAGCCTGTCTTTGGACTGTGGGAGGAAACCCACACAAGCATGGGGAGACCATGCAGACTCCACACAGACAGCACTCCAGGCCCAGAGCTGAACCCAGGGTCCAGCACTGTGAGACAGCAATGCTGACCACAGCACCACCCCGCGGCCCCTACTTTAGGAGCTAACAAATATAAATACACTCTGTTGGTACACTGTCAAAAAATAAGTAAATGTACTTCCTCCTTAAAGCAGTAATTCAGATTGGAAATTAAAGTTGTGCTGAAAATGGATTATACTCATATATACTGAACATTCAGGTATTTCTGGCAGAAAAATAGCATATGAATACTGAATGACAGATATTCATTAGAAGGTCGGCATTTTTATATTTCCTGTAAGAATATTTACTTTGCTGAACAAGATAGCTAGAAATCACATACAATACCTAACTTGTAAGAACTTATACCAGACTCTTCTCTAAAGGAACACGCATAGACTTTGAACCCCATAGCCCAGACGTGCTGTTCAGTCTTTGACAGCTAATGTTATACACACATGTACATAATTCTTTATACCAACATAACATATATTCTGTCTTTAACGTAGACATAGGTTGAGAAAGGATTTGGCAGAGATTATGTCTAATTGTAAGTACATGTGTTTTGTTAATGAGTGTGTTTTCACTGATTGCAGTTTTGTTGATGTGTAGTTATGTGGGTTAGGTAAGAAATAGACCTATACTGTAGTTCTAAAACATCTAGTCTGATTTTGTTCATTTATGAATTATATTTCTCAATATGAACAAACTATCATGTATTCAGGAAGGAAAATTCTCTTTTGTACGGGTATTATTCTAACCTAATGGTCAGTTTGAAAAATCAAAATGGAGATAAAAATGCGTTTCAAAAATCAAATAAATAAAAATAATGTGCACACCTCTTTTTGTGGTATTTTCTTTTTTTGTGCAATACTCTCACTCTATCCAAGCTTTAAATAACGTGATCAATTTTTGACTTAACAGGCCTTAATACTAACTGTTTCAAATCTTCATTCATTTAGGAGTTGTGTCATTTAGGAATTTTAACCGTTTTAGAAATTGTCGTTACACCTGCAGTGCTCCAGTCTGCTCCTGTCTAGGTCTGGGAGCCTGGGAAATATTCATTTAGCGTGGTTATTCTTTCTTTCCTGTCTTCTGTTATTATATGTGATTGTTGTCTGTAAGGTTGTGTAAAATAATAGAATTCATTCAGGTTGTGTAAAATAAAGTGTAAAAGTTTATATGGTCAAACACGACCGTTCTAGACTTCGGGAAAGCGGTTACCTCTGACACCACCCCCACGGAGTGCATCGTACAGCCAAAACCTTTCCAACAGAGTCTAACAGATTTTCAATCGTCAGGCATTTCCTTGACGGCCCAGGCCTCGCGGTGGATGCTGCAGTTCATTTCTGGAGCCACCTCTCTAATTCGTGCAACTACACCGCTGTGTCGGCTTGTCATTGCTCTAGCACCGCCTGCACAAACCCCGACGCGTTTTATCCAGTCGATGCCATTCTCTTCGATAAGCTCATCCAGAAGCTGAAATATGTGCTCTCCTGTAGTTCCTGTTGGTAGCGGCTTACAGAACAGAAAGTCCTCACGGGACGTGCCCTCAAACTCATACCTAATGTAAACGAGCAAATTGGCCAAATCACGACATCTACAGACTCATCTAATTGCAGTGAAAAGCATCTGCTCATTTTAACGCGCTCTATCAGCGTACTTTTGACATCATCCGCCATATCGATAATTCTGCGAGTGACTGTGTCTTTCGAAGGGGCAGCAGGTCGAGCTGTTTAGCAGTTTTTTCTCCACACATAATACGTGTCAGCTCTTTTGCCAACGGTAAATAAGGTTCTTTAAAAATAGTGTGGGGCTTACCTGCTTTAGCAATCCGCAAGCTTGCATTTTCCGCCGTTTCCGTTTCAGGAGTCAATCTCAGAAGTTAAAAGAAGTTTTTATTTCATGCGCTCGGTGTATTTTTTTAAATTAACTTAGAACAGTTCTTAAACATTTTTCTGTTATCTATCACGCTTTCCCGTGATTGTCATTGTTCCAAAACCACGCACATTCTCCGACCTCCCTATTTGCTTTTTTTAAATACAATTGGTCACTTACTGTAAGTTTGTAGCAGGCATTCCTGTACAATGGTATAGAATTACATCGTAGCTCTTGTGTCCACTCGTGAATTAGCGTGCGCTGTATCATAGTACGTAGGCTGCGTACTTGACACATAAACTAATTTCATTAAAATAGAAAATATGAAAACCCGTCCCGATTTTTCAGTGCACACATCAAATTTCCAGGGTCATCCGGCGTACCACCTGGAGGCGCTCTGAGTACCAGCAGAGGTACGCATACCACAGTTTGAGAACCACGGACCTAGAGCATAAGGCCAAAGCTACACTGGAGTGATTCACAGCCCTGACTTGGGTTCCACTGGGAATCTGTGAAAAGATACTGATCCCATAACTGATCCTGAAGCAGCTTAAGCGAGATGGAGAAACCCGAAGAGTTGAATTCAGGCAGAATAACGGGCAACAATTTCACCAAGCTGGTGTGTAAAGTTGGTGGAGCCTCACCCAAAGCATCCTGTGAGCCTGATGGCTGTCAAACATGATTCCACCACATATTGAGTTCAAGGTTTTAAATACCTACAGTATACAGTCAATGTAGTTGAGTACTTCGCTTCACCCTTTGTTAACATTTGAGGAAGTCATCAGGATGAGAATTCAGGTTTTCAATAAAATATTGTATTGTTTATTTTATTTAGAAATGTGCACCATTTTGTTTATTCACAGAATGCAACCCCATATTGAAGGTTTGCATATTGAATATGTTATAAGGCGCTGAATTTACATTTTTTTGCTGGTTTTGGTCTCTAGTGAAGGTGAGATTTTTTTGTTGCAGTCTTAAAAACCCAAGAAAACATATTTCTTTACAAGTTAAAAGTCTGTCTGATTTCTTTCTTGACTGCCACTGAATTGATCTTGTGCACATGGACCCACTCTTAACCGATACGGTATTTAACCTAACTGAAAATTTGATTTATTGAGAAATTGATTTTTATCTGCAGTTTTTGCTGATAATTAATTTCTTTCACCAATAAAGGTGTTCGTTTTGAGCATTCAAATTTTGTTCTAAACACATGCAATTTAAAACTTACAAAACTCATTTTTAACTGAACAAAATGGTATATTATTGGGTTAAATATATTTGGAAAGCGCTTTACATGTTCAGTTGGTTTAAAATGTCTAGATACATTGTATTACGAATAATGACATACATAATAAACTTGTGTCACCTTCTGTAATAACTGAAACATTTCTGGCACTTTTTTCATCAAGAATTTGTAAAAGGTTAGATTTTTCAGTTTGGGTGAGGGCCTTAACACCTTGTTGGCTTTGCTGTGCTGTCTTCAAAACTGAAAAAGAACTGTGTACGTGCTTGTCTCCCATCTCTCACCTCACAGAACTTCAAGAAGAGAAGTATTCCCTGCACGTATATCAACGATGACCTGTCCAGCTCACTCAGAATCAGCCAGATTCAGGCTCCTTGTGCCTGTCACCTCTCTTTCACTCTTACTTGGCCCGACCTGAGCTTCTTCCATAACTGTTTCACATGCTGAGAGCCTGATACCAGCTCACATACTTGTTTCTCCTTTAATTCCACTTTCAGTTTTGTGATGACTCCACACTTCAACCTCATACAGTGAGTCAACCACAAACTGTGAGTCTTAGGAGAAGCTCTGGCCACAATGTGAAGTGTGTACGTGCTCATCTCCAATCTCGCATGTCGCAGAACTTCAAGAAAAGAGGAATTCTGTGCAGCTCTCACTCCTTGTTTCAACATTGGCCTGTCCAACGCACAGAATTAGTCAGATTCAGGACTTAGTAGTTCAGGTGGGGAGCTGCGTCAGCATGCGTAGGCTGCAAAGGAACAAGTAATAGGTTTATTCCATGCTGAAAAAAAGAAGAAAGAGAACACAACGTTTCGGCCGTGGAGCCTTCTTCAGGTGTCAATGAATGCCTTCATCAGGTGTCAATGACACCTGAAGAAGGCTCCACGGCCGAAACGTTGTGTTCTCTTTCTTCTTTTTTTCAGCATGGAATAAACCTATTACAGATTCAGGACTTGTTTCTCTTTTAATTCCACTTCCAATTTTATGTCGGCTTCAGACTTCAACTACAATACAGAGTCAGCGAAACTCCGAGTCTTAGTAACAGCTCTGACCACAGTGAGACAGAAAGGGAACTGTGTAGGTGCTTGTCTCCCATCTCTCATCTCACAGCGCTTCACATTAGGGACTGTACCTGGCCTTATAACACCAGTATAGACCACTGTAAACACTGACCCAGTGATCACCTACTGGTTTGGCTCTCATCTCCACACCATGCAGCTCAAGGGCAGCTCGGCTCAGCTGTTCCCAGGCTGCAGACACTCTCTTCCACACTGAGGAAGCTTGAAGGCTCTCTGTAGGCTGACGTGACACAGAGGTCACAGCCACCTTCCAGGAGACACAGAGCTCCACAGGAATACTCACGTCTCCTGTCAGCAGGTATTAGAGAGGCTCTCACTCAGGAATGCCCCCAGTCCCAAATCAATAGGGTGTTCCTCAAGACTCCAGACGCCATCTCTGCTACTCCATGTGGGTACAGACAGACTCTCGCTTTGTGAATAAGTGTCAGGATTCATCCTCAGTTCTCTCAGAGTATCACCTCTCTTGGGCTGGATAGTTTAACCAGCTTGAAGCTGCCTGCCTGTTGTTTCTGTGGCTATACAGGTTAAGCTGTAAAGAGGATTTCTAGAGATTCTACAGATTAGGTCAGGGAACATGACTCCTAATTGCTAAAATTGACTGTTTATATACAATACAGGTGAAATATTACAGCCCTGGAGAAGGAAACTGTTGTTTTTTATCTCTCACTGTTTATTACTCTTAGAGTCTGACACCAGGTTCTATGGTCGGGGGGAGACTTTATAAAGTCATTATAGAGCATCTTTACTCACTGAGCTACACATTCACTGATGAGGTATGGCAGTAAACCCTCATTTAAACAAACAGGTATTGGGTATTTGAGGCTTCAAGTAATTCTGCAGGCCTCAGTGGTGGTTGTGCAATACAAAAAGCACAAGGAGACAAAAAGTTACTTATACGATTAATTCTGAGGGGATTCATATGCAATAGCAAATAGCAAATGAAAGATGCCCTGTTTCAAACTAAGCTGACAAGACCAGGAGGGAACAGGAGCTGTTTACTTGGAATACTAAAAAGAATTATGAAATGGTGTTTTACTGACAGAACAGATATAGATTTACTGGCAATCAGAATTAATATCACAGTCAAAATTCCAATCCAGTCTGGCCCTACAGTAAGAAGCTGTGGTTAAATTATTGCAGCTGTTATAGAAGGAGTAGTTTAGTTTTATTAAAACTTCTAGTCATCCTTTGTCTAATGTGCATCTGAATTATTGCCAAGAGGATGTTTGTTATTCAGGAACTTGTTCTTGACACAAAACTATCACTTCAGTTTTAATTGCATATTCATTAGGTTGAAGGCTGTAGGACAAGGTTCACCATGTGACTGTGACATTATTATATAAAAGCTTGTAGCCCCTAGCTGTTCACCAGCTGAACCCTTTCACACTCAAGTAAGTACATTTAATTTCACATAAACCTGACTAATGAAAGAGCAAGAGCTATGCTTTAATAATGAATTTACTAGTGCATGATTTCTGCCTTTTTGACAAGAAAGGTGCACTGAGATCTGAGATCTGTACACTGCCAAAATACTCCAATTGAGTACTGTCTATTAATTAATATGCTGTTAATACTTTTTTTAAATCAATTTGATCACAACAGTTCAGAGTTCTTGCATTGATACGAAACCAGGGCACCTACAGTATTAAATTGCTGTGTTGGTTATTGTGATGTTTCTCTCTTATGTTTGTTTTGGTGCTTTAAAATGCTGCACTGTGCTTCTGATACATTTCTGATGTTTTCTGTTCTATAAAACATAATCCACATTTTTTAACAGCACACAACAGAAGTAAAACGACAAAAAAGATTAGCTCAGAAGTTTTGAATATCGTCCTGTCTCCAGGCAAGAGACAGATTAAACTTTCAGATACAGTTTCCAATAAGATGTGAGGTGACACCTTTTTGGAAAGTGTGTTTTACAAGTTAGTCCAGTTAATAAGGTGAGGCAGGAGTCTGATCTGAATTTTAAAGGCACGTGTCAATACTTCAGTCACACTGGACAGGTCTGGGGTCTTCACTGAGGCAGTAGTACCAATATTAGTATTAATATTTAGGCCAGAAAGAAGCCGTTGTGAGGTTCCTGTTATGAATTTGACAACACAGGGTCCAGAGTAACAACACGGCTGCAAACATCTCCAGAAATGTCAGTCCTCCTTGTTTTGTGCCTTGTGTCATTTTACTGTTTGAAATGTTTGCTTGCTTGTGAAAGCTTTGCTGTATGTGTGAATAAAAGGTTATTCACTTTTATTGAACATCTTTTGGCTGTTTTGTCTTTGCACTGCAGTCAATTCGAAGCTAAACTGGTCACTTGTAGCTTTGGTGTGTTTTGCAGTTATTCTGCTGGTACCCACCTCCCTGAGCTCCTTCTTCTGGAGTAACAGCACCATGTCTGCAGACAAGAATGACACAATTGAGCTGGCTTCTCTGGGCCGGCCCTTCCAGCTGGGAATGCTGTACGACTGCCGCAGCGACTCCCTCATTCCAGGTAAACATGTCTTATCATCATCTTCGTCAGAAACGTTCCAGGGCAGCTCCTAACCCAGGTCAAAGATCCTCATCACTCACACTGCCTGGATCGGCTACAGATAATTCTTGATTTCATCCTCCCTGTGCTCTTAGTTGGTTAATTGAATTAATTTGTGAGCTGATTGATTTAATGACAACATTTTACAATCTTTAGTCACCACCAAACTTGAATTCCCATAAAATCAGTGGAACTGAAGAGTCAGAGTGACAGGACATGTGCCACTTCTTGCATTTCATGTCTTAACACCAAGGCATACCAGGAACACAAGTCTTCGGGTGTTAAAACACATTTTTAAATTTAAAGCTTGGCATTTCTAAGATAAAAACTCCTGTTGCTTGAGTTTAAACCTCTGCACTTATTCTTCACACCACTGTGTCTATAGAGATGCAATTCGAACATCTTTGGATGTAGGAAGATTCCAAGGCACAATATTTACAAATACGAGGTGTCCAGGTTAAATTCTGGGTCTGGGCTCCCTAAGTTCCCCGTCAACCTATTTAGTGATAGACTGTAGTTCGTCATTATGTAGTGGAGTTAGTTCAGATACGGTGAGGTCAGCGCCCTCCCTGCGCGTAGCAGGGACCTCAGCTGCCTGGGCTGAGGGAGGTCTCCTTTAGCTCACGCTGCTGGTGCCCTGTTGCGTTATGCCAGAGACCTGGGTTCGCGCCCCAGGTGCTGCAGGACGTAACGGGTGGTGGAGGGCATGAGCCCGCTCGGAACCGCGACGATCACAATTACACGTCTGTCACAAAACTAGTGTCACACATCACACAAGTGGGATCTGCACTGCTAGATGGAAGGCGATGTACAAGTACAAGGAATACGAAGAATGTCCAGTATGAAATATTACTTGTGTTGCCTAAGACATACATGTATGCACATTTGTAAATAATTCTTATTTCTTGCAGGTGTCACATTATGGGAGCTGAATAAAATAAAGGAGTCTATTGATGTTCGCTCTCAGCGCAACTCCAATTTCCAAGTCATCACATCGGACTCTATTGAGGAGAAAACCTCATCCTTGGATGTGTCTGCATCTTTGAAAGTGAGTGTTCTGGGTGGAATGATCAGTGTCCAGGGATCTGCTGGCTTTCTGAATGACAATAAATCATCTAAGCACCAGGCCCGCATCACCCTGCACTATCGCACCACCACCAAGTTTGAGCAGCTCACCATGAACCAGCTGGGGCAGCAGAACATTGCCTTCAAGGAGGTGTTCGATCAGGGCACAGCCACACACGTGGTCACAGGGGTGCTTTATGGTGCCCAGGCTTTCTTTGTGTTTGACCGTGAGATCTCCTCTGATGAGACTAAGCAGGGAGTTCAGGGAAGCATGGAGGGAGCAATTAAAATGATGGGTTTGATTGGTGGTGAAGTCAAAGGTTCAGTCAATGTCAACACGAAAACTGATACAACAGTTGACCAAATCAAGTGCACCTTCTATGGAGATTTCAAGCTGACATCGAACCCTGTGACCTTCCAAGAGGCGATTCAAGTGTACTCAAAGCTTCCCAATTTGCTTGGGCCTGAGGAGGAACACGCAGTGCCCATCAAGGTTTGGCTTTACCCCCTTAAACTTCTGAATGACCAGGCTGCCAGGCTGGTTCGTGAAATCAGTGTGGAGCTGGTGTATCACGCACAAAATATCTTGGAACACCTTGGGCACTGTGAAATGAAGAGCAATGACCTGATGAAAAACGAGGTTGCTAGCAAGTTCCGCCAGATCAAAAGAAAAGCACAACGCTTCAAAGATCTCTGACGCATTTACAAGCTGACATTCCAGAAGAACCTGGCAGAGGTGCTGCCTCAGATCCGCGGAGGACAACAAGAGGAGAATAAGCTGGCAGATATCTTGAAAAGGAAGGAGGAATCCCCTTTTAAAGACTCCTCTCTTGTTGAATGGCTGGAAAACAAAGAGACAGAGAAAAATGTTGTGAAGGCATATCTGAAACTGATGAAAGACATCAACGTCATGGTAAACAGGAGCGAGTTGGAGGAGCAGATCTTGGACCCCACAGGGCAGTATGTTCTCTGCTTCGTTTTCACTTCACTGCATGAAGAGGAGCCCTACCTGGAAGAGCTCTTGAAGTTCTTAAGAACTCAGGAATCTGAACTGCAAGTCAGAGCAAGCTCACAAGAGCAGTGGTTCAGCAGTGAAACTGTATCCCTGCGCATGAGGGAACTGGCCAAACGGTTCCTGGAATTCTGGAACTCCAACAAGAATAGTAAAAGCAAGTTCCTCATTGCATCTGAGATGGACACTGATCACCGTGGAGTGTCAATCTACCTGTACGAGGAGGGAAGACTTGTCAATAAAGACTTCCATCCCCCTTCTAAGCCTGAGGCCCCATTGGTGGTTGAAAGATCACATAACAGCATCACCCTCAAGCTGACACCACCAGCATATGGCTCAAAGGAAACAGTACAGTATAAAGTGTATTACACAGATTCAGAACAGACCCAGAATGTGTCAGACTTAGGAGAATGGAAATTTGTTGAAACTTGTGAAGTGAAAGAGTGCTTCACGGTTTCGGGTTTGTCTCCACACAAGAAATACATGTTCAGATATGCAGCAGTAACAAAACTAGGAAAGAGCACTGCCAGTGACTCTGTGACTGCCAGCACATTGCCAGCAGGCCCACCCAGAGACTTTGGTGTGCTTGAAGAAGGACACACAAGGATTAAAATAGAATGGGCTAAACCAGAGACTATAGCAGACCAGATTGTGCGTAACTACATAATCGAGTACAAAAAACATGGTACAGAAAAGTGGACCTCAGAAGTGCTGAGGGTGAAGGAAGAGTGCCAGACCATCTCTTTTGAGATGAGAGATCTGACACCAGACACCACCTATTCCATCAGAGTCCTGGCCAGTTGTGGGGATGATGGTATTGGAGCCCCAAGCAAAGTCCTTCAAACCACTACAAAGAAAATTAGGTATTTAGAAAGGAGTGATTTGCTCAGGAGTGAGGAGCCTGCTCTTTATAAACTTCACCTGCAGGAGCAGACTGTGGATGAGGAGCAGTACACCAGGCTTTGTACTTTGGCACAATTGGAGGATGTGTGTTGTGACGATTCTATGGAGAGAACAATCCTTGTGCTTGGCACCAGAGCCCATTACAAAGCCATGCTGATTAATGCCATGTTCAATTACATCTTGGGTGTGGGCTTCGAAGATGACTACAGATTTGTAGTTACAGACCCAGCCTGTTCTGAAGTTGATTTGGACACTCAGTGGATGACGATTTACAAAATAGTTTGTGAAAAGGGATTTCGTATCCCATACACTCTTACTATAATTGATGCTCCTGCGTACGGAGAATGGCACCAACGGAATTTACTAATTGAGGAGCAAATCAGGAAATTCGCTGGGAGAACTGGAATTTCTGGTGATCTCAATGCTGTCTGCTTGGTAGTGGAAAATGCCAGTGATAACCCTACAGCTGCACACTGTGTTTTCCACTCTGAGGCGTATCTGAAAAATGAGGATTTTTATGAGGAGGATGAGGAGACATGTGACAGCAGGATGCTCTTTACAACAGAAACTGGTTTTCAATTCTATAAATTTGATTACTTAAAGCATTTCTTTACATTCAGTAGTTCAGGTTTATTTGACATAAACCAAAATGCTGAGGAGAAGAACAAGCAGAAAGAGCTGTGGAAAATGGCACTGGAGAGCATTGGTTTGTTTTTCACTGAGCTAAATGACTTCAAAGATAAACATTTCATTACTTATGGACCACACTGAGCAAATACATCTGTATTTTATGGAAGTGTGTGTATATATATATGAATGTGGTGTTCTCACCAGTCAAGAGTGCAAAGCTTGTCCTCAGCACTCTCCATAATAATCTCTTATTATTGATACAGACAGGGCTCTGTACAGAAACACACTCCATTGTTATCTCTTATTATTGATAGACAGTGCTCTCTGCAAGACTCCTCTATTATTCTTGTGTTTTTCTCTAGATAAGTGTGACTTATATAAATACATATTTAGTTCTGCAAGTTCTGCTAATCAAGTGAATTTGTGTAGTCCGCTCAAGTCCTACAACCTGCATCCTCTCTGTTCAATAATAAAGTGAGATTTGCTTATTGGAGAGTTTTTGCCTGAGTTTTATCTTGAACATTTCTGAGGTGTCTGAGCTGTGTTGCACCTCATCTCTGGAGCAGATCAATCCCTGTGCTCTGTGAGAGAAGTCTTCAGACTTGAGTGCTACATCATCAGATACTGAAGTGAAGAATAAACTGTGAGAGTTCTGTCTCTGCCTGTCCTCAGTGTCTGCAGCTGCACAGCGCCCTCTTGTGTGAGAGCTCTGTCTCTTCCTGTCCTCAGTGTGGCTGCAGCTGCACAGCGCCCTCTTGTGTGAGAGCTCTGTCTCTTCCTGGACTGGCCTCAAGGAGAAACAGGAAGTGACCTCACCACAGCACAAATATTTGGTTGCCTTGGCAGCAGCCCACGCACACACTTACTGCTGCTCTTGCAACAGAACCCCGCTATCAGTCCCCCTGTCCCACAGCTCCTGAGAGACTCTACACAGAGATACACACACCCTTCCTGCTGGACAAACGTCTCGATTAAAACTCTTTTCACTCTCTGCCTTTTCTCTCAGGAGTTTCCTTGAAATCAGCGCTGTGTTTGTGCTGTAGTTATACAAACGGAGCCTCAGTGTGGCAAAGTGCACTCTGGCTCCATCTACCTGCCAACACAACAACCCTGTAGGGCCAACAGGCAGAACATGAGCTCAATCCAGACAGTGGGTGCCAACCTAATCAGCAACTGGTATCTGTGCAGAGGCAAGGAGTCAGTTTAATCTGGCTGGTGATGATCTTCATCATGTGGCAATGGTCACTCAAGACTCTGCTGCCTTCTGGGATCAACATCACTCCCTGGATTGCTTCAATTAGTGATCGACTTTGTGCCCTGACTCACTTTAATCTGGGAAAGGGAGAGAAATAGACTCTGAAACTGGGAGCTTGCTATAAGACAGGGTATAATACACTGAAACTGTGCAGAGGAGCACAGGAAAACCTAAAGCTTATCTCCTTGCCTCATCTTTTCTGCGCTGGCTATTGACTGTCTGTGTCTGAATCACATTGCAAGAACGTTAAAGAACACTGTCCTGGACTGATCATGCTGAGCTGGCCTGTGAGCACAGTGACACACCTGGTCACACAGTGTGCAGCTCAGGGGCAGCCTGTGTTCATGCTGAGCTGGCCTGTGAGCACAGTGACACACCTGGTCACACAGTGTGCAGCTCAGGGGCAGCCTGTGTTCATGCTGAGCTGGCCTGCGAACACAGTGACACACCTGGTCACACAGTGTGCAGCTCAGGGGCAGCCTGTGTTCATGCTAAGCTGGGCTGTACAAGAGCCCCAGAGCAAGCAGCAGACCACAGGTATGTGGCGTGTTTGCCTGCGGCCCACGCGTTCAGCTCAGAGCCTGCCGGGCCCTGTGAGGCTCACATGACTCTCCTGCCCCCTGGAGCCCAGCCGGGCCCCAGACATCTCTCACAGCGGACAGGGCTGGTGAGCAGAAACCAGCTGCCCACAGCGCGGTGAGGGACTGACGACTCTCTACAGAACCACAGACAGGGCTGGGCCGGGCGTCCTCTGACGTCCACTCTTCTGTCCCTTCAAGAAGCTCCTGTCCAGGCTGGACAGACTGGGCACCAGTCTGCATGCGCTGATGTCACTGGTGTCCCAGTGGGACACCAGACTAAACTGGTCTGGAGTCTCAGGAGCAGTGATGTGAGCTGTAGCCACTCCTGTAGAGCTGAATAAACACATTCGTGTTTTACTGAAGCTCCTCTGCGTGTGTCTACCCTGAAGCCGGTTCTGTCTGTGTTTCTGTGCGGAATGTGGAATATCTGGATCTGCTGAAAGCAGGTGTAGGGTCCTGCAGCCAGTCCTGACTCTCATGCTGAGAAGAGAGCAGAGCGAAGGGCAGGTCTGTGATGCCAGAGGGAGGAGCACACTGCTCTCTCCTCTTCTCTCAGTGCTGCAGTCTGCACTCCCCACACAGGTGCATCATGGGACTGAGGACAGGCCTCCCAGCTGGCACTGAGGCCTGGGCTGCCATCCTCAGCACACAGAGGGCATGTCTGTGCCAGCAGGGAGTCTTCCAAACACAACACGCAGCTCCGGAACAGTGGAGATACAGGAAGAGAGAGTTAACATGCAGAGACCTGCTGACAGCTGGAGATACAGGGGTGATAGAGACAGGCTTACCTCAAGCACTGTGTTCACACTGACACCTGGATCTACAGTACTGATCACCTCCTCCACACTCCTGTTCACACTGACACCTGGAGATCTACAGTACTGATCACCTCCTCCACACTCCTGCTCACACTGACACCTGGAGATCTACAGTACTGATCACCTCCTCCACACTCCTGCTCACACTGACACCTGGAGATCTACAGTACTGATCACCTCCTCCACACTCCTGCTCACACTGACACCTGGAGATCTACAGTACTGATCACCTCCTCCACACTCCTGTTCACACTGACACCTGGAGATCTACAGTACTGATCACCTCCTCCACACTCCTGTTCACACTGACACCTGGAGATCTACAGTCTACTGATCACCTCCCCTACACTCCTGTACTATTGTAGTTAGACAGTGTGTGTTCTTGTGGACACCTTGAGTGCAGGTTGAAGTCAGATGTATTGTGAAGAGAATGGTGGTAGTCAAGCTGTGATCAGAGACCTGTGTGTGAACTGTTCCACACTGAGGCTCAGAAGCACAGCTGAGCAGTACTGCTGTCTGAGAGAGCCTCCTCACACAGTGAACAGGAGTCCCCACACTGTGTCAGGACTGTGTGTCGTGTGAAGGTCATGTGATGGACAGTTGATCTTCAGCTGGCTGTGAGAGAGAAAGGCTCATGTCTGCTGAACAGACTCTCAGTGAACAGACTCTCTCCTGTACTAACTCTATCAGCTTTCTCCCTTTAAAATCCTAAATTCCTTCCCCTTGAGAAACTAGGGATTCTGAATTCAGGGGATTTAATGGGAGGTGAAATTGAACTAGTGGCCCAGGTGACACTGAAGAGAGAGAGGCAGTGTGGGACAGTGGGTAGAGCTGAGAGAGAGAGGCAGTGTGGGACAGTGGGTAGAGCTGAGATATTAGGAAGGAGAGAGGCAGTGAGGGACAGGGGGTAGAGCTGAGATAATAGGAAGGAGAGAGGCAGTGAGGGACATTACAGTTACAGTCCTGGGATTTTGAGAGAGTGAGGCACAGAGGCCCAGCTGCTGGAGCTGAGACTCTGGAAAAGAGGGATGGAGGCAGTGTGGGGTTCTGATTCGAGCTGAGGGACTGGCAGGCGAGGCAGAGAGGCAGTGTGGGCCAGTGTGCGGAGCTGTGAGCCTGGCACAGAAAGAGGAAGACCAGCCTGACAGTCCCTCCCCGTGACGTATGCCACGTCATCTCTTCTCGCTGCTCACCAACCTCTGTCTACACAATCCAGGAGCTCATTTGCCTGCAGACTAGTCCAGGGGGAGGGAGGACAGAGCTACGTCAGAGGGCGGACTCCTGTGGACCTGCCTCCCTTTCTGATAAACAAGGGCTAGAACCGAAATCTCTCGGAGACCGCAATCCTGCGCTCAGGACCTGCTCTGCCTGCCTGCTCTCTGGCTGAGCGCGCCCAGACGCACTGAGCACCCGTCTCCTGCGCCACACGGACAGCACCCTCTCCCCGGCTCAGGAGCACCGCAGGCACTATGGCAGGTCAGTGGTCTTCTGCTTGAGTCTGAGGAGCTCCGAGCCAGCCTGTAGACGGTGTAGACTTTAGTGGGGCTGCAGTCTGAGCCCCTGTCCTGCCCAGGCTGAGAGATTGGCTGTAGTGGTGGTCTGGATGCACACAGCTGTGTCCAGTGCTCTGGTGTGGCTTGTTCATTCAGGCAGTGTGGCGTCACGGTGGAGAGTGTCTGTGTTCAGGGCAGAGAGGGTGTGAGACAGGGCCTCTTCTTCATGGTCTCCAGGCTGCTCTGCCTGGTGGGGGGGCAGAGCCAGGGTGCAGACTGGGGCAGACTGGGGCAGACTGGGGCAGAACGAGCTGCAGCAGCACCTGGAGAGGCAGCAGTGCGATCTGAGGGCTGTTTCCTCCTGCCTGTGCGTCTCTCTGCTTCCTCTTTCCTGCGCGGATTGAGAACAAAGAGCTGCTCTGTCAGGCCCGCTGACACGCGGCACAGCCTGTTCAGAGCCGCGCGCCGACCCGGTTCTGGTCGGGCTCCGTGTGCTGCTGAGCAGGACTCAGATTCTCCCTGCTGTCCTGGAGTCTCCAGGGCTGTAGCGATGGAGAAACCGGAAAGGGTGTGGTGAGAGTCCAGCCTGCTTTCCGCTGGAGACGGAGAGCCTGCAGTTCAGAGGGTGGCCACCGTTCTCTTCAGCCTCGTGCAGCTCCTGTAGGAGAGGGGGAGGAGCTGAGGCAGAGAGAGCCGTCCGAAAAAGCCATTCCTCACCATCGACAGGATTCCCACTGGGAATATCCCTTTGTCTGTGTCAGCAGGGCCTCTGTAGCCCGGGAGGCTGTGACTCTGAACCAGCCCTGCGCTGAGTCCTCTGAATCACAGACTGCTGGGCGTGTGGGAGACAGCAGCTGGGATCCTGCCAGCAGAGCTGTGAGACACAGGGCAGGGCAGCACAGGGAGGAGACACTGAGAGAGACAAGAGCTACGCAGGGTCAGTGTGAGGGGAGGAGGTGTGCACAGTCAAGCTGATCAGCTCCCTTGCCCGGGTCTCCCAGACGCAGAGTTTTCCCTGGGCTCTTCCCGAGAGAAATTCAGGCACGGCCTGCCGGTTAGTCCGGCCCTGTCACTGGGCAGCCGGCTGTGCCGAAGACGTGCTCCGGACTGGACTGGAATGGCACCCTCTGCCTGCTGTGGGGGTGTGTGTCTGTCATGCTCCAGTGAGCTAACGAGAGCTAACGAGACGCCCCTCCCTCCCTCTAGGATCTGTGATCTAGGATCTGTGCCAGTTTCTCTTAGTCACACGTGACCCCTCTCGACTTGGGGGGGTTACCAACTGGAACAGAGAAAGTGCTCACTCTGCTTACAGTACCTCTCCCACAGCGCCAGGGCTTCAGATTGGGTTGCACCCTGGTAATGACATTGTAATTACCGGCTTATACTATGGTTATAACCACGTCGCCGTGGTACCAGCCGTGTTGTAGCGTAAACGACAAGAATGGTAAACCCTGTGCGCTGGTGATGCGCGGGTCGGCTTCTTTTCTGACCCTGCACCCGCCCGACCCGATTTAAAACTCTGAAAGTACTGACCCGAACCCGGTCCGGACCCGCTCCGTTAGAAATCCCCCCGAACAATAGTCGAACATTCATTCGATCAGCGTTCATGATCGGTGTTCTGCAATTAGTTTGCTGTTGGTCATATATCGACCCGCGGGCCGAGCCGCCTGCTGTCGTGAGCCCCTCCGGTCCCGGTCCGCTGCTCTGCTCCCCGGTCTCCACGCTGACGCCCCCTCTTCCGCAGGTGCCCAGGGGGCGGGAGAGCTGCGCATGGTGCTGCTGGGCATCACGGGCTCGGGCCGGAGCAGCTCGGGGAACACGCTGCTGGGCGGGCCGGAGTTCCGCTCGGAGGCCAGCCGCGAGTCGGTGACGCACGACTGCGAGCGCCGGTCCGGCCGCGCCCACGGCCGGCTGCTCACGCTGGTGGACACGCCAGGCCTGCTGCACACGCAGATGGGGGAGCAGGCGCTGCTGGCCGAGGTGGGCCGCAGCCTGGCGCTGTGCGCGCCGGGGCCCCACGCCCTGCTGCTGCTGGTGGGCCTGGACGAGCGCTACGGGCCGGAGGAGAAGGCGGCGCTGGAGGCGGCGCGCGGCCTGTTCGGGGCGCGCGGCCCCGCCTACACGCTGGTGCTCTTCACCAAGGCGGACGAGCTGGAGGGCAGGCCCGTGGAGGAGTTCTTCGGCGAGGACGAGTACCTGGCCCGGCTGGTGGAGCAGTGCGGCGGCCGCTACCACGTCTTCGACAACGGCGCCGCCGGCGACCCGGCCCAGGTGCCCCGGCTGCTGGACAAGGTCGAGAGCATGGCCCAGCGCAACCGGCTGGAGCACGGCTGCGAGTTCTACACCCGCGGACCGGACCCGGACCGGGACCGGGACCCGGCACCGGCCAGGAAGAAGCAGTGCACCTGCTCGTGAGGCGGGCCCCCCCGGGGTCCACGCCCCGAACTGAGCACTTTGAAACGCAGTCCGTTTTGGAGGTTGTTGTGTGTCAACACTGTGGAAATAAACAAATCTATATTTCTGAACTGAAGGGCCGTACAGTTGTCTTAGAGGTCACCCCAGATCAGGGCTCTCCAACCCCGGTCCCCGCAGACTTACTGTTTATACTGTAGGCTGCTGGTGTGTAATGGGGAGCACTGGAGAATACTGGTGTGTAATGGGGAGTATTAGAGAATATTGGTTGGGGTTAGGGTTACAGTAATGGAGAGTATTAGAGAATATTGGCTGGGGTTAGGGTTACAGTAATGGAGAGTATTAGAGAATATTGGCTGGGGTTAGGGTTACAGTAATGGAGAGTATTAGAGAATATTGGTTGGGGTTAGGGTTACAGTAATGGAGAGTACTGGAGAATATTGATTAGGGTTACAGGAATAGAGAGTACTGGATAATGTCAGGACTGGTTGTTTTCATTTCAGATTTATTGCAGAGCTTTGAAGCTGATGAATCTGACTAAGATAATGGTTCTTCTTTTATGTTTCTATACTGAAACCACGTTAGATGGGTTAGAAACCGATGTGGTTTTTAGAAAGAAACAGAAACATCTGTCTGGACCTGTCTGCTGAAGTGAGATAATTGGAACAGAGGCTGTGAAAGACAGTCTTTTAATACTGCTCATCACAGATACAAAGACATGGAACTGTACCTTGTTTGCTCAACAATACAGCTCTGTCTGACTCCTCAGTGCAGGAACAAACACTGAAGTTTTTCCATTCAGCACAAAGTCTGATCTGTCAGCCAATTACTGACACACACGGTAAACTCTCTCTCAGCTCTGCACACACACACAGTAAACTCCCTCTCAGCTCTGCACACACACACAGTAAACCCCCTCTCAGCTCTGCACACACACACAGTAAACTCCCTCTCAGCTCTGCACACACACAGTAAACTCTCTCTTAGCTCTACACACACACATACAGTAAACTCTCACTCAGCTCTGCACACACACAGTAAACTCTCTCTTAGCTCTACACTGACACACACACACTAAACTTTCTCAGCCCTGCACTGACACACAGTACACTCCCTCTCAGCCCTGCACTGACACACACACACAGTGGCCTCTCTCCGCTCTGTGCTCACACACTGCGCACACTCAGACACTCAGACACAAGGACGCTGAGAGACTCCGCGCTGCTCTCCTGCAGGAACAGGACTCTCGCAGAGAGGAAGACTCCAGACCCAGGGAGACGATGGCAGGTGAGTGGATTCGTCTGAGCGAACCCTTGGTGTTCAGGCAGGCAGGGCTCTGGAAGCTGCCGGGCATGTCTTAAGACCTCATCCAAGATGGTGAAGTGAATCCAGAAAACAACAGTGATGTCATCTGATCCTCCATGGTTATGGATGGCCTGGGTGCAGATGTTGTTCTATTGTATAGCAGAGCAGAAAGGGGGAGCGCGCACTGGTCTGTGATTCAGTGCAGATGAAGTGTAAGAAATACAGAGAAAACACTGAGAGAACTGACTGCAGTTTATCTCAGATCCGCACAGGAAACTCCGATTTAGCTGTGCAGTGGGTGGGGTGTGTCCACAGCTCAGCGCGAGCAGGAAGCACAGGAAGCTATCTGCAAGGTCATGTAAAAAAAAAAGAAACATTGTGGATTTGCACTCAGTTTGAATACACTGATGGGGTCCCAGAGAGAGGGGCCGGTGCTGCACATCAGCCCCGCGCTGGGAAAGCATGTTGTTAAGGCTGATATTCTGCCCCCTAGAAACAGAACAAGTTCCAGGAGGCCGTTTTGCCCCTCTGTTCCAGTTGGTAATTAAGTAGTAATTAATCCCAGCATCTCATCCTGCTGTTCAGGCTGGGCTGCTTGTTCCACACTCCCGCCACCCTTTGAGTAAAGAAGTGCCTTTTGTTTTCATTTTGAATCGCTTATCCCCCCCCCCCCACACACACACAGACAGTTTATTTTCCCAAGGATCTCATCCAGGTCTGTCTTGAGAGAAGCCAGAGTATTGGCGTCAACAACATGGCAGGGCAGCTTGCTCCCCACTCCCACCACCCTCTGTGTAGAGTGTGCATGCTCTCTCTCTCTGGCACTCAGTTTGAAATGCTCTTCCCCTCACTTGTAAGTCTCCTGGGTAGCGGTCTCTTCCGCTGGGATGTCGGTCCCCCTGGACTCACGCGCCCCGTCTCCTCCTCCGCAGGCTCCGAGGGCAGCTGGGAGCGGAGGCTGGTGCTCCTGGGAATGACCGGCCAGGGCCGCAGCAGCTCGGGAAACACCATCCTGGGCAGGAAGGCCTTCCGGAGCGAGGCCAGCCCCAGGTCGGTGACCAAGCGCAGCGCGCTGGAGCGCGGGGAGGTGGGCGGGCGGCCCGTGCTGGTGGTGGACACGCCGGGCTTCTTCGACACCGACCTGTCGGAGCTGGAGGTCAAGCAGGAGGTCCTGCGCTGCGTGGCGCTGAGCGCCCCGGGGCCCCACGCCTTCCTGCTGGTGATCCGGGTGGGCCGCAGGAAGCGGACGGAGAGGAGGGTGGTGGACACCGTCCTGCAGCTGTTCGGCGAGCAGGCCCTGCGCCACACCGTGGTGCTGCTGACCCGCGGCGAGGAGCTGGCCGGCAAGCCGCTGGCCCAGTTCGTGCAGGAGGACCCCCACCTGGCGGAGCTGGTGGGCCGCTGCGGGGGCGGCTGCCACCTCTTCCGCAACAAGGAGCCGGGCGACCGCGCCCAGGTGAGCGAGCTGCTGGACAAGGTGGACGCCATGGTGGCGCGCGGCGGCGGCGGCTGCTTCACCAACGACATGTACCAGGGCACAGAGGAGGCCCTGCAGCAGGAGCAGGAGGCCGTCCTGCGGGAGCAGGGCCAGGGCCCGGGCCAGGACCCGGACGCGGCCCGCAAGGAGGCGGTGGAGAGGCTCATGAGGAAGCGGGTCAACGTGCTGATCGGCGTGTCGCTGGGGGTCCTGCTGGGGGCGCTGCTCGGGGTGGTGTTCCTGCTCCCCGCCGCCGCCGCCGGGCCCTCCCCCGTCCTGATCGCGGGCTGCGCGGTGGGCGCCTTCTCCATGGCCGTGAAGGGGGGCCGCGCGGCCAAGTCGGCGGAGGGGTCCAGGGAGGCGGCCAAGCTGGCGGTCAAGGCCCTGTTCTCGGACGTGATGGACAAGTTACAGGCCTTCAAGCCAGACGAGAGCTGAGAACTGAGCAAACTCACTGCTGCTGACTGATCCCACGGTCCCGCCAAAGAGACAAGGCCGCCTTGTCCGAGAGTGTGCACAGGAGTGAGAGAGGGGTGTGAGAGAGGAGTGTCAGAGAGTGCGCACAGGAGTGAGAGAGGGGTGTGAGAGAGGAGTGTCAGAGAGTGCGCACAGGAGTGAGAGAGGGGTGTGTCAGAGAGTGTGCACAGGGGTGAGAGAGTGTGTCAAGAGAGTGCGCACAGGGGTGAGAGGGTGTGTCAAGAGAGTGCGCACAGGAGTGAGAGAGGTGTGTCAGAGAGTGCGCACAGGAGTGAGAGAGCTGTGTCAGAGAGTGCGCACAGGGGTGAGAGAGCTGTGTCAGAGAGTGCGCACAGGGGTGAGAGAGTGTGTCAAGAGAGTGCGCACAGGAGTGAGAGAGCTGTGTCAGAGAGTGCGCACAGGAGTGAGAGAGGTGTGTCAGAGAGTGTGCAAGAGAGAGTTGTGTGTGTGTTTGTGTGAGCTTGAGGGAGCTGTGTCAGGGTGTGAGAGATGGAGAGGTGTGTTTGCGTGTGTGTATGGGAGATGGCTAGTTGTGACTCAGGAAAGAGTGTCTAACAAATTACTGCTGAATAATAAAATGCTGAAGAATGTCATGTGTATCGTCTGTTTGTCCTGAGAGCTCAGCAGCTTGAAGTAAGTGACAATCTGAAGAGGGACACGTCCCAGTCCCAGTCAGTGAGGAAGAGAATGTCTGAATACTGACCAGCGCTGAATCCACACCCTGATGCAGATACTCAGCAGCAGCCAACAGTGAGAGATTGTTCATGATGTAGCATACTTGGTTACTTAATACAAGTGCCCCACTTCATAAACTCTGTAGTCAGTCACAATTGCAGTAAAAATACACATATCATAAAGCGTGTCCAAATATTCTCAGTTCTGTTTGTTATTTATAACTACTTCTGTTTTCTGAGTAGCTTAATTGATTCTCCCGTGCTGCTGTTATTCTGACAGTTGAAAAGAGGAAGCTGTTAATACAGATTTATGTCAGGGGTTTCCTGGAGAGTCAGTGTGTCTGTGAGAGCCAGTCTCTACACCAGGGCTGTCCAGTCCTGCTCCTGGGGGGTCAGTGTGTCTGTGGGCTGTCCAGTCTCTCTACACCAGGGCTGTCCAGTCCTGCTCCTGGGGGGTCAGTGTGTCTGTGGGCTGTCTAGTCTCTCTACACCAGGGCTGTCCAGTCCTGCTCCTGGAGGGTCAGTGTGTCTGTGTCTGTCCAGTCCTGCTCCTGGGGGGTCAGTGTGTCTGTGGGTTTTCTTGGTCTTAAACTCACCTCAGGCTGGATATTTATCATCTGTTTTTCAGTCTGCCCATGTTTTCCATATCCTCTTTTTGTCGTTAATGTTTTTTAAGGTGTGTTAATTCAGAGCAGCTCTAATCCAATGATATGGAATGAGATGCATGTTTTCAACGCCCCATTAAGCAGCGTTGCGAAACCTCACATGTTTTCGCAATAGTTAAACTGTAACTATGATTCTGGGAAGTTGCGATGGAGCAGCTCAGGGGTCATTGACTAAGGCTGTGCTGGAGGATCCAGCGTCACGCTGTAAGAATTCCCACTTTCAGGTCCAGCCAGATCCGCGATGAGGCGCAGGCGGCGATGGAAATTTCCACTCTGTAATCTGACTTACACAGAAATCAAGACGTGCCACAAGCGATTATTTAATGCCTTAACCTTACACTCCACCCCCATCAGAGCTTCCTGGTGAATGGACGTGCGCACACTACGCACGTGGAAGTCATTATGCACTGGAATGCAGATTCCAACACAGCACAGCAGGTCTCTGTGCTGGAACTGTAGAGCGCAAAGTGACAGAGACGATGACACAGTTACCCTTCCAGCCCCCTGTACTTTCCAGCTTGTGCAGCAGGCAGGTACAGCTGCTCACATCAGAACGCTGGAGGAGAGGTGTGAAACCTGAGGAAGAGGAGGAGGGGGGCTGGGAGTGACGCCTGAGGAAGAGGAGGAGGGGGGCTGGGTGTGACACCTGAGGAAGAGGAGGAAGGGGACTGGGCGTGATATCTGAGGAAGAGGAGGAGGGAGGCTGGGTGTGACGTCTGAGGAAGAGGAGGAGAGAGGCCAGGCGAACGCCTGAGGAAGAGGAGGAGTTTCACAGTAGTAATGGAGCAGACACACATGCAGAAGGTTAGAAGCGCACTTGGTGATCAGCCCTGACAGTGACAAGTTCTTATTTGGCTGACCGAAGGAGCGTGAGACACCAGGATGTACCTTCTGCCAGGCCCTCGCCCACTGTGAGGTTAGACACTGGTGCTCTTGTCCTGAACCTGACCTTGGTGGCAACACTGCGGCCGGACCGGGGCTGTGCTTGGAACAGAGGCTGTGTCTGCTCTGTCCACACGGCCGTCCGTCAGTGAGCTCACTTCAGGACTGCGCTGATCCGGGCTCTGGGTCCCCAGACGCACCCCGCTCTGGGGTCACAGAGGAGTCACTGCTCTTCTCTGCCTCCCGGCCTTCAGACGTCCAGTCGGCACAACCAGAAAAGCAGGAACTGGAATTCCGTTGTTCCGCCTGCTCCCACTCTCCTGCTGTCTCTCCCGTGGGAAACGGAGAGAGAGAGAAAGTCAAGTATAAACAGGAGCGATCTCAACCCGAGCACAAAGACCGGCCGCCCACGCCCAACGCTCACTCTCTGCTCCAGGTGCTGAGCGTTCTTCTCCAACTGGCCTGTTGACAGATCCCGGGAATCTGAGAGAGAGAGAGATACACACACCTGGACACACCTGCACACCTACACACACACCTAGACACACCTGCACACACACACAACTGCACACCTGAACACACACAGCTGCACACCTGCTCACCTACACACACAGTTGCACACTTGAACACACACACACACCTAGACACACTCAACCGCACACCTGCACACACACACCTACACATACACCTCCACACCTTAAAAAACACAAACACACACCTACACACACACATGCCTGTGTACCGACACACTGCTACACAAGATCGTGAATTCAGTCCTCCTTCCCCCTTTCCAGCCTTTTCTGCCAAACACCTGCTGGGTTACTAGCAAACAGTAATTCTGTCGATGGGATGCTGATATAAACTGAGTCATTCTGGGGCTCTATCCGTCTGAGTTTCTGGAAGTGCTGAGACACCTCTCTGCCTGCAGCTCTGCTCAGCACAGGGACAGCAACAGTCGCACAGTCCCAGCCCTGGCTGGGGCCTCTCCTGGAGCTGACACCCAGACTCGTGCTTCTCTAATGAAAGCCACATGCGCACAATCACTCCCTGCCACTACACTGGGGCTCAGCTTCGTGCAGGAACACTGAGCCGGCACGCACTCCCTGCCTGCTCTTCACAACAGAGTGATGCCACACTCTTCAAGCGCACTCACAGTCGGAGAGAGCTCTTCCAGTTCACCCAGGGCCTGCAGGTGCCCACTACCTCCAGGACAGGGGTCAGGGGGTCAGGGTAAGAGCAAGGGTCAGAGGTCAGAGTAAGGGGTCAGGGGTCAAGACTAGCCTTCTCCCCAGCTCGAGCAGCCCAGAGCGTGTATTTTAACTATACTGTCACCCTCCTTCAAAATCACACTGCTGCTCTCACCAGGGGTCCCCCACTCCTGCCCCTGGGGTCCTCCCAGCCCCAAGCTCTCGCCAAGCTCCTGCCTGGCGACTCTGCGGGGTTCGCTCTGCTCAGACCTGAGTGACTGCAGAGCCCGCAGGTGTCCAGGAGCTGGGGGCTGGACTCCGCCTCTTGCTCCCCCTTTAATCAGCGCTGTTCATTAACTGTGTATCCTAAGACGACATTAAACGGGACCAGAAACACGAATCTGCCTCTGCTGTGCAGAGACCCGCACTGAGGGAGCTATTTTTCAAGTCAAATTCAACATTAATTAACACAAAGCAGAAAAAGGATCCAAAAATCTGTAAACGGGGGCGCCGGAGGGAGCGTGCTCGGGGCCCGTCTGAAAGAAAGACAGACGCATCAGTGGATCAGCGGAGGCGCACTCGTCCCTGCGTGTTCCCGAGAGGAAACAGAACCCGCAGGCTGGGACCGGTGGCACAGAACCGCCTCTGGCGAGCTCTGGTCCGTTGAGGGGTGTGGTTAGGTCAGGAGCAGTGGCTGCAGGGTGCTAGTGTTTTCACTCCAGATCAGCCCTGAGCTGCTTCGCCGCTCAAAGGGAAATTGTCCCAAGTGTTCGGAAACCAGTGATTCCAGGGGTGACCCCTAAACCTGCTGGACTGGGGCTCCCCAGGAGCAGGGCTGGCCAATCCTGGTCTAGCAGATAAAAACTGGGTCATTGATGAGTGGAAAAGCCCTGAAAACACCACTGTTTTCACCTTCTTAAACCAATTGTATCTGTTGATTAAAACAAGTCTGCTCAGCCTGCAGCCCCTCCAGTCTGTCCCATCGCTGGAGTGTCCCACTGCTCATTAGCTAATTGATTATTAGTAGGATCTGTACACCAATCAAGGGGCTGGAGGAACGGAACTCTTTCAGTGGAGGGGTGTGGAGTAGTCGTCCAGGAGGAGAGTGAACACATTCTGTCCTTCAGTTTGTTGGTTTTTAATCGACTCTAAAATCAGAAGACTGTTGTGTTAGGAGTGGCATTTGACAAGAGGAACAGGTGCCTCCATTCAGATCTGAGATCCAACCACAAAAAAACAGGAAACACTGGGAGAGAGGGAGGTAGGGTGGGCCAGTGGGTAGAGCTGAGAGAGAGGGAGTGTGGGACAGTGGGTAGAGCTGAGAGAGAGGGAGGCAGTGTGGGACAGTGGGTAGAGCTGAGATATTAGGAAGGAGAGAGGCAGTGTGGGACATTACAGTTACAGTCCTGGGATTTTGAGAGAGTGAGGCACAGAGGCCCAGCTGCTGGAGCTGAGACTCTGTAACAGAGGGATGGAGGCAGTGTGGGGTCCTGATTAGAACTGAGGGACTGGCAGGCGAGGCAGAGAGGCAGTGTGGGCCAGTGTGCGGAGCTGTGAGCCTGGCACAGAAAGAGGAAGACCAGCCTGACAGTCCCTCCCCGTGACGTCTGCCACGTCATCTCTTCTCGCTGCTCACCAACCTCTGTCTACACAATCCAGGAGCTCATTTGCCTGCAGACTAGTCCAGGGGGAGGGAGGACAGAGCTACGTCAGAGGGCGGACTCCTGTGGACCTGCCTCCCTTTCTGATAAACAAGGGCTAGAACCGAAATCTCTCGGAGACCGCAATCCTGCGCTCAGGACCTGCTCTGCCTGCCTGCTCTCTGGCTGAGCGCGCCCAGACGCACTGAGCACCCGTCTCCTGCGCCACACGGACAGCACCCTCTCCCCGGCTCAGGAGCACCGCAGGCACTATGGCAGGTCAGTGGTCTTCTGCTTGAGTCTGAGGAGCTCCGAGCCAGCCTGTAGACGGTGTAGACTTTAGTGGGGCTGCAGTCTGAGCCCCTGTCCTGCCCAGGCTGAGAGATTGGCTGTAGTGGTGGTCTGGATGCACACAGCTGTGTCCAGTGCTCTGGTGTGGCTTGTTCATTCAGGCAGTGTGGCGTCACGGTGGAGAGTGTCTGTGTTCAGGGCAGAGAGGGTGTGAGACGTTCAGGGCACAGGGCCTCTTCTTCATGGTCTCCAGGCTGCTCTGCCTGGTGGGGGGGCAGAGCCAGGGGGCAGACTGGGGCAGACTGGGGCAGAACGAGCTGCAGCAGCACCTGGAGAGGCAGCAGTGCGATCTGAGGGCTGTTTCCTCCTGCCTGTGCGTCTCTCTGCTTCCTCTTTCCTGCGCGGATTGAGAACAAAGAGCTGCTCTGTCAGGCCCGCTGACACGCGGCACAGCCTGTTCAGAGCCGCGCGCCGACCCGGTTCTGGTCGGGCTCCGTGTGCTGCTGAGCAGGACTCAGATTCTCCCTGCTGTCCTGGAGTCTCCTGGGCTGTAGCGATGGAGAAACCGGAAAGGGTGTGGTGAGAGTCCAGCCTGCTTTCCGCTGGAGACGGAGAGCCTGCAGTTCAGAGGGTGGCCACCGTTCTCTTCAGCCTCGTGCAGCTCCTGTAGGAGAGGGGGAGGAGCTGGTCTTCACCATTCCTCGCCTCCCTTTCCCATTGGGAAGCTCCTTATGGAAAACAGGAGCCAGGAGTGTGTTTCTGTGCCAGCAGTCATACAGCCCCTCCCCCTGCAGGACAGCGGGAGGGGGAGGAGTTCATCGTCACTAGCAACCGTCAGCTGGAGCAGGAATATAGCGCAGTTCCGGAGCTCAGCCATCCCCTCCCCCCCCCCGTCTCCAGGGGGAGGGGCTCTGTGTCCATGGCGACCACCAGCTGGAGTGTTTCCTGCCTGTGCCTGGGGGGTCCCTCCGGCTTCTGGTTCCCTCAGCCGGGGAGACCCAGGAGGGCTGGACTCCGGCACAGCAGGAGGCTGGGAAAGAGCAGGAGAGCCCCTCCGTCCACGATGCCCTGGGACGGTTCTCGGGAACGCGTGCCAGAGCTCTTTTATCCCAGGCCTTCCAGAGAGGGGTGCTTGTGCTGCCCCACCAGCCTGGCTGCCTGCCCTGCTGCTGGGCTCCCCCCCAGGACAGGCTCACTGCGTCCAGGTCTCTCTCCAGGGGACAGGCTCACTGCGTCCAGGTCTCTCTCCAGGGGACAGGCTCACAGTGTCCAGGTCTCTCTCCAGGGGACAGGCTCACAGTGTCCAGGTCTCTCTCCAGAGTACTCTGGGCGCAGCCCTGCACCTGCTGGGGCCTGCTGGTCAGAGTCCTCTTCCACAGCGGGCTCAGGTTCGAGCTCAGCGTGACTCAGGATCCCTGAGGGATTCTTCCATGGGGGTCTGGCGTGGAACAGCTCCCTGGGTAATTCCCGTGGGAAGGGTGTGCGCACACACAGCCAGGATGCAGGTAACGAGCTGGCACACTGTGCCTGCGCGCGATCAGCACACTGACGCTCCACGATTCTGCCCCACCCCGCTGAAACCTGAACTCAACCACCCCCCTGCACCGTCACATGGGGGGCACGTTGCCCTGGGGGGTCACTGAGCAGGTTATTGTGCTGAGGAAAACTAGAGAGTCTTGTGAGTCACTGCAGACACTGCTCTGGAAATCGCTGCGTTTGTCTGACTGCGGCTGTGGCCACCGTGAGCACGTTTCTGACAGCCGGGTCAGGAAGTATTCTTATTCTGTTCAGAGGTATTAGTATTTGCACAGTGTATGAATGTGCAGTTTGACATGCAGTGTTAAGAGCAATTAAGACGGGTATGAGGGGGCACAGGGGACTAAACTCATGACACAGACTCTAGAGCCGTACTGGCTGCAGGAGACTCACGGGCACCGCCGGTCCCGGGTCCGAAGAATCAGACCGTGTTCTGGTGACGGACTGGGACTGGGGTCCCCCGAGTCTCCCCCGTGGAGGGGAATCAGGCACCAGCGCGCTGGAGGATGATGGGAAGTGTTGCGGTAGCTCTCACTGTTGCAGTTCCTGTTGCTGTTCCAGTTGCTGCTGTTGGTGTAGTTGCTGCTCTTGCAGCTACCTGCAGTTGTTGCTCTTGCAGTTGTTGCTGCTCTTGCAGTTGCTGCAGTTGTTGCTCTTGCAGTTGTGGCTGCTCTTGCAGCTGCTGCAGTTGTTGCTCTTGCAGTTGTGGCTGCTCTTGCAGTTGCTGCAGTTGCTGCTCTTGCAGTTGTTGCTGCTCTTGCAGCTGCTGCAGTTGCTGCTCTTGCAGTTGTTGCTGCTCTTGCAGCTGCTGCAGCTGCTGTCACGGCACCGTCTGTCTCCCGCAGGGCGTGAGCTGAGGCTGGTGGTGGTGGGCAAGACCGGGGCTGGCAAGAGCAGCTCAGGAAACACCATCCTGGGAGAGGAGGTGTTCACGGCGGACATCAGCTCCAGCTCGGTCACCACGGCCTGCGAGAGGGCCAGCCGGCTGGTGCGGGGCCGCAGGGTGACCGTGGTGGACACGCCGGGGCTGTCCGGGAGGCAGCTGTCCGGGGAGGAGGTCCAGACCATGAGGAGGTGCCTGTCGCTGAGCGCCCCGGGGCCCCACGCCTTCCTGCTGGCCGTGCCCGCGGACGACCGCTACACGGAGAGCCGGCGGCAGGTGGCGGAGCGGGTCAGGGAGCTGTTCGGAGAGGACGTGCTCCGCTACACCGTGGTGCTCCTCACCAAGGCCGACCAGCTGGGGGACAGGACCCGGGGGGACTTCGTCCAGGAGAACGAGCACCTGCAGGCGCTGGTGCAGGCGTGCGGCCACCGGCACCTGTTCTTCGTCAACGAGGACGAGGAGCTCGCCCCCGCCCAGGTCACAGAGCTGCTGAGGATCGTCGACGACATGGTGAGGGAGAACAGGGAGAACGGCCGCGAGTTCAAGGCTAATTAGCGCTCATTTACGCTCATTAACCTCCTGCCTCTACAGCTAATGAGAGACTAGAACTCCCGCTGTGATGTCATCGGCATGATGCCATAGTCATGTGATGTCATCGCCATGATGTCACTGTCGCATGACGTCATCGCCACCAACCATTGCACAGGGCGGTTTCTGCTTCTGGATCCGTTTTTCTTCTTGTGGAAACCCTGTTTGATAAACTGCAGATTTATATATATATATTATGTATATGGAGATTTACCTTTTTCTGTTAAAATACTACAAAAATAAATGGAGGAAACTTTTTTTGAAAAGCAGTCGCCGTCGGGATGACACAGCCTGTAGGAGCTGGTCTGCGGGAGAGGGGAGAGTGGGGAACTGGGAACTGGGAACGAGCAGCTCGGTGAGGCCAATCGGAGCACAGCTGGACTGAACCCGCCGACACTGCGGCCCCAGAGCCTGCAGGAGAGAGGGGGTACTGGGGGAGATTCAGGAGGGGATACCCCCAGGCTGCAGGAGAGAGGGGGTACTGGGGGTGATTCAGGAGGGAATACCCCCAGAGCCTGCAGGAGAGAGGGGGTACTGGGGGAGATTCAGGAGGGGATACCCCCAGGCTGCAGGAGAGAGGGGGTACTGGGGGTGATTCAGGAGGGAATACCCCCAGGCTGCAGGAGAGAGGGGGTACTGGGGGTGATTCAGGAGGGGGTACTGGGGGAGATTCAGGAGGGGATACCCCGTGATGGTGCAGAAGCTGGTTGTTCGTGTTCAGTTTCTGTGTCTCCAGGCTGAGGAGAGGGAGGAAACTGTCCAGAAAAACCAGCTCAGAGCTGGGTCTGAACTGAAACTAAGCAGCCCAAAGTGACAAAGGTTTGTTTAAATTGCAAACTCATGTGGGATGAAGCACCTCCACACACACACTCTCACTCCTCAGTGCTGACACACACACTCACTCTCACCTCTGACACAAACTCTCTCACTCCACAACACTGACACACACACAACCTCACTCCTCAGCGCTGACACACCCAGTAAACTCTCGATCTGCACGCTGAACGCTGAACACACACCCACCCAGTAAACTCTCCGCTCAACACCGACTCACACACACACACACCGAACTGCCTCTCAGCTCGCCGCTCCTCCAGGAACGGGACTCGGACCCTGTGCAAAGATGGCAGGTGAGTTTTCCTGTGCCGCAGCCCCTGAGCCCATCATCTGTGATGAGCTGCTCCTGTGAGCTGAGCAGGAGGAGCGGTTCGGCCGGCTGACGCACATCTGCGCTCGCTCAAATGGAGACTTCAGTGTAAGATGGCTGCCGGAGGAGCACAATAATAAGACGATAACGATGCGGCAGCAGTCGTCCGGGGACTCCAGGAAGCGAAGTACAGAATATAACAGAGACGCGTCTCGCAAAAACGAGACCTAGAAGAGCAGAGCACAGCCATTCCATGAAATAAAAATGTTCAGGTTGTTTGCTAAACCCGATCAAAACCGGCACGCAGCTCGTGTTAATCCCGGCTGGGCGTGCCCAGACCTACTGTAGACCTGAGCCTAGAGTACGGTTTTGTCTGTGTGGACAGGCGGTGAATTATCCCGAATATTGGAGATGCAAGCAATCATGATACCGGTGAGGCAAATACTGCACATTATGACCGAGGTGTGTCCTTCACGGGCAGATTCCAGGGCAGTGGCACCTTTGGGAGGGACAGCATGTATCGTGGACGGCCGAAACCGTGATCACAGAAAGAAAAACGCGTTCGCCGTCAGAGCACGCACATCGGATCCGGTTTGCGGCTCCCGAACCCAGTCCGAACTCGAGCATTGCAGAACCGCGCGACTGCAGCCAAAACACACTTCAATCTTTAACGCGCCTTTCAGTCTTTTTTTTTATTAACACGGCGTCTGGAAATGCATATCGAGAGCTGCATCACAGTTATAAAGCATTCAGTGACTGTGCATGACCTTTAATTCATGCAAATAACGTTCCTCTTAACTGCTACTGAAAAGAGTATCTCAAGTTCAGCACACTAAAGCTGCGCATCACTGCGTCACCGGCTCGGGCCTCCAGTAGCTGATCTCCGGTGTCTGGTGCCACCTAGTGGGCAGGAGGGGAAACGGGCGACACCAGGGCAGACTCCCCTCCTGGAAAAGCACCGGTATCGATATTGCACAGGGCGGCACGGTGGCGCGGTGCTTAGCATTGACTCCCCTGGTGCCCGTGTGTGTGTGTCTGTGTCAGTGTGTGCCCGGTGCTTGCTGGGATAGGCTCCGGCTCCCCCCCACAGCCCTGTATTGGTTCGAAAAAGGATGGATGGATTTCACATTGACGTTTTCCCCCCAGATACACTGTAAGAATGTCTGGGGTTTTGCTGACGTGAGATACACTGAGGAGAGCTATGTCAGAGATGAAAGTCTGTCCCAAGAACAACAGCAGAGGAGCGGGTTGTCGACCCAGCATGCCTTTGGACTCCTGGGGAAAATATGGGGGGTGGGAGGGAATGGGAGCATGCAGACTCCACACAGAAGGATCCCACTCTGGATTCGAACCCGGGACTCGAGACCAGTGACCCCGCCACAGTCCAGCCGGTCTCCTGTCCAAGCAGTCAGTAAAGGCAGTTTCCTCGGTGGCTGTGGGGTTCAAATTACCGTTAAAGGCACTTGCTGTTTTCCTTTTGAGCGTCGAGATGACGTGTGTCTCTCTCTCACGGTCTCTCGCGGTCACACACACACACACACACACACACACACACACACACACACACACGCATGTTCTCTCTCCCGGCCTGCGCTGCAGCAGATCCTCACGTCCTCTCCCCCCCAGACGCCAGCGAGGACCGGGAGCTGCGCATCGTGCTGCTGGGCATCACGGGCGCGGGCCGGAGCAGCTCGGGGAACACGCTGCTGGGCCGGCCGGTGTTCCGGGCGGAGGCCAGCCCCGGCTCGGTGACGCGGGAGTGCGCCATGCACACGGAGCAGCTGGGCGGCCGGCCGGTCACCGTGATCGACACGCCCGGCTTCTTCGACACGCGGCTGGCAGAGGAGGAGGTGAAGAGGGAGGCCGTGCGCTGCCTGGTGCTGGCCGCGCCGGGGCCCCACGCCTTCCTGCTGGTGGTGAAGGTTGGGCCCTACGAGGAGGAGGAGCGGGAGGCGGTGAGGAAGATCCTGGCGCTGTTCGGTGAGGAGGCGCTGCGCTACGCGCTGGTGCTGTTCACCCGCGGGGACTACCTGCGCAGGAAGAGCGTGGAGCAGTTCTTCCAGCGCGACGAGCACCTGCGCGAGCTGGTGGGGCGCTGCGGGGGGCGCTACCACGTCTTCAACAACCGCGCCGAGGGCGAGCGCGCGCAGGCCGTCGCCCTGCTGGGCAAGCTGGAGCGCCTGGCGCGGGACAACGGCGGCCACTACACCAACCCCGTGTACCAGGCGGTGGACGAGGCCCTGCGGCGCGAGCAGGCCGGCGGGGCGGGCACCCCCCCGGGCGCGGCGCCCCCCGACCCCGCCGAGGGCCGCCGGAAGGCCAAGAGGAGGCTGTTCGGGAGGATCTCCAAGATCTCCATCGCCGCCTCGGCCGGCGCCATCCTGGGCGCCCTGGTGGGCACGGTGGCGGGCGCGGTGCTCTCGCCCGTGTGCCCGCCGGCCGCCGTGCTGGGCCCGCTGGGGGGCGCCGCGCTGGGGGGGCTGCTGGGGGGCAGCGCGGGGGCCGAGGCCGAGAGCCCCCTGGAGGCCGTGCTGACCGTTCTGAAACTGGCCTTCAAGGACCTGAACATCGTGGACGTGGTGACCAAGGTCAAATAGGAGGTGGGGGAGGGGGGTCGGGGCGGGTCCGGCCCGGGACAGGGGGATCCGCTGGGGCGGCTCTGGGGCTCCCCGCTCCGGCCCCGGGGGGGCAGAAGCCAGCAGGTGCTCTGTGTGTCCTCAGGGGGTGGGGGGGCCCCCCGTCCACAGCCTTCATCCGCTGATGAAAACCGTCAGGACCCCCAGCTCCAGAGCTGGGACCCCCCAGTCTAGAGGATCTGTAGTCTGAAACAGCTGTCCAGTGCAGAGGGGTTCCCCCCGTGCCTCCCCTGGGGACCCCCTGCAGCTGTGGCTCCTGTGCCCGTGTGTCCTGAGTCGTTGCTTTCAGCTCTCGAGCAGCTCTCCCTGCCAGTCCGGCCAGGCGAGACTGACCGCTGGCCAGGCCGCAGGGCGGTCAGTGCCCGGAGGACAGCGCGGCGAGACGTACCCGTGCCTTAGAGCCCGTTAGCCCTTAGTGCCCTCACCCTTACACACGTCCCATCCGCCCGCGGGGCTGCAGCTTCCTCCAGAACGCCTGGGCTTCCTCCTGAGGGCTGGGCTTCCTCCTGAGGGCTGCTCCGCCCGTTGAGGCCAGCAGAGCTGCGGGGTCACTCTAACCCCGAGAGCTGCGGCTCCAGGGGGGTTTGGGGGTCTTCTGGAGGAACCTGAGCTCTGCTCATTGGGGGACCCTGTGTCATTATAGTAATTGGCAGGGTGTTGACACACACCAGCCGGTCTGCCCTCAGAGAGCAAGACCCTGAAGCTTGAATGAGCAGCGACACCTTTGCAGAGCCGGCCAGTCGCCGCCTGGGGTACGCAAGCCCCTCTGGTCAGCGGTGAAAGAAACTCTGACTCTGCCCTCCGTCTGACCCCTCCGCTGTCGCGCAGCTCTGCTCTCAGAGGGACAGGGAGACGCTTCCAAACTTATCCTCTGGCACCGAGATCATGAGGCACTTCTTTACACTGAGAGTGGTGGGGGGTGTGTGCGTCTGTTCTGCTCGACCAGGCTGCTGAAGCTCCGGAGCTCCAGAATCCTTCTGGAAACAGCGGGATGAGTTCTCCGGAGCAGCTGACGCAGTGAGACGGGTTGAGCTTCTGATTCAGGGTTGTGTTCCAGATGCTTATCCTCCTCTTTCTGTAGACCTCGATGAAATACTGTCTTTTGCACATATTGTACGTGTATCAATGCGCAATAAAGGTATATTATTATATATATCTCATGCATTTGTCGTGCATTCACTCACACAGTGTTTAACGTCTGTGATCCTGTTTTTTTTTTAAAAAGCACTTTACCTTAAATTAAATCTGGGTTAAATTAAATCATTTAGAGATCATTTAGGACTCAAATTAAAAGTGCTCTTCAGCCCTTAAGGACCGGAGGGCTCTCGAGCAGATTCCTTTCTTCTTCCAGTTCACCCTTAAAGACTAGCTGGATTGGGGTTCCCCAGGACACGGACTGGGGATCCCTTCTCTAAAAACATCCCTTGGGTTGTTAACCTCACAGGCTGCAGAGCGCTGAATTAGGATCCCACACACCCTGTGGAAGTATTCGCCCGGGTCATGTCATAACGCCCTTTAGCCACCAGATGGCAGTTGTGCTTGATAAAGACCAGACTGGGGCTTGAACAGTTTTAGGGACCTGAATTATTACAAACTGCCGAGGCCGATTGGCGACAGTGGTCGCATTATATTCACTGGAAAAATAGGTTTATTCCCTGCTGAAAAGAGAAGAAAGAAAACACAACGTTTCGGCCGTGGAGCCGTCTCACACCTGAAGAAGGCTCCACGGCCGAAACGTTGTGTTGTCTTCTCTTTTCAGCAGGGAATGAACCTGTTACTTGTCCCTTTGCAGCCTGCGCATGAACTACTGAACTACTATATTCACCGCCGCCTCCACGGAGGTATAATCGGGCCGAAAAGCAGAAACTTCAATGTTGTGGTGCACTGTTGCAGCAAGACCCAGACCACAATTAGAACCTCCTACAGACGCCTGTTAGCGCTACGGAGAAAACAAACAACACCTTTAAGGGAGATAATAATGGGTTTAAAAGCAAAAGTCATAATTCTTGCGTTTAAAATAAATGGTTCCTCGTTTAAACGGAACTTTTTTTTTCTCCTTAGTGCTAATAGTCTCCCGTAAACATCTACTGAGTGAGCAAATTGTATGAAAAGTAGACAAACATGTAAAAACTGCTTTGGATTACAGCCCAGGACAGCTCTCCGCCGGCGAGGCGCTCAGGGGTCGAACTTTGAAGAGGAAGAAGAAAATACTTTTTCCTCCTGGCGACCGGTGAAGCTTTGCTCGAACTGTTATAAGCTGTTCTGGCTGTGTCCCAGAAACACGTCCTGATCTTTAAACAGCTACGAGACGCTGATTGAAGACTGAGGTCGGTGCTGGGTGCGAATGTCACTGTATTTTCGGGAAGACCTTGGTGGGTGTGTCAGCACACGTGATCCACACTGTTGTGAAAACACAAGGACCCAGGACAGATTCCAGCACGTCTGCCACAACACAACGCCGGGCACCCTGTGGGCGGTGAGAATTTAACAACAGAATTAAAGATAAATGGGGATATTTTGCCAGGGCAGAAAGTCGGGTGTTGAAAACGTGCGTCTCCTGAATCCGGGTTCTTGGTAAACCCAGCCCCCTCTTGCCGGCTCGGCCAATCAGAGTGGTGGCGAGCGGCCAATGAGAGCAGGTGAGTCAGTCCCCGCTCCAGAGCGCGTCTGTCCGAGCGGCTCCACACCTGGACACCTGGGACACCGGCCCGGCTGCTCAGAGATGGGCATCTGGCTCTGCTGCAGAGGTGAGCCTGCCGTTTGTCCTGGAAACTGTCGGAATATTTAAAACCGTAACTTTTCTCAATGACTTATCCTCACTTTTGCGTCCTGAGCAGCCGACTGCCCCTGCCTCAGGCTCCGGGCATGTCTGCGCTCTGCAGTTTTCGCGTGGTCTACCGTTGTTTCTCACCGCAACAGATTTATTTCTTGTTCTGTCGTTATGACTGATGATGTTTGTAACGTGCTGTCTACAGTGTACTGTGTGGTGTTGTCTGTGGTACTGTGTGCGACATCAGCGCTGATGAGAGTCCCAGTGTTCGTGTGCAAACGACAACAAACTCCTCTGCTCCACGTTCACCACCGCGGTAGTTAGCTTGAAGTTCGAAAACGATTTTGGCACGCCTGTAGCGCTTTCACGAAACCTCCTAGGGTTACGAAAACACTTGCTTTGTGTATAAACTACATGGTGAATGCTTTCTCGGCCTTCACTTCGTCGTTTTTATGACATTTTTTTGACCACGCTCGAATATTATTTTGTCCATATCTTCGCAATGGAAACGCAGAACGCCTTCAAACCAAACGCATTTTAAAGACCACGACTTGTGGAAATTCCCACAGCCTCTACATCAAACTATCAGTGAGCGAATTATCTTTTTTGAATCCTCCGGTTTTTCATCGATGCGTAATTACGCACTAACTGGAGCCCGGGGGGCCGCTGTGTGCACACGTTCACAACGCGAGAAATACTGTTCAATACGGCTTCGTGCGCAAAACCCGTCTATGACCATAGGAAGCAGAACAGCGCAGTCTCCAATTACTCCAGTCTGTAAGCACGGGAGTACAGCTTTGTTTGATTTCTAAAACCCTTTCTTTACGTCCTGTTTTCATTCAGGTAAGGGTCAACTAGATTCACAGTACTACTGACAGCAGAAAAAATCATATTCTTTACTCAGCAGCGTATTAAAAACAGCTCCCCTGATGTTCAAACCGATTTTTTTACACAGAAGACTGACACAGCTTTGAGTTCTGAATCTCTTTTCCTTGTGCTTCTATTGAATGTGGCACAATGCTCTGGGAAGGGAGAATGCTGTTCATGAGCCAATAGCTTTTAAACCACAGCACCCACAATGCTGCAACCAAGAGTTTTACACACCAGACAGCCCCCCTCACCTCACACAACCTTGCTCTGAAAACAGTTAAGGAATATTCATGTTGGAGAGAGACCCGGCTCGGCTGGGGACTCCCCGCAGACACGTGACCCGAGCCGCGACGTCACTGCCCTGTAAAGAGGGGTCGGGGAAGTGTCCCTCTGACGTCACCGCGCTGGGTGCGAGAGGGGGCGACCCTGCGACCGCTGACTCGGCCCCGGACAGGGGTGCACTCGGTGTTGGTGGTGACTCTGCGTGATGCTGCACAGGGTTTGTTTTGGAGGTCGTTCCACGGACACACGTGACGGCGTCGGAACCGAGACCTGCTCTCAGTGAGCAGGAGCAGGAGCGCGGCCAGAGGGTGGATTCCAGGGTCTGACCGCTGCATGAGGGCCGAGAGCCGCTGAGCCGTCTGGGCTCTCGGAGACGCTGTGGGCTCTGACTCCTGCCCCCCGGCTGCCCCAGGAGGGCCTCCTGCCCCGCGGCGCTGGGGCTCCCGAGATTCCGCACGGACACGAGGGGGCAGAGCCGGCGCCTGCCAGTCTCCCGGCTCCCTGACCTCGGCTCTCTGACGCTGCTTCTGACTCCAGGGCTCCTGCTATCTGGACGGCCTGTCTGGGTCACGCTGCTCCTGGACTCGTTCTCCTGCAGCACGCAGCCCAGCCTGAGGCCTGACTGCCCCCACCAGCCCCTCCTCAGAGCCTGAGAGCCCCCCCTGGGGCAGGAGCAGAGCCTGAGTGCCCCCCTGGGGCAGAGCAGGTCCTGAGAGCCCCCCCTGGGGCAGGAGCAGAGCCCTCCTGGGGCAGGAGCAGGTCCTGAGAGTCCCCCCCCGGGGCAGGAGCAGGTCCTGAGAGCCCCCCCCGGGGCAGGAGCAGAGGGCTCTGACAGGAGTGGGGGTGACAGTGACAGACCGCAGCAGGACCTGCGTCTAGGCCAGGGGAGAGACGTGCTGCAGGGCAGGCAGGGCCAGAGGAGGAGCCCAGTCTGCGCGCAGGTCTGTCCTGGGAACACAGGAGACTGACGGACCCTTCTCTCCCACAGGCCAGGAGCACACTGGGGCTGGCCCTGGGCGGGGCGGGTCCAGCGGGCCCCAGCTGCACTCGGGGGCACAGGAGCAGAGGGGGCGGCAGGCCGCCGCGCCCCAGACTCCGGGGCTCCCCCAGGACCACCGGGAGTTCCTGAAGGGCATGTCCCTCAGCATCCCAGGACCCCTTGTGGTGATCATCTGAGCTGAGCCGGGGCCTCGCCCTGGTCTGCCAGCGGGGGAGAGGGACGTGAGCGGAGTGCGGGGGTCCCCGGACCGAACCCCAGCCCGATCCCTGGCCCCTCTGCCCAGCTAGCTGTCCTGCGTCACCCAGCAGGGGGCGATACAGGCATCATCACACCCGTTTCTCATGACAGGACGGCCACAACAGTGCTCACTAACCCTCCACCCCACCTTCCTTCATCAGAGGAAACCTCCCACCCCTTCAAACCCGGCTGCTTCCACCCTGGAGCTGGAATGATGTTTGTCCTGCCCGCCTGTGAAGCCGAGACACACACGACTACGTTCCAGAGACGACACGACCCAGAAATACTTTTGCTATAATTTTATTGATTGCAAAACATTGATACTTTATATATAGATATGTACTTAAATATAAAAAATGTAACACTCTGTCAATAATAATAAAAGGTATGAATCCAGTTGTACGAGACTGACCTGTTAACCCTCCCAAAACACAGATCTGCCGGCTCACTGAAGCATCACCGACTGCTGCACGACAAACACCACCAAGACAAACCGAACTCGGTCCGAGGCGTTCACACTGCCGTTTCTGATCAGATCTCACTCCTGCTCTACTCCGGCGGTGTAAACGCTTCTCTGCTCGGGGAGGGTCCCGGTCAGGTCCAGCTACGGCCGGCGAGCTTGATCTGGGCCTTCCGAAACCCTCACAGCACCCATCGAGCGCTGGCGCACGCCGCGGCTACTGGGAAAACGTTCACGTGTTCGCTGGCAAGGAATCACTCCTCATGGGTGGGGTGGAGCACGCAGGTCTGCCCCAGCTGGAGAAGCACAGCCCCCAGGGCGCTAGTTTATCCAGCCCCATCCTGGGCTGGCAGAGCAGCACCGCCGAGCGTGGCCGGACCTGTTCGAAACAGCCGATCCGGGTCAGGGACGGCTGTGTGAGAGCACCGAGTATCCCCCACTCTTCCTCTCCCCTGCCTCGCTTTCCGTCTCCCTCCATCCTCCTCCTCTGGCTGTCAGCCATGAACTCTGGGCCAGATTTCATTTTGTGCTGAGCTCTGTCAGGGTCTAGGGTCTATAAGAGGGCTTGTGTTCATCTGTAAAGTTATGGCTCTGGTCCATTCTAGGATCTATATTAATTTATTTTTATTACATCTCTCTATGATATGTTGTAGGGCTTAAATTAATCTTTCAGTATTGGGTGTGTCTCTAGGGTCTGTTTTAGGGCCTATCTTAATTGCTCCAGGGATTCTGCATTAACCCCTGAGGAACCACATCAAGCCAGAGGAGGTAACGGCTGAGGACCGGAGACACAAACAGAAGGATGGAGGGAGGGAGACTCTAAAGAGCATAGCTGACAGACTGGGAGAGCCAGGCATGTGTAAACCTACAGTCCCTGCCCAGCACACAGGGCAGGGTTACAGTAAAGGGCACTTTACAGTAAAGGCAGTGCAGTCTGGAGCAGGACTGCACTGACCAAACAGGACATAACCTCTAAAAACATTTAAAAACAAACGAGGAGATTCTTTTAAAAAAAAAAACCAGACATTTTACCTTTTTGGTCAGGATCTTGAAAAACACTCCCCCCTCCCGCTTAATAATTCCGTTAAGAAAAACTCTCCTCCTCTTCTCTCACGCTAAACGGTTTCACCTTAACACTCCACAAGTCCTGTTTTTCTTCACATCTTTTTAAAAATACATCCCCCCCACCTCTCTTTAAGCGAACCAAGGTCACTCGTCCTGTACTTCACAAACGTCACTCTGTCACACCAGGGCAGTGTCAGGCCTCGTGACACATTCCCAGCCCTGTGCCCGACCTCCACAGCCACCCCAGTCCTGCACAGCCCCATACACCCCTCTCTCCCCTTAACAACTTCATCCAGTAGTGGTTTTCCAGGGTTTAATGCTCAGTAACAGGAAGCTCAGGTGCAAGGACTGGCTGTGCACGGACTTGTCTCACATTTCCGGTCTGTCTGTAAGGAATTGCGGTCTTCTAAAAAAGCCAAATCAAAGTCTGATCTAAAACTCCCCAGAGCAGCGAAATTAAAATCTATACAAATATGTTGGGGCCCCTCTTGTCCATCCACCCATCGTACTAAAAGTGCAGTTTGTGGGGTCGCCCGTCCAGTGTGTGTCACTGACAGGGGGGGGCTGCCCAGCGTGTAGCGCACGGGCCCCTTTGAGTTTACCTCATTCCCGTGTGCTCTCCCCAAATCAGTCCGTCTCCCCGGATCCCAGTTCCCAACACGTCCATTAGTAGTTCAGGACCTGTTCATTAAGAGTGCAGGACCAGTTCGTTCATTAATAACCAGATCGTCAGTAGTCCATGAGCACTTCACGAGCTGTTCATTAGTAGTTCATGACCCGTTCATTAGTAGTTACCAACCAAACTGTTAGTCATTCATGACTTGTTCACCTGTAGTTGATGACCTATCCTTTAGTAGTTTCCAACCAGATTGTTGCCAGTCCATGGCCAGTACATGCCCTGTCCATGGCCTTCACAACCACCTGGTTAGTAGCTGGTGACCAGCTCTCCTGGCGGTGGGCCTGAGACCCTGAGGGCGAGAGCTGGCCTGGAGGAGCCTGTAGTGGGGAGAGCTGCCCACCAGCCCCAGAGAGGAGCGTGTGCACCTGTCCGGCCACCTGGGCCACACAGGGGAACAACAGCGAGACGGGCCTTGTGTCAGGCCTGCAGGGAGAAATTAGACTTTTAAAAAAAACCAAAAACAAAGAGGGTTTGATGCAACATTGAAAATTCACAGATTGCCTCTTTGCCCCAAACCGATACTTTGACCTCACCGAACACCTGAAGCTGGGGCTCTCCTGCTTGACCACCACTTTCGGAGCTTCGCAAACTCCGCTACAATCACGGACTCCAGGCGCACAGCAGGCGGCTCCACATCTGTTCTCAAAGGCAGACAGAAGAACGGGAAGACGACGTAAAAACCGCTAAACTAAAAGGCCCCCGGTGACGATCAGCTGGTACCAGTCTTGGCTTCCCATTGGCTGATGAAACGGAGGCTAAGGCACTCTCTCAGTTTTCCACGCTGGATCCAAAAACGTAAGCCTGTAGACATCAGGGACCATCTCCCAAAGAGCCAGCGTGGCTGAAAAACTGTAGGGAGAGATGAAAGTCAATTACTGACAAGGCATTCACAGCAGCCCAGGGGGCACTAGCTGCGATATGGTCTTTGGTACAGTTCTACAATGGTGTGGGCGCAGGGAGAGCCTGGGTCAGCTGCTGGTGGCCGGGACACTGACCTCTCCCTCTCCCTCTCAGTCGGCCAGACTGTTGCCCAGCGACTGTCCCTCCTGCAGCGCGGCCATGGCGAGTCTGAGGTGCTCCCGCAGGGTCTCGATCTCCCGCTCACTGCGAGACTTCATCCCACTCAGCTCCATATACACCTCCTTATAGCGCTCACAGGCGGTCTTCTTCTCCTGAGAGAGAGAGGGGTTCATACAGACACACTGACTGGACACTCCAGTACATGAACACTGCACTGAGAGAGAGAGGGGTTCATACAGACACACTGACTGGACACTCCAGTACATGAACACTGCACTGAGAGAGAGAGGGGTTCATACAGACACACTGGACACTCCAGTACATGAACACTGCACTGAGAGAGAGAGGGGTTCATACAGACACACTGACTGGACACTCCAGTACATTAACACTGCACTGAGAGAGAGAGGGGTTCATACAGACACACTGACTGGACACTCCAGTACATTAACACTGCACTGAGAGAGAGAGGGGTTCATACAGACACACTGACTGGACACTACTGTACACTGACACTGCACTGAGAGAGAGAGGGGTTCATACAGACACACTGACTGGACACTCCAGTACATGAACACTGCACTGGGAGGGAGAGGGGTTCATACAGACACACTGACTGGACACTCCAGTACATGAACACTGCACTGAGAGAGAGAGGGGTTCATACAGACACACTGACTGGACACTCCAGTACATGAACACTGCACTGGGAGGGAGAGGGGTTCATACAGACACACTGACTGGACACTCCAGTAAATGAACACTGCACTGAGAGAGAGAGGGGTTCATACAGACACACTGACTGGACACTCCAGTACATGAACACTGCACTGAGAGAGAGAGGGGTTCATACAGACACACTGACTGGACACTCCAGTACATTAACACTGCACTGAGAGAGAGAGGGGTTCATACAGACACACTGACTGGACACTCCAGTAAATGAACACTGCACTGAGAGAGAGAGGGGTTCATACAGACACACTGACTGGACACTCCAGTACATGAACACTGCACTGAGAGAGAGAGGGGTTCATACAGACACACTGACTGGACACTCCAGTACATGAACACTGCACTGAGAGAGAGAGGGGTTCATACAGACACACTGACTGGACACTCCAGTACATTAACACTGCACTGAGAGAGAGAGGGGTTCATACAGACACACTGACTGGACACTCCAGTAAATGAATAACAAACTGCACCTTATTGAGTGTCTGCAGTTCATCTCTCAGGCAGCTGATCTCCTTGTGTAGATACTTCACCTCATTCTCTTTAACTCGCAGTAACACCTGCAAATAACAAACAAATAACACTTTACCGCAGATATTACAACACCTACAAAACCACCAAAATTATACGCATTTACAGCATTGCATTTAGTAAGAACATCTACACCAGAATGTACTCAACATCAACAATACAAATACGTAAGCCTTAATTATGACACAGTTGTGATGAAGCCCGAGTTACCACACAATAGCTCCTACACGCATCTGTAATTACTGCACTAGTGGAGTCAGTGCCTGCATCTGGCCACCAGGCGGCAGCAGGTCCTGCGTTTCTCAGCCTCGACTTCCTCACCTCCAGCTCACAGGAATTCCGCTCCCTGTTGCCAAGGGAACTGCCCTCATGCGACCCCTGACCCGTGATGAAGGAACGCAATCGACTGATCTCCTCAGAGAGCTGGGCCTGCAGCTCCTGCAGAGGCAGAGAGACAGTAAGAGAGAGAGACAGGGGGAAGACTGCAGCTCTCCTGCTGGGAGCTGGATCACCCTGCGGCTCCCAGCTGGCAGCCCCACTGGAGCCCAGCAGTGTGAGCCTGGCCAGCACCTGGAAGGGAGACTCCTGGGAAAAACTAAGGTTGCTGCTGGAAGAGGTGTTAGTGGGACCAGTAGAAAAAACTAGAGGTGTTACCCCAGTGTCCTGGCCGAATTTCCCCTGGTCTTTACCCATCATGGCCTCCTAATCTCTGAACTGGCTTCTGAACCAGTGCTCAGATGGTGCCCAGCGACTGTGACAGTGCCCAGCAGATGGACCAGTGCCCAGATGGTCAGCCCGCTGGCCAGTCCCAGCCGGCCCTGTCCCCTGACCTGGTTCTCTCTCCTCAGCTGCTCCAGCTCCCTCTCCCTGCGGCTGATCTCTCGCTCCCGCTCCCCGCTGCTCTGCTCCGCCCGGTTCAGCTCCAGGCACTTCTGGGAATACCTCTCCGACAGGCTGTCCAGCTCCCGCCGCAGCGCCCCCACCTCCGACCTGGACAGGGAGAGAGCCACACGGGTGGGCAGGCGCCTGGTCCGAACCAGCGCCCTGCCTCAGTCTCACAACACAGTGTCACCCATCGCTGGCTCAGTCTCACAGTGCTGTAGTACAGTCTTACAGCACAGTATCTCCCATCACTGTCTCAGTATCAGTGCTGTAGTACAGTCTTACAGCACAGTATCACTCATCACTGTCTCAGTATCACAGTGCTGTAGTACAGTCTTACAGCACAGTATCACTCATCACTGTCTCAGTATCACAGTGCTGTAGTACAGTCTTACAGCACAGTACACACACAGCACAGTATCACTCATCACTGGCTCAGTATCACAGTGCTGCAGTACAGTATTACAGCACAGTATCACCCATCACTGTCTCAGTATCATTGTGCAGTAGTACAGTATTATAGCACAGTACACACACAGCACAGTATCACTCATCACTGTCTCAGTATCAGTGCTGTAGTACAGTCTTACAGCACAGTATCACTCATCACTGGCTCAGTATCACAGTGCTGTAGTACAGTCTTACAGCACAGTATCACCCACCGCTGTCTCAGTCTCACAGTGCTGTAGTACAGTATTACAGCACAGTGTCACCCATGAGAAATCACTGCACAGCCTTAATGCTTAGAATTATAAAGCATCTCACTTAAATGGTTACAGATCTAAAAGCCCTAATTTTCACTTGTGCTTTATGATTAGCGTAGCTGTTTTTGCTATAATCTGGACCCGATCCTCACCGACCCGAGTTCTGAATGCAGATCTCCAGCAGCTAGGGCAGCCCTGAGGTCTGACACAGACACTGACTGGTTTACCGTTCGACCTGTGGAGGAACTCACTGGTGCTGCGCCCTCAGAGCCTGCACGTCAGACCCCCCGCCTCCCAGCCTCCGGGTCCTGTCCACCTCCCTCTGCAGCTCGTCCTGGTGGGCCTTCCTCAGGGCGTCCATCGCTGAGGGACACAGGGGGACGGGAGAGTTATTCCACAGACACCGACACTGTCTGCTGTGCAGGTCACTGTGAGCACCATTAATGACTCAAGTGAGCCTCTGGGATCTGTACTGTGGTAAATACTCATCTGTTCGAGTGTGTGAGGGGTGCCTCTAGGGTCAGTATTAGGGTCTGTAGTAACGTCTGTGTGTTAGGGGTGTCTCTGGGGTCTGTATTAATGTCTGTGCATTAGGAGTGCCTCTAGGGTCAGTATTAGGGTCTGTAGTAACGTCTGTGTGTTAGGGGTGTCTCTGGGGTCTGTATTAATGTCTGTGCATTAGGAGTGCCTCTAGGGTCGGTATTAGGATCTGTAGTAACGTCTGTGTGTTAGGGGTGTCTCTGGGGTGTGTATTAATGTCTGTGCATTAGGAGTGCCTCTAGGGTCAGTATTAGGGTCTGTATACATCATGCACCTTGGGCAGTGGCATGAGTCTCCTCCTCCAGCAGCCGCTCCCTCTCCCCCTCCAGCTCTCTCTTCTCCCGGTCATGCCGCCTCTGCATCTCCTCCAGCGCCTGCCTGTGAGCGCGCTCCATGGCCTCCAGGCTCCGCGCACAGGGGCTGCCGGGGCCACAGCCCCCCGCCCCCCGCAGGCGGTCCAGCTGCTGCCTGAGAGACGCCACCTGAGAGGGTGCCGCAGGCAGGCGGGGATAATGGGTACAGAGTGACTGACTGGGCACTACAGCGCAACAGTGACACTGCGCAGAGAGACACTATGGCTGGAGGACGGGGAGCAGGAGGCAGAGGGACGCCAAGAGAGATTTAAACAGAGGAAATGCAGGGAGAGATAAAGCACAGGGAGAACTGACAATGCAGAAGAAGAAAAGAATTTTATAAAGATAAAAAAAGGCTTCCAATTCCAAAAAAAATGCGTGTGAGTGACTCACCTCTTTCTGCAGAGCCTCATTGGCCGGCTGCCCGGAGCGCGAGCCAATCAGAGGCACCGACCGCATCTCCCGGAGGGGGAGCCTCTCAAACTCCACCCACCGCTTCTCGATCTCCTCCTCCAATCGCTGCCTCTGCTCCGCAGTGGTGGGTGGGGCTCCACCCAGCGGCCCCGCCGCTTTCCGGGACAGAACAGCGTCCCATTGGCTGCTGGTGTTCGTTGCCTTGGACGCGGGGGCCGTCTGGAACCAGCGGCTTCTGTCCTCCAATCGCTGGGCCTGCTCCTTCCCCAGTCCCTCCCCCTCTTCTCCCTCGTTGGCCGGGGATGAAAGCCCCGCCCCTCCGAGGTCGGAGGCTGCGGTCACAGGAGCCAGCTCCACGTAGTCGAAGCGTCGGGGGGTCAGGGTGGGCGTGACCTCTGACCCCCCCTCCTGCTGGTAGCGCGTTGACCCACGGCGAGTCGCTGGGCGATCTCTTGAGAGGGAGTTTTCCTTATCGCTGCCGTTGTCTGTCAACCTAAGGTGGAGAGACCTCGTTAAACCTTACTGTCCCAAACAAATCTGTGCTACTGTGCGTCACTCCTGTGTGCTGCCCTGCCTGATCTTTGCAGCTCCAACACACAGAACCTGACAGCTTCTCCACGAGTTGGGATTCAAGTCCTAGTGTCTCACTCTAGGGTGGCACAGAGGCACAGGGGTCAGCATCACTGCCACGCAGAGCTGCGGCCCTGGGTTCAATTTCAGATCTGGGAGTGCTGTCTGTGTGGAGTTTGCATGTTCTCCCCGTGTTCGTGTGTGTTTCCTCTGGGTGCTCTGATCACAGTCCATGTGTGGGTTAACCAGCTTCTGGGAAAACTGGCCCTGCTGTGAGTATGTGTGTGTCTGTACGTCTCCTGTGACGGACTGGCCCCGGTGTGAGTGTGTGTCTGTGCGTGTCCTGTGATGGACTAGCCCCGGTGTGAGTGTGTGTCTGTGTGTGTCCTGTGATGGACTGGCCCCGGTGTGAGTGTGTGTCTGTGTGTCCCGTGATGGACTGGCCCCGGTGTGAGTGTGTGTCTGTGTGTCCCGTGATGGACTGGCCCCGGTGTGAGTGTGTGTCTGTGTGTGTCCCGTGATGGACTGGCCCCGGTGTGAGTGTGTGTCTGTGTGTGTCCTGTGATGGACTGGCCCCGGTGTGAGTGTGCGTCTGTGTGTGTCCTGTGATGCCTCCATGCCCAACACAACCCTGAATAACGACACACCGTGCCATGCGTTACTGCGACAGGCATGCCTGCGCACCAGGGCTACTGCACTCACTGGGTGACGTCAGGGGTGCTGGCCGGCCGCACGCTCTTCCTCAGAACCTCGATCCAGTTCCTCCTGATGCCCGAGGTCATGGCCGACAGAGTGAACACTGCTTCCCGGGTCTGACAGACAGACAGATTCCTCAGATACACACATGGACAGGGTCCCCAGCCAGATGCACAGACACACCGACACAGACAGAGGCGCTCGGGCAGACCGACAGGAGGCACAGACAGAGGCGCTCGGGCAGACCGACAGGAGGCACAGGCACAGTCAGAGGCGCTCGGGCAGACCGACAGGAGGCACAGGCACAGTCAGAGGCGCTCGGGCAGACCGACGGGAGGCACAGACAGAGGCGCTCGGGCAGACCGACAGGAGGCACAGACAGAGGCGCTCGGGCAGACCGACAGGAGGCACAGACAGAGGCGCTCGGGCAGACCGACAGGAGGCACAGGCACAGTCAGAGGCGCTCAGGCAGACCGACAGGAGGCACAGGCACAGTCAGAGGCGCTCAGGCAGACCGACAGGAGGCACAGGCACAGTCAGAGGCGCTCGGGCAGACCGACAGGAGGCACAGGCACAGTCAGAGGCGCTCGGGCAGACCGACAGGAGGCACAGTCAGAGGCGCTCGGGCAGACCGACAGGAGGCACAGACAGAGGCGCTCGGGCAGACCGACAGGAGGCACAGACAGAGGGGCTCGGGCAGACCGACAGGAGGCACAGACAGAGGCGCTCGGGCAGACCGACGGGAGGCACAGACAGAGGCGCTCGGGCAGACCGACGGGAGGCACAGACAGAGGCGCTCGGGCAGCCCGACGGGAGGCACAGACAGAGGCGCTCGGGCAGACCGACGGGAGGCACAGACACACCGACAGGGAGAGGGAGAGAGACAGGCTGCCCACAGCCTCACACTGACATGTATCTGAAACCCGTAATTCTTCTCCACGTTGAACTCGGACACGTCGACGCAGGAGCGCAGGTCAATCTCTCCGTCCAGGTCATCCTTCTGAGAGCGAGAGAGAGACGGGTCACACCCCGACCCCACAGCACACGGCGCCGCCTGCTCCTCCCTGCCGAGCTCCCAACATCCAGCATCCCGCCTCCGATGCACTGCTGACAGACCCCTCTCGAACCAGCGCCGCGTTAATCGGCTCGTGCGCGGTTAACGAGCTTCCCTACCGACCCTGCCGATGAACTGAAACCGCGCGACCGCGGGCGAAGGGTCGAGTCTCTGCTCACACCCGCAGAGAAACCAGGAGGGCGGCGAGCTGGACACGCTGGCCCGAACGCGACCCGCCAGGGGCCGGCCTGCTGGGGGCGCCGACAAGTCATCCAGCTAAATCTGGGCATCCGGCTCATTAAGAGGGAAATGAATTCAATCTTAAAACTGACCAAAGGGTCTCCTGCAAGGCTCCACCGATACATGCAATCGCCCTACGATCGCGGGTTCGAGGCTGGGTCCCGTCACTAGCCAACTGTGACGAGCAGTCCCCCAGTCCCAGTCGGCTGTGCCAGTGGAGACCCTGCAGCGCCCAGTAAATCCGGGCGTGGATCAGGCTGCTGTGCTGTGGGAATCTGGGCAGTCTGCCACCTCACCTCCTCTGCTCCTGAATCCCTGTAGTACTTCAGGCCAGCATCCGTCAGGACAAACCAGTGCTTCTTCCACTGCAGAGAGGGAAACCGGTCAGGACAGCACCCCCCACCGCTGACAACGCCCCCTCCCCACCAGCCAGCAAGACACACCCACTGACGCCCCCTCGGGGTCATCTACTCCATCACACCCACTGACACGCCCCCTAGGCCAGCCACTCCATCACACCCACTGACACGCCCCCTAGGTCAGCCAGCAAGACACACCCACTGACACGCCCCCTCGGGGTCAGCCACCCCGTCACACCCACTGACACCGCCCCCTCCCCCAGTAAACCAGCCAGCAGACCACACCCCCTAGGTCATACAGCAATCCACACCCACTAACACGCCCCCATATAGCAGACCACACCCACCAACATGACGCCACACCATACTGCAAGCCACACCCACTGACACGCCCCCATATAGCAGACCACACCCACCAACATGACGCCACACCATACTGCAAGCCACACCCACTGACACGCCCCCAGATAGCAGACCACACCCACCAACATGACCCCACGCCAGACAGCACGCCACACCCACCACCCCCAGGCCAGAGCAGCACACACACGGACTCCAGCGCAAGTTCTCCAGACTCCCTCCTAACCCGCAGTACCTCGCCATTCTCGTGCAGCTTCGACATCCAGCCCTTCTTGAAGTTGAGGAGATCGGGCTGCAGGGAGAGAGAAAGAAACAGCAGTCAGTCTCTGCCCTCCGAGGTCTTTATTTCCTGTGAAATACTGTCTAGGTTCTCCAGCCACGGACTGTCGATTTCTGGGCGATCATCAGCCATCCTGCAGGGACACCGGCATGAGAACAGAGCTGTGCGGGACACGATATTGTACGTCAGTCCTAGACGATGCAAAATAGATCAGTCAGGTGCCCAGTAGTGCCACAGTCCCAAACAGACCCCTGTCCCAGGACACAGGACCCCATCGCAATGGTCCTTCAAGTAGGAGCCCTGATTAAAACCCATGCTGCCCTGCTGCAACCTGAACAGCTCGGCCAACTGAGACCAGTGCAGCCCCACAGTGACCCCCGACCCCTGACCCCAGGGCGCAGCGGCGGCCGCCATGGGCGGAGGGAGGGGTCACAGGGTGGCGAAGCTGTGAAAAACAACAGGAAACACTCAGAAGCCGCACACCGCAGGGCTGGGGGGAGACAGAGGCAGAGACGAACACACTCCACACAGCCACAGGGGGCGGGCGGTCAATCGCAGTCAGCGCAAGGCCACGTGGTGAACGGTCAGCTCACGGAGGCCACAGGCAGACGGTCAGCCAGAGCAGCGCCAGGCCGCACACCGGTGGTCAGCCAGAGCCACGCAGGGCCACACTCAGACGGTCAGCTCGAGCCACGCAGGGCCACACTCAGACGGTCAGCTCGAGCCACGCAGGGCCACACTCAGACGGTCAGCTGGAACTGCTGGTCAGTAGGAGCAGGACCGTGCCCAGCTGTGATGGAGCTGCAGCAGAGCTACAGAGGGAGACGAGCAGGCAGAGGGAACAGCAGCAGCAGGGAGAGAGAGAGAGAGATCTGCAGGCAGAAAGAGGGAGAGAAGAGAGAAAAACAACTGAGCGGCAGAAAGAGAAGAAGAGAGGCGGAGTGAAAAAACAGAAGAGGAAGAGGAGAGAGGCACACACAGGGCCACCCACAGGGGCTTCAGCTGAGCAGACACCGCCTGCAGCACACATGAAGTACAATTAAGCACCCTCCTGTCTGTTCAATTAGCGGCCTTACAGCCAGTCTCCCCGGCGCGGACAGCGGGCACGGCCGGTCCGGAACCCGAACCCCGCCCGAGACCCGCTGCACGCCCACCCGACTTGCGCAACGCAAACACACACACACACACATACGCAAACACGGGACCGAGCAGAAACAGCGCGCTCAGAGTGACCTAGAGAACCGTGCGGGGGAATTTCCGCACGCACGAAAACGAAATCAATAAATCCTCACCGACGCCGACAACTGGGCTGTCAGGAATCCGGTCGGACCTGCCGCCGCGGCTCGACAGATCCCGGTTGTTGCACGACTTTCCAGAAATAATAATAAAAAAAGTTGTTTTTGCGGCAGAACTTACTGTCATGTTGGAGGAGAGGCAGGGCGAGAGCTGTGCGGGTACAGGCGCTCAGGTCCGCAGATCACTCCGGTAAGGGGCAGCCCTCTCTAACCAGTTAGCGAGTCGGACCGAGTCGTTTATTACCCGTCGGAACTCCAGAAATATTTCGATATCCTGTCGACACGGGCAGCGCACAGCACATCGTCTCGGCGGGCTCGCTGGATCGCAGTCGGAATCGCTACATGGCCCTGGGCAGCTCTGGGGTCCGGTTAAAACAGCCCGCCTCACACACACAACGAGTTTCTTAAAAAACCAGCCGTTATTAAAATAGAAACATTCCCGACTACTGCAAAACTTCTGCAGCGCCTTCCCACAGCCCTGGAGAGAGAGCGGGCGTCTCGCTTTCTGCGCGACTACTTCCTGGGCGTGTCCCCGGCCAATCAGCGGCCAGGGCCCGCTGCGCCGCCAGCCAATCAGCGGCCGGGGCTCGGCTGCGCCGCCTGCATTCGCGCAGAGGCAGCCTGCGCACCGGGGGGCGCAGACAACTCGCTTTGCTCCTGCCTGCAGCGTGGACATGCGCCGTCGCGGGGGATCGCGTCATACAGGTGGCATCCAGCGCAGATCGCTGCGGGCTGGGCAGGGAAGGGCCCGCAGGTCTGGCAGGAGTGCAGGCGCAGCGGCGGTGACCGTGCCGGACACGGAGCGTGGTTGCTCCCGCAACCTCCTGCGGGAGAGGTGTGTGGAGCAGAGCGGGCGGAAGCTGGATTCGTGTCACTCCGTACATGCCTGCCTCTCCTCCTGACCCCGGGAAGTATTTTATCAGCAGCCCTGGCGCTAGGACGCCGCAGACAAGCCCCGACAGGTCATAAATCCTAACAGATAGGCCAGCCGGCGAGTCGGCTCTCTCGCGTCGTGCTGCGATGGCTCCGTGTCAGCGCACAGAGACGTCATTCCCACGACCTGATCTGTCGTGCGGATCCTGGAGTGCAGTCAGAGCAGGTGGGGTGCCGTCTCGAAGTTTTCGGGGGGGACACTGCTTCTCTCTCTTCCAGGTACTGAACCTCTTCAGTCCTGAACGGCGCAGACTACCGTGGGACCCAACTCGAGTCCTCAGAGGTAACGGTGAAGACAACCCAGCTGAACTAACCGTCTGAACTAGCGGTGAAGCACGAACAAGAGGACATCGAGAGGAACTGTATGTGAAACTGGGAGCGGGAGGCACTTTTGTGTACACAGAGGGTGGTGGGAGCGTGGAACGAGCCTCCTGACCATGTTGTTGAAGCCCTTCCTCTAGCTTCTCTCGAGACACAGGTGGATAAGATCCTCGGATTAGTTAACTACTAGCTACGACAGGGACCAGACGGGCTGGGCGTCCCCTCTCGTTTGTAACAATTCTTACATAGTACGTCTCTGAATGAGAAATCACACCTGCGTCAGTTCCTGCTGTGTCTGAAAACTGCACCATGCAGAAGGCGAAGCAGCTCCCCTCTGCAAGCCACCCCTAATTTCTCACGAAACGGCTTTTAACGGCAGGTCAGCGTGGGGGAGTCCCCATCTGGTTCCGGCCCGCGGGCCTCAGCCAGAACCGAGAATCGGGACCTCAGCACGTGACACCAGTTCCCCCCCCCCACCCCCCGATTCTACAGCTGAAACAGACAACCGAAACTGTTTAACTGGGGTCCGGACCCCGAGAGAGACTATACCCCTCAGCCAGCCAGCTACTGGACCAGAACTGTTACACTGCTGTAGAAATGGCTGTGAATAAAATAATACTGGAATCGTGTTTAACAGGGATTTATAAAAATGAGCGACTGGGGATCGTGACGGAAAAGAGAAGCCCTTCTCCAGAGAGCCACAGCTGATGGATGGGACAGGTGTTTCTATCTGACTGAACCTGTACAGGGCTGAAGCTCTCCGTCTCGTTATCAAAGTGTTTTCAACCGTTCAGGCACATCATTTCTGCCCTCTGCTTCCCCCTAGCCAGTACGATCACGTCCTGTTATTGAAATCTGTCATCTCTGCCTTTAAAACCTGTGATACAGTGCCAGACAGCCTGTCACTGTAAATGACAGTCTGTTCCCATTGACGTATCTGATTAAATGAAGAACTGAATTACAAATACAGTAAAGAATCTGATTCCGATATGCAGGGGACATGTGCACAGTTAGTAAGTTTCTCTGCTTGTAGTCCACTTTCTGCTTGGCTTTATGTCACTTTTGTATTGTGTCTGTTCTGGTGGTAAGGGGAGTGTCCCACCTTGTCTCCCTGAGATTGCACTGGCTCCCTCTGGTGGTTGGAGGAGTAATGTTCAGGCCCCAGATCCCTTTGGCGTTTGTAGATGTAGCCATCGAGCTCTGTCTCCATCTGGTGGCTGGAGGAGTAACTGGCATCCAGTCTGCTGGGATGGTGTGATTTCTGTGGAAAGAGTAAGGAAAGATCAGAGAGTGGAGAAATAAATCTGGCTCAGTTGTATTCCTAGTATCATCCACTCAGTGCAGTTCTGTTTTTTAATGTACGGAAAGTGGTACCTGCCCACAGACAGATCAGAGAGACAGAGAGATTGTGAGCATTCAAGGCCAAGGAGAGACAGTCAGATACAGACAACTGCAGGTATAGACACTGAGAGTGAGACAAGAGCACACTGTGAGAGTGACATAGAGACAGGCCTGGCTGGTAGGTGGGTCCTGGTGAGAGTGCTGGTGTGATTTCCAGGAAGTGAGGTCATCTCTCTGGGGACTGCCAGGCCTCTGGGGAGAAGGGAGATGAGGCACATGTGACTGTGTTGCCTGCACTGTGCAGTGCTGTAACTGGATTGCCTGCACTGTGCAGTGCTGTAACTGTATTGCCTGCACTGTGCAGTGCTGTAACTGGATTGCCTGCACTGTGCAGTGCTGTAACTGTATTGCCTGCACTGTGCAGTGCTGTGCTGTAACTGTATTGCCTGCACTGTGCAGTGCTGTGCTGTAACTGTATTGCCTGCACTGTGCTGTGCTGTAACTGTATTGCCTGCACTGTGCAGTGCTGTGCTGTAACTGTATTGCCTGCACTGTGCTGTGCTGTAACTGTATTGCCTGCACTGTGCAGTGCTGTGCTGTAACTGTATTGCCTGCACTGTGCTGTGCTGTGCTGTAACTGTATTGCCTGCACTGTGCTGTGCTGTAACTGTATTGCCTGCACTGTGCAGTGCTGTGCTGTAACTGTATTGCTTGCACTGTGCAGTGCTGTGCTGTAACTGTATTGCCTGCACTGTGCTGTGCTGTAACTGTATTGCCTGCACTGTGCAGTGCTGTAACTGTATTGCCTGCACTGTGCTGTGCTGTGCTGTAACTGTATTGCCTGCACTGTGCAGTGCTGTGCTGTAACTGTATTGCCTGCACTGTGCAGTGCTGTGCTGTAACTGTATTGCCTGCACTGTGCTGTGCTGTACTCCCTGTTACTCCAGCTGCACAGTGATGATTACGTACCGGCGTGTACAGCGAGGAGGTGGACTGGGCTCGTGACAGCGCTCCCCCCTCTCCTCCTCTCCACGCTCGACTGGCGAACTCGCCGGACGACTCCCACTCCCGAAACATGTCCACCATCGGTGAGCGCCTGAGAGACGGGGGAATTGGTGAGGGGGGCCACACACGGGCTGTGCTTCTGCAACGGCAGGGCTCCCACAGACGCAGCCCTACCCGCCCACCCCTCTTGACCTACCTCCCACCTCCCTCCCGGCCCCTACCTGCGCTCGTACCCAAAGAGTCTGCCCACGTCTTCTCTCCCGGGGCTGTGGGCTCGATCCCGCGCGCCCCGCCCCCCCTCCACGTCCGGCTGCGCGATGCGCTTCGCCCTGGGGATGTCGGCGATCTGGGCGTACTCCCCCCTGCGCGCGAACCCCGACCCGGAAGAGATCGCGCTGGATTCCGACTCCAGGGAGCTCTGCGACGAGCTGAGCCTCCCGCCCGCCCCCCGCAAGGGGGAGGGGCTCCTGCGGCCGGGGGAGGGGCTGCGAGGCTCCAGGCCACGCCCCCGCCCGCTCGCGGCGCTCCTGCTGGTGTGCTCTGAAGCAGGCCCCGCCCTCATGGAGGACGTGCGAGGTCTGAGCGAATCAGAGGAGGGGGTGCGCCGGAGGGCCCTTGAGTCCCACGGAGAGGAGGAGGAGCCCGTGGGCTCAGGCTCCCGAGCAGAGAGGGAGGAGCTGCGCCACTGAGGGGAGGGGCTTGCCTCTGGCCTGGCCTCCTTATTGGTTGCCTTCCTCAGGAAGGAGGGATGAGGGGGCTCGTACGACTGTCTGCCGGAGGAGGAGCTGTGGGAAGGCCGGCTAGTGGGCTCACTTTTCCTCAGAGAACTCTTCAAGTGCGCGATAGGGGAAACAGTCGGGGCCTTGGGGTCAGGAGCGGATTTCAGGTTTTTCCGCGAGGTCCCGCTGCTGGAGTCCAAGTTCTTCCCGTAGGAGCCCTGGGACCGGCCTCGCTGATCTTCTCCCCACCTCCCGGAGGAGCTCGGGCTGTCGAAGCCGCGCCGCAGGGAAGAGGAAGTCAGGGGCTCGGCCTGCTTGAAGGGGGAGGGGCTCTGGGGGCCGGGGGCGCGGCTTTGAGCGTCAAAGTTCCGGCGGTGGGAGGGGCCGTCAAATTCTGATTGCCGATAGGTGCTGTGGGCCTTGGGGGTGGTGCTGTCGTGGTACCGCCTCTGGGAGAGGCCCAGAGATTCGGCCTGCCGGAAGGGGGAGGGGCTCACGGGGCGGGGGGCGGGGCCTTGGCTGTCGCAGGCCCGCCTGTGGGCGGGGCCAGCTGGCTCGGCCGGCGGGGTGCGGCCGGTGGAGTTGAGGCCCTGGGCCCGGGACTCAGAGGTGCGGCGCTGGGAAGGCAGTCCGAGGTCCGGGTTCCGGAAGGGAATGGAGGCCTTGGGGTCGGGGCTGCGATTGCTCGGGAGAGCCCTGCCCGTCTCCGAGTACCGCTTCGGCGCGGGGCCGGGGGTCTCCCGGGGTGATGGCAGCGAGGGGCGCCTGGCGAGGGACAGGTAGCTACTCTCGCCTCGAGGCTGGGCTCTGGACACTGCGGAGCGGTCAGACAGGAACTGCACTGAGCCTGAGGGGCAGAGAGAAGAGTTACAATAGCCGCCCACTGACTGGACACTACAGCACATGAACACGACAGATATTTACGGCACAGAGAGAAAACTATCCATCGGTCGGTCAGACCTGTGTGTCTGCTGCCCCTGCCTTCCTCCAGCCAGGCGCGGGGACCTGGGCGCTGAGGTGGGGGCCCCAGTCTGGTCATGCTGTCAGGATTCAAGCTCTGATCCTCATGGAGCAGCTCCTCCTCCGGGCTGAGCTGGGAATACTGGGAATATTCACAGTGGTTCTGATCCTCAGCACTGCGGGGACAGAGGGCTGGTTAAAATAGACTGACTGACTGGACACACATTGCATTAACACACCTTTCAAAAGAGGAGTTAATACAGACACACCGACTGGACACTACAGGACCTAACTACTACACCTCTTAGTGAGAGATTAATGTGTGAATCAATCAAATATAAGGTTTATTACAGTATGACATAACACTCTTGCATATACTATCACACAAGGTCTCTAGACTCACACACACAGACACAGTATTACCTGTGAGTGCTCTCCTGGTCTTCAGCACAGATATACAGCTCACAGTCGGGGGTCAGAATACACAGGGACCTCCCCTCATTCTCCAGCCCATCTCCTGTGATATCACAATACTCGCTCCCCGCAGACGGCCTATCAGAGTCCACCTGCAGGGCAGAACATCAGACAACCGGCCAATCACAACCCATCCACCTCCCCCCAACACAAAATCACCCCCAGCTGAAACCGAAGGGACCCTGATCCCCAACACTCACAGCTCGGGTCTTGTCTGAGCTCAGTCCAGTTTCTCTTCCTGGCTTGGAAACGAGATACCGTACATGACTGGAGCTGGTGAGAGGCAGAGGAGAGTGGTTCCCAGGTACAGTGCAGACTGTTACACTGTCACACAGCACACCCTCTCACTAAGCCACACACAGTCACAGCAGCACAGCAAGCTGCTGCGTACCCTACAACTGAGCCTGATCGTACCCTACAACTGAGCCTGATCGTACCCTACAACTGAGCCTGATCGTACCCTACAGCTGAGCCTGATCGTACCTACAACTGAGCCTGATCGTACCCTACAACTGAGCCTGATCGTACCCTACAGCTGAGCCTGATCGTACCCTACAGCTGAGCCTGATCGTACCTACAACTGAGCCTGATCGTACCTACAACTGAGCCTGATCGTACCCTACAGCTGAGCCTGATCGTACCCTACAGCTGAGCCTGATCGTACCTACAACTGAGCCTGATCGTACCCTACAGCTGAGCCTGATCGTACCCTACAGCTGAGCCTGATCGTACCCTACAACTGAGCCTGATCGTACCCTACAACTGAGCCTTGATCGTACCTACAACTGAGCCTGATCGTACCTACAACTGAGCCTGATTGTACCCTACAACTGAGCCTGATCGTACCTACAACTGAGCCTGATCGTACCCTACAACTGAGCCTGATTGTACCCTACAACTGAGCCTGATCGTACCTACAACTGAGCCTGATCGTACCCTACAACTGAGCCTGATCGTACCTACAACTGAGCCTGATCGTACCCTACAGCTGAGCCTGATCGTACCCTACAACTGAGCCTGATCGTACCCTACAACTGAGCCTGATTGTACCCTACAACTAAGCCTGAACAAACCCTACAACTGAGCCTGATCGTACCTACAACTGAGCCTGATCGTACCCTACAGCTGAGCCTGATCGTACCCTACAACTGAGCCTGATTGTACCCTACAACTGAGCCTGATCGTACCCTACAGCTGAGCCTGATCGTACCCTACAACTGAGCCTGATCGTACCCTACAACTGAGCCTGATTGTACCCTACAACTAAGCCTGAACAAACCCTACAACTGAGCCTGATCGTACCTACAACTGAGCCTGATCGTACCCTACAGCTGAGCCTGATCGTACCCTACAACTGAGCCTGATTGTACCCTACAACTGAGCCTGATTGTACCCTACAACTGAGCCAGATCGTACCCTACAACTGAGCCTGATCGTACCACCCACCCTAGACACTACTTTGCACCCCAAAACTGAACCCAGCCCCCACCCTAGACACTACTCTGCACCCTAAAACTGAGCCTTGCTCCCACAATAACTCAGACACACACAGAGCAGTGTGTCATAGACAGCCCGTTTACTCACACACTCACAAACACGCACACACACACACAATCACACACCCCCCCCGGACTGGCCCCTCTCCCCTGTCCCCCACAGTCCCGCTGGAGACCCCGAGACGAGACCCCAGCTCCCCCTGTCTGCAGCTCTCCTGCTGGCTCTGGCTTCCTGTTTCTCTGCTGTAACCCAACCGCCCCTGGGCTGTGCTCATGATTATTTTATCTCTCCGCTCTTTTCTGTGAGGAAACATCTCCCTGCCTCCCTCCTCGCACGTTTCCAATGACATCATCAGTACAGCCCGAGCCCAGCCCAAATCCAGGCTCTCCATCATCATCATTATCATCACTCCTGAACAGACACTCAGTCTGTAACAACACGTCTGCACCTCTGTGTCCTGCAGTCAGGGGGACAGTGGGGTTACAGACAGAGACTGGACACAGGAGCTGGAGAGAGGATAGAGTCACCCAGATCCCCCCACTGACACCCTTCATCATCATCATCATCATCATCATCATCATCATCACTTCTGAACAGACACTCAGTCTGTAACAACACGTCTGCACCTCTGTGTCCTGTGTCAGGGTGACAGTGGGGTTACAGACAGAGACTGGACACTGGAGCTGGAGAGAGGATAGAGTCACCCAGAGCCTCCGATAAGAACAATCCATATATTTCATACAGAAAGAAAGAAACAAACGAAAGCAGTTGGAACTGAAGGCAGAATGAGTGTTGCTCAGTCCCGCAGGGGGACGGAGTTACTCTACTCACAGAATTCACCTGCGGCTCCCAGCTGTTTCTGCTCCTGCTTCTCGCACTGGGGTGTCTGTGTGGACCTGACCTGCTCGGTGAGCCGTGCGTGCTGGCACTCTGTATCGGGTTACTGCTGCTCCCCAGAGGAGTGTAAACGATCCCCTGTGTGTAATTACTTAGCCTCTCTGGACCCTCCCTGCCCAGGGCTTGACGTGACCATGCAGACGGGCTGCTCAGCCCAGAGTCTGCCTCGGGTGCCTGGACACACGGCCAGACCTGAGTGTCTCTCTGTGTTGTGTGTCTGTGCACTCGCTCTCCCACTGTCTCTCACTGACCCGGCTGTCTGTGTGCTCTGTCCTGCTCTGTGGGTCTAAACCTGTCAACCAGCCTGCTGTGAGTGTCTGCCTGTCCTCAGCACGGTGTGTCTTAATCATCTGTCTGCCTGTCCTCAGCACGGTGTGTCTTAATCATCTGTCTGCCTGTCCTCAGCACGGTGTGTCTTAATCATCCGTCTGTCTGTCCTCAGCACAGTGTGTCTTAATCATCTGTCTGTCTGTCCTCAGCACAGTGTGTCTTAATCATCTGTCTGTCTGGCTGTCCTCAGCACGGTGTGTCTTAATCATCTGTCTGTCTGTCTGTCCTCAGCACGGTGTGTCTTAATCATCTGTCTGTCTGTCTGTCCTCAGCACGGTGTGTCTTAATCATCTGTCTGTCTGTCCTCAGCACGGTGTGTCTTAATCATCTGTCTGTCTGTCCTCAGCACGGTGTGTCTTAATCATCTGTCTGTCTGTCCTCAGCACGGTGTGTCTTAATCATCTGTCTGTCTGTCCTCAGCATGGTGTGTCTTAATCATCTGTCTGTCTGTCTGTCCTCAGCACGGTGTGTCTTAATCATCTGTCTGTCTGTCCTCAGCACGGTGTGTCTTTGGTCTGTCAGTGACTCCAGCACGCCTGTCTCCCTGTCTCTCTGTCCAGACCTGACTGTACCCGTCTCTCACCTGAGCGAGGTGGGGGTGCAGGTCCCGGGGTCGCAGGCAGTTGAGGCAGCGGCTGGGGTCGAAGATGTTGGCCTCGAACCTGCGACAGTACAGGTCCTCAGACACAGGGATCATGGTGGAGGCGTCTGCGTGCACACGAGAGCGCACAGCTGGAGTGGAGCTTCCTCACAGCCTCACAGCACCATGTCCAGACAGCCGCAGCGCTGGGAGAAATGAGGAAAACACTTGATGGGAGGAAAGCTCTGCATGTCTTCATGGTCTCCTGCTCTGTAAGGTTCATGTACAGGTGAAGATCAGTCAGTTTTATGTAACTATTCTGTCATAGGGGGCGGAGCGGTGGCTCTGTGGCTCAGGATCTGTGTCTGTGACTGGAAGGTTGCCGGTTCAAATCCCGCGGCCGGCAGAGGAATCCTACTCCGTTGGGCCCCTGAGCAAGGCCCTTCACCCCAGCTGCTCCAGGGGTGCTGTACAATGGCTGACCTGCGCTCTGACCCCCAGCTTCTCTCCCTGTCTGTGTGTCTCACGGAGAGCAAGCTGGGGTCTGTGAAAAGACAAACTCCTAATACAAGAAATTGTAAATTGTATAGGGCCAATAAAGTGATCTCTCTATCTTCCAAACGTGCTGGACTGGACTTATAAATTATCACAAATTAAACAGATGGTTTCTTAAAATACGTCATTAAGAGATCATCCATCCATTGTCTGACTGTTTCTTCCACTATCCCAGCGAGCAACAGGCACAAGGCAGGAGACACCCTGGACAGGACACACACTCACACACCCTGCCAGTCCATCACAGGACACACTCACACCAGGGCCAGTTTTCCCAAAGCCAGCAAACCTTCCAGCTTGTTATTGACCCACGCAAGTGTGGGGAGAACATGCAGACTCCACACAGACAGCAACTGAACCAAGGGCTCTAGTGCTGCCCATTAAGAGCTCAGCTGGAACAGAAATCTGAACAAATCACTAGTACAGAGTTCCCCACCTTCAGAAACAGATGTCCGATCAATAACTTAGAGACGTCCTCTGCTCTGACATACTGTGAGACAGCAGAACCACACACACACTATACCGTACAGGAGCCCGAACTGATCCACAGTACTGATGATTCAAAATATCAGACCCAGACTTCACCCCCTTACAGCAAACAGCAGTACAATTCTTTATAACTCGCTATAGTTAGGTCCAGCTGAATTTCTACCTCGGGATAAGTAAATATGACTTATTTTTATGACGCATACCGACGTCAGACGTACAAAGTTAAATACTGAACACGAAACAATGTTGCATTCGCTCGCAATTAATAACGGTCTGAAAAGATCTCCATCTAGAAAGAGTCAATATTTGTAGAAATGCTATATATTTCTTTCTCATTACAGGCAAAGAAAAGTAATATTTTGACATCAACTTGCCTGCCGGATCTCCGCAGTTCTTATTGATCACAAATTGCACAAATTTCCATCGGGAGAGTGAACGCAGCTCTGGTCACCAAGACACGCCCCCGCTCTCCGTTCATTGGCTCATGTTTCCCAATCTGAGATCCAATTGGCGCTTTCTTCAGCAGCTGGCGTCCGAGAGCAACAGGTGAGGAAACCGCCACGCTTTGTCCGCCATTTTGGCTCCGCCGAACGCTTATTCCAGAAGACGCGCAGACGCAGCGGGCGGAGCCGCAATGACAGCAGTTTCTTCCTATTTAAACAAATATTGAATTTCACCGGCTTGTGAAAGCGAATCGAGAGCTGGTGTCCAGCTGTCACTGGTCGGTTCAGGTGATTAGCAGTTGTTTTAATACATTTTTAAATTGTGGCGTTTGAACTGGCTGCAGCTCCCGAAGCTTCACAAATGTATTTATTTTATACAAACGGGTCTGATCAACTGAAATAAAGTTTACAGTCTCATAAAGTTCACCTTTAACATATTTAAACACATTTGCGTAAGGACACAGCATTGAGGCGATCTCATGAGGATTTAAGATGGTTACAACCTCAGCGCAAATGGAATGACACAGCGCGGTAGCACGAAATTTACTCCATCAACCCAGAAACCGGTAAAAAACGGACGATAGATGCGCCTGCAAGTACTGGCAGGCGCCACAAGAGGGCCACAAAAACCGCGCCACCCGCCTGAGCTCAGCTGTACCCCCTCGAAGAGCCCCGGTGCTGGCTGTCGGTGCAGGTACAGTTCTTGCGTTTGAATGTTTTTTACTGCATTATGCACCCTGATCTCTCTCACAGCCCCATCAGCCTGAATGTCACCTGGACTGGATTTGCAGTTTCCTACCAACTCCACAGTCCCCTGTGAGGCCCAGAGGCTGTGGTGTGGTGTGGTCTGGTCTGGTCTGGTAGACAGGGGTACAGACAGGTCCTGGGTTGAACTATTGGCCCAAGTTGCTGTGACCTCAGTTGCAGACTCTCCAGCGGGTCTGGCCTTTTCCTGTCTTCTCCAGAACCCGTCACTTTCAGGCTCCGGTCCCTCTCGGCTCAGAAGGCACACAGCCAACTCCGAACGAGACACTTGTACTTCAGGGGTTGTTCAACTTGATGCTTTTTTATTTTGCATTTTTACAGCTTATTGTACAAAACCAGAAACATTTTATATACACACCCACCAGGCCATCACTGACCCTTGACACACACAGGACAGTCACACTGACGCCTGACACACACACACACTGGACAGTCACTGATCCCTGACACACACACACACACTGGACAGTCACACTGATGCTTGACACACACACACACTGGACAGTCACACTGATGCTTGACACACACACACACACTGGACAGTCACTGATCCCTGTCCCACACACACTGGATGGTCCAGCTCCTTCACAGTGTTGTTGTCTGCAGAAGCAGGACCATGTGACCCTGAGACTCCAGCTGTATGAACACACACCTCCACGCACTCCAGATTCCAGCCAGACCTCTGCACCTCACCCCCACCCTGCCCAGGCCCAGCCCCGGGCTCTCAGTCCTTCTGCTGGTACCGTCTCCCGGTCCGCTGGCGGCGCTGCTTCTTGCTGGTCCGGCCCAGTCTGAGCTTCTGGGTGGCTCCTCCCCCCTTCCTGTCAATCACCCTGCCCCGGCCCACCCCTTCCTTCCCCTTCCTTTTGTCCCACCCCTTCTTCTTCTTGGTCTTGGTGTGGGCGTGGAGAGAGGCGGTGAGGGAGGACAGCCTGAGGGAGAGAGGAAGAGGGGCACAGGAGGTCAAAGAGAGGGAGTATACAGGCCCTAGAGACACACCCCAAACACGGAGATTAATACAGACCCTAGAGACACACCCCAAACACAGAGATAAACACAGACCCTAGAGACACACCCCAAACACGGAGATTAATACAGACCCTAATACAGGCCCTAGAGACACTCCTAACAGAGAGATAACTGAAGACCTGCATAAAGACCACAGAGATGCATAAGTCTGAACGCAGATCCCAGAAACACCTCTAACACAGAGACAGAAAGAGATTGCACAATTACTTTTTGGACATGATCGGATCCCCAGCTTTCTTGGGTAGTGCTCTGCTGTTCTTCTCTTCTTCCTCTTCCTCACTCTCTCCACCCTTCTCCTCCTCACTCTCCTCTGTGACCTGTGGAAGACAGACCAGAATCACGCCAAGAGTGAGACCTTCCCAAAACCCCAAATCAATTTAAAAAAAAACATAAAAAGGAAAATATACGACCCATCAAGCAAACATTGGCTGACCCCCTTACATGCTTACAAAGTAATGAGCCAATAAACAGCTCTGACAATGAGAAAGTCCCAAACTGGACGCACCTGATTGGTCTCCAAGCCTAAGAGGCGGGCCCCGGAGAGGTCAAGGTCGCTGATTGTCGTCACGGTGACTGTGTGATTGGGGTGATCGTACTGGACAGACTCTGTCTTCCCTGTGACCAGCTCCTCCAACTCATCTGCCTCCTCTAGACACAGAGACGTAGAGATGGACAGTGAGAGAGGACATACAGTGTAAAGAAAACACAAAACAACAACAGCACGGCGTCGGGCAGTCAGGGTGTCACACAGGCAGTCAGGGCGTCACACAGTGTGTCGGGCAGTCAGGGTGTCACACAGGCAGTGTGTCGGGCGGTCAGGGTGTCACACAGGCAGTCAGGGTGTCACACAGGCAGTGTGTCGGGCAGTCAGGGTGTCACACAGGCAGTGTGTCGGGCAGTCAGGGTGTCGCACAGGCAGTGTGTCTGGTCTCTCACCCAGGGCCTCCTTTCTCTCTTTCAACATCTTCAGGTACTCCTTGTGTCTCTGCAATAGAAGCAGGAGAGATCCAGTGAGACAGGAATCTGTCAGAACGTTTTTACCCCACTCAACATCTGTCTCCCAGCCCCGCAGTCTCACTCTCTCTCACCTGTCTGTTTCACCCCTCTCTCCCATGACACTCAGCAGTCTGTCCCGCTGTCACCTGTCTCTCTCCCTCGCTCACCCGCCTGTCTCTCTCTCCCTCGCTCACCCGCCTGTCTCACTCACCTCCTCTCTCACTTTGCGCTGCTCCTCCTTCAGCTTCTGCTTGATCTCCTCCACAGCCACCTTGCGCCTCTCCAGCTTCCTCTTGTGGAAGCCGGTCAGGTAGTCGCTGTCAGAGAGAAGCGCAGGCAGGGTCACCAGACCGCTGGGTCACGGGGAGAGACCCACCCACGGGCGCACACTGCTGAGCCCAGCCCAACCCCCAGAGCCCCAGAGAATGGGGAAGACCATGCAAACTCCACACAGACCCCTGAGCTGTGGAGCAGGGCTAGCCAGCACTGTGGACAGTGGAGGCCAGCACAACCCGTGAGCCTGCACTGCCACGACACCATCACGCACGGATTTAGATCTCCCGGACACACGCTGAGCACTCACGGACTGATAGAGACAGACCAGCACTTTTTAAGTGTAAAACTTCCTTTCCTGTGGTTTATTCGACATCACGTTAGCCCGCGGGGGGCGGGGGGAGGGGACAAACTATCTCAGCTCTCCAGTCTCCGAACTCTGTCCCTCCCGGGTCACTCACTGCCTGTCCTTCTCGTTGAAAGTCACCAAGGTCTTGCGCTCCCGTCTCTTGGCTCCGGGTCCGAGCTTCTTCTTTTTCGCCATGGCACCCCAGTCCCCAGACCACACGTGTGCGAGTGTTGTTACTGCACCGACTTCCTGTTGAGCGCCGGTGTGCAGCAGCGATCTGCGTCCGGCCGGGAAACCCGCTGCGCCGCACTGCGGTTCCGAGTGCACGGGGCGTTCCAGCCGCCGCTACGCGCGCACGCATCTCTGTAAACCTTTACAGAAATACATTTTACACATTTCTCGTTGCTTTTGTATCTGTTCTATTCAAGTTAAAATATTCCTTCAAAATAGATTTTCACCGTTTTGCTAGTCATCATGCTGCATCTTTATGAAAACCGTTAACCATTAAAAACGTCAACTTTCTTGGAAGCAAATATTTTCCAAAAAATAATAGAGCCTCCCAGAAAGATTCCACAGCGACAGACGAGGAACTTTACCGCTGGAAACGCCTGTAGCCGGACAGTTTTTCTTGCCCGGCACAAAAAAAACAACTATAAACATGACGTCATCGGCTTCTAGCGGGTGTGTGACGCTCATGACCGATCGATCATTTTATCAAAGCACGCGTTCATCAGACGTCATGATGATCATAATCAAATATTTTCAAAAGCAATCACTTCCAAACACGTCAGGAACTAAAGGCAGTAGAAATGCTGCATATAATTCAGAGGTGAAACTGTAGATTGTATATCATTATTTTTAAGGAACAAGTAATAGGTTTATTCCATGCTGAAAAGAGATGAAAGAGAACACAACGTTTCGGCCGTGGAGCCTTCTCCAGGTGTGAGAGAGACAGGGCAGTAGGCAAAGGTAAAGTAGCAGGAGAACAAAGGCTGGGAGAGAGGAGGAGCGAGAGGCGGGAGCAGGGGACAGACAGAGAGGCCAGTCAAAAGGTGTGGAATCAGGACAGGTGTAGACAGGTGTGAAATGAAACCTACAATGAATAGAGAGAATGTAGAAGAGTAGTCTGTCGTTGAGAGAAGAGGGAAGGTGAGATCCTAGCTGCAGGATAATTTTAGTTTCTGTGGTCTTTCTGATGTAGGAGTTAGGAAATCTTTGAGAACACAGACGGAGAGATTAGAGTGGTCGTGGCCTTCAGAGGTGAAATGAGAACAATAGCCTCGGAGAGATCTTTAATCTTCACAGCCCTGACGTGTTATTTTCAGCAGGAATAAACCTATTACTCTTTCCTTTGCAGCCTACGCATGCTGACGCAGCTCCCCACCTGATATAATTATTTTTAGCCTACCATCAAAGTCACAGTCGTGCTCTAACTAGGATTACCTACCTGCGACCTGAGGCGTATCATGAACCTTTGACCCTTTGGGATCAGTTGACCCGAAATGGGTTGGGATTTCAGCCGGCCCCTGATGTCACCCGAGCATCAGCAGTTAAACTGATGCACGAAAACCTGTGATCAGTAATGGCGACTCCAGTACAAGTGCTGAGATTACGACGGTGAATTACCAAACGAAATTAACAACTCCAGAGAGGGGAAGAGCAGCAGACAGGTCTTAACACGTGGTAAACTGTGGAAAAAGCCAACTGCTTGTTATTTTCTATCACACACACACACCCTTTTTTTAAAAACAGCTTCCTGATCATTGTATTTCTCACCTTTACTAATAACAGAGAGAAGTGCAGGACACTGCCATCCAATCTTTTTAAAACAGCAGAAGGGTGCAACAGATACACACAGGCACACAGCGGCTTTAGTTTCGTCTTTTATTTAAAAAAAAAAAAAACACCCCAGATGAGAGACAATCGGGAATATGACCAGAGCAAGGGAGCTGAGAGGATTTTACAGGGTTTCCAGCTCTTCCGAGACTCCGGAAAGACACTTTTCCAGTTCACAACCTGCCCTTTTTAAAACAGGGGCTCCCCTGTGCTCCTCTCTGGTGCCCCCTGCGGAGCGGGAAAGGCAGGGCCCCAGGGCCTGAAAGCAGCCCACCGCCCCTAGAGCACCCCCCCCTGCCCACTCACAACTTCACACCTGCAAGAGGGCGGAATTACTGTCCGTTACTGATGGAAATTACAGACAGACACTTCCCTTTACACACTGGACACACTGTCAGCACTGGCGGCTGTTCTTTTGCAAAGCAGAAACGTAAGATACCGGTTTTTATTACGGAAAATAAAAGCAACCGTGATGACTTAAAAAGCCTGAAGGCGGATCTCCGGATCCTTTCCCCTTTTTCAGTTCAAAAATAAATCCCTACATTGTTCGTTTTCAAAATACAAATAAAAACACGAGACAAGACCACACACACACACACAAGAAACATAACCTTTGGCGCTTTCCGAAAGGCCTGCGTACGGACAGGTGACGACGAACAAAACTCATTTTAATAATAATAATAATAATAATAATAATAATAACAATAATAATATTCGATACAATGACAAACATAATCCAGAAGGCGCCCGAGAAACGATACAAATGAAAGTGAGAATTCAACAGCTCCCCACCGTTCTGCACTAGCGGCAGCAGGGACGATCTACACCCGGGGGTGCTGCTCTGGCGCCTGGGCCTCGGTCACCTGCAGAGACGCCCCCCGCTCTGGCTGGGGGAGACGGGGTGCGCTGGAAGGCCGTGGTACAGGGGCTCCTCTACTGGCCTGTGGTATCTACAGGGAACCTGCACCGCCCCGGAGCCACGGCTCCAGACCCCGGCAGCCGCACTATCCTCCTGCAGAGCTGCCCCCCCGCCCAGGGGCTGCTGCGCTCTGCGCTCCGTGACGAGGGTACTGTGCCTGGCAGGGACTGGACCCCGACTCCGAGGTGCCGTCCTGTTCCACAGCCCGCGGGCCCGGAGCGGTCTGGGATTTCACTGGGCGGCGGGGGGCGGGCGAGGGCTGGTCCTCGGGAGGAGAGGACACACTCCGGGCCCTTCCCCAGCGGGCCGCGCGGTGCAGCGTAGCGGGGCTGGAGGGGGCGCCTCCGCAGGAGCGCAGGCCGGGGCGCTAGGAGGCCGCGATGGTGGTGCCTCCGCTCAGCCGCAGCAGGATCTGCTGGCAGTCCTGCAGCGAGCGCCGGTCGCCCACGCGCTCCAGCGTCCTCTTGGCCTCGGCCAGCAGGCGGTCGCGGTGCCCGGGGGGCGTGAGCAGGGGCAGGGGCAGGTGGCGGCAGGCCAGCAGGATGGCGTGGGCTCTCTCCCTCTCCCCCAGGACACACTCGCCCTCGCCTGAGAGAGACGGACACGGGTTCGGTCACGGCCACTGCTACAGCACGCGCTTCTGCTCTCTGCAGTGTGCAGTGTGCGTGTGTCTCTGCAGTGTGCAGTGTGTCTCTGCAGTGTGCAGTGTGCAGTGTGCAGTGTGCACGTGTCTCTGCAGTGCGCAGTGTGCAGTGTGTCTCTGCAGTGTGTCTCTGCAGTGTGCAGTGTGCAGTGTGCAGTGTGTCTCTGGAGTGTGCGGTGTGCAGTGTGTCTCTGCAGTGTGCGGTGTGCGTGTGTCTCTGCAGTGTGTCTCTGCAGTGTGCAGTGTGCAGTGTGCAGTGTGTCTCTGCAGTGTGCAGTGTGCAGTGTGCAGTGTGTCTCTGCAGTGTGCAGTGTGCAGTGTGCAGTGTGCAGTGTGCAGTGTGCAGTGTGCAGTGTGCAGTGTGCAGTGTGCAGTGCCGTTACCTGCCGCACTGCCCTGCACGTTGCTCCTCCTCCTCAGGCTGTGCTCCAGGAGCTGGTGGGTGCGAGTGGGACTGGCCCCGGCCATCAGCCGCACCGTCGTCTCGTGGAGGAACAGCTGGACAGGACACACACACACACAGAGAGAGACACTGTCAACACGGCTGCAGCTTCACATCCCACCTACAGCAACTGAGTCTGCTTCTGACTTCAGAGCTACGGCCACATCACCCCGATACAGTCCCTGCTGATAATCACAGCCCCGCAGAGAAAAACGATCAACCGGTCTATCGCTGCGAAGAGTACAATCAGAAACACATCTGAGCTGCCTGCAGAGCGAGCTCGACGGAGCCGGAAGGGATCCCTCTTCTGCAGATGAAGAGGAAGAGCAGGACGGCGGCAGGCGGGATGCTGACCTTGTGCTGGGCCTGGCGGCAGCAGTGGCCCAGCCTGCGCAGGGCGCTCAGGTCCCTCTGGAAGCCGGCCAGCTGCGCCCCGGGGGCGGGGCCCGACTCCCCGCTGGCTCCGCCTCCTCGCTGCCACAGACTGGTCCTCAGGGTCAGCAGGAGGTCACACACCAGGAGCTCCACCCCCTAGGACAGGGCCAGCCAGAGAGGGAATCATTACGGGTACGGGCACTCCTGATTCGACACCCGCGAGCTTTTCATTACTTGACGGAGCGTGTCCGAGTCTTGTACCCCCACTGGCCGGGGTCACAGGTCAAGTGTCCATCATCAGACCCCCAATCTACCAGCTGTCAGGCTGCATGATGAGACCCCCCCCCAGACCCAGACCCACACAAAGTAAAGGAGTTCTCAGGGCCTCACTGGGACAGTGGCCTCTATTCTCTACCTTGAACGTGCGACAAGAAGAAATGCAGCACAGTCTTCTGTGATCAGAAAGCACTCCCAGGGCTTCTTGTACCCAGAGAGCGGCGCGTGACAGGGGTGTATGTGGACTGTGTCTGGAGGAGGGGCTCTGCACTTGACACGTGTGGGTATCCCAGGGGCCAGAGCGGCCACACTGAATAGATCTTCAGGGGGGGGGCTCGGTATGTGGCGCCTGTTGCCGGACTGCGTCGGGGGGCGCCGTGTGGAGCACGTGGAGATGCGGAGGGCCTCTGTACTGCACTGGAGACACATTGCACTGTGCTGCAGGATCATGCAATGCAACTACAATGCACCACAGCCGCCCCCCTCCTGGAGGCTGCCCCCACACCCCCCTCGCCGCCCTGGCAGGGGCACACGGGGACCAAGTGGCGCACCTGCGCCGCGTCTTACCTTGTTGAGCCCCGACCGGCTCTGAGACAGCGGCGCCGCGATGCTGCCCCACAGGTGCCCGCTGGCCCGGTCGCAGTGGGCCAGGCAGGTGGGCACGGCCTCGCTCTTCAGGGCGCCCAAGCTGAGCTGCACCGTCTTGCACAGCTGGAGAACGGCCTTGGGCAGGGGGTGACTGCAGCACACAGGGGGGTTAACGCAGACATGCAGAAGTACAGACAAACCATCGGAAATCAAGCACTGGTCCCTAACACAGACTCCAGAGGCACCCCTAACACCCCAGGACCGACTCTGACACACTTAACAAAGGATTTCACAATACAGAAACCAGAGATTCTCCTAAAAGAGGAACAAATACAGACCCTCGACTAACACAGAGATTAATACAGACCCTAATACAGACCCTAGAGACACTCCTCACACACAGAGATTAATACAGACCCCAATACTGACCCTGGAGATACCCTCAACCTTAGATTATTGACTATAACACACCTAACAGAGGGATTCTCAATGTAAAAACCAGAGATGGTCCTAAAATACACCCTAATATAGGTCATAGAGAGATTAACAAATACAAGTACTGTACATACCGAAAGATCAATACAGACCCTAACATAGACCCTAGAGACACTCCTAAATTAGATCTCCTTCTAACAGAGAAACTAACATCGGCCGCAGTCAAGTCCCCAGACGCTCCTGACAGAGAGAAACGGATTCAGACACCTCGCAGGGAGGGGAAAAGAGCCCCAGTCACAGACACTCACTCCAGGCTGTGCAGGGCCTTCGGCATGCGCTCCACCTCGGCCAGCAGCGACCTCACCGTCGCGTCATCGCCCTGCAGCCAGTGAGCTGCCGCCTTCAGCACCGCCGCCCACCAGCGGCACACAGGGTCTCCGCCTGAGCGGAGAAAACAGACCCCTGAGCGCCACAAGCGGTCGGCCCTCCCTGCGTACAAACCCATCATCACCCCCCCTTCCCTCCGGCCATGCATGACACTGCCATCAGGGGGCGCTGAGGTTGGCAGCGCTGCCTCACAGCGCTTGGGGCCCTGGGCTCAATTTCAGACCTGGGGTGCTGTCTGGGTGGAGTTTGCATGTTCTCGCCGTGTCCACCTGGGTTTCTGCTGGGTGCTCTGGCTTCCTCCCACAGTTGAGGGACACACTGGTGGGTTAATTGGCTCCTGGGAAAACTGGCCCTGGTGTGTGTGTGTGTGTGTGTGTGTGTGTGTGTCCTGTGATGGACTGGGTCCAGGATGCACCCCAGGGCGAACCCCGACTTGTGCCTGTTGCTTGCTGGGATAACTCCCCCAGGACCCTGAACTGGACAAGGAGGACAGAAACCGGACGCATATTCATCTGTGCTGCACCCATCCCTAAAAACATCTCGCCCTCCGTGGATTTGCCAGACCCTTGTCCTGGGGAGATCTGTGGCGGCACACTGGGATATTCTAGCTTGCGGTCAGCAGTGTCCACTATTGTCCACCGAGACCGAGACTGACTTCATGAGCCACAGGGGGTGTCCCGACCGCGAGGACGCAAGTTTCCGATCTCTCCGGGAGGGACAGGTCCGACACCGCGGCCGTCCCTCTGGCCCTGGTCCGGCCCGGCTGCGGGAGGCGGCGCGTACCTGGGGACGAGCTCAGGCTGGGCTGGACAGGGAAGGGCGGGGAGGGGGAGGGCGGCTCCTCGGTGCAGCTGTTCAGCAGCTGGAGATACTCCAGGGCGCCGGAGAATTCACTGCGGCACAGAGACACAGAGAGAGGGCCGGGATTCAGCACGCCGCAGTCTGCTCGCGCTCGGACCCGCTCGGACCCGCTCGGACCCGCTCGGACCCGCTCGGACCCGCGCGGCGGGGGCCTCGGCGGCCTACCTGGGCTCCTCGCCGCGGGCCTCGGGCGCGGACTCGGGTTCGATGAGCGAGTGGACGGCTCTCTCCAGCAGCTTCTCGCAGAAGGCGCGGTGCAGCTGGGCGATGGGGTCCGCTGTGGTGGGGGGGGGGGCAGACAGACAGTCGGGGGGTGAATTCGATGGGGTCACTCTGACCCCCAGTCTCCTCCGCGGGCGGGCGGCCCTACCTGGGTCTCTCTGGGAGGTGTAGAATCCCTCCTGGGCCCCCGACTTCACCGACCAATCACAGCCCAGGAAGAACTGCCGGCCCAGCGGGGTGAAGAGCCAGCGCAGCCAATCAGGGATCTGCCTGGCGTCTGATTGACAGGCCATGGCCTCCGCGCAGCCCAGCAGGTGTCCCTGAGGAGGGGGGGAGAGGGGGGAGGTCACACGCTGGCCACACGCGGCCGCAGGAGACGGACAGGGCAGGGAGCCCCAGAGACTCACCGGCAGGCAGCTCAGCCGATGACCCAGGGCCGTCCGGAGGGCAATGGCCGCAGTGATGTAGATCTCGGCCTGCGTGGACGGGTCGATCCTGTCCTGGGCGCTCTCGGCCAGATTGACCGCACTGAGGGCCAGGCTGAGCCCCCACACGCTGCCCCGCTGGGAGAGCTTGCCTACGCACGGTCAGAGAGAGGCTGGGGTCAGTACGGACACACTGGACACTACAGGACAGCGCACAGGGCCAGGGAGCTAATGCACACAGTGGTGGCGCTGTGCTGGAACGCAGTTTGCAGTATGACGGGGTGATGCGTCACAGCGTGCGCTGGGCTTCGCTCCACACCTGTGAGCTGCAGCTGGTTAAGCCGGTGGTAGACTATCGCCGCGTCCCTGGAACTGGTCTTGGACTCCTCCCCCTCCCGCCGCCCTCCAATCGGACGCAGCAGCCAGCGCAGGGGGGCGGGCCTATGCAGGCAGTAGCGAATGACGTTCCACGAGACGGAGCAGGCCAGGTCCAGATTGGTAGAGGGCAGGGCGCGGGACAAGACTGACAGGCAGGTCTGCAAATTGGCAACTGCGGCTGGATAGTCACCCTGGGAGACGAGGAAACAGGGGGGGGAGCGGGTTAATACAAACACTGCCTGGACAAGCAAGCCAGTTCACAACACTGGAGATCGACCGGAAGAACATCTCACACAACATTCCGACATGAACATAGCAAGTGTACTGTGGCAGACAGACTCACACAGATGAAAAGGCTGACTGAAACAGAGACATGGTGAGTGAGACACAGACACACAGTCTGGAAGGGTGTGATAGCGTCCAGTGCTGTGTCCACAGGGTGCAGGACAGAGCACAGACAGGGAGAGAGCGAGAGACGACCCTGAGCTCCTACCCTGGCCAGGTCCAGGTCGGCCTGCTTCCGGCGCCTCCAGAAAGACACGGATTTGGGGGAGTGCAGGGGGGTGACGGGCTCCCACAGGTACAGCACCCTGACGCACCCCCACAGAGCCCCCACAACGCTGAGCACCCACACGCAGACGGTGGGGAGCACGCCCCACACCCACCCTGCAGAGACAGACGGAGAGGGGTGTTAGCGCAGGCGTGCATTTCCTGTGAGTCATCAGGCAGATGGCTTTACCCAAGGGGCTCCGAGATTCTGCTCTCTTTCAGATCTCATTGATCCACCTTACTGGTCGCACACAATGCACAGAAGAACAGAGCCTTACCAATTTACTTTAATTAAATGCGCCTTACCAATTTACTTTAATTAAATAAGGAACATGTTACAAGAACCGGAGCTGTTCATCATTCAAGGAACACAAAGTGCAGAACTTCAAACTGCATCAATAATAATAATAATAATAATAATAATAATAATAATAATAATAATTTGGCAGAAGCTTGAGATGCGAGTTATCAGCTGTATACAAATAGACCACTAGCTGTGCTGTTCTCTACGGTTCCGTACTGCAATCGGACCCGCTGCAATCGCGACCCGCTGCGTCAGAACTCACCCAGGCTCTCGGATGGGTTCTGCAGCCCCAGGATGGTCCGGGCGGGGCCGTGGCCCAGCACCGCGGACCCCTCGCTACCCCCCACCTCGGGGGTCCCCAGGAGAGAGGGCAGGGGGTTGAGGGAGAGGCAGAGGAAGGTGAGGGCGCAGAGGAGGACCCGGGACCGGTCCAGGACCCCCAGGGAGGGAGGGGAGTCCGGCTCGCACTTCACCTGCTGGGACAGAGCCGGGGAGACAGGTGGTCACCAGGAATTCCCTCCGCTGGCCGTGCGCTCTGAGCATCACTGAGCGACACCGTGCACGCGTGTAACATGTCTGGACAGCATGTCATGCAGGCGTGCATCCCTGTATAAGAAGGGTTTTGCATGCGTGTGTGTACAGGCAAGCATATTGGACTCCCAGTGCGCAGCAGTCTGATCCACTGGTTCACAGGTGCAGTGGAACAGACTGACCATTAGTTCACCAAGAGCCTGGGCTGGAAGTAAACCGCGGAGTGGACCGGCCCGTTACCTTGCCCTGGTCCAGCAGGGGGCTCCCGGGCTCGGAATCGATGGAGAAGGGAGAGAACTCGCCGGGGGACCCCGAGTCGGAGGCCGGGGGCGACATCATCACCAGCTCCGGCTTCATCTCCACGTCCTCGCACAGCGGGGCGTCGGAGCCGCGGGAGGATTCTGGGACGGGCAGGGACAGAGAGAGAGACGTCAGCGCCAGGGCGAGACCGAGCTGCCGCGCCCACAGAGAAACATCAGTCAGACAGCAGCCCCATCCGATAACGGAAATAATTCTCGCGTGGCGTTTAACTCAATCCCTAGGGAAACACGAGGGACACTCGTGTCCTAAGGGACAGCTGCTCCCAGCTCCCAGGGGCTGCAGGCGGATCCACCCGAGGACGAGCTCGCCCCAGTCCAGTCAACTCTGGGCACACTCACTGTTCTTCTGGTTGGCCATCTTCAGCGCCAGGTTCTCCTGCCTCAGCTTCTGGTTGGACTGCTGCAGGTACTTGATGTAGTCGATGGCCTTCCTCAGGACGCCCGACTTGTGCATCTACACAACACGCACACACAAAATCACACCGTTACACACACACACACACACACACACACACCCCCAACACCCATCCCCGATACCCCCACATATCCAGGTCTTTAAGATGATCATCATACCCTAAATTCTGGCGCATTCTTACTCAAACACCCCTATAATCTATGCTTTGTAGTATCCATCTCCTAACACCCCAGCCTTTGCCCAAATACCCCCTCCTCTCACACCCTTCCCTGTATCACTCCAGTTGCACTTACATACCCTGTCTTACCCCGATAACCCAATCCTGCTCATTATTAATGCCAGGTACCCCATTCTGTAGCCTCTATAACCCCAGCTCCAGTGTGTGGCCTATTACAACACTCCACTCTCTGCTGCCCTGTATCCTAACACCCCAGTCTGTGATCCCCTATACCAGTGCCATCTCCATCAGCCTTAGCTCACTGCACTGCGCTACGCCCCCCAGGCTGGCAGGCCTCTCCGCCCCCCCTCACCTTGGCATCGTTGCCCATGACCAGGTCCTTCAGCTCGATGATCTTGTCGTTGATGGAGGAGCGGTACCGCTTCTCGATGATGTTGTGGGTGGTCCTCCTCTCCCCTTCCTTCAACCCCGTCCCAGGCCCGCCCCCGGCCCCGCCCATCTCCGCCCCCGGCCCCGCCCGGGACCCGCCCCCGCCCGGCGACCCGCCGGACGACAGCTGCTTGATGGGCACCTTGTCCCCGCCCATCATCACGGGCACCGTGGTCAGGATGTTGCCGCCCACCAGAGTCTGAGAGAGAGGGAAGGGGAGAAAGGCAGGGAGTGAAGCGCTGTCACGTGACGCCAAGGGAGGCCCTCACATGGAGCCCAGAGGAACCCCTAGAGAAGCAGAGGAGTCCGCGCCTCCCGCCTGCACTTACCGGGACCTGCAGGGCATGGGTCTGGATCGGGGTGGTGAGCGTGGTGATCCCGGCCGGGTTCGGCACCGCGGACAGCACCTGGGACCCGTCGGGCTTCAGCGTGGTCAGAACCAGGGAGTCCGTCTTGATTATCTGCGGCTGGTGCACCAGCACCTGAGAGAGGGCACGTCACGGCGTTAACAGCGCCCATACCGACGACACGAACGCCCCCTGGCCTCCCCCTCTCCCCTGTGGAGGTACTGACCGGGACCTGCTGGACCTGCTGGACCTGCTGCGAGACCGCCTGCACAGTGGAGGGCGCCGTGGCCAGGGTCTGGATGGTCTGCGGGCCTGTCTGCGTCAGCACTCTCTGGTGCTGGATGGCCATGGGCTGGACCTGCGACGAGGTGACGATGCTCTGCACCTGCGGCTGGAGGACTGGGGGCAACGTGGGGGGGGGGAGGTTAGTGAGGCAGGGCACTCGCTGCAGGGCAGCGGACACAAACTGCGCTGGGCTCTCCTCTACACCTGCGCGCAATCCGTAGTAATATCCTCACACTTACACAGTGCTCTCCTGCACACGCCACTCACAGCGCTGGACAAATACTGGGGATCCCCTGCACCCTCACCAGTGTGTTCCCCCACCTGCATGATGCTCCAGTCCACTCCCCACACACCAGCTCTCAGTGGGGAGGAGAGCAGAGGGATGGAGCCAGTTCAGAGAGGGGGGTTATTAGGAGGCCATGAGTGGTAAAGGCCAGGGGGAGATTTGGCCAGGACACCGGGGTTACACCCCTACTCTTGTCGAGGAACGCCCTGGGATTGTGAATGACCACAGAGAGTCGGGACCTCAGTTTTATGTCTCATACGAAGGACAGTATACTGGGGCATCGGGACCCCCACAGCGCTGTTTCGTTCACACTGGACTTGTCTGCCTGAAGAGGACGATGCCTGTGCCCAGCGCACCGAGCGAAGGACAGCGACACCGCCAGCAGGGGGCGCCCCAGGAGCGAGGAGGGCGCGCGAGGCCGAGCCGAGCCGAGCCGAGCCCTCACCTTGGAATCCACTCATGGGGCTCTGGTGGTAGATGACGGGGTGCTGGACGATCCGCGACTGGGACGAGCTGGTCAGAGTGGGGGTGAACATCACGGTCTGGGTGGGAGCCTGCGTCTGCACGGGGAGCCCCTGGGTGTAGATCGGGACCGACTGGGTCTGCACGGTCAGGGTCTGGGTCTGGACCGACACCGCGATGGGCGGCGGCGGTGCCTGCACCTGCTGCGGCCTGGGCTGCAGCAAGGGGGCGCTGCGGAGCTGGGCCGGGGCCGGGGCCGGGGCCGGGGCCGGGGCCACAGTCAGAGGCGGGGAGCCCTGCTGGACAGCCTGCACGGGGGTCTGGGGAGGCGTGAGAGGGAGGGACTGGTGCAGGGAGGGGGGCAGCTGGGACAGGGGCACCGCCGGCCCGCCCTGATAGACCGGGCTGGGCTGGGGGGTGGGGTTGGTGCCGGGGGGCTGCTGCTGTGGTGGGGGCTGCTGCTGCTGGTAAGGAACCCCCGAACCCCCAGTCTGCAGGCTGCCGCCCAGCTGGTCCTCGAACAGGTCAGAGAAATCGCCCACCTGGTTACTCACGAACTGGAGCATCTCTGCGGAGAGAGAGGGGACACAGAGAGGTGAGGAGGGCGGCGGGTCAGTGCGTCACGACGTGTCTGGAGCCCCACAGCTCCGCGTCAAGAACCGACTTGGTCATCTGCTCGCTGCTCGGAGGAGGCCTGAAACAGGCCACCCTGTCGCGTATCGCATGGAGCTGCGGCACCCCAGCAGGTCGTCTGTCCTGCAGAACTGAGCACAGGGTCAGAGGTCACAGCTCACTGAGCTCTTCACAGACACCCTACAGCACAGGGTCAGAGGTCACAGCAATTCTCACAATCACCCTACAGCACAGGGTCAGAGGTCACAGCTCACTGAGCTCTTCACAGACACCCTACAGTACAGGGTCAGAGGTCACAGCAATTCTCACAGACACCCAACAGCAAAGGATCAGAGGTCACAGCAATTCTCACAGACACCCAACAGCAAAGGATCAGAGGTCACAGCTCACAGCAACCTTCACCGACACCCTACAGCACAGGGTCAGAGGTCACAGCTCACCCTGCAGGCTGACAGTTCTTAGGGTTTGTGTGAGACCTGAACAACCTGAAATGAGCTTCAGGCGACGAAACGGCTCAAATGTGTGACAGGTACAGGCCACAGACAGCCAAGAGCTTCAGATCAGAACACGGGGGCTGATATCAGAGACGGACAAGAAGCATCAGCAGGTTCTGAGGCAACACTGGGACAGCAGGGTCCCCAGCAGGTCAACACAGCCCGGGCTGCAACAGGCCTCACTGGCACAGATTCAAACAGCGCTGCACGGTCAGGGCCAGCCTCCACCCCCTCCTCTCCCCCAGGAGCCCACGTCACAGTACCCGAATCCTGGCGCCCATCCGGGAGGCCAGTCCGGGTTTTACCCCCAGGCAGACGTAGGTGTGATTGTCAAACCAGCCAACTCCGCGGGCCACTGACAGCTGAGTGACCTCGCAGAGGGGAGGGCTGGGTCTGCTCTCCCTCCCGCGAGGCTTCGTACTTGTCATCATGAGCCCAGGGGTCCTTCAGCTGGATGTGGCTGTGCAGGTTTGCAATGCAGTTCAATTTTGCATTTCATGTCTGTGGATTTAATATGACCTCCAGGAAGCGGCTTCACTGACACCCAGCAAGGCGGCGCAGTGCGCGGAGAGAGAAAGACACAGACACACAGGTGGGACCGATGGGATCCGTGCAGCAGACCGGTTCAATCCCGGGCGATGTCCGCTCACTGATGCGGACGTCCGAGAGTGGACAAGCGCTGATGACGCTGCCCAGCCTGTTCGCTGCACGGCTGGAATGCAGCTACGTGTTCACAGAAACATCTGAGTGCAGCCCAGCACGGCGCCCCGACTGTCTCCGGCAGGACACACGCTGATGAGCAGGCGCTGGGCCTGGACACTGGACACTGCTCACTGCTCACCCCATCACTGAGCACAGCACTGCTCTCAAGTCACAGCAATCTCCCTGTGTTCACACACAACACACACACACTGGGCCTGAACACTGCACACTGCTCACCCCATCACTGAGCACAGCACTGCTCTCGAGTCACAGCAATCTCCCTGTGTTCACACACAACACACACACACTGGGCCTGAACACTGCACACTGCTCACCCCATCACTGAGCACAGCACTGCTCTCGAGTCACAGCAATCTCCCTGTGTTCACACACAACACACACACACTGGGCCTGAACACTGCACACTGCTCACCCCATCACTGAGCACAGCACTGCTCTCGAGTCACAGCAATCTCCCTGTGTTCACACACAACACACACACACTGGGCCTGAACACTGCACACTGCTCACCCCATCACTGAGCACAGCACTGCTCTCGAGTCACAGCAATCTCCCTGTGTTCACACACAACACACACACACTGGGCCTGAACACTGCACACTGCTCACCCCATCACTGAGCACAGCACTGCTCTCGAGTCACAGCAATCTCCCTGTGTTCACACACAACACACACACACTGGGCCTGAACACTGCACACTGCTCACCCCATCACTGAGCACAGCAACACCCCATCGTTCTCACACAACATACAATCCACACTCACACACACACAACCCCCACCCACACTCACATTCAATTCAAACTCCATATTAAACAGCAGTTCACACAGACACAACACAAAGTCCATGATTACAAACACACTCGAAACAAACGCGATTCACACACCTACACGCAACACAAATTTCACATTGGATAGCAATTCAGACAGACTCGACAAACTCCACGCTTACAACACACACGACACAAACAGCTCAACACTGAAAGACAAACTTCACACTTTACACACACACACGGGATGCAGAATGAGGCAGGGAAGCGGTCTTTAAACAGCTCCTTAAATACTCGCCTAAAAATAACACCTACACCACATTAGAGCATCCCGGCGCTACCAGATCATTAGCAATAATCCAAGCCACTCACTAGAGAGAACAATTCGTGTTTCATCACAACTGGAAGCAAGCCCAGGAGAGAGGGCTCCGCTCAGGTGAGACGGTCTCGGACTGTACTGCTCGGTACCCATCGGGGCTCGGCTCCGTGGCAGACCGGACCGGTACCGGGTTAAGGTTAGGCACACACGGACGGACACGGGGCTCTGTCTTCCTGCGGAGGTCGGCGGCTCGGCGAGACCGACTCACCGTCGATGTAGCCCAGGGAGAAGTCATCCCCGAGTTCGGAGAGAGTCGGGTCCATACTGTCGACCGCCGGCAAGAACTCTCCCTCCATCGTCTGGGCAGGACGGGGCTGGGACACCCCCCCACGATCGGCTAGGTCTACCGTCCCCGGCGGGTGTCAAAGCGTGCGATCCGCTTTCGAACAGAACAAGGCGGGCTACAAGAGCGCCTTCGGCCGGGACGCGAGAGCTGTCAGAGGGCTGAGCACCATCCACAAACCCCTAGGTGGCCATCTTGGCTGCCGCGGTGACGTCATTTACAAACAGTGGAAGGCCGCCAGCGGGGATTCCGATTGGTGGATCCCCGGCTGTTGTTGTCATGAGACCAGGCCCCCCCAGCCAATCGGCGGGCTCCGGCCGCCGTGGTCTGATAGTACGTCAGCGATCAGACGCTTTCGGCTGCTTTGCATGGGCCCCGCCTCCCCCGGGGCGGTGGGCGCGGCCCGAGCGCCGATTCTCCATGAGCGGCTTCCGGGCGGCTCGCTCTGCCTTCTGCATGAGGAAACTCCTCCGCGGTTGTTCATGAATCACATTTAATATTTAAGTTCTGTCATTCGGCTAACCACGGGGTTTTTTATTTATTTATTTGCGTTATGTAATTCATTCCGCCAGTCAATAGTTTCCCGTCTCCAGGGATCTTTTAATGATCTGGCCCTGTGAGTCTACATTTAAACCTTAAAATAAAAAAAGTCCTTGTTTTCTTTCAGCTCGTTGAACTGGTAAATGCAACGGGTCAGCAGCTCCTACGACCGGCGTTCAGCCGTGTCGGGAGCCGATGTGAGTTTGGTGTTTCCAGACTCGGATGTGCATGAATTACAGATGCCGAACTGACGGGTCTGGTGTCTTCTCGCCCGAACTAAGCGGTACTAATCACTGTGTCAGTCTTCACTAGCGCAGACAACACCCGTGCAAGATTTGAATGAATTGCTGCTGCTGTCTTAAGAAACATACTGCACATGTGTATGACTTCTGATCGTGTGTAAGACATCTGCGCAGGAGCCTGAAGGAGGACAGAGGATTAGACCAGTATATTGAAAAGACAGGACACTTTGAATATCCCAGTGTTGGCTGCACCTGTACATGCAGTGTGTCGTGTTTCTGTGCCGAACGGTACCCATGGGAGTCCAGCTCTTTGACTTTCCTGAAAAGCGCTCATACGTAAACAGCGAAACATGATCCAGAGATGATTGCAAGTTTGGAAGCACATTTAAAACTGAGAAGGGGAGGCACTTCTTTACATAGAGGGGGGTGGGAGTATGGAACAAGCTGACCAGCCACGGCACTGAGGCTGATATCCAGGCTTCTTTCAAAGGGGATCAAGCAGCTGGATAAGATCCTGGGATGATGATGATGATGATGATAATAATAATAATAATAATAATTGCTTACACTTATATAGCGCTTTTCTGGACACTCCACTCAAAGCGCTTTACAGGTAATGGGGATCCCCTCCACCACCACCAATGTGCAGCCCCACCTGGATGAATTAAAAGCTTACATTTACCAGTCTAGGACACAGGCTGGATGGGCTGTTGGGCCCCTCTGGTGCGTGTATTACAGTCCTGTTTCAAGACTGGAGAACACAGACAACGGGCAGTGGCCTGCTGATTGAGTCTTGGCCCACGAAAGACACCACGAATGCTCCAGAAATACTTTTATTTGCAAGTTTGCCAATGCTTTAAAATGCCAGATACAAAACATGCAAGTTTTAATTTAAGGCACAGTGTCGATTTTTTATAAATCACCGCCATCTCGGAGCAGGCTGGTTCAGGCACTGCAAGGTAGTACTAGCTTGTAAAAGTCAAATAAAAAGAGATCTACTGAGCAAAGCACTCGGACGGGCTGCTAGCTGAAGGGCAGCTGCTGTATTGTAACGACAGCTGAGGAAAGGGGGCAGGTGTCTGTAGTTCAAGCCCAATCTGTAGACGCAGATCTTCATCAGCCCGAACTGGAACCAGGCGGAGTCCCGGCGCTTGCAGGGGGGGCAGGAGTCGAGGTGTTGTGGAGAGACAGGTGCTTCGTACCCTCCGGCCCTCTCACTGATCCTCGCGCCCGGGCCGGCCGCTCCTGTCCAGGTGGAACTCCAGGGACTGCCTCTCCGTGTAGGGGCCGTCGGACGGCTGCGAGCCCGGCCTCACTCTCTCCTTCACCAGCCTGAACGTCAGCCCCCCAGCCAGCGCGATGCCCGCCGCCGCCTTGCCCAGCTCCGCCACGGCGGTCAGCATCTTCGCCGCCACCCCTGCGGTCCGCAGGGCCCCCATCCCGGCTGCGCCCGTCTCGCCCTGGACGCCCCCTGCCGCCATCGTTGCCCCTGTTGCCTGTGCAGCGGTCACACCCCCTGATGGTAGCCCCGCCCCCAGCCCCGCTGCCCCTCCCCCTTCTGCCATCGTTGCCCCTGTTGCCTGTGCGGCGGTCACACCCCCTGATGGTAGCCCCGCCCCCCGCCCCGCTGCCCCGCCCCCTTCTGCCATCACTGCCCCTGTGGCCTGTGCGGTGGCCACACCCCCTGATGGTAGCACCGCCCCCAGCCCCACTGCCCCGCCCCCTTCTGCCATCACTGCCCCTGTGGCCTGTGCGGTGGCCACACCCCCTGATGGTAGCCCCGCCCCCAGTCCCGCTGCCCCGCCCCCCGGCTCCACTCCTGCTGCCGCCAGCGCTGGCGCCCCCCCAGCGGCACTGGCAGCCGCCAGCGCAGCCCCAGCGCCCATCACGCCCCCGACCCCGGCCGCCACGCCCACTGCGGCTGCCCCCAGCTCCGCCACCGCCCCTGCTGCCTGCACTGCCGCCCGCGCAGGCCCCGGCGCCTCAGCCCCCGCCAGGGCCCCCACTGAGCCCCCCAGCACCACCCCCGTGGCGGCGCCCGCGGCCACCGCCGTCTTCCCGGCCGCCGCCGCCACCAGGGCGCCCACCGCCTTCCCTGCTGCGGTGGCCGCCGGGACCCCGCACACCTGCCCGGCCGCGAAGGCGGCGGCGTTCCCCATCACCGCGGCCCCCGCCGCCGCCGCCAGGGGCACCGCGGCCCCGCACAGCGCCCCCACCACCGCCCCCGCGGCCCCGGCCGCCACCAGGGCCCGGATCCTCTCCAGAACCAGCTCCGACAGCTCCGCGTCCCTCCGGAACCTCCTCCTGGGGGCCGGGCCCAACGCCCCGCCTCCCCCCGGCTCTGGCCCCGCCCCCGGCCCCCACTTCCTCTTCCTGGCGGGCTCCCGCCCCCCCTCCCGGAGCATCCTGTCCTGCTCCGCCCGGATGGCGGCCTCCGCCTCCTCGAACAGGCGGCTGCTGTAGTAGCGGCCCCCGTTCTCCCGCACCAGGGCCTCCACCTTTCCCAGCAGCCCCTGCACCTGCCGCCGGTCGCCGGGGGCCCTGTTGTCGAGGACGTGGTGGCGGCCGCCGCACCAGGCCAGCAGCGCCCGCAGGGGCGGGGGGGCCGTCTCGCGGAGGTACTCCTCGACGCCGCGCCCCTCCAGGTCGTCCCCCCGGGTGAACAGCAGCAGCGTGTGCGCGGCCGCCCGCGCGCCGAACAGCCCCGCGACCAGACGCGCCGCCCGCGCCTCCTCCTCCGCGAAGCGGCCCACCGGCACCGCCAGCAGGAAGGCATGGGGCCCCGGCGCCGACAGCGCCACGCAGCGCGCCAGCTCGGCCCGCACCTCCTCCGCGGGCCGGCCGGGGTCGCACAGGCCGGGCGTGTCCACCACCGCCACCCGCCGCCCCCGGCTCCGGGCGCACGCCTGCGTCACCGAGCGGGCGCTGGCCTCCGAGCGGAACGCCCGCCTGCCCAGGATGGTGTTCCCGGAGGCGCTCTTCCCTGACCCCGTCTTGCCCAGCAGGACCAGGCGCAGCTCCGCGGGATCTTCCTCTTCCTCCTCCTCCTCCTCCTCCTCCTCCTCCTCCCTCCTGGCTGGAAGACGGGAGGAAGACGCGCAGTGAGGCTCAGGCCGCAGCGATTTCCTGTCTCCCCGGTCACCCCAGCGACGCCACGCCATCCCCCCAAAAAGGCAGGCCTGGAATATTGTCCGAGCGCCGCTGACCGCACACGCTGCCCGGCTGGGAAGGAAGCCGGAGATGTGGGAGCACAGTCCCTCCTGGGATAGCCTCTACAGGACAGATCTTAACAGTCGCACCCGCAACCTTCCAGTGGTGCAGGCAGCTCGAGGCCAGTCCTGCTTCTGGACACACTGACCCTCCAGGAGCAGGACTGGACAGCCCACAGACACACTGACCCTCCAGGAGAGAGACTGGACAGTCCACAGACACACTGACCCCCCAGGAGAGAGACTGGACAGCCCACAGACACACTGACCCCACAGGAGCAGGACTGGACAGCCCTGGTGTAGAGAGACTGGACAGCCCACAGACACACTGACCCCCCAGGAGAGAGACTGGACAGCCCACAGACACACTGACCCCCCAGGAGCAGGACTGGACAGCCCTGGTGTAGAGAGACTGGACAGCCCACAGGCACACTGACCCCCCAGGAGAGAGACTGGACAGCCTTGGTGTAGAGAGACTGGACAGCCCACAGACACACTGACCCCCCAGGAGAGAGACTGGACAGCCCACAGACACACTGACCCCCCAGGAGAGAGACTGGACAGCCCACAGACACACTGACCCTCCAGGAGCAGGAGTGGACAGCCCACAGACACACTGACCCTCCAGGAGAGAGACTGGACAGCCCACAGACACACTGACCCCCCAGGAGAGAGACTGGACAGCCCTGGTTTAGAGAGCTGCTGCCCTGTTCTCGGTTACTGAGCAAACGCTGTTGTCCGGTGTTGGGGGGCAGGGACACAGGTGGACCGGCTGAAGATGAATTTGGGAGAACTGACGCGCAGGGGAGACGCCGAGTCGTAGAGCGACGCGGGGGCGGAAACTGCAGCCGGGACACAGCCGGTCCTGCGACCTTGCTTAGTGACCCGAGGTCGCGTTCAAAAGCAAAAGCGAAACGTCGCTCAGACTCCGGAGTTAGAGACCTTAGTGGCCTCCACGGACTGCCCGGCAGCCGGACATGCCCACAAAAGTGACGAAAACGGTACTTCATCACCGCTGTCTTCGCGCAGTTCTATGAGTGCTGTCCTGTGTTATCGGTCACATTCAGGGACGCCTCTCGGATGGTGGTCTTCCGAGGGTCCGCAGCCAGCTGACGGGGGGGCTGAGGTCACTGTTAGAGTATTTATTTATGAACTTCGCCTCCCCCCCAAACTAAGAGCAGGAACAAACCCCTTTATACAGGACCCCAGCGCCGGCTCGGGTTGAAAACCTGAAACCATAACTTTTTTGTTGCTGTTTTTAAGGTGGTGTTTTTTCCGAGCGAGGGCTGACATCACGTCCTCTCGCGTCATGCACTGCGCTCACCGTGTCGACACCCGTCTGTGCCGCTTGGCATGTAAATCCGACCTCGGCTGCCTGCGGTAGCGAGCGGTTTGACAGTTTCGCAGATTTATTAGTGGTGAGGCACGTAAAATCGTGTTCCGAGGTCGCGTACTTCCTTGCGACACACTCTGTGCTGAAAAGCGAGCCGCCGTGCGGGACTGACTGGGTTTCGCTGCGGCCGCAGAAGGATGTTCTCACCTGAACCGTCAGGGCTCGTCATGACCTCCTCGGCCCGCCGTCCTCCTCCCCGGCGGCTCTCTGCTGCTTCACTGAGACCGTAACGGGGATCTCCGCCGTGTTTCCGAGCCCCGGCCGCAGAGCCCGTCTGCAACAGCCCCGCAGACAGCGGTCCGCCGCTACCAGGCGTACAGCGCTTTGGCGCCGCCGTGTGGTCACTCGCTGTATTGCACGACCTCCCCTCTCCTGCCCACCTGGCAGAAGTGTTCCCTGCTCAAGTATGTTTTAAATGTCGTCCTATAAAGTGATGGATTGTACGGAAGCTTATTAGAGCCACAGAGGGAAAAGCTTATATGTGTGTATATGTGAGTGACATACTGTATACACAGTCAAAAGATGCAATATACAATTTAATTGATAAAATAAAAGTGCAAAATATCCAATCCAAGAGTGATATATGAATCAATCTACCAAGATACAAATGGTTGACCAATGACTCAGTGGTTACAAAGGTACTAGTAATAGCACAGGGGTCATCATCAAAATTGATTATTAATCTTGAAATGAATCACTCAATTTCATTTCCATTCACAGGCCTGAAAGATGTTCATTTGCTTCCCTAATTAAGCATGATCAAAGACTTGCGTGGAATAATCTAAATTCTTCAGTGCCACAATGTGGACTCAGAATTTGTACTCATTGAAGTGAGATGCTTAGCCACTCACATCCAGATGAGATCTCATCTGGGAGGGTTCGAAACGCCAACTGATTGTTTGGGGGATCAGTCGAAATTACACTTGGGAGCTCGTCGCAAAATTTTCTCTTGTTGCAGTGGAGACCTCGGGCGGACCTTTTCGGATGGTTTCCTCAGTCGAAGTTTTCGGCGAAGTTTGTTGCAGTTGCAGTTCAGACAGCAGTGGCCCCAGTCACGTGATTCTTTCTGCGGTCAAGCTGGCAGGAGTTAAGAGAGCCATTGACGTCACTGCGCCAAGAGTGACATCATGACCCAGTGACAGATGGGGTCGAGTCCAGGGCTCTCTCCCTCCTGGGAAGGTAGACTAGGAGGCAGTAAACTAAAGAGGGTTAAGAGAACATCAAATAGTTCATGTACTTGTGTATTATCAGTTATATTTCTCGCTGATGTTGCATGTTCTGTATGTCTTAATAGGAAGCTGAGAGGAGAACATAAGGATACAAGCATGAGTCTCCTTCTGTGTCCCGCCGGCCTGTCACTGAATGCAACACGATTTCTTCTTGTCTGTTGGGAGTACTAATGCATCTTTAAACACAATCATGCCAGTTACTGCTCCCAGAGCGGCCCCTACTCCTGCCCCTATGGGACCTGCAAACATTCCTACTGCTGCTCCTGCTGCTGCTCCTGTGGTCAGGGGCACCATGGTCTTCAGAACCAGCTTAAATTTTTCCATAGAGACATTTTCAGCTACATCTCTGGCCATGGACGTGTGCTTGTGCACCACTCTCCTCCTGATTTGCTTTTTGATTTCCTGCACCTTTTTTTCTGCCTCCTCCTCCAGGTCTTTGATCTTCTTCTCTGTCGCTGTAGCGTCCAGATTTTGTTTAATTATTTCTTCCTCCTTCTTCTTCCTGTAGGCTGTAATTTCTTCGATTTGTTTCGTGGTCTCTCCTTCTATCTCTGTCTCCATCACCTCTCTCCTCTCCTCCATCAGCCTCTCTTGCTCTCTCCGTATCAGCTCCTCTGCCCTCTGGTACATCTCGCTGGTGTAGAAGCTGCCCTGGTTCTGTGCAACCATTCTCCTGATTTTCTCCATGAGCTCGGTGACCTGTCTGGGGTCGCCGCTGACGTTGTTGAAGGCGTGGTATCTGTCGCCACATTTCTCCATCAGCTGCTTCATCGCTCTCCCAGACTGCTGAAGACACGCCTCGATCTGGCCGCCTCTCAGTTCATCTGTGTGAGTGAACAGGATCATGATGTAATCTGCAGCTCCAGCCCCGAACGTCTGCTGGATCAGGCTGATGATGGTGTTGATGGTGTTGACCTCCTCCTCTGTGTGGCGTCCGAACCGCATCACCAGCAGGAAGGTGTGGGGCCCGGGAGAGGTCAGGAGTATACTGCGCACAATCTCACGCTTCACCTGCTCTTCAGTGAGCGCAGTGTCGCACAAGCCAGGGGTGTCAATCACAGACACACCCGCTCCCTGGGCTTTCTCGCAATGCCTGGTCACGGACTCGAATGTGCTTCTGGACATGAATGCCTCTCGGCCCAGGATGGTGTTTCCTGTCGCGCTCTTTCCTGACCCCGTCTTCCCCACCAGCACGATCCTCATTTCTTCTTTGTTCACTGAATTTGCAGCGCCCTCTTGGACTGAAAAACACACAAAGCATTAATCATGAGGAACAGCAACACCCAGTAAGAAGGAGCGATCAGGAAAGTTAATTGTTTTTTGAGAAAATGCCTCTGCCTTGACCTGAATCCAGAAACCTCTCTTCTCTTTCCCCTGTTAATTAACCGTGCTTCTTCTACAGCACTGCTGCCTCACTGCACAGCGCACCCTGAACATCAATCGCACTACTGCACATGGACAGAAGATTCACCATGATGGTGCATTCCACATGTCTCCTGCTTGTACTATACAGGTGGGGTCTGTAGAGTGTAGAATATCTTGTGCAACATACGTACTCCTTTTCAAATGATAAATCAATAAAATGAAATTTACCATATATTACCGATGCGGTGAGATCTTAAATAACATGAAAATACCTCTTTAATTGGTTTCTTACCTGTAGTCTGTGTTTTCCTTTCACTCTGATTCACAATACTCCTCTGGCTGCTGTAGAATCCTCCTCCATTTTGTCTCACCATGTTGTCAGTGGCCATCCTGTCTATGAGATTCAGCAGCTCTGTGACCTGGGCGCGGTCACTCCTGCTCTTGTTGTTGAAGAGGTGACACCTGCCCCCGCACTGCTGGACCAGCAGCTGGAGGTCTCTGTTCCCCCGGACAAACTCCTCCAGGCTCTGCTGCTCCAGGTCGTCTCCCCGGGTGAACAGAACCACGGTGAACCTCAGAGCCTCCTCTCCAAACAGCTCCCGGACCCAGTCTGCCGCCCTCCTGTCCTTGTCTGAGAACGGCCCCACCTTCACCACCAGGAGGAGCGCGTGGGGGCCGGGGTCACTCAGGGAGAGGCAGCGGTCCCTGAGGAACCGAGTCTCCTCCGGGGAGAGCCGAGTGTCCAGCAGTCCAGGCATGTCCACCACAGTGATGCGCCTCCCCTTGATCTTCACCGATCCGCTCTGGCAGTGCCGCGTCGTGCCGGAGGCACTGGTGCGAGACGGGAACTCCTCTGCTCCCAGGATGGTGTTCCCTGTGGCACTCTTCCCCACTCCGGTCTGTCCCAGCAGGACGAGCCGCAGCTCCAGAGGGAAAGTGAGACCTGTGACACGGAATCACAACATCTGTTCATCTGCCTCTGCTCTCCTGTCTGTCCCCCAAGCCCGTCTACACTCTAGGGGTGACAGGGCTTCTCCTGCTGCGCCCCAGCGCTCTGGAACTCTGTCCCCAAGGGTATCAGAGAGTCACCTTCCCTGAGTGCATTGAAATCTAAACTCTTTTCAAATCTAGATTCTCCTCTTTTCAGAAAGACGTTTACCTAATTAGTGTCTGTGTCTGATCCATTTTCTAATGACCATGAGTCTTCCACTGCACTGCTAACTGCTTGTGTTTTTTGTATATGCTCATTGTGTAATTTACTTTTCATATAACTGTTTTTTACACCTATTGTAAAACACTTTAAGATACTACTTTTAAAAGAAGTATTTAAAATAAAGTTCAACAATAATCATTTCCTGAAACAGAAGAAAAGGCAAAGTAACATCAGGACATAGGAATACAATTTTTATTGCATCTTTTAGAGCACTAGTTTCAATGTGTGCACAATTATAGAGCACCTGACTCACTCAACAGCAGCACCCACAGCAGAGACTTGAACCCACAACCCACCAGTTATGAATCCAGAAGCTTACCCACTGTTCTGTGCTGCTAACCCACCGTGTGCGTGAGAAACCATCGCACGTTATCAGAGTCAGAATCAATGAGCAGTCTGGAGAACCTGTCAGATATCTATCTATCAGTATCTATGGAGAGGTGAAACATAAGTGAAAGTAGATAACTCCAGTCTCTTGTTATGAGCATTTAGCTGGGAATATCTCATATTGTCTGCAACACAAAGCCCTGTAGCCTATTCTTTTCTGTTACCATGTCATTGTCAGCATGAGGTGTGCCAGACCAGGGCATTGGAAAAAGATTCTTTTTATACAGCTGTTGCTCTGTGACTGTGACTGCAGTGGGGTCGCGTATCATCAGCGTGACTCACCCTGAGCCCAGGTCCCTTCAGTCACAGCGTCCATCTCTCTGCACTGCAAGCACACTGCTGTCACACATGGATGTACGCCGCAAGTCAACAACAGGCAGCTTCCTGCTGGGAGAAAATGGTCAGGCTAGTTTTTCAACATGCAAAAGTTCCATGACGTGTGAACCTCGCTGTGGGTATCAGTTGTTAGGTGGGGCTGAAGAGGCTTCTTTGACAGGTTATCATTGGTTCGAATAGGTCTAACAACAGAAATACATCTTGTGGTTTTAATAGAGAGGGTGAAATTGACTTTTCATCACATTTTAGAAGCTAAAAACAGAACAAGGGTTTGAGAAAGAAAGTTTTTGCAAAAGAAAAAAACACAGAAATGATCCGAACAAAATGCAACAGGAGTGGTTCATAGCCCTGTGAAAGGATTTCCTGGACTTTACTGTCATTTTCAGTTTTAAAGTGGACCAGTGTGCCCCTGGGGGCTCGAGCTTGGGACTGAGAAAAGCCTTGTGCTTCTGGTCTGCTGTGCCTTCCAGTGATATTCACACCTCCAAAAAAAGCCATTGGATAGCAGAATGAGGCACAGCTTGGACAATGCATCTTGCTTAAAACAGTTCTAAGGGTGTAATAGTGTAGTCGTAGCAGCAAAGGTGTGTTAGACATGAACAATTAATTGAATTCATGAATTCAAGAAACCAAGAGAGCCACATTTAGTCACACCTCTAAATAAACCCAGCAAGATCAAATCGGTAATAACATTCTGCTCTTTAGATGTAAAATGGAAGCCCAAGCTATCCAAAGGCTTAATGAGTTCACAGTAAAGGAGTAATTTATGGATTTATGGGCAGGTGCCATCAGCAGGATTATGTGTGAAGGGGTAATATGTCCTTCCAGGGACACAGAGTACTTGTGGAGGAATATATTTACAAGTTCTGCTAAATTGATTGGATTCCTTTGGGGCTGGTGTGAAATAAACGGATTTATGTCTATCCTGTATTGTTTTATTGGCATGTAATGTAATGTTTACTTCTACTGTTTCTATGTTTTGTAAGTGTCTGTGTAAAACATACAGGAGCTGCTTTAATACAAGACAGGTTCCGAGAGATCAGACAGGAAAGCATGATCATATACTGCAGGACAGGTAAGATACAGAAGACATTCAGTAGTACCCTTGTCATGATGGGTCTCAGAGTCAAAGTCAGAGAGCTCACCAAAGACTGCAAGCAAAAGACCACTGATCTCCACAAGTTCAAGGACTGCTAGAAAAAATATTTTCTAAATCCACGCAGACTAGCATCTTATTTCCATATAGGTGATCCTTTAGTTTAGTTCTAATTATTGTTTCCATAACCTTACATGTAATAGAATTAAGACTTATTGATCTATACTGCAATTGATTTTTTTGGGAATGGGTAATACATTCGACAGTCAAGGAACTGAGTCAATGGTGGCTAAATAAAGCATCTCTTACTTCCTCAAGTACGATTGGTAGGATAGCATGAGGTCCTGGGGGTTAACTATCACTGCCTCTTCCAGGCTGATCCTGTTTAACACAGAACACTGTCCTTCCTCTGGCTGGGTCACGTTGTTGACTTCTTCCTTCTCCACCTGAGCGACGTGCTCTTTTAGTACCTCAGCCATTGCCCTCTCCTCATCTAGAGGTCTGCCTTTCTATTCCTGAATCCAAACAAGTGAAGGTGAGCTCCTTGCGGAAGTGACAACATTCCCACTGTGGAGCACCTTCAGGCGTGGGGAAGAGGACTCCACAGCTTGAACGTTGTGTCTCTTTCCTTTCAGGAAGGAGCGGACCTTGACCTGTTCCTTTGCAGTCTACACATGCCGACGCAGCTCTTTGTCCTGGATATACTCTATTTTCCTACATTCATTTCTTGCTGAAGTACACAAACAGCTTTTTATTCTTTATTTGAAACCATCATTCAGTATTCTTTTCAACTTCTCCCTTGGGCTTTCTAACATCGTTTTACTTACAATTGCAAGTCATTACACTCCTTTTCTTTAACTGGATCCTGGAAAAGTCCATAATTATTTTGTAAAGTGCTCGATTTTCCCTTATTTTGGCCCCCTTTTGTTTGTTAACCCATATTTAAACTTGCAGTTCCCTCACTCTTGTGAGGGATCTATCCTGTACTTCAAATATTTTCCCCACCTATTCAGCATCTCTCCCATGTCTTTCTGCTACTCTTAGACTTCCTCAGTTTTTGGCCTGAAAACTGAAAGTTCAAGCACTTTGCACAGCTATTCATCAAGACAATGGTCAGTTGTTCACCAATAGCTTCAATTTAATCCATCTAATTCAGTTGCAACACATCAAGGTCCTGGCTTTGAAATAATTCCTGGGACTTCTGTTACACTGGATACCAGCAAGTAAAAGGAAATAAACGGACTCTATGCAGGTGGCCAGATAACAAGGAAGCCGGTAACAGGGTGATCAGAAATCGTAGTCAAAAGAGAAAGCAAAGATGTCCAAAAGCCAGAAAAAGCAATAGTCATCAATATCCAGAACAAGCTCCAGGAGTCAAGCCAAAGGTCCACAAACAAGGAAGCAGACCCAAGAAGAGTCTAATATTAAACTCACAAAGTACAACCCAATACTGAGCAAGGAGGAAACAGACAGCTGGGTTTAAATAGGCATGGTGATGGGTTAATGAGGTCTGCTTAACCCACGCCTCCCCGGAGCAGATGAAGTAGGCCGTAACCGTGTAGGTGCCCTCTGGTGGCTGGACGCCAGTACTGTAACAACTCCTGTATGAAATTATCTTCACCCAGATTCTAAAGGGTTCTGAGGAGAAGGGTCAGTTAGAAAACTAAACACAGAGAGCTACATGTTTTGTTACAGAGATCTGCTGCACCTACAAACCACAGTCATGGAAACAAGTGGGAGGAAAAGACTCAAGAACACTGTAATGATATTAAAAAGGATTTATTCAAATACAAAAATAAATAAATTAAATTCAAAATAACTTTACAATACAAACAATAAATATTGTTGAGTTTTACATTCTAATTTAAAAGCAATCGAAGACTTGGTCTTCTCGAATAATCATAGGAACAGCATTTTATTACAGCTGATATTAAAAATGCCTGCATGAGGAATTCATTATCAGACATTGATTGAAATTATCTGATTATTGATGATTAATCAATATTAGTACTACATAATTACAAGAAATCTCATCACATAAAGTCCCAGCATGCTTCATACAACTTCCAGGTCAAAGGTGACATCATCACGGCTGTTCTTGACCAGGGTCATGTTCCCTTCCACCAGTATGTCCAAGTGCAAGGTAGTCACCATGTTTTTTTTCAAACTTGACATTTTCCAACATAGGGTGTCATAGTAGGTGTAAAAAATGTCAGATGTTCATTACTCGTTCCTCTTCAAACTTGCTTGTATTCTTTTCTGAACACCATATTGGTACTAGTCTCTGACAGATGACTAAAATGAACTTCATGTACTTTGCCCTTAAAACAGCCCATATGGCCACAATTGAGTAAAGACAAGCCTGCCACGCACGACTTGGAATGTAACTGCATGCTGTCTCAATGTAGGACATCATAAATGATTCCACATCAGAAGCCGGTGACATGTTTTGAAATACATTCAAGACAAAGCACACAGTAGTCCAGGATCCTTTCTTCCAAGTATTCCAGAGGGCTCTACTTTTTGACACAGAACTCTGTGTGTTGGATGACGTCTGTCCCATTTCAACATCCTCTCTGCTCTGGCTGGGGGTTCCAGGGTCTCCACAGTCCAGACCAGAGCTTGCTCTTTCATCTCTTTCTTTCAGTGCTCTTGCTTGCATTCTTTCATGAATATAACATATAGTTAGTACTAGTCCCTGGCAGATGACAAAAATCAACTTCATGTACTTTGCCCTTAAGACAGCCCATATGGCCACAATCAATAAACCACAAGCCTGGCACGCAGGACTTGGAATGTAACTGCATACTGGCTCAATGCAGGACATCGTAAATGATTCCACATCAGAATCCGGTGACATGTTTTGAAATACTTTCAAGACAAAGCACACAGTATTCCACAATCTTTCCTTCCAAGTATTCCAGAGGGCTCTCCTTTTTGACACAGAACTCCGCATGTTGGATGACGTCTGTCCCATTTCAACATCCTCCCTGTTCTGGCTGGGGGTTCCAGGGTGTCCACAGTTCAGACCAGAGCTTGCTCTTTCATCTTTGACACCAGTTCCCTGGATCGAAGCCCAGGTTTCATCAGCTATCACAAAATGATTGAGGGGAACTGAAAAAGACACAAATTACAGTAATTGTAGGAGGAAATGCAACATGTCAAAAGTTAAGAGCACTTTCAAGACCTTCAAATTCAAAACCAAATTTTTGTATTCGTTCGTCTCCCGGGAGCAAACCAGTGCAGCAACAGTGCAGTTTAAATACAGGACATCAAAGTACGATCAGGCTCATTTGCACGGGGAAAACCAGGGGGAACATTTTGATTCCAAATAGCCAATCTTCATGTCCTTGGGAGGACACTTCGGCACCTACATTAAGCCCAGTCAAAAGCAAACAAGAACACGCAGACTCCACATAGATGGTACTAAAGGTCAGAATCCAGATTCTACTGCGCTAATTGCATCATTACCACATCACCATACTACTAAACTTTTAAAAATTGAAAAAAATCAAAGTCTGTGCGGGTGGCATAATGATCACGTGGGTTTCCTCTCACAGGTCCAAGGCATACTGGTGCGTTAAATAGCTTCTGGCAAAGCTGGCCTGGTGTGAGTGTGTGTGTGTGAGTGTGTGTGTGTGAGTGTGTGTGTGTGTGTGCCCCTGTGTGCCCTGCCCTGCAATGGCTTCCTGCCCAGTGTGTGTGAGTGTGTGTCTGTGTGTCCTGTGATGGACTGGTGTCCTGCCCAGTGTGTGTGAGTGTGTGTGTGTCTATGTGTCCTGTGATGGACTGGTGTCCTGCCCACGGTGTGTGAGTGTGTGTGTCTATGTGTCCTGTGATGGACTGGTGTCCTGCCCACGGTGTGTGAGTGTGTGTGTCTGTGTGTCCTGTGATGGACTGGTGTCCTGTCCAGTGTGTGTGAGTGTGTGTGTCTGTGTGTCCTGTGATGGACTGGTGTCCTGCCCACGGTGTGTGAGTGTGTGTGTCTGTGTGTCCTGTGATGGACTGGTGTCCTGTCCAGTGTGTGTGAGTGTGTGTGTCTGTGTGTCCTGTGATGGACTGGTGTCCTGTCCAGTGTGTGTGAGTGTTTGCGTCTGTGTGTCCTGTGATGGACTGGTGTCTTGTCCAGTGTGTGTGAGTGTGTGTGTCTGTGTGTCCTGTGATGGACTGGTGTCCTGTCCAGGGTGTGTGAGTGTTTGCGTCTGTGTGTCCTGTGATGGACTGGTGTCCTGCCCAGGGTGTGTGAGTGTGTGTGTCTGTGTGTCCTGTGATGGACTGGTGTCCTGCCCAGGGTGTGTGAGTGTGTGTCTATGTGTCCTGTGATGGACTGGTGTCCTGCCCAGGGTGTGTGAGTGTGTGTGTCTGTGTGTCCTGTGATGGACTGGTGTCCTGTCCAGGGTGTGTGAGTGTGTGTGTCTGTGTGTCCTGTGATGGACTGGTGTCCTGTCCAGGGTGTGTGAGTGTTTGCGTCTGTGTGTCCTGTGATGGACTGGTGTACTGTCCAGGGTGTACCCTGCCATGCACCCCTTGCTTGCTAGAATTGCCTGTACAGTACCTCCTCTTTGACCTTGTATTGTATTAGTTAGAAAATGGTTGGGATGATCAAAATGGTGATCAAAATCTGAGAAGTTTAAGAACTTCAAAACATTAATTTTCACTCAGTTAAAATTATTAATATTTTATTCAGAGGGGACTACACTATCCCTAATGTATTCTTTAAAATTATCTATCATATAGATGTTCAGGCATTTAATGTCACATTTATCTAACTATAATTTTTTTCAGGTGGGGAGCTACGTCAGCATGCGTTGGCTGCAAAGGAACAAGTAATAGGTTTATTCCCAGCTGAGAAGAGAAGAAAGAAAACACAACGTTTCGGCCATGGAGCCTTCTCCAGGTGTTCTGAACTTCAACAAAAGCATGCTAACTAATTTTAGCACTATTGTTGTCTTTAGACTCGGAAACTTTGGGATGACCGGGTCACAGTCAGCAGGGAGATTTAAGCTGTAGTGACAGTCTACAGTCAGCAAAAACCCCCGGTTAACTTTTCCTAAGTCTAACAAAAATAACCTACATCAAAACATAATTGCATGTACAAACCTTACGATCACAATAAATGCTTAGGACAGTTTACTCACTTCTTCCAAAAAACCCCAGAGCAAAGCAAGACTAACAGTCTTACAAGCCTTTACACACAAAACCCACCACACCGGCCTGCAGTTTTAAAACCCATAGAGAGCTGCCAGTTAGTTTCTGACAGCTCATTAAACAGGAAGTGGGCTGTCAGTGACCCCTTTACCTCTCTGGAAATGTAGTCCTCTGATTTGCCAAACTACCTTTCTTTAAAGAGACTGTGTAGACACAGAAATATCATTTTGCACCGAAGCCACATCAATACATTGCAAAGGAAGAGGCAATGGTCCATTCCATACTGAAAGGTAAAGAAAATACACCTAAAGAAGGCTCCACAACTCCCTTTACTTGTTCCTTTGCAGTCTATGCATGCTGACGCAGCTCCCTACTCAAATGATGTCAATACGGCACAACTACAGGGGAAAATAATAAAAACTAAATGTGATGGACAGGCTGAAGTTAATATGATATCACATCCCGTTTCCCGTAGATGTTTAATTCCTTTGAAGTATTTCAACCTCTTTAATGTTATCGAATTAAAAAAAAAAAACTTGCTAGACCTTTGCCCTCCTAGACAGAGAATTAAAATCACCTGCCTAATTAAATACACTTTGTTCTGTTTAATGTGCTGCAAGAGGTTTATTTTTTGCAAACACAATATGTGTGAATAGTATACGTGTTGCTGAGGAAGTGTATCAGAGGTAACACACTTATCTCTGAAACAGAACACAGCCTGTTTAATGTTATTAAGGAAGTATTGAAATGTGGTTATATAGTTTTTTACATACTAGTATCGTTATTATGCTATTGACAACTGGTTACATTCTTTCATGAGTAGTAAAGCAGCTGCTTGTTTGCTCTCTCTAGGAAAGATACAAAAGATGTTGCTCAAAAAAGAGAATATTTTAGGAATCCTGGTTGAATAAGGGTATTTGTTCAGTCGTGCATTTATTAGATGCTAATGCAGAATTGTATAAATATCGTGATTGTGTTCAAAAATATCATATTGAATATAACCTGAAACAATTTAAAGGAATTATAGATGGATTTCCAACTGCATTTTTGGCTCTTATAATAATATAAATCCACTATTACCACTGGTCAGAATAGGAACTTCCAATATTTTGGAGAAGAAATGTGATGAGGCACAATCAGATGGTTTTAGCATAGATTCCTCCCCTTCATCAGAGGAAAGGTAGGGTTAGGGTTAGGGTTATCAATTTTACTCAATACAGTGCCTTGCGAAAGTATTCGGCCCCCTTGAACTTTTCAACCTTTTGCCACATTTCAGGCTTCAAACATAAAGATATAATTTTTTTATTTTATGTGAAGAATCACCAACAAGTGGGACACAATTGTGAAGTGGAACGAAATCTATTGGATTTTTGAAACTTTTTTAACTAATAAAAAAATGAAAAGTGGGGCGTGCAAAATTATTCGGCCCCTTTACTTTCAGTGCAGCAAACTCACTCCAGAAGTTCAGCGAGGATCTCTGAATGATCCAATGTTGTCCTAAATGACTGATGGTGATAAATAGAATCCACCTGTGTGTAATCAAGTCTCTGTATAAATGCACCTGCTCTGTGATAGTCTCAAGGTTCTGTTGAAAGCGCAGAGAGCATCATGAAGACCAAGGAACACACCAGGCAGGTCCGTAATACTGTTGTGGAGAAGTTTAAAGCCGGATTTGGATACAAAAAGATTTCCCAAGCTTCAAACATCCCAAGGAGCACTGTGCAAGCGATCATCTTGAAATGGAAGGAGTATCAGACCACTGCAAATCTACCAAGACCTGGCCGTCCCTCTAAACTTTCAGCTCAGACAAGGAGAAGACTGATCAGAGATGCAGCCAAGAGGCCCATGATCACTCTGGATGAACTGCAGAGAACTACAGCTGAGGTGGGAGAGTCTGTCCATAGGACAACAATCAGTCTTACACTGCACAAATCTGGCCTTTATGGAAGAGTGGCAAGAAGAAAGCCATTTCTCAAAGATATCCATAAAAAGTCTCGTCTAAAGTTTGCCACAAGCCACATGGGAGACACCCCAAACATGTGGAAGAAGGTGCTCTGGTCAGATGAAACCAAAATCGAACTTTTTGGCCACAATGCAAAACGATATGTTTGGCGTAAAAGCAACACAGCTCAACACACCATCCCCACTGTCAAACATGGTGGTGGCAGCATCATGGTTTGGGCCTGCTTTTCTTCAGCAGGGACAGGGAAGATGGTTAAAATTGAGGGGAAGATGGATGCAGCCAAATACAGGACCATTCTGGATGAAAACCTGTTGGAGTCTGCAAAAGACCTGAAACTGGGACGGAGACAATGATCCCAAACATACAGCAAAATCTACAAAGGAATGGTTCACAAATAAACGTATCCAGGTGTTTGAATGGCCAAGTCAAAGTCCAGACCTGAATCCAATCGAGAATCTGTGGAAAGAGCTGAAAACTGCTGTTCACAAACGCTCTCCATCCAACCTCACTGAGCTCGAGCTGTTTTGCAAGGAAGAATGGGCAAGAATTTCAGTCTCTCGATGTACAAAACTGATAGAGACATACCCCAAGCGACTTGCAGCTGTAATCGCAGCAAAAGGTGGCTCTACAAAGTATTAACGCAAGGGGGCCGAATAATTTTGCACGCCCCACTTTTCATTTTTTTATTAGTTAAAGTTTCAAAAATCCAATAGATTTCGTTCCACTTCACAATTGTGTCCCACTTGTTGGTGATTCTTCACCTAAAATAAAAAATGTATATCTTTATGTTTGAAGCCTGAAATGTGGCAAAAGGTTGAAAAGTTCAAGGGGGCCGAATACTTTCGCAAGGCACTGTATACTGCTCTTTCCACTTCTTCAAAAACTAAAGACATATTCTTCTAAAGAATTCCTGAGAAAAAGATTGAACTTTGTAACATCTGCAGTTTTTGTGTCTCTGATATTGAACACATTTTTTTCTTGTGTCATCACACAACAGCTTTCAGGCATTCTGTCTGTTCTTGGTCAAATTATATTAGTGTTCGTATTAATTTAACTTCTAAGGACGGTGAATTAAAGAAATAAAAATTTAAATTTTAAGGACATTGTTCTTGGGAGTTCTGAATAAAAATAAAAAAGTTCATATAATGTTAAATGTCATTCTCACGTCTGCAAGATTTTACCTGCATAAGTGTAGAGTGCATAAAACTACTGCGTGTTTCAAAGAATTTACAAATTCTTTAAAATGTACTCAAATTCTTTAAATATCTAAAAATACCAACAGAGCGCTGCCCGCTCTTGTTTCTCAGTAGCGTCATGCTAGCTAGATTAAGCGAGTCTACAATTTTGGCAGAATGCTCAAAGAATTACAGTTAACCACGAAGAAATAATAGAGCAGGTGTTTCAGCTGCTTGTCACTTCGCTTAATGTTGCTACTGTGGTAGCTGAAGGACTTTTATTTTGATTGAAATCCGGCTATTTACATACACTTCCGGATCATTCGCGGCGCTCAACGGAACTAGCTTCAAGTCACGTGTCGTAAGCTACATTAAGCGACACGAATGATCCGGAAGTGTATGTAAATAGCCGGATTTCAATCAAAATAAAAGTCCTTCAGCTACCACAGTAGCGTATTTGGAGTATAGCAGTAACATTAAACGAAGTGACAAGCAGCTGAAATACCTGCTTTGTTATTTCTTCGTGGTTAACTGTAATTCCTTGAGCATTCTGCCAAAATATGAGTCCTTTTTTAAATTTTAAATCGCCTCCACTTATCTCCAAGTTCTTCACGCTACTACCAGACGTTGATAATAAGTGATTTTATGTCGTTTTGCTTCCTGGTACCAGATGCCCGGAGGCGAATGTAGTATAAACACAGTTTCAAGACTTGTCTGTTCATGTATAGAAACAAGGTTTTTTTTTCAGTCTGGGGATGTAGCAAAAAGCTATTAAGCGTTGTTTCAGAAACACAGCCGGGGCAACTGTATCTGGCCAGAAGTCAATCAAGGCGCTTTTAACTTTTAGCGTTAAGTCTTTTTGCAAAGTTTTTCTTTCGCGACATGGGTATCTTTCATCAAATTTCTGCTTTATTAGTATTAAATTATTAGAAAAAAATAGAATTACTTATAAAGTGAGTTGTTTTAAAAAGCTGCATAAAACGCATGTTTAATAACCACAATACGTATGTGTTTCCTCATAAATGAGGATACAAGTGCTAAATATTCTGCACTTTGAGGTGCATGTAAACTGAAGTCAGTTATGTGTACAGCCATGGTAAAGCTGGACAAACATTATGTGGCCCTCAGGCATGGAGTGCTTTATTTTTACACATAGATTTAAGGTAGTAGTGGAGTGCTTTATGGAAACATACAGTTGAGGGGAGTGATGGAGTGCTTTGTGCATACATTTGAGCTAGAACATGAAAGGGGAGGGGACTGGTTTCCAACAGGAACTGGAGGGGAAAATATTGCCATGTTTACAGGTTGGGATACAGCTGTACTTGCCGACACACACTCTGAGCAATGGGGGCATCATTATAGTACCACTATCCTGGCACCGGTGTAACAGGGTTACCTCCTGCACTCATAGCAAGAGCCAGAAGAGAAACCCATCACTACCGAGGAAAAGGGGCAGGTTAATCCCAAGCTGAAAAAGGGTGAAAGCCTTTCAGGCAGTTTCAAGTGGAGCTGAGCAATGCTGTGTTCTTTGGCAGCACACATTGGATGGATACCACACCTCACTCAAAACCCCCTGTATTTTATTTTCAAAAAAAGCCACACTTCTTTTATTTTGTTAAAGCAACAAATTAGTGTAATGATTACTGCACACATTACAAGAAAGAAAAAGACATGGACCTTTTACATTTTTGGAAGGCTGATAAAACCATTCCAGGTCCTATCTTCATAATAAAAACCATACAGAACTCTATTTCAATCACTCAATTTGTTTTTATCGAAGATAGAGATTTAAGAGAAGACAGAATTTATACCCTAGATGTGCCTCAATTTGAAGAATTTATTTTTGAAGACTTTTTTCCCCTGTTTTTGTTCTATTTCTTTCTAATCTGTGTGCTGGGTAAGAGAAAAATAACTCTGAAGGTTCAGATCCAACGGGTGCCCTTTAAATAATGGGCCTGACCTGGCCTGTGCTGTGTATACTTTCCAAGCTAACTCACGATGATTCAAAGCCACATCCACCCGAGGACACGGACCATGGGCTCCATTTGAGGGAGGGGTGTATGACATTGAGAGAATGACTCTTTCTTGTCATTGATGCTTTGGAAAAAGCCTCAGATGGATTTATAAGCCTCTGCTGCTTTAAGGATTTGAGCTCCAGAGCTCACAAGTCCTCCTGCGCCACAAACTGCACCTCAGACCCACGAGTAATGCGGCACCACAGTCATCGCGTGCCAGGACCTCACTTCCCGGCCCTTCCTGACACCCGAGCCCTGCCACCCACTAATCTGACCACTTTTGTTTTAAAAATATGTTATAATCGAAAGCTAAATTTGTTTTTCTAATGACTATTTTACACAGTTAAAATAATTCCATATACTGTAATTAAAATTCTAAATGCCACAGAGTATTATGATATTTCTCAAATAGAGTTGTGGTAACAACCTGTCTCAATGTTGTCACTGTATTTACAGAAATTCTTTGTCGCTAGTACCGTATGCAAACTGCATGATTATAGCGCAGGAAGGTATTAAAGGGTTAGTAATTTACTACTTAGTAGGGTTAATAGTTTTCCGAAATGTCGGACAGTCCCAGGAAGCTGCGGAAATTAAACTCACTGCGCTTCCTGTCGGCTTTACAGAGTAGCGGTCTTGCGTCAAATTATTTTTGGGGAAAACGAAACTTAATAAAAGCGCTGCTGTATGTCGAGAAAACACCATGAATTCAAAATGGCTGCATATGTGGTTTCGAAACCTTGGACTAACAGCAAAAAACCCAACAGACTAAACCAGTACACTGATCAGTATGGAAGCCCGTTTCCGCCAGGGAGTAAAAGAGGCGCTACGGTCTCTCGCAATTGCGACGTTGTATCTCAGAATTGCGACTTTTTATCTCACATTTGCGACTTCGAAATAGCCCATATTTCACTGTCTGTCCTCTTGTTGTTGTAACCGATTCGGGTTCCAGGGCTCGTGCCCTCACTGCAGTGGCTCGAACCCAGGTCTTGCCAGCTGAGCTAAAGAAGACTTTCTTAAGTAAAAAGGAATTTTACCAAAATTGTTTTGGATTGATTTCCAAAATGTTATTGTTAAACATTTAGAGGTAAATGTTCAATTGCAAGATTCTGATATTATACTATATTTTGTTAGATCTGATTTGGATAAAGGATATGTTTTTATTATTAATCTGTTAATCATGTTGGCGAAATACTTCATCCACAGAAGTAAATGGTCCAACACTGCTCCCTCTGTTAATCTTTTAAAGTTGAATTCCTTTTTTACTTCAATTCTATTAGGAATGTAGAGAATCAAAAGGCAAGACATACACTGGAAATATGTAAAACGTATACGTTTCAGCTTTTATAATTGTGAATTCCTCTGGATGTGAAGTGTCTATTTCTGTATCTTATTTCATATTCGGCCTCTGTCTTTTTGTATTTCTGGTGTTTAAATAAAAACTTTTTTTTTAAAGCCCACCGTGCACTATTCCATCCGGGCACTATGGAAGCCTCACTGGCGGAAATGGGATTCTATAAAAACGAGTGTCATTAATTTGATTTTTATCAGGGCACTGTACAAGACCAGTAAGACAAGACAGTACCGAAAGTCTTCTTTCATTCTTCTTTACAATAACAAGAGGGGAGACAGTGAAATATGGGCTATTTCGAGGTCGCAAATGTGAGATAAAAAGTCGAAATTCTGTGTTTTTAAGTCGCAATTCTGAGATGTAAAGTCGGACTTGCGAGATACCATAGCTCTCTCTTTTTTTTACTCCCTGGGCTTCCGGATTTGGAGGCAGTATCACACACAGACGTTTCGTATGAAGTTGAGACGAAACGGTGATCAGACCCCAGCTCCAGGATCAAGACTGAGAGCCACTTGACAAAAGCCAGATTTCGAAAAATACTTCGGCTCTGATGCAAACTTAGCGCACATGTGACCACCCCCTATTTTTTAAAAATGGACAGATACTGTTTCACGTTCGAAATACCTACAGTACAACCGAGCCAAGTCAGCACACGGCAAATAAGCGCAACAGGTTTCTAGAACATTCCCCAAGAAGCCTCGGCGAAAACGCACTTTTACAGCTTGCAGTCGAAGAAGTTAGCAAATACTACTACTACTACTAATAATAATAATAAATATTTATACTTTTTTAAATTATAATTTAAATAAAACAGTAATTTATTAGAAATTCAAATCAAAAGGCAAGACATACAATAGAAATATGTAAAAAGTATAATTTCTAATTTACAGTTGTTAATTCCTCTGGCTGTGGAGTGTCTATTTCTGTATTTTAATCTTCTGTCTCCTTTTTTTTTTGTAGTTCTGGCGTTTAAATACTCATACTTACACATATCGCAAAACGCTCTTTTTGCGGGAGGGGGAAGGGAATTATGTTTACTACTCTCAGGCGAGGGCTCACGATTCAACTTCCTTCTTCGTCTTCGATCTGCGCCGGAGGAGAAAGAACCAGCCCAGTCATGATATTCATAAACGCGTTAATATCGCTAAACCTCAGTTTTCAGTTTGCTCGTCAACTCAGTGCCCATCACCGCCTGATGAGGGCGCTACAGTACACAGCTTTGAGGCGTTGCCAAATTGACCTGATTTTGCATGAACGTGAAAGAACGCGTTATGTTCCGCGTACTTTGAACTGGGACAGACGATATGAAATACAGTATTTATTAGCATAAAGCTTTGAATAAACAGAGAAGGTTTGGCAAGTTTTCCTGCGTTTACTCCGCCCGTTTCGAGTCGAGCATGAAGGAGCGCGACGTGTCGCTACTTTTGTGCAGGGAGGGACGAGAAGAGATTCAATTTCATCAAGCTGCGAGCGGAGAATGACACATTCTCCTGAAAAATGATCTGCCGACATAAAGACAGCATTCTGAGCCTGAGCCGTGCGCCCAGCGAGTGACGTCACACGGGAACGGGGACACGGCCATGGACGTACTGTAGAGAACAGAAAAGAGTCTTACGGATATCCGTGCACACAGCTCTGAGTAGAGACTGCCCTACAGTCTGCTACAGTTTCCCAGGTGGGGCTGCACACTGGTGGTGGTGGAGGGGATCCCCACTACCTGTAAAGCGCTTTGAGTGGAGTGTCCAGAAAAGCGCTTTATAAGTGTAAGCAATTATTATTATTATTATTATTATATGCAGTATACAGTAGATACACATGGTACTATACAGTACATGAAAGGGGGTGGTTTTGTTATAGACAGATGGTTTTCATCCTGTTCCTTGAAGTTGATCTAAACAGCTTCTTAAGGAGAAAACAAAATACTGCTGGCTTTAGAAAGTGAGTTCTTATCATACTTTAACAGACCTTGAGCCCTTTAGGGTGACTGGCAGGATGCAGCTAAAGGAACATTTTCCAGGGAGTATTACAGACATTCCCCGAAGGAATGAAGCACTATTACCCTGAACATGTATATGTGTCCCACTTCAATTAGGTGAATATGAACTGCCTTCATATGGATTCTTAAAAAAGGGATTTAAGAAGAAAGTGATTGTGTTTACTGTATCGGTAAAGGAATCAAGTCTTTAAGACCCAACATACACACCTGACACTGCAGGCAGATCAGGGCTACAACAGGAAGAAATCAATTGCTTAACGAACCGCTAATTGCTCAGTGAAGAAGTAGTGGAAGTCGCACTGTGATTCCATAGGGACAGTACAGCTGGGGAGAGTGCTGGGGATGAGATGAAGGAAATACGTGGAGCAGATAAAACTAGTACGATCCCTTTTTATACAGTGCTTAAACTACACCTTTATATTTCTTTCAATCATGTGTTTTATGAGGTGATTCAATAATGATGTTAAAGAGAACAAAATGAGGAACAGTGACATTTATTTTTGCTGTATTTTATTGAAATTCAGCTGTGCAGCAGTTTTCCAGTGTCACTGTGCTGTAGGACAGAAGGGACAGCGATGACCTTGTCCGGTTTACTGACTCACAGACGGGCTGGGTCTCCGAACTGTCCAGTTGGTCCTGTTGCCGTGTTGAACATGCTGCACAGTGGACAATGGTCACCACTACGTGCTGCCTGTCCAGCCCAGCGGTCACCTCCTGCAGACCCCGGAGCTGTGCCGGAGAGGCCTGTTAGCGGTCACTGCGATCCTCAGCGGTCTTTTCGGCGGTCTTCCTCAGAGCCGGCAGATCTCCGTGTTCCCGGGTCAAGAAGGAAGCTGGAGAGGCTGGAGAGGCAGATGCCTGTCAATCCCCCAATCAGGGCTCCCAGTGCCACCCTTGCCACCCATGCTTGTTCCCTGGGCACCGCGGCAGCCCCTACCGCCATCCCTGCCAGCACTGAGACCAGGTGGATCAGCATCCACCTGCCCACAGCGCGTGGTTTGGTCATGGGATTGTAGGCCCCGCCGTTCTCCTCCACCAGCTTCTCCACCTTCTCCAAGAGCTCCCTGACCTGAGAGCCGTCTCCCCTGTCAGTGTTGTTGAAGAGGTGACACCTGTTCCCACATTTCTGAATGATCCTCTGCAGGTTCCCATCCTGCTGGACAAACTCCTGGAGACTCCTGCCTCTCAGCCTGTCTCCGTGAGTGAAGAGGACCACCGTGTGCCGGCTCACCCCCTCTCCCAGCAGCTCCTGCAGGGTCTCCACTGCTCTCTTCTCCTGCTGGGAGAAGCGGCCCAGCTGGATGACCAGGAGGACAGCGTGGGGTCCAGGGGCAGACAGCTGGACAGCTCTCTGGATCTCTCCTCTCAGATCCTCTCCAGAGAGCTCAGTGTTGAACAGGCCTGGGGTGTCGACCACAGTGACTCTTCTCCCACACACCTCTCCCTGCGCCTCCTGGCTGCTCAGAGTGAGTGAGGAGGGGCTGGGCTCTGATCTGAACTCCTCTCCGCCCAGGATGGTGTTTCCTGCTGCACTCTTCCCCACTCCGCTGAGCCCAACCAGCACTACTCTGAGAGAGTCTGAGGCCACTGAAAAACAGGCCGTTTACAATGAGTCAAATTCATGCAGAAAACTGGGACACACCGTGAATACAGGGTCAAAGAAAAACAGGAGGCACTTCTTTACACAAAGGGTGGTGAGAGAGTGGAACAAGCTGCCCAGAGAAGATAGTGAAACTGACATCTTTCAGGAAACAGCTGGTCAGATCAAAGCGCTGCTGACTGTCTTTCTGTCAGATCACCGGACGACTGGCTCGAATCCAGCTGTGCCTCCAGAGGAGCTGGGGTGTCAGCTCCAACAACAGGGCTGAGTAGCTTGTTCCACAGCACTCTGGGTGAAAAAAAGGCGCTAAAGTCCTACACGTTAAAATGTGTTCGAAGGCATTTGGGAATGACATTAAACTTTCATTCCTCACCACGTTTTTATGCGATTGTTAACGCGTCACAGTTGAGCTCAGCTCAATCTTTCTGTACTCTCTCTTTACAGCTTGAACACACTTTTCCAAGACAAAGCTGCTGTCGGTCGATCCGAGCTAGAGATCCGACCCTCCAGTCTGACTTTGAACGTGTGTTTTTATTTTTATTTTTCCTCCGTTTTAAAAAGCACTTCCGGTGCTGGTTCCAGGATAGCCAAGAGGTGCTTGGGTCCGGACTCTCTGTCTTGTCCCATCAGCTTGTTTAATTCCTCTGTACAGCACACCAGTCCCGAAGAGCATAACACGGTCCAGCCGGGTGACCTGCGCCGTCATCCTGCCTGGCGACCGCGTCCTATTCCTCTTGGTGGACAATGAGAGACGGGACTGATCTGAGCGCTTCTAAACTGATCGTGTCCGTCTCCTCTCCCGGGCCTGCCAGCGGAAAACTGCAAACGCTGTGGAGTCTAACCAGCACTGCAACTAATCTAGTCAACTCGCGTATCGCGACATAAAGACATAAGAGAGACATCAGAAGAGAGGCCGGTTTGGTAAAGTAATAGATGGGACATTAATCCACTCTAGATTAAAGGATGGACCATGCCGATATTACATTCAGTCTGTCTTTTAGAAATATCCAGTGCACATAAGAAGAACGCGCGGTCCTAAACGAGCCTTTTCATCTGTATGTCTAATATCGTACTCTTACAGCGGTCACCGTTTTATTTTCAATAGCCCCATTAAGACCCGGTCCGCTCAGAGCGCAGGTTTAGGAGAGAAGCCAGACTCTCACCCGCGGTCATCTTCACGCCTCAGTTGCCGGACTCCGGGACTCCCGTCTTGAACCGGTGTGTGTGTGTTTCTGCGGTTCGGGTGCTGGACTGGAACCTTGGTGAAAACGGTGTTAATCCTCTTCGCTGAACACCAGCCCCTGAGCAAAGTCCCGTCACACACAGCTGTCACAGCCGATCTCCCGACAGAAACCCGGGAGCGATTTTAAAAAGACGGTAAACAAGAAATAAAAAACGGCTCCGGCTCCAGGCAGCAGCGCACTGTCTGTTCTTCTGGGGTTTCAGAATCGCGAAATAAAAACGGCTTTTGCTTTCGTTTTTAAAGACGACCGTGGAGACGCCCGAAAGTTGCGTTTCTTCTTTTCTCTCTTCAGCGTTTAACTCAACGTTTACTTACTCCTTCCCTGAAAACCCAGTGCAGAAGAACCAGCAAGCCCAGCACCCCGGTTCCGGGCCAGATACCGCTTCCGACCACACCTGCCAGCCGCCCGGTACCGGTCGGATCTGCCACCGCCACCAGGGGGCGCCAGTGAGCGGACAGGGTGTCGCACCGGGCTCCACAGCACGCTTGGGAAGGCAGTTCTTCTAAAAGATTATTTTTATGTACAATCGCTCTGTCGTTCCTCAATATCCGCTGGGAAGACCTTCATAACTTTCTTAGCCAGCTCCATTTTGTTTTTTGTTTTTTCTTCGGCACCACTCTAGTTCCCTACCCCTGTGTGTTATCGTGTCTTATTACGTACCAGTCACTTATTCACCTTAAAATAATCACTTTTTGCACCAACCCTTGTTATCACACTGTACTTTTGTACGTTTTTGGACTGGTGTGTGTTATTTGGTATTTTGTGGAATAAGGACTGGATTGAGAGATTTGGATTGTGTTTCTCACGCAAGGTAGTTATGGCTCCTTTCAATTTGCGAAAGTTTGTGGAGGAACCTTCCTCTGAGCAGCTGGACAGGTGTAGGAAGGACGATTTGCTCCAAGTTGCCGATCGCTTCCGGATTCAGGCATCGGAGAAGGAACATCAAGAGAGCTGTGATGGATAGGTGGAGGAGTTAGAGGTCGTTGCACTAGCGAGCGAGGATGCCGGTTCTCCTGGGGCCGGTGCTAACCCTGCTATGGTTGTAGAAGAACAGGACCAGGTGCCGGGGGTGGCTGAGGTCAAGGCCACCTTGCCTCCCTTTGATCCGTTCTCTCCCGTCTCCACTGGGTCAAAAAGCGAGACTCGCCTGAAAGTTCGTCCGGGGGCGCAGGAAAGAGCCCAGGAGCACTAGGCAGAATTTGAATTGCGCCTTGCAATTCGTAAGATGGAGATCGAGGCGGAGAAAGAGGTTAAGCTCCGACAGCTTGGGCTAGAAGCAAGAGGGAATGCTCCTGCTGCGCAGCCGCCCCACTCCGAGGCCTCTAGTGTGTCTCTTGTGGAAGATCCACTCTCGACCACCCTCGATGTAAGTAAGCACAGTGCTTTAGTTCCTCTGTTCAGGGAGACGGAAGCTGACTCGTACTTTGGTGCATTCGGGCGCGTTTCTACATCGCTTCGCTGGCCTGAGGAGGTCTGGTCACTGCTGTTGCAGTGTAGGTTAGTGGGCAAAGCTCAGGAAGTTTGCTCTACACTTTCTTTAGAAGAAAGATTGGACTATGATACTGTGAAGGCTGCAATCCTACGTGCATACGAACTGGTTCCTGAGGCGTATAGACAACGATTTCAAAACCACCAGAAAGTGTTGAGCCACACTTTCGTTGAATTTAGAGAGAAGGGCGTTCTCATTGATAAGTGGTGCGCAGCCAGCAAAGTGAATGATTTTAACTCGTTATGTGAGTTAGTCTTGCTGGAGGAGTTTAAAGGTTGTTAACCTGAACGTGTGGTTGTGTATTTGAACGAACAAAGTAACTACTTTATCGCAAGCTGCTGTTTTGGCAGATGAGTTTGTGCTCATGCACAGAAACGTTTTCATGTCTGTGTCTGCGGAGAAGACTTTGTCTGCTCCCAGTTCACAAGCTCGGTCTCCCCCAGTAAAAACTAGTCCCCCACGTCCTAAAGAGGAGCGTGAATGTTTTTACTGCCACAATAAAAGGTCATGTTATTGCTGATGGCATGTCTTTGAACCGTAAGCAGCAGCAGCAACAATCCTAAGAGTGCTGGGTTTGTTAAGACTGTTTCCTGTTCTGCTATTCCTTCGTCTAGCAAAAACAATCCCCCTGACCCTAGTTGTGAACCATTTATTATGGAAGGATTGGTTTCGCTAACAGGTAGACCAGAAAATAATTCAAATACTAAGAGATACAGGCGCAGCCCAGTCCCAGACTGTTGCGGACGCACTGCCCTTGTCTGATCAGTCTTTCTGTGGTTCCAGTGTATTATTTCAAGGCATCAGAATGGGTTTTATGAAAGTGCCTTTACACCGTGTACAATACCCCACAAACATGAGAAAACAGCTCACGTCTCATTTTTGTGAAGCTAAAGCTTCTCATTTCACAGGCTGTGGTGCAGTATGTATTTTTCAGAGAGGAAATCGAGCATCCTGAGACGGGAAAGCAGAAACCTCAAACTGCTACTGCATGAGCCAAACAGCACGTACCCAGACCTGATCTCTCGCACACAGCACCAGAGTTTGTTCTCAGTTTCTGTTCTCTTCCTTCTGCACCTGTTTTGAAAGTTTAGTTGCTTTAAGTCAGGCAAGTCTTTCAGTTCCTAGTTCAGGTGGGGAGCTGTGTCAGCATGCGCAGGCTGCAATGGAACAAGTAAGAGGTTTATTCCCTGCTGAAACGTTTCAAATCCATTTGTTAATACTAGATTAGTAGTACTAGACTGAAAGAAAAAATTAGATTTCTCTTTTACTGAAGATGTATATTTAAAATTTTATATTTTATGTATATTTATGTATATTTTTCAGGCAAACTTTGAGATTTGTAGCCTTACTATATTATACTTTTCTGTGTTTATTGCAACAGAAAATTACAGGTGTGTCTAGAAGTGTCAGTCTTACTACAGGCATGTCTGACCCAATGTAGTGTGTCTGAGACTGTGTCACTCCTGCTGTGGGTGTGTCTGATACAGTATCGCTCCTGCTGTGAGGGTCTGATACAGTATCACTCCTGCAGTGGGAGTGTCTGATACAGTATCACTCCAGTGAGTGTCTGATACAGTATCACTCCTGCTGTGAGTGAGTCTGATACAGTATCACTCCTGCAGTGGGCGTCTGATACAGTATCACTCCTGTGAGTGAGTCTGATACAGTATCACTCCTGCAGTGGGTGTGTCTGATACAGTATCGCTCCTGCTGTGAGGGTCTGATACAGTATCACTCCTGCAGTGGGAGTGTCTGATACAGTATCACTCCAGTGAGTGTCTGATACAGTGTCACTCCTGCTGTGGGAGTGTCTGATACAGTATCGCTCCTCCTGTGAGTGTCTGATACAGTGTCACTCCTGCTGTGAGTGAGTCTGATACAGTATCACTCCTGCAGTGGGCGTCTGATACAGTATCACTCCTGTGAGTGAGTCTGATACAGTATCACTCCTGCAGTGGGTGTGTCTGATACAGTATCGCTCCTGCTGTGAGGGTCTGATACAGTATCACTCCTGCAGTGGGAGTGTCTGATACAGTATCACTCCAGTGAGTGTCTGATACAGTATCACTCCAGTGAGTGTCTGATACAGTGTCACTCCTGCTGTGGGAGTGTCTGATACAGTATCGCTCCTCCTGTGAGTGTCTGATACAGTGTCACTCCTGCTGTGGGAGTGTCTGATACAGTATCACTCCTGTGAGTGTCTCATACAGTATCACTCCTGCTGTGAGTGTCTGATACAGTATCACTCCTGCTGTGGGTGTGTCTGATACAGTATCGCTACTGCTGTGGGTGTGTCTGATACAGTATCGCTCCTGCTGTGAGGGTCTGATACAGTATCACTCCTGCTGTGGGTGTGTCTGATACAGTATTGCTCCTGCTGTGAGTGTCTGATACAGTGTCACTCCTGCTGTGGGTGTGTCTGATACAGTGTCACTCCTGCTGTGGGTGTGTCTGATACAGTATCACTCCTGCTGTGGGTGTCTGATACAGTATCACTCCTGCTGTGGGTGTGTCTGATACAGTATCACTCCTGTGAGTGTCTGATACAGTGTCACTCCTGCTGTGGTGTGTCTCATACAGTATCACTCCTGCTGTGAGTGTCTGATACAGTATCACTCCTGCTGTGAGTGTGTTTGATACAGTATCACTCCTGTGAGTGTCTGATACAGTGTCACTCCTGCTGTGGGTGTGTCTGATACAGTATCACTCCTGTGAGTGTCTGATACAGTGTCACTCCTGCTGTGGGAGTGTCTGATACAGTATTGTTCCTGCTGTGAGTGTCTGATACAGTATCACTCCTGCTGTGGGTGTGTCTCATACAGTATCACTCCTGTGAGTGTCTCATACAGTATCACTCCTGCTGTGAGTGTCTGATACAGTATCACTCCTGCTGTGAGTGTGTTTGATACAGTATCACTCCTGTGAGTGTCTGATACAGTGTCACTCCTGCTGTGGGAGTGTCTGATACAGTGTCACTCCTGCTGTGGGAGTGTCTGATACAGTGTCACTCCTGCTGTGAGTGTGTCTGGTACAGTATCGCTCCTGCTGTGAGTGTCTGATACAGTATCACTCCTGGTGTGGGTGTGTCTGATACAGTATCACTCCTGCTGTGAGTGTCTGATACAGTATCACTCCTGCTGTGCGTGTGTCTGATACAGTATCACTCCTGCTGTGAGTGTCTGATACAGTATCACTCCTGCTGTGCGTGTGTCTGATACAGTATCACTCCTGCTGTGAGTGTGTCTGATACCAGCTGAGTGCAGGCTGTGTGCAGCTCTCTGTGCTCTTGTAGACGGGTATTTCAAACACTCAGAAGGTGGTGGAAACAATATCCCTGAAGTCAGGTATTTGTCACACTCAGGAGTAACAGAAGAAACAACTTAAATAAGTCTAGACTGTCAAGCAGATCGAATAAGTCCTCAGTTAGCACTGGAGATGCAGAGCTCAGCTGGAAAGTAAACCAGCAGAGAGTGTTTGTACAGGTCCGCCGATCTAGAATATAATCCCTGAGACGCAGGAGCCATCTGAACCAGATGACTCAACACCTGCCCTTGCTCCTGGGCACAGGACCATTGCTGTTGCCACACTCACAGGTGGATCACTAGTGGAACATTAATTCATCCCTGCTTTCCTCAGAGAGGAGCTCTGGGGACTGGCTGTGAGCTCCTGTCTCCTGCACGTCACTGACACACAGACGTCCGGTAGATCTGCTCTGGAACAAGCAGGTACAGCCCTGGGCTCCTGAGAGCCGGTGCTCCTGAGAGCCAGCAGGCTGGCCGTGTGCAAGAGTCACTCAAGACTGGGGAGAGTCAGGCTGCTGTCTTTCCCTTGAAAGCTCAATATGAACTTGTACACAAACTTGACCTCTGATGGCGTTAATCAGTGAGGAGATGACACAGTGGAGACAAAAAGAGGTTTATTTTAAGGTTTCAGACAAACAGAAAAAGACTCAATGGCTGTCAGTGATAAAACCATTGTCCTCCATTTCACCAACACAGTAGGTTTACTTCTGGTTTATCTCAGTGCTCGATAACAAGTCAGCAAGCAAGTATAATATGTTAAACAGAAATAAAACAGTAAAATCTCGGTGTGCAGCTGATTCTTGGGTTAGTAACGCACTGACAATACCTTTAATGCCAACCTCTTAACAGGTAGGTCAGATTAACTGGTAATTACAAAATATAAAAATGACTAAATTGCAAGAAAAAAGCAAACATTTTGTACTTTACAACTTAAAGGAGAACTGCAATGTTGTTATAATGAATCGGCAGTGATGAGTGCATTTCAAACCACAATGAAATGACCAGTAGGTGTTCATGTGTACAACCTCAATGTTTCAGTGTGTGTAGTTTCATTGTGTGCGATTTAGAACAAAGCAACAAAACTTCTGGTGACACAAAAGTAGGCCTGTTAAATTGTAAACATGGTTTACACTAAACAACTTTTGCTACTATATTACTCTTAAATATTTTCATGAAACCAACACGTCCAAGGCAATGTGTTTTTAGATACTTCATCTATGTATTGCAAAAAAGAGCCTGCCACCCAACTAAAACACACTCCTGTTCATTTTCATTTTCAATAGTCTAGCAGGATGTATATTCATGGAGGAGTGGCTGTGCCATAGTCGATTTAAATGAACAGCTGATTTGAATGAGTTCAACTGTATTCAATTCAACATATCAACTTCGAGACAGGTTTACTGGTAAATATTACTTGTCTACTCAGCATTCAGATCATGTTCAAACATTTCCTGGGTGAAATGTCTCCTGCACACCCTGTACTTATTCGCTCATCCATCACGCTGAATCAAGTTGAGAAACTTGTCGATGGGACCAATCTTAGTGCCCATGTTTATTACCCATCTCCTGGCTAGCTGAGTATCACCTGGAAAAGGAAACAGGCTGACTTTCTGCAGATCTGGTCCTGTTTTGTGTGTCATGTTCTGAACAGCCAACTGCTTGACAGTGAGATATTGTTTAAAATACATACATGAGTTTAAAAACACACACAAAAAAGAATTAACATACAGTAGTTAGGAGACCATGTTTCCCTACAGTGACTAGTGAGCAGGAAGGGCTGCTTTCATGTCACAATTCACACAAACTCTCGCTCTCGCCTGTGGTCCGACCAGCAGTTTCTCGTCTGTCTGCATCAACTTGGCAACTATACAGTTCTTGCACAGAGCTCAGGATTTTACACTCAGTTTGAATTTTGTAACCTTTGTGGTCGAGATTTAATACTCCTTCTGAGAAATGAGTACTGCAGTTCCCCTTTGATAAATAATAATAGTAACTCTGTGAGAGTGTGGCTCTGTGTCTCTGTCTCCTCTCACTGCACACTGCACTTCTCTGCTACTTCTTTTATTTTCTCTCTGTTGACTATCACAGCTCCTGCTGCTGCCCCTGCAGCCAGTCCTGCTGATGCTCCTACTGCTATTCCTATTGGCCCCCCCAGTAATCCCACTGCTGCTCCTATTTCTACTCCTGCTGCTATTCCTGCTCCTATCCCTGCTGCTCCCACTCCTGCACCAGCCACAATACCCAGTTTCCGCAGAAATGAGTTGTTTCTCTCTGCTTGCTTTCTGGCTTTTTTCTCCTCTTCTCTCCAGATCTCTCTCTTCTTCTTCTCCAGCTCCTCTCCACTGTATTCCCTCTCCAGCTCCTCCTGTCTGCTGATCTCCGGCTTTCTCTCCCTCAGGATCCTCTCCTGTTCCTCCCTGATCGCTCTCTCAGCCTTTGGATACAGGTCATTGGTGAAACAGCCTCCTCCATTCCTCTCCACCATCCCCTCTATCTTCTCCAGCAGCTCTGTCACCTGACTGCGGTTCTCTGGATTCTCATTGTTAAACACATTATAACGATTCCCACATTGACTGACAAACTGCTTAAGATCATCACTCCTACAGAGAAAATCCTCAATACTTCTACCCCTCAGTCGATCCCCCTGTGTGAAGAGCACCATGGTGTAATCTGCTGCTCTCTCTCCAAAGGTCTTCTGGATCAGCTTCACTGTGTCCTTCTCCTCCTGTGTGAATCTGCCCAGCTGGATCACCACCAGGAACACATGGGGTCCCGGGGAGGTCAGAGAGACACAGGTCAGGATCTCACGTATGACTTCATCATTGGAGAGATCTGTGTCAAACAGGCCTGGAGTGTCGATCACAGCAACACTCCTCCCTGACACCTCTCCTGTCCTCTTCTCACACTGCTGTGTTACTGTGGAGGGAGAGCACTCAGATCTGAACGCCTCTCTCCCCAGGATGGTGTTTCCTACTGCACTCTTCCCCACTCCAGTCTTCCCCACCAGCAGGATCCTGATCTCTGTTGAATCTTCCTCTCCTGCTGAATAACAAGTAAACTGTGGTTGTGTATTTGATGTTATTCAAACAACAGTCTTAGATGATACATAACTCTTCAAAGTTAATCAGTGTATTGGAATGTAGGAGCTGGGTTTTCACTCAGTTTTGTTTCCCTAGAAAAGAGGCTACTTATGAAACAGACTGAGTTATTTGTTGACCCATCATTGGTATATTTAAGACAATGTGTGGAAACGGTTAAAAAGACAACATGTTGTGATACATATTATTCTATAATAATAGAATTTAAACCTAGGAATGTTTTTTGAAAATTTCATAACATGCCTGTAAGACCTCATCAGATATGTTAGCGATCGTTATGATAAAAATAAGGACCCTGTGCGGGGCACACGTTGGTGATTTCCCCGCGCTGCTGCAATGTTGCGAGAACGCAAGTCCTCATAATCGAAAAACCAACGGGCAGGCGAAAATCAAAACCAGGCTGGGGCAATTAAATCGAGAAAACAAATCCAAATTGCAAAGGCAGAGACATGTTCAGAATCGCGCGGGAGTCAGGATGTAAGGAAGGAAGAGAACAAGCTAAAGAAGGAGGGTGCACACTAGGGAGCTCCAGGGAGAATCCGAAAGAGGGAGCGATAGTCAGGGAAAAGAGGAGGGTTACAGTACTGATGGGAGTGAAAGGCGATGGGAAGATTAGTTGCGGTGTGGGTGTCTGAGTGGGTGTGGGTGGGAATGTGACAGCGTTTGTGAGAGCGTGTGGAATGCGTGACAATATAATTGTAAATAATGTGTACAAGTTGGATTTCTGCAGAAAATATATTTCTGATGTCAATCCAGGGGAGAGGAACTACATGCATTCCTTGGCGGTAGGGAGCATCCGACAGCGACAGTCTGAAGGAACTGAGTCTCTTCAGTCTGAAGGGAGTGACCCACACTGACAGGCTGGAGGAACTGAGTCTCTTTAGTCTGAAGGGAGTGTCCCACACTGACAGGCTGAAGGAACTGAGTCTCTTCAGTCTGAAGGGAGTGTCCCACACTGACAGGCTGGAGGAACTGAATCTCTTTAGTATGAAAATGTGCTCCATAAGGCTCCAGTCTCCCTCTACCCGTCCCCCTGACAGATTTGATCCTACTGCTTCAGGATCTCAGGCTGCAGCTACAGTCCATCGTCATTCTCTCACTCCTCATTTGCACCACCAAATTCTCGAAGGTAAAGATGTCAATCTCATTTCTCTCTTCTTACCCAGCTCTGAGTTTAGTGATCACCGAGTACTGGAATGTGGAGATCGTGCCGTAACTCTTAAATCCCACGATTTGCTTCTTCTTAAACATTTAACCCGTGGCGAATATGTTTATTTCTTCCCTTGGCATTCCCTTGTCTCCCCAGACAACTATAGGTCCTCATATGCGAGAGCACCTATAGTTTTCTGGGAAGATTCAAGCCCGGGTTGCCCAGCCTGGGGAGGGGGGTCCCACTGGGGAACTTGGGTATAATTAGGACACAACAACAGATTACTGTAATTTATCCATGTATCACTAAGTAGTGGTACCATTAATATTTCTCAATCAAATATTCTGTTGGGTCATCTCCCTGCCCACCTCCATTTTGCAAAAAAAATATTGATTTGAAACCTTTTGTGTCATCCAATGAATAAAATGCTGATATTCAAACTTTTGAAATACATGCATTGACAGGCTTATTGTTATGATACATGTTTTTTCTCACTGAACATGAGCTTCTACCATTATTTCTATTCGTCACTGGTCAAACTGATCACGTTGTCTTGACTAGTTGTATCAGCTTGGGTACCAGCCATTGTCCCACTGCGGAGGAGTAAAATACCTATTTGCATTCTAGGTTGTTTTGTGCAATTTGCGTTATTTAACTGCATTTTTTGTAGTAGTGCTTGTTTCCGGGTGGGCATTGGTCGAGTCTGTTCTGCGCATAACGTAGGAATGCGCTTTGTGTTTGTTGAGAAGACCGTCTGTGGCGGTGTTAAAAGTTTTTGAAGAGGCCGAAATTGGATAGTGGCTTCTGTACATGCGTTTGTAGGGCCAAGTTGTTTTTTTGCAACCGTAAGAATAAATTACTCTAGTTTTGAATCTAGCCCGTCTTAAGTTCTGTTTTTGTACAATGTTTTGAACATGGGTGTTGCAGGTATTTTTGATGCGCAGAGGTTTCGTGGCTTAATATCCCAATACTGACCCCATGTTGTGTTTTGTGTGGGAGCAAGCCCTGTTTCTGTGTTTTCTGTGTGTACCGTTTCTGTGTACTGGATGTTTCCTTTTCATTCTCTTGGTCCTGAATAGTTTATTACCGACTTTTCAGTAAGCTTCCTAGTCTGCAGACCTCGATATGCCAGATGATTGATCTGACATCAATTTTCTCTATTAGCTGACTTTCCAGGGCCTAGTTTTAACTGTACTGACCAGGAATGTACTGTAGGTACAGTATATTGAGATGGCTGTGACTGTACAGTATATTAGTTATTTATAGCACCAGTTCAATTCTGGTGGGGGAGTGGAGCTGTATTGGGGTGTAATTACATCTTATGGACACCGTCTGGTAAAAGTTTTGGGAAAAAATGTACATTTCATGTTTGATTCAAGATATAAAATGAGGAATACAGAAAGAAAAATACAAGAATTCATTCACATGAATCTAAAAGATATTGATTTAAACAGTAATCGTCTGCAGGTTTCTTCCAAGCATCAAGATAATTATTGGGCTGATCTGATTTTACTTTGTATTTGAAATTTTTTTATTTGTTTTTCTTACTGTATTATGGGGTATTTATATATCAGCTGTTTCTATTTACCAAGTTCAGGAGCTCTTGATGCATAACTTTAACACAAATAGCATATCACTTAGTAATGTATGATGACTCCATCTTGGAATACACACTCACAAAACATGTCAGTCGTGAAAGTAAAACTATTGTTTTAGGTTTCTACTCTACCATCACAGAGGTTTAATTCACTGCCACCAGCTGTGAAGAGTATAAGAAGTATTGTGGTTCAAAACAAACACAGCACAAGTAACTGTCACAGAATATAATGTGATAGTGTCTACACCAAGATGCAGGAAATGCAGAAGTGGGAGAGACTGGGGTCTGAACTATTTGTACTGCTTCTTAGGTAGTTTTAATTTTCTAAACAATTTCATTAAAAAAACGACAGCAAATACAAAACTACATTTTTAAATTAAAATATTTCAAAAACGTTTTAATCTTAATACTTTTATGGGATATCATTTTACATTGACTTGTTCGCGCAGTGGCTGGTGCCTTCTGTGTGACATTTATTCCTGCTCGTGTTATAAAGACTGGTAGTGACAGAATCCTCATGCTATATCCAGTGTACATGGTGAAAACAGCAGAGCAGAACTGACTGTCTTCAAATGAAGGAAGAAACGGGCACATTCCTGTTCTGTAGGTAGTTATTTCTTAAGCAATTAAAAATAATCCTATCTCCTTTAGTGTAGTCATGTTTTTTTGCACTTTCCTAACTCTTGCATTGGGAAGATGCCCTCAGTAATTTGTGTGCTTGACAGAAATAGACTATTAGTCTCTTTGCCTAATTTGTAATCTTAGAAATAACGGCAAGACAGACTCACCCAGTAGAGGAATTATATCACTCATGACTGCAGAGTGTCGAAGTGTTCAGGGTGTCAGTGTGGTGGTGGTGCTGCTGCTGCCTGTGTCTCAACACTGTGGAGACTCACCACCCCTCTGTCTTATACCTGAACCTCTGAGAGCCCTGAACACACCCCCTGGCGCACCGAGTCCAATGGAAACAGACTAAACAGACTCACCAAGGCGTGTGTAACGTCCGCTCATGTCTCCAGCTCTTGTGCTGATCAGTCAGAGTGCTGCTGCTGCCTGTGTCTGTGTGTCTGTTTCAGCTGTGTGAGACTGTCCTTCTGCTCTCACGCCCTGAACCAGCGATAAACACACCCTCTGACACAGCCGCAGTGTTCAGCAGTGTCTCCTGGACTCACACAGCAGCAGTTACACTGTGAAGGGGTACAAATTGAAGAAAACCTGCTTCAGCTCTCTTGTACAGATGTACAGGTATTCATCTTAATCCAGAATAAAATCTTACACTCCAGGCACAGGTACAGAAGTTCTGTTCTCTGAAGAACTCTAGTTGTAAAAAGATGATCTTCATAAAAGTGAGGAAAAAAGCTTGAATGTTCTTTGCTGTTCCCTTTGCCTTAGTTTGTATCATCTATAAAGCACCCAAGTTTATTGATGACGCCAGAAACTAGATTATTAATCTAAATCAGGAAGACTACAAGTACAGATTCCTCCACTAACTACTGTATATCACCCAGATTAAAAACAGCGCAGCAGTAAGGGCAGGAACTTTTAAAGTATTGAAGTTCTTAACCTATTTATAGAATCTTCAGTTTCCGTATCTTTCGGCTTCAGCACCTATTGGCAGTATAAAGGGATTAATTAATGACATCATACCCACCACTGCAGTTTACACCTGCAGCCTTCTTCGCACTTAAAAAAAAATAAGAAAAAAGGGACTTGCACAAATAATAAATTAACGCTGTAGTCCTCATTAACCAGAAAAGCATCATCTGGAACAGGATGAACAGAACTCCCTTCCTTTTTGCCTCACTTGACCTTTTGCAATTCATTGTTTTTAATTGGACTCTGTTCTTTTTATAAACTCTTTGTATAAAGTGCTTTTGTCTCTGTACATTTTCCCTGAATGATTTGTTAAACCATCAGGATTACACCTTTCCTTTACTCTTCCCTGGGATACATCTGTTCTGTCCTTAAGCAGAATATTTTAAGTGTTTAGATCACTTTTATATTGATTTCATATCTGTCCCTTTGCACTAAGGTCTCTTATTCTTTAAAATATTTCAGCTACCTTAACTGTCTTATTCTTATTCTTTCTGGTTGCATGACATGGGCTTGCAAAAAGCAGGTTTAATCTGTTTTAATTTGTTGTCAAACAAGCAACAGCAGAGCAGTGGTCCTAACAGAGCTTACAACACTTCTGCAAACCTAAGTGCTGTACGCACCGTTTTAACATCACCACAGTTTCTCAGTTAGCTGAGAGGATGAAAGCCTCTTGTTTTATTTGAAGAGCTGATGAAAACACAGACGGGGTGATCTGTTAGCTCTCGAAATTCAGTACATGTAAAGCAGCCTGTATACTGGTTGTGAAGCTGATGAGCTGAGCTCACATGGTCAGGAAGAGAACAAACAGGAAACCACAGCACTCACGTCAGGTGAAGAACAAGCTCTGCAGCTGGTCTGCCTTCCTGTCTCTGCTGGTGCTGAAAGGTGAGTGCTATCATGAGTGGAAACTAGTTTGGAGACACTGGCCGTTGCGGTAAAATCCGTAACCAACACGTTGATCTCCTTTTTCTTTGCATGAAAGAATGAAAGTTTTAAAAATTCTCTTGTGAAAAAGGTTGTAGAGAAATGAAATATATTTGAGAAATGTCAGTGCTTTATATCCACTAATAGACCAACAATATGGATCCTTTATAGGTATTTGTCCTCTGTTGCACTGTCCACACAATCAATATGTAGACCGGTGCACTCATTGTCCACACTGTCCTGTGTGAGACTGACACACCCACTGTCACACATTATTCTCTCTCATTATTGATACAGACAAGGCTCTGTACAGGAAAGACATACTGTAAAGTTTATTTCTTTGCTTTTCTTTGATGTACCTATGAATCTGCAACTATTGCTCATCAACTGCGTTTTCTTAACTCTCTCACAAATAACCCTAAGACTTGCCTCCTGACTGTTCAAAAATAGTGAGATTTTTGTCTGCGTTTTCTCTTTCAGACTTGATGCAACCTGCTCTGCACACCTGTACCTGTGTGCAAGTGTTTGTGTATTTAAGTGCATACATTTTCATCCTCCTTCTCAACACTGCCTCTTGTTACCGACTCAGCTTTGTTCTGGGCCCTGGGTTGGATCCCTCTGTTCTGTTTCAGTGTGTGCTAGGCTCCTAACCTTGCTAGTTTTGCATAATGGCTCTGGACCGTTTGCTTGCACCACGTTCTCTTTGTGTTCTGTCCAGCACCTTCCGGTTTCTCTCTCCCATCCTCCACCTGTGCTCACCTTACGAATCACGCGCTGCGTAGTTCCACCTTGACAAAGGGAAAAGGAGGGAAGTTTCCTGTGGCTGTAGCCGCTCGGCCCGAGCGTGGGGGTGAGCAAGGAAGCCCAGATCTGTCTGCGGGGCAGAGTGGGACAGAGACAGGGGCTCCTGCCATGAACAGAGAAAGAGGGGTGGGCAGGGGAGAGGCAAAACAGCAGAGAGAAACTGGGCCCTTATTGCAGCGGGAGGGAGAATGGAGCAGGAGAGTATGGAGAGGAAGAAAGAGGATGACTCTGCCAGGGGGTAGCCACTGCAGCTGCTGCGAGAGGCTGAGGGCTTGGTGACATCAGGAAACCTGACAGAAAAACGCAGCTTGAAGCGCAGAGCTGCTGTCTTTGAGTGAAAGATTGAGGCTGGAGAGGCGAGAGGAACTCTGGTCCTGGATGAGCATGATGGTGAGGTTATAGTAACACCAAATGCAAGATGCACCTGACTATGACGGAGAAATACTGAATGCTTGTATCAGAGTGATGTGCTACAGGGCGTGAGACTTGTACATGTGTAAATAGGCAAGTGCACTTTAGAATTTGTATTATAACTTTGTTAGAATTCACAAGTAATAAGATCTGATGGGCAATTTGGGTAAAATCTGGCAATAACTGCTGACCACAGTATTTTGGCACAACTAGAATCTTTAAATGTTCACGACTGGCTGTAGAATAATTCTGCTACAGTTGAGAAAAATTTGTGAACCTTTTGGAATCATCTTTACTGATCAGCAGCTACAGGAAACTTTTGGTTGAGATCATTACTGATAAAGGAGGTTACCAGTTACTAAATCTAAAGGTTCACATATGTTTTCCAGCACAGACATTGAATGTTTAAACAATGTATTCAATATACACAAGTAAAAGTATGATTGTATTATTTGTGTAATCAGTTTATGTTTATTATAACTATGATAAAGATCAGATCACAATTAATAGTTAATGCGGGAATACAGATGATTCCAAAGGCTTCACAAACTCTATCTCACAACTGTATACAGTGAGTCAGAAAGACTGTTACTAAGTGGATCTTAGTGAGAGTTTACATCACATCATCCTGAAGTTTCAGTTTCACCCCCTTCAGAAGTTGTCTTGCAGTGATTGGCTGAGCCAGTTACTGGGTGTGTCTGACGACTCAGAGTAATAAAGTCTGAGAGCAGAGGAGCAGTCTCTCACACTGTGGGTACAGAGATAAGGACAGCACACTGACTCACTGAGCTGATCAACACGCTGCAGACATGGGTGGCCAGTACTCCAGATTCGGTAAATATGTTTCCCTTTATTATACCACTACAGTAGGAAACCAGTTTCCTGTATGAGAGCTGCTGATTCTTGTCTGGTGTCACAGGGTTATGTACCTGTTTCAGGGACCAGAGCTCAGGCTTCAGTTTAGAATTGAAACTGTTACAGCTGGAGCAATAAAACATATTAAAACTAACTAGTTAAAGGCATTAATTGTTAAGGTTGATTGTGTTTAACTTTAATACAATTGTTCCCACCAAATGTGTCCCAGAACTCAGGAATCTGGTCTTATGTAACTCCATCTGCAACTGGAAACTGGATTTACTGATGGGCAGACCTCAGGTGGTGAAAACGGGCAACAATATCTCCTCTACAGCGATCCTAAACACTGGAGCCCCACAAGGCTGCTGTCTCAGTCCTAGATTACACTCCTTGTTCACCTATGACTGTACAGCCACATACAGCAGCAACTACATCGCCCACAGTTATTGGGCTGATCAATAACAAAGATAAGTCTGTGTATAGGAGTGACTGTGGTGTCTTGACAACAACCCGACCCTGAATGTCAACAAGGCAAAAGAGATCATTGTGGATTCAGGAGACCTACATCAACATCAATGGCACAGCAGTGGAAACTGCCAGCTGCTTCAGGTTCCTCGGCCTGCAGGTCTCCACTGGCCTGGCCTGGTCTCACAACACTGTAGCCAGTCTGAAAAAGGCACGATACCACCTGCACTTTCTGTGGTGCTTAAAGAAATGCGGTTTGGGGAAGCAGTTCCTCGTGAACTTTTACTGCAGCACCATAGAAAGTGTCCTCACTAGTGTCCTCACTGTGTGGTACAGCAGTACTACCACACATGACAGAGATGCACTACAAAGGGTTGTGGCAAGGACACAGAGGATTATAGTATGTGATGGACCATCATTCGGTGAGATCCACACCATCCGCTGTCACAATGAAGCCCAATTCCTCATTCAGGATCCCAGCCATCCCGGCCACAGACTGTTCTTCCCCCTGCGTCTGCCAAAGGTACCACACTATTAAAGCACAGAGCACTAGCCTTGAAAATAGCTCCTCTCCTGCTGCAGTACACATACTCCACAGCTAACTGCAGTGCCTTAATACACGTCTGTGCTTTTTGCATGGTCTGCCATGTTTGTTTTTCACTACAACATGTTTATTGTTCTGTTATTAGTGTGTATAATGTGCTGTCTACGGTACGTTGTAGGGTGTCCCAAAAGATCAGCATGAATAAGAACCTGAAACCTGTGCCCTTGGGCCACTCCTGGACCCCAGGGTAGGAGGGCTTTCGGGTGTTTGGCTGCCAAAGCTGAGCCAGGAACCACGAAGACACCAGACTTAAGAGGGTAACATCGGGCAGGTGTATGTGCCGAAAAAGTAAATGCAAGAAAAGTGGGAGCGCCCTCTAGAGGAGGGATGACGACCATGACCAGAGGAGGCACTAGGTGGTGGTACTAAGCAGTGGGAGCAGAGGGGTGAAGAATGGGACCAGTTCAGTAAAGGCTCTTCTAAAGAAGGGTTTGAGTCTGGATTTGAAGGAGTTTAGAGAAGGTGACTCTCTGATATTCCTGGGGAGAGGATTCCAGAGCTCTGGGGGCAGCAGGAGAAGCCCTGATGTGCTTCATTTGTAGTGACCCAACAACATACAGTGTGTTGTAGAGGTACCTTCTTGCATAACACATGCATACAGTACATGTATAGCTATAACAGCAGTTTATCCTACTGAGCACTTACAGGAAAACCATCTTTCTTTTTTTAGGGATAAAAATATGTTATCCATGCTTAACAGGAAACACTTTTTCTGAACAGGTGGAAGCACTTCCTGATCAAGTAGTCATCTGCACTTGTTTAGCAGCAGCTGGTTCTAACCACCTTTGTAACTGGTATGGAAGCGGTAAGGGTGCACTTGCTTTTTCACCCTAGGCTTCTGAATGTAGGCTGATTTTTCAGGTTAATAATGATAAAGTAAAACCTGTGTGTATCTGTCACATGAGGTGAGATAGATCTACTGTTGGGACTCGGTGAGGACTAGATGAAGGTCAGAAAAGTCTTCATGTGTGAAACAGAATGGTAAGGGGCTGTACTTTCTTTTTCACATCGCTGTGTCTGTGTCCCACTTCACTGTCCAGGTGAAAACACTGAGAGAGCTTCCTGTCCCCAGGCAACTGATTTAGAGATTGAATCCTTAAGATTGAAACCTTAAGCAGTCCGCTACTTGGGGTGAGAATTCCCCGTCTCTTCTCTCCCTCCTTCTGGTTAAAACAATCTTTATTATTCAGATAGATACTGTACTGTCCACTGCTGTGGAAATGTCTTTGGCTGCTCCTACACAAGTACAGAACACACAAGCAAAACACAAGAGCCACAAAATCACATGAAATCACAACAGTGTGTGATACAGACATCAGTGGATACATAAACAGCGAGAGGGGGAACTCCATTTACACACATTAAGTAGTTTTATTACAGAAGGAACAGAAGATTCTTATACGTATCAATGTTTTCATTTGAATTTGGTCCCCTGTACCGTCTCCCTGATGGGAGTGTTATGAATGGGGAGTGGAGGGGGTGTGTGGAGTCCTGTGATGTTCCTGGCCGTTCTGAGACCTGTATTATGATATCAATCGCAGCTGGGGCTGCTGTTTCCCAATTATTTGTCCTGCCAACAATCCTGGACAGTTTGGTTTTGCTTTTCAACACCAGGTTTCCATACCAGACAGTTGTGTTAGATGACAGGATGCTCACATCTGAGCTTTTATGGAGAGAGCTGCCATCTCTGGGACATTTTGACTTACATTAAAGTTCCTGAGTCTTTGGATTAAAAACAGCCTCTGACTTGCTTTCTTAAAAATGTTGTCTATGTTCTGTGTAGCTCAGCCTCAGATCAGTGTGCTCCCAGATATTTAAAACTCTCCACAGCCTCTACAGACTGACCCTTGAGGACTGTTGTTTGCAAAAATCCACCAGTTTTAGCCCTGAAAAGAAGCTCTTTAGTTTTGACCACATTTATTTCCAATGCACTGCATTGGCACCAGTTTTCAAGGATACTGATTTTTTAAAGTAAGTTTGCTCACCCAGAGGTCCCACAAGAACCGTCATCTGCATATTTAATCAGACTGGCTGTGCTACTCTGAATCTTTAACTCATTAGTGTATATTGAGAACAGAAGAGGTGACCATACACAACCATGGGGAGCACCTGTATTTAAAACAAGTTGGTTTGAGAATACACCATTCATGTGGGCTCTCTTAGGTTGATCTTGACATAACCAAGACACTATCTAATGATTGTCCACTTCAAGCAAATTGAAGACAAATCTTAACCAGCAACAGGTGCAACAGAGAGCTGTGTTGCCCCCATGTGAAAATCACTTGATCTGTTAGCATTCAGTACTTGGCCTGGGTGGACACTCAGTAAAAATAAATAACTAAACTTTTTATTTCGCAGGAGATGAAACCCCAACTCAAAACCTTCATGTGCGAATTGTTTTAGTGGGGAAGCCTGGAGTGGGGAAGAGTGCTGTAGGAAACGCCATCCTGGGCACAGAGGAGTTCACTTCTCCCACAAGTTCAACTCAAATTAAAGGACATCTGGAGGGCGACACACGCATGGATGTCATTGATACTCCAGGCTCACTGCTCACGAATCTCTCTGATGAAGCCACAATGGAGATACTGAAGTGTGCGTGGCTGGCATCCCTGGGACCTCATATCTTCCTGGTGGTGATCAACCCTGAGAACTTCACAGAGGATGATAAGCAGTCAGTGACACTGATCCAGGAGATCTTTGGTGAGAGAGCCTCTGACTGCACGATGGTGCTGTTTACCCATGGAGACAAGCTCATGGGAAGATCTAGTGAGAACTTTATTGAAAGAAACGACGTTGCTGAGCTCCTCGAGCAATGCCACAACAGGTATCATGTCTTTGACAACAGAGATCTGAAAACTCGCTCTCAGGTCACAGAGCTGCTGCAGAAGATAAAGAGGATAGTGGAATTCAATCAAGATAATTACATGACTACCAAGCCAGACAGTGAGTTCGCGAAAGAGCAGGAGAAAATCCTGAGGAAGAGAAACCCAAAGATACAGAAGCTGGAGAAGAAGATGGAGGATCTTCAGATGTGGAAAATCCAGGAAGAAGGGATGGATGGGCATGCCAGTCATGAGAATGAAGGTGAGTGAACATTTCTGACACCAGCTTGATTCACCACATCTGGGGCGATGTAGGCAGCAGTGTGGAGGAGCCCCACACAAGACAGCTGTATGGGGTGAACAAAGGGGGTAGCAGGAATACAGAGGCTCATTAGGGCTAATAGCGGAATGTAGCTTGAAATAGTGGACGTGAACTCCTTGACCTGACTGCTCCTTCCAGTTTAAGGATACAATTGAGTCATAAGAGCAGACAGAGAGGTCTGAGAAACAGGGATGTTGACGAGGGTGACAGTTATGGCCAGCAGTTGAAACCAAGGATGAGCAGAAGACATAATGCTTCAAGAGTCAAATCAATGACAGGTGAATGCCTTGTAGTGAGAAAATGCAGCTTGTTAAGATTAGGTTAGATGGATAGATTAGAGTGCCCAGGCGAGGTCATGTGGAACTAGAAGGGATGCCATTGTGAAGACATGAGTGAACAAGTTGTGTGAGATATGGAGATCAGACCAGCATGGCAGGCGTGGAGGAAGGAGCAAGCTTCAGCTGATGTTCTGGAGTTTGAGGTTCCTGGGAAAACTGACTTCAGGAGAGCAGGAGAAAGAGCAGGCGTCATGGCAGGTGCAGGGAGCTGCTAAAGATGACTGCCCAATGTAAATAGCCAGTAATATGGGAAAACTGAATGTGGTAATGTACAGTATATTTGTCCTGCTTCATGAGAATGAGTTCATGCTCAGAGCATTTGGCAAGAAAGGCTAGAAGATTTCAACATGCTTAAGTATAACAGTTTGATCCAAGTAACAAAAATGGAACCGAAGCCAAATTGATTCATGGTCTTAAATTAGTAATCCTACTCAGCATGGTCCTACTCAAGCTTTTTTCTGCATCAAAAGAGACAAGGGAGTGTCCCTGTTGAAACATCTAAATACACATTTCTAAAATAAAACCAGTTTGATCTGTTCAGATAATGGAGGTCTGTACGGATTCCAGTTGAAGTGCTAGAAATTTGGCAAGGATCTTAACGTCCACATTAAGAAGGGAAACAGGATGGCAAAGTACACAATCGCCTCAATTATCTCGTTTGGGGTACTGGGGGCTCTAGAACACGTTTAGAATTCAACTTATGGTCAGTATATTTACATTATTCAAAAATCATCAAGTGATAAGAGATCTGAGAACAACTCAGATTTCTACAGCTCTGCATAAAGAGCAAAAAATCGGTCATTCATTTTGTAGCGGCGAGGCTTATTAATAAGAAAGAATTAAGTGTTCTGAGCCTTCCCAAATGAGGCCCCATTTCTCTGTTCATCTCTGTGGTGCAGCCACAGAGAGACTATTCATGCAGGGTGATTTAGGGTGCTTTGATAAGGACAGCTCCCAAAGGGTGATGCACTTAGCTAATCCTGGCTGTCATGATCAATGGTCATCCATTGGCGCCTATCTGTCTAGGGAGTGCCAGTTGGACATCTGGACTGCATTCCTAAGTGTCAGGAGTAAGTGACTCATATCTCACCTTGATCAACCAATCAGGGACTGGTAGGGCCGAGTAACCCATGTGGGACTCTGATGCCCATGGAACTTTCAGCCAATCAACGAGCTGAAGTTCCTCCAGGTAAAAACAGGCAACACAGAGAGCCTGAGAGATTCAACAAGATTCGGGAGATTCAGAAGGGATTCAGTAAGATTCTGGAGAGGATTCTGTGGACTGTTCTAAAGGGAATTCAAAGGAGAATTCCAGGGCAGGACGGCCCAGGAGCAGAAGGCTCCCAAGGGCAGGACATTCTCACAGCGCGCCTCCTGACCACCCTGAGACTCAGCCCGGACAACCACGGAACGGCCAGTGTGTCCGAGTGCCAGAACTTTCCTTTGTTCTAAGAGTCTAGAGCGGAGGTTGCCAGAGAGTAACCAGAGGATCCACCCGAGGTGAGCACCAGCAGCAGGCCTCGTGAACAGGCCGGAACTGTGGACAGCTGAATCACTATTCAGAACTAGCTCTTCATCAGGAATGAACCGGTCGTCTTCCTGACTTGCTGGGACCCACAGTCATCTTTTCTCCTGTGTGCAAACTTTGCTAGTTAAAGCCAACACTAACTAGCAGGCCAGTGAGCATCAGCAGCGCACCGTCGCAAGCCGCACAGCACAGCCTGGCACCGAGCCAGAGAGCGCGGATTGGACAGCAACAGCCTGCAACTGTTTCTTTGTGCCCGCAGGAGATCTGAATCCCCAGAGATTGGATGAGTATTCAACTTCAATGCATTACTGCTCGAGAATTCAATTGTTATCCAAACCAGTTGATATCAATTTAATTCCTAAGAGTTATGTACTTGTTTTGAGTATCTGATGTAGAAGTTATAACCAAGTTCATTTATGAAACGGTCTTAATGAATGATATACTGAACGTATGTCCTCTTGATATATGTAACTCTTTGTAACTGACTGAATATATACCTTTTGTATTCTGATAACCCTCTCGATAAGATCTGTTAGTTTTATATGCATATTCTATGTATTAATAAATGTATCCTCGTATATTAGTACCTGTGTGTGTGCGTTGTTTGAGTTATGTTGCATGGTTGGACTCTAAAGCCATCAAAAGAATCAACTTTGTGATTTACTGCTACAATTAATAATTGTCTCAGTAAATCCCCAAACCCTACAGAACTGGTGCCTTCAGAGAGCCACTACATTTAATTTTGCTATGGCTATGATTACATATTTGGCGTCCCTGAACGGCCGGTTTTCCTACAATTTCCATTTGGTCAAATATACAGTAAACCAATTTCTAGCTTTTGCACCTCACATTCCCAGGCTGTCTCAAAAGTATTGCTGAAGTATTTTCTCACTTCCAGTTTCAGTAGTTTAAGAACTTGGCCCCAGATGCTAACCAGGATTCCTGTCCAGTTCCTCCTTATTCAGGTCTCATTCCTGTAAATCACCCTTTCCATCACTACCACCAGCTGGCTCGAGAGCTATTCGGCACTGCAGAAGCAACAGTAGGAGCAGAGATCCTGTATCCCACAGGCCGTGCAGTACAGTACATAGCTCTGAGGACAACATGAATGCTGTGCCTGTGTGCACAAAATACAAACCTGGTGACAGGGTACTGGGGAATCTGTATAAATATAATCTCAATATAAAGTTAAGAAAGCAGAGCTATGTCTCTCACTCAGCTGTAGAAATCAAGGTGTGTCCCCCTGAACAAACACTCACAGACTACAGGGCATACCTATACTGAATATCTGTAAGATGAGTTCCTATTTAAGGATGTCAAAATGGACTTTAACAATCTTGTTTGCTTATGTTACAGATACTGAAGCACAGACTCTGAGGCTGGTGCTGGTGGGTATGTGTGGAGTGGGGAAGAGTGCAGCAGGAAACACCATCCTGGGCAGAGAGGAGTTCAGATCAGAGACGAGCCCCTCCTCACTCACTCTGAGCAGCCAGGAGGCACAGGGAGAGGTGTGTGGGAGAAGAGTCACTGTGGTCGACACCCCAGGCCTGTTCAACACTGAGCTCTCTGGAGAGGATCTGAGAGGAGAGATCCAGAGAGCTGTCCAGCTGTCTGACCCTGGACCCCTCGCTGTCCTCCTGGTCATCCAGCTGGGCCGCTTCTCCCAGCAGGAGAAGAGAGCAGTGGAGACCCTGCAGGAGCTGCTGGGAGAGGGGGTGAGCCGGCACACAGTGGTCCTCTTCACTCACGGAGACAGGCTGAGAGGCAGGAGTCTCCAGGAGTTTGTCCAGTTGGATGGGAACCTGCAGAGCATCATTCAGAAATGTGGGAACAGGTGTCACCTCTTCAACAACACTGACAGGGGAGACGGCTCTCAGGTCAGGGAGCTCTTGGCTTTGATAAAAGAGCTGCTTTGTGACATGGTTGAGAAGATGATCCTGACAGAGAAAGAGGGACAGATGCGCAAAATGGAAGAGGAACTGGAGCTTTGGAGACGTGAGGAGAAAAGAGCCAGAAAGCAGTTAGATACAAACGGTTGGTCTATAGTAGGAGCCGCGATAGTTTGCGCAGTGGCAGGAGCAGTAATAGGAGCACTGGCTGGAGCAGTAATAGGAGCACTGGCTGGAGGAGTGGGAATAGGAGTGGGAATAAGAGTGGGAATAGGAGTGGGAATAGGAGTGGGAGCTGCCATAGGAGCTGCAGTGGGGGCTGGTGTTGGAGCAGTGTGGGGCAGTACAATAGAGCCAGCAGTGAGGAGGTGCTTCATACAGTGAGATGAAGATGTACAGACCTGCAGTCTGACTCCGGCCCTTTGGGAAATTTCTTATTTCTTTCTGGTTTTCAATAAAGTTTTTTCAAAGATCATTAGTGCTTTTTTGGACTGTGAAATGTGACCAACATTTTATTAAACTAATTGTGCTTTTGAATTGGTAGATGTGGAGATGAAACTTCCAAAACTGTGTTGTACAGAAAAATTCGCTATTTTGCAAAGGATTGATCTGATATGAAAGAAATAAACTTTGTTATCTGTTAGTGGACCAGTAGGGTGGGGGGGCTCTCCTCTACAGATAAAAGTTCCCAGATAGAGAATGTAGAAGTGTTTTAAGATGTGCTGTTGTTCAGTTAAATGTTAGACTGAGGTCATGATTACTTGGTCACTATCGATCCCGGGGTGCTGTCAGTGAGACTGGGGGTGCTGTCAGTGAGAGTGGGGTGCTGAGCCTGGTGTCTGACCGCTGGTCACTATCGATCCTGGGGTGCTGTCAGTGAGACTGGGGGTGCTGTCAGTGAGAGTGGGGTGCTGAGCCTGGTGTCTGACCGCTGGTCACTATCGATCCCGGGGTGCTGTCAGTGAGAGTGGGGGTGCTGTCAGTGAGAGTGGGGTGCTGAGCCTGGTGTCTGACCGCTGGTCACTATTGATCCCGGGGTGCTGTCAGTGAGAGTGGGGTGCTGACCCTCATGTCTGACCGCTGGTCACTATTGATCCCGGGGTGCTGTCAGTGAGACTGGGGGTGCTGTCAGTGGGAGTGGGGTGCTGAGCCTGGTGTCTGACCGCTGGTCACTATTGATCCCGGGGTGCTGTCAGTGAGACTGGGGGTGCTGTCAGTGAGAGTGGGGTGCTGAGCCTGGTGTCTGACCGCTGGTCACTATCGATAGCGGGGTGCTGTCAGTGAGAATGGGGGGCTGACCCTGGTGTCCTGACATGATATCTACAGTAGGTGTCAGAGAATAGGCACTTGCTTGTCCAGGCTGTACGAGATGAATTGGAAAGAATCTCAAGTCATCTGTAACCTGGTATAGAAGAGTGAGAGGGGTACAGTGTGTGTTTTCAGTGGGAGCCACACACTACAAGTCTGTCTTTCTTATAGTGGACTCCCTGTTGATCAACCCTCCTGGTGACAAATTTTGAGTGTGTGTGTGTTTCACCCCTTCCAGTGTGAATTTACTCTTCCTATATTGGAGACACCTCTGTTCCCAGGTGTGAAATTGTTCACCCCCTCTGCAATATCTCTCTCAGACAATGTGAAGTTATTCTCTCTGATCTGCTGAAACACTGCTGTATTGTCCTCTTTGTTGGAGATGTTTGTCTTTTGTTGTATTTTATGGCACTGCGCTGAAAAAAACTTTCCCCCAGTGAATAATAAAGCTTGAACTGAAATTGAAAAATACTCTTAAACCATAAGTGTGCAATAGTATTTCTATTGTCTGCCTGATACCTGCTTTAATTACAGCTTTGAGTCTGTTTGGATAATAATAATAATAATAATAATAATAATAATAATAATAATAATAATAATAATAATAATAATTGCTTACACTTATATAGCGCTTTTCTGGACACTCCACTCAAAGCGCTTTACAGGTAATGGGGACTCCCCTCCACCACCACCAGCTGCAGGTTTTCTTCAGGAATTTGCCTGTGTTTTGCTCCCTCCATCTTCCCTTCTGTCCTGACAAGTGCCCCAGTCCCAGCTGGAGAGAAACACCCCCACAGCAGGATGCTGCCACCACCGTGCTTTACTGTAGGAATGGTGCCCCCTGGATGGTAAGATGTATTGGGTTTCACCTGGCGTACCGTTTTGCATTCCTACCAAAAAGTTTGATTTTGGTCTCATCTGACCACAGCACCTCTGCCACTTGGCCACAGAATCTTTAAGGTGCTTTTTGGCAAAACCACCCTCCCTCCTTTCTTTAAATCACCTGGCTGAGGAAGTGTCTGCACCATCAGACCCCCTCACAAACAAGTACTGAACCACGAAGACAACTTTGCAACAGTGATGTTAGGAGGAGAGAGGGGTGGTAGAAAAATAAATGTAGTTGTATCCTGCCAGAGATATTTTATGAGCAGGGAATAACAAGTCCAATATTAGAATCGGTCTTACACTAGAACCTCTGTTCAATAACACCATTTCAGTTGTTTGGTCAAAGTTTTAATAAAGACGAAACAAGCCGGCAAATATAAGGAGCTACCATGGTTAGTACTTTGGCTTTATTTTGCAGGGCTGTCACATCCTCTGAAAATCATCCAGACAGACTTTGAACAGAGGTAAGAGCTTGTTGGTTTGGCAGCTGTTTCACCGGAAGTGGGCAGAACACGTGTAGTGTACCCTCAATGGAATTGATAAGATTTTGTCCCCTGTGGGAATTTTTCATGGACACCCAGCACTCCTGTACATTTAATTAGAATAGAATGCAAAAAAAGAAGAAAATCATTGCACATTATACTATTGCAAACAAAATAAGGAACATTGCACATCACTCTATTGCACATGTACAGTATAACACATAGCAACATGTAACTTTTATAACATCACAAAACATATTGCACTCAAGTGGGTTTTAAGAGTCAAAATTGTGTTGGATAGTGGAACACAGGATTGTTTGTATCTGTTTGACTCACATTTGGGAACCCTAAAATGTGTGCCAGAAGGAAGAAGTTGATATTCAGAGTTGAGGATGTGGGGTGGATCTGATATCATTTTTCCTGCCTGTTTGATGAGGGATTTTTCAAAGACTGTCTGTATGGAGGGGTGCCGTTTCACTCCCATGACCTTCAAATCCGTCTGGATGAGGCGGTAATTTGTGATTTTAAATGAACTGATTTACAAAACCACACTGTAATACCATATCTGATAATGCTCTCGATTACAGCATGGTAGAAGAGTAGCATTACTTCCTGTCCAACCCCAAGCACTCTTAGTCTTCGCAGGAAATGTGAGCGCTGCTGATCTTTGGAGCAAACACTCTCAACATGAGTAGTCCAGCACAGGTGACTGTCTCTGTGTACTCCTGGGTACTTATATGAGTCGACCTGAGTGATAAATTCGTTGTGGATTACTACATGGGAGTCATCACCAACTGTTCTGGGATCAGAAACTGTTTTAACATTCAGAATGAGGCTGTTGTTGTCACACCATTACACAAACCTTTGGATTTCTGACATCTACACAGCTGTGCATTAAGCCAAGAACAGCTGTATTGTCTGAGAATTTGAAAATGAAGCTGCTTTGACTACTGCTTGTACAATCATTTGTATAAAGTGTGAACAGAACTGGTGAGCTCACACAGCCCTGAGGGGCACCTGTGCTCATAGATCGTGACGCGGAAAGAGTTTTGTTGACCCTGACATACTGTGTACGATTTGTTAAAAATGAATGGTACCATCTTACAATGTTATGGTTAAGAGACATTTGCTTCAGCTTACTACTCAATAGATGGGGCTTCAGCGTATTAAATGCAGAGCTGAAGTCCACAAACAGCATCCGAGTGTTGTTATCTGAGGGACAGGGCTTTTTGATGAGAACGTATCCAGGCAGAACTGCCAAAAAAGGAGGGAATACCTGCTGCCCATATGGCTTGAAGCTTTGGGAGGGGGAAGAGTCTTGAGCCGATACTGCACCTTTTGGACGCCAACCATGAGGGATGGGTGTGGAACCCATTGTTGTAGCTGCCTAGACACGAGCACTAGGGACAGCGTGAGCAGTGAATAAGAAAGCTCAGAACCAGTGCAGGCTGATGCCATGTGCTCACACCTGAAGGACAGAGGGAGAGGCAGTGATCAGGGGCTCCTGTGGTGTAAAGAGAAAAGAGGAATTGGAAAGAGAAGAGATGAAAGAGATTTTAGCTGGGGCTATCGATGTAATGGGCTGGATGCTTGACCATAAAAGGAGAAAAAGGAGGAAAGAAAGAGAGAGAAGAGCAAGTGGGATTAGAAAGAAAGTGAGAGCGAAGGAGAGGGGTGGAAATATGTAAATGGATATTTGGAGTTTCTGGAAGGCTTGCTGACGTCAGGAGATCTGAAAGCAAAACATGGAAGGCATGGTGAGAGCAGACCCACTTGTCTTCAGTGGAGAAGAGGCTGAAGAGACAGTAAAGCTACTCTGGTCTTGGATGAATGCAATGAAGGTAAGATCCTAGCAACAAAGTGATGAAGCAAGATGTGGAGTGCTCGAAACATGCTGTGTGCAGCCAGGGAGCTTTTATGCCCAGAGAGGCAGACATGCAAGACTAAATTTTGACCTGAACCTCTGACAAATCACAGGCAGTGCGAATTGAACAGAATGTATATTTTTGTAATAATAATTGGTTAAAAAATAAAAAAAACAGAGTACATGTCACACCCAGTACACCTAGAGGGTGCTCTGCTTCTCTCCTGTTCCTAGTTCCTGTGATTATTCATGTCTTTCTGGTGTGTCTTGTTGTGTAGCCTATTTACTTCCTGCTTCTGCTCTGCTACTCGCTCAGCATTGAGGTTCGGATGTCCTGAGACCCACCTACTGTAGCACCAGGTCTCCCCATGTCCGCTACCTGAGGGCTTAGGTTTCATTACGGCTTCTCCTGAACAGCTGAGCCCGGGCTAACCCCCGTCTCGCCGCTGCGCATCGGATCTATTTCACCCTGCTGCCATTCCAGGGTTCGTCCCTTCAGACATCCGTGACAGTACAAGAGGAAACTATGTGAAAGAACATTTAAAACTGAGACCACCTACTCTATGAGAGTTGGGAATGTGGAACAACCTGCACAGCCAAGCTGTTATAGCTGATACCCTGTTTTTTTAATTTCCAGAAACAACTGAATGAGATGCTGGGACGACCTGCTAAACTTAAATCAGTTGGCCTCTTCTCATTTGTAACTTTTCTAGTTTGTTTGAATGCAATGCTGGACTTTCTAAACAAAGAACTGTACTGTGTGAACTCTTGTTGTCACAGTGAGATGTTTTGTTACAAAACTAATCTCACACATTCTTCATCATTCAAAGGAGCTATAAACTGCTGTATTGAGATGCTGGGGCTTTATTTGTCTGTTTCTGGACATTGTCTCTTATGGAAGCCTTTTTATGAGGTCATAATGGGGAACAATGTATTTGTCTAAGCACTAAAGGCAAGTTATTACAATAAATACTGATTCCCAGAGAACAGGGAACCGATTCCCAGAGAAGTGGGAATTTTATTTATATATAGAGTACGTAGGTCCCTTTTCAGGCCATTTATATATACTGATGGAAAAACCAACATTTTCTGGAATGAGAATACTACAGTTATAGCTTGTGCACTTTCACAAAGAGTTGTCAATTTCTTCTAAGCCGTCTGATCAGCAATACAGCTGGTGCAGTGAGACACTGCAACTTGCCACACGAAAGCTCGTTAGGTGCACTTTACCCAATGAGGTCCAGGAGGAACAATGCCTGATCAGGTCACCTTTAAAATGGGATGGGAATGGGATACCATCCCACAAGTGCAGGTTCAGAGGCTCAGTGGCTGTATGTGCCAGCGGTGTCGAGCAGTGGAGGCCGCAAGAGGCGGCCACACAAGACACTGAAGGACTGCAAGACGACTGTTGTTAATGTTCACAGTTGTTCTTGTTTTTGTTGTTGTACCGTTTTGTTTTCCTATTATTCTCATGTGTTTATTGTTATTTCAGCAATGAAGGTTGAAATTTCAGTTCAACAATGAGTGTTGTTTCTTTTTTCTATCAGTATATTTGTAAAAAAGTCTGTTCTAAAACAGCAGCAACCCGAAGACCAATGGAAGTTCAGCACATTTTAAAAATCACTTGTTTTACAAGACCGAAAGACCGAGTAAGATAAGAATGCATTAGTATTCAAACCACATCAATCAAACACTCGGCCTGAAAGTTATAGGTTTATACAGGTGTGTTTATCTCAGACTGCAGGTTGAGCTGAGATGGAAAAGTGCCTGAGGAGACAGAAGAAAAGTGTCCGATTGTAACGACTTTACACAACTATTCTCCTGATCCTCATCCATCACTCATGTTTGAGTTCATCTCTTTGACAAAGACCCAAAGACATGTACTGTACATCTGGGACAGTGCTCTTTGGGGGACAGTCTGACCTCAATATATCAAGGATACTTTGAGACAGACAAAGTCATCTAAATCATAATATTGCACAAGTAGGATTACTGTACACATCAGATAATGGTGTTGTGATTCCCACATCATCTCAGCAGCACATGGGGGAAGACCAGGAGCCCAGGTGCTTTGTGCTCACGTGACTTAGCAGAAATCCAGTTCACCCTGCTGTCGCTCACAAAGGTGAGACTGACAGGCGCGCCCAGGCAGACTGTCGGCAGGGCTGGAACCAAAACTGAATTTCTACAGAGGCCACACGTTGTTTCAGGTGAAGTTACAATCATATTTAGTTTAACATTTCTTTAGTAGCTGGGAGCTTTATAGAAACAAAGAATATATAATTTAAGCAATTCTTTACTAAGTCAGAACAAATATGCTGTGAAGCAGAAAAACACATCCACTTATGTACACATTGCTGTGTTCTAGTTCGAGGGTGTACAGTATATAGCAACTTAACATATTTTAGGAAATAACTTGGACTGAAATTCTAAGTGCAAATGCAGTAAAAAGAAGAGAGTGATCCTCACACTGTGCTGTAAGGAGTTCCTGTCAATGTACAATCTACAGTTGACATATAGCCAGCAATACAGAGAGAACATCTCTTCACCACCAGTGTAGACCTACAGTATCTGTAACTAAATATATTACTGAGTGTCATGAAGGAAAAGTGTGATTTTTTACATCATTCAAACACCCACTGTAGATGCACCATCATGTTACAAAGCACAGACAGCTGGCCCAGTTTCACCAGCTCAGATGCAACAGTACTGTGTAGTGCACAACAATCAAACCGATCAACAAACTCAGACACGCCCACAGCAGGAGTGATACTGTATTAGACACACTCACAGTGGGAGTGATACTGTATCTGACACACTCACAGCAGGAGTGACACTGCATCAGACACGCCCACAGCAGGAGTGACACTGTATCAGACACACCCACAGCAGGAGTGATACTGTATCAGACACACTCACAACAGGAGTGATACTGTATCAGACACACCCACAGCAGGAGTGATACTGTATCAGACACGCCCACAGAAGGAGTGACACTGTATTAGACACACTCACAGTGGGAGTGATACTGTATCTGACACACTCACAGCAGGAGTGACACTGTATCAGACACACTCACAACAGGAGTGATACTGTATCAGACAATCACAGCAGGAGTGACACTGTATCAGACACATCCACAGCAGGAGTGACACTGTATCAGACACACCCACAGCAGGAGTGATACTGTATCAGACACGCCTACAGCTGGAGTACTGCTATAATATAGAAAAGCTACAAATCTCAATCATATGACAAATATGAAATTATGAAATTATGATATATAAAATAAGAAAATATAAATGTATAATATCAGTAAAAGATATATCTATTTTTCTATTCTGCCTTGTACTGCTCATCTAATATTAACAAATGAAATTGAATAATAAATTATATTAATCTATCCAGTATTAAATACTCCTTTTTCCAGAAACTAAAAGACTTGAAAGACTTCAACAGAAGAAAGAGAACAGAAACTGAGAACAAACTCTGGTGCTGTGTGCGAGAGATCAGGTCTGGGTACGTGCTGTTTGGCTCATGCAGTAGCAGTTTGAGGTTTCTGTTTGCTCGTCTCAGGATGTCCTATTTCCTCTCTGAGCCAGGACAGCATAGAGAGTGTCAATATTCTAGTCGTTATGAAAAATACATACTGCACCACAGCCTGTGAAACGATAAGCTTTAAGTACACAAAAACTAGAAGTGAGTTGTTTTTTCAACAAAACCTTTTGCTTTCTCATGTTTGTGGGGTATTGTGACATGTTACATACAGGCCATAGATTTCACATGGATGGGGAGGCTTTGGTCACTAATTTTCATTCCAATAAAATGCTTAGCTGACGCTAAAGAAAAGAGCTCCAAGCTCTTCCACATGTTTGTTTTCCTGGATTTGTTCAAGTTGTGTCAGTATGGTGTCACACAGATTTGCTTTTCTGCCTCATAGCACTAGTTCCCTGGGTTCAATTCCAGTCTGGTGCTGTCTGTGTGGAGTTTGCATGTTCTCCCCATTCTTATAGATGGCCTCGATGTTCTTAGACCATTCCATTCCAGGAGTGTTGATGTGCACTCCCAGGTACTTGTACCAGTCCACCATCTCCACGCCACTCCCATGGGTGTAGACAGGAGTAGGTTTGACCTTTTTCCTCCGACTTTACTTCTTGAGGAGGCTCAGGTCCTTCAATGTATGTAGTAAGATGCGACATATGTTCTATCAGTCGTTGGTAGCAAGCACCATTTTCTACGCAGTGGTGTGCTGGGGCCCTGGGATTGGAGCAGGGGATTCTAAAAGGCTGAACAAGCTCATCAGGAGAGCAAGCTCTGTCATTGGGTCTGACCTGCACCCCTTGGAGGTAGTGGCTGAGAGGAGAATGGTGTCCAAACTAGAGGCCATCATGGACAACGTCTCCCATCCCCTCTATGACATGCTTGTAGAAATGAAGAGCACGTTCAGCAATAGACTGATTCATCCACGGTGCGACAGGGAGCGCTACAGGAGGTCATTCTTGCCTTCTGCCATAAGACTGTACAACGCATCCAGTGTGTGTCTGGGCAGAGGCAACATTGACAGGGACCTGTTTCTGGACTGAAGGCATCTACAACATCTACTGCTACATCTGTTCTCTTTCTTTTCTTTTCCCGTTTACATCCGTTTTTTGTGCAATACATGCCAGGAACCCGTGCAATACATATATTTATATATATATATTTATATCTATATCTATATTTACATCTATATTTATATTCATATGTGTGATACGATTTTTCTGCGTACTGTTCTGTTCTAGTTTGTTCTTTGTGTGTCCGGACTGTGAGTAACTCTTTTAGTGCACCCCTCACTGTACTGATTGGATTGTATGTATTGTACTATTACTATTATTATTGTATCATTTGTTACACTGTGGCTGTGTTGTCTGTGTTAAGCTGCTGTTGCACTGCAATTTCCCTTACGGGATCAATAAAGTATCTATCTATCTGATAGGAGCAGCAGCAGGGTTACTGGGAGCAGCCATAGAGGCAGCTATGGGTGCAGGAAAAGGAGAAGCAGTCCTGGCTACAACAGTTGAAAAGTCTGTAACTGAAGAAAACAGTAAATGAAGAGCAATACTGAAATCAAGAGCAGGGGCAGCAGGAATCTTCTGGGATAAAATCTTAGGACTAGGAAGAGCAATGTTTGGGCACAGAGTGGGTGCAGGTATTGGGGCAGCACTTGAAGCAGAAATTCATGGAAATGAGGGAGCAGAATTGGAGACAACATTCCCAGCAGTCATGTAGGTACAGATAGGATCTCATCTGTAGGGAGGACAGGGGAGAGAGGCAGGAGCTGGTTAGAGGGTGATAGGAGAAGAAGACGGATGATATTCTAATCCTGGGAAAAAGAAGCTTCATGCTCCTCTCTGTGTTTGTCAGAGCGTACCAGTCAGCCCCACCCCTTCATACTTCAGAAAGCTTCTCAAAGTACATTATTATTACCATTCACAATTAAAAGTTTTGTGCTTAGTTTTGTGTTTATCCTCAAATGTGGACAACGCGTATGATTCTACAGACGTAGCCATTCAGAATGCTCGTTTAAACCCCATAACGCGCTACAGGAGTTGCGCTTTACAGTTATTCACTGGCCAAGGATGATCAACAGGTGGCACTTAGAGGTATATTAGTGAAATGATTGCTTGATTTAATCTCTCTACTCAGTAACAGTATTATACCTTTTTTTATCACAATAACGGAAAGTGTCCTAATTATCTATTCTTCGAAAAGGATAAAACATTATAGCTTCTTATGAAGTATATAAACCTTATAAAGTTAAAACAACCACATAAAAACTTTCCCAACATAAACACTGTACGTTACCAAGTTAAAGACTTTGATGCATAAAATGATTATGAAGATGGCGGAATACTGTGTACTTTGAATTTTTTATATTTTGCCACCACTACCATCTATTGTGAGGAATTAAGAAATGTTAAACTACTCTTCTTTAATCTTTCTTGCTTCTTGGCAAAGAATGAAATCTCAATGCTGATGTAAGCCTGAAAGAAGCACATTGGTTCACAACATGCCACAGTAGAATAATAAACTATTTTTCATATATCAAATTCAGTAATGTTTTTGTAAAATAGCCCTGCGCTCTTTTTTATTCATTTAATATTTAAAATAGTGTAAAACACAGCTTAAATGAATATAAGTCAGTATACAACTTAAATTCTATAATTGGAAAAAGATTGTCCCTCAGCATTGACTGGGATTTTGAAACCGGGTGTTTTCTGGTGACAGTCCAAATGCTTCCCACACCACGCTGAGCTTTCTCTGCTCAACCTAGTGGTTTTACAAAGAAGTGCAGTCAGACAACGTTTTTTAAAATGTACTGCATTATCTGCCATGCATTCTGAATGGCTGGATCTGTATTCACAAAGCGAGAGTCTGTCCGTACCCACATGGTGTAGCAGAGATGGCGTCTGGAGTCTTGAGGAACACCCTATTGATTTGGGACTGGGGGCATTCCTGAGTGAGAGCCTCTCTAATACCTGCTGACAGGAGACGTGAGTGATGCCGTGGAGCTCTGTATCTCCTGGAAGGTGGCTGTGACCTCTGTGTCACGTCAGCCTACAGAGAGCCTTCAAGCTTCCTCAGTGTGGAAGAGAGTGTCTGCAGCCTGGGAACAGCTGAGCTGAGCTGCCCTTGAGCTGCATGGTGTGGAGATGAGAGCCAAACCAGTAGGTGATCACTGGGTCAGTGTTTCCAGTGGTCTATACTGGTGTTATAAAGCCAGGTACAGTCCCTAATGTGAAGCGCTGTGAGATGGGAGAGGGGAGATGAGCACGTACACAGTTCCCTTTCTGTCTCACTGTGGTCAGAGCTGTTACTGAGACTCGGAGGTTTGCTGACAGCACGGCCTGTATGTGGTTGAACACAAGAGTCGGCAGAAAAGTGAAAGTGAAATGAAAAGAGAAACAAATCCGTGAGCTGGTATCAGGCTCTCAGCATATGAAACAGTTACTGGAAGAGTGACAGGTTGGCCAAGTAAGAATCTGAGAGACATTAGACAGAAGGGGAGAGTGTCCTGAATCTCAATGATTCTGTGTGTGCTGGATAGGCCAATGTTGAAACAAGGAATGAGAGCTGCACGGAATTCTTCTCTTCTTGAAGTTCTGCAACATGCGAAATTGGAGATGAGCACGTACACAGTTCCTTTTCAGTTTTATTATTGCATGACTTTTCCCCTCGTGTTTTCTCACCTTATCCTGTTCGTGACAGCTGCCAGCCTTGTCCAGGTGTGAGCAGGCCCTTTGCAGCATGTAGATGATTGCATCTTCCACACCAACACTGGGCTGGTAGGCGAACTGTAGGGTGTCCTGTGATGATCTGACCAGGAGTCTCAGGTGGGACAAGAGCAGTCTCTCCAGTGTCTTCATGATGTGAGAAGTCAGTGCAACTGGTCTGTAGTCATTGAGGACAGAGGGGTTCCCTATCTTTGGTACCGGGACCAGGCATGATGTCTCCAGAGCACAGGGACTCTCAACAAGTGCAGGCTCAGGTTGAACAGTCGCTGGAGCACTCCGCTCAGCTGATCAGCACAAGCCCTCAGAACTCTGGACCTGTGGCCATACCCTTGTAATGTTGCCATAATGTAATGTAGTGGCTCTCTGAAGGCACCAGTTCTGTAGAGTTTGGGCGTTTACTGAGACAATTATTAATTGTAGCAGTAAATCACAAAGTTGATTCTTTTGATGGCTTTAGAATCCAACCATGCGACATAACTCAAACAACGCACACACAGGTACTAATACATGAGGATACATTTATTAATACATAGAATATGCATGTAAACCTAACAGATCTTATCGAGAGGGTTATCAGAATACAAAAGGTATATATTCAGTCAGTTACAAAGAGTTACATATATCAAGAGGACATACGTTCCGTATATCATTCATTTAGACCGTTTCGTAAATGCACTTGGTTATAACTTCTACATCAGATACTCAAAACAAGTACATAACTCTTAGGAATTAAATTGATATCAACTGGTTGGGATAACAATTGAATTCTCGAGCTGTAATGCATTGAAGTTGAATACTCATCCAATCTCTGGGGATTCAGATCTCCTGCGGGCACAAAGAAACAGTTGCAGGCTGTTGCTGTCCAATCCGCGCTCTCTGGCTCGGTGCCAGGCTGTGCTGTGCGGCTTGCGACGGTGCGCTGCTGATGCTCATTGTTGGCTTTAACTAGCAAAGTTTGTGCACAGGAGAAAAGATGACTGTGGATCCCAGCAAGTCAGGAAGAGGACCGGTTCGTTCCTGGTGAAGAGCTAGTTCTGAATAGTGATTCAGCTGTCCACAGTTCCGACCTGTTCACGAGGCCTGCTGCTGGTGCTCACCTCAGGTGGATCCTCTGGTTACTCTCTGGCAACCTCCATTCTAGACTCTTAGAACAAAGGAAAGTTCTGGCACTCGGACACACTGGCCGTTCTGTGGTTTTCCGGGCTGAGTCTCAGGATGGTCAGGAGGCGCGCTGCGAGAATGTCCTGCCCTTGGGAGCCTTCTGCTCCTGGGCCATCCTGCCCTGGAATTCTCCTTTGAATTCCCTTTAGAAAAGTCCACAGAATTCCACTGAATTTTACTTCTGAATCTTACTGAATCTCTCAGGCTCTCTGTGTTGCCTGTTTTTACCTGGAGGAACTTCAGCTCGTTGATTGGCTGAAAGTTCCATGGGCATCAGAGTCCCACGTGGGTTACTCGGCCCTACCAGTCCCTGATTGGTTGATCAAGGTGAGATATGAGTCACTTACTCCTGACACTTAGGAATGCAGTCCAGATGTCCATCTGGCACTCCCTAGACAGATAGGCGCCAATGGATGACCATTGATCATGATAGCCAGGCTTAGCTAAGTGCATCCCCCTTTGGGAGCTGTCCTAGGAAACCTTATCAAAGGAACCTTAAATCAGCCTGCATGAATAGTTTCTCTGTGGCTGCAACACAGAGATGAACAGAGAAATGGGGCCTCATTTGGGAAGCTCAGAAATACTTAATTCTGCCTTATTAATAAGCCTCGCTGCTACACCCTCGTGCAGCCTCTTCAACTCCCTCTTCAACGGGTCAGCCGTGATGGTCAGCCTGGCCTGGGGGGTGGTGCTCCTAGCGCTGTCAGTGCTGCAGGTGTTAATGGCGGAGGTGTTGGAGAGTGGCAGCTGCGGGGGATGGGTGGGTGAGCAGCCGTCGGGGGTTGTAGCTGTAGGCGGCCATGGTTGTGGGGGGATGGAGGAGGTGTTGGGCAGTTGCAGCTGTGAAGGGTTAGGGAGCGTGTGGCTGTGGGGGGATGGGTGTTGAGCCACAGGGGACCCAGAATCAAACCTGTTAAAGAACTGGTTCAACTCGTTGGCCATCTCCAGGTTCCCCTCTGTTACACCCCCAGCGTGTTTGAAGCCAGAGATCTCTCTCATGCAGCTCCATACATCTCTCACCCTATTCCTTTGCAGCTTGTCCTCTACCTTCCTCCTGTAGGCGTCCTTGCTCTCTCTTAACTTCTGCTTCAGCTCCCTCTGTACACGCTTGACCTCTTCCTTTTCCCCCCTCCTAAAGGCTCTCTTCTTGTCATTCAGAAGAGCCTTCAGGTCGCTGGTGATCCAGGGTTTGTTGTTGGGAAAGCAGTGTACGTCCTTGGTGAGAATGGTGTTGTCTACGCAGAAGTTAATGTAGTCAGTGACACAGTCCTGTAACAAAAGCGTTCTTTCCGGACCCTATGCAGACGACACGATCCGGGGTAGAGTGAGGAAAACACGGGAACAAAACAATGAGAGAGAATAATGGAGTGTTACTGTCCAGACCCCTTTCTGTGTCAATAATAAGAGAGAATAATGGAGTGTTACTGTACAGAGCCCCGTCTGTATCAATAATGAGAGAGAATACTGGAGTGAGTTACTGTACAGAGAGTAATGAGAGAGAATAATGGAGAGTGTTACTTTATAGAGATTAATAAAAGAAAATTAATAAGAGCTTATGTCTCTGTGTTACTGTACAAAGATTAATAAAATATAATAATGGAGAGTGTGAAGGGAAAGTGTGTTACTGTACAGAGGCCCTCACCAGCTCCTGCTGGAGGTGCAGTAGTCCTGCAGTCAGGAGTGAATGGACAGACAGGAGGAGCTGCTCACCCAGCAGGCACTAGCAGAAGACAGAAATGAGGAAGTAAAAATCAAAATGAAAGCAGATGTACAGGGTCACAGAATGATCGCGTTGTTCCCATGATCACCTCTGCACTGATTCATACCTCTCTGATAACAAAGAGACAGGTGAGCACATAGTACCCAGCATTCACTTACAAGGAGTTACGCCCTGACGAGCTCCAGCACAGCCGCATCAGCTCCACCAATTATGAATGCGCATTCCACACATGTTAGAGGCTCATTGGGGCCATCCTTAACGAGATCAGGCTGGGCCAATTAGGGAACAATCGCACAGTATTTAAGCCCTGAGGAAACATTCCTCAGGGTTCAGGCATTGAGTCACTAGCTGTGCTTTGAGTCGGTCCTCGGTCCTCGGTCCTCGGTCCTCGGTCCTCGGTCCTCGGTCCTCGGTCCTCGGTCCTCGGTCCTCGGTCCTGAAGAGATGTTCTCTCTGTATTGCTGGCTATATGTCAACTGTAGATTGTACATTGACAGGAACTCCTTACAGCACAGTGAGGATCACTCTCTTCTTTTTACTGCATTTGCACTTAGAATTTCAGTCCAAGTTATTTCCTAAAATATGTTAAGTTGCTATACTGTATCTGTAACTAAATATATTACTGAGTGTCATGAAGGAAAAGTGTGATTTTTTACATCATTCAAACACCCACTGTAGATGCACCATCATGTTACAAAGCACAGACAGCTGGCCCAGTTTCACCAGCTCAGATGCAACAGTACTGTGTAGTGCACAACAATCAAACCGATCAACAATCTCAGACACGCCCACAGCAGGAGTGATACTGTATTAGACACACTCACAGCGGGAGTGACACTGTATTAGACACTCACAGCAGGAGTGACACTGTATTAGACACTCACAGCAGGAGTGACACTGTATCAGACACTCACAGCAGGAGCGATAGTGTATCTGACAAACCCACAGCAGGAATGATACTGTATCAGACGCCCACAGCAGAAGTGAAACTGTATCAGACACACCCACAGCAGGAGTGATACTGTATCAGACGCCCACTGCAGGAGTGATACTGTATCACAAACACCCACAACAGGAGTAACACTGTATCAGACACATCCACAGCAGGAGTGATACTGTATCTGACACACTCACAGCAGGAGTGACACTGTATCAGACACGCTCACAACAGGAGTGACACTGTATCAGACACGCCCACAGCGGGAGTGATACTGTATTAGACACTCACAGCAGGAGTGACACTGTATCAGACACACTCACAGCAGGAGTGATACTGTATCAGACACATCCACAACAGGAGTGACACTGTATCAGACACGCCCACAGCGGGAGTGATACTGTATTAGACACTCACAGCAGGAGTGACACTGTATCAGACACTCACAGCAGGAGCGATAGTGTATCTGACAAACCCACAGCAGGAGTGATAATGTATCAGACACACCCACAGCAGGAGTGACACTGTATCAGACACACCCACAGCGGGAGTGATACTGTATTAGACACTCACAGCAGGAGTGACACTGTATCAGACACTCACAGCAGGAGCGATACTGTATCTCACAAACCCACAACAGGAGTGATAATGTATCAGACACGCTCACAACAGGAGTGATAATGTATCAGACACACCCACAGCAGGAGTGACACTGTATCAGACACACCCATAGCGGGAGTGATACTGTATCAGACACTCACAGCAGGAGCGACACTGTATCAGACACTCACAGCAGGAGCGATAGTGTATCTGACAAACCCACAGCAGGAATGATACTGTATCAGACGCCCACAGCAGAAGTGAAACTGTATTAGACACACCCACAGCAGGAGTGATACTGTATCAGACACTCACAGGAGTCATACTGTATCAGACGCCCACTGCAGGAGTGATACTGTATCAGAAACACCCACAGCAGGAGTGAAACTGTATCAGACACACCCACAGCAGGAGTGATACTGTATCTGACACACTCACAGCAGGAGTGACACTGTATCAGACACGCTCACAACAGGAGTGACACTGTATCAGACACGCCCACAGCGGGAGTGATACTGTATTAGACACTCACAGCAGGAGTAACACTGTATCAGACACTCACAGCAGGAGCGATAGTGTATCTGACAAACCCACAGCAGGAGTGATAATGTATCAGACACACCCACAGCAGGAGTGACACTGTATCAGACACACCCACAGCGGGAGTGATACTGTATTAGACACTCACAGCAGGAGTGACACTGTATCAGACACTCACAGCAGGAGCGATAGTGTATCTGACAAACCCACAGCAGGAGTGACACTGTATCAGACACGCTCACAACAGGAGTGACACTGTATCAGACACGCCCACAGCGGGAGTGATACTGTATTAGACACTCACAGCAGGAGTGACACTGTATCAGACACTCACAGCAGGAGCGATAGTGTATCTGACAAACCCACAGCAGGAGTGATAATGTATCAGACACACCCACAGCAGGAGTGACACTGTATCAGACACACCCACAGCGGGAGTGATACTGTATTAGACACTCACAGCAGGAGTGACACTGTATCAGACACTCACAGCAGGAGCGATAGTGTATCTGACAAACCCACAGCAGGAGTGATACTGTATCAGACTCACTCACAGCAGGAGTGATACTGTATCAGACACTCACAGGAGTGACACTGTATCAGACGCCCACTGCAGGAGTGATACTGTATCAGAAACATTCACAGCAGGAGTGATACTGTATCAGAAACACCCACAACAGGAGTAACACTGTATCAGACACATCCACAGCAGGAGTGATACTGTATCTGACACACTCACAGCAGGAGTGACACTGTATCAGACATGCTCACAACAGGAGTGACACTGTATCAGACACGCCCACAGCGGGAGTGATACTGTATTAGACACTCACAGCAGGAGTGACACTGTATCAGACACTCACAGCAGGAGCGATAGTGTATCTGACAAACCCACAGCAGGAGTGACACTGTATCAGACACGCTCACAGCAGGAGTGACACTGTATCAGACACATCCACAGCAGGAGTGATACTGTATCAGACACACTCACAGCCGGAGTGACACTGTATCAGACACACCCACAGCAGGAGTGACACTATATCAGACACACCCACAGCAGGAGTGATACTGTATCAGACACACCCACAGCAGGAGTGACACTGTATCAGACACATCCACAGCAGGAGTGATACTGTATCAGAAACACCCACAACAGGAGTAACACTGTATCAGACACATCCACAGCAGGAGTGATACTGTATCTGACACACTCACAGCAGGAGTGACACTGTATCAGACATGCTCACAACAGGAGTGACACTGTATCAGACACGCCCACAGCGGGAGTGATACTGTATTAGACACTCACAGCAGGAGTGACACTGTATCAGACACTCACAGCAGGAGCGATAGTGTATCTGACAAACCCACAGCAGGAGTGACACTGTATCAGACACATCCACAGCAGGAGTGATACTGTATCAGACACACTCACAGCCGGAGTGACACTGTATCAGACACACCCACAGCAGGAGTGACACTATATCAGACACACCCACAGCAGGAGTGATACTGTATCAGACACACCCACAGCAGGAGTGACACTGTATCAGACACATCCACAGCAGGAGTGATACTGTATCAGACACACTCACAGCAGGAGTGAGACTGTATCAGACACGCCCACAGCAGGAGCGATACTGTATCAGACACAACCAAAGCAGGAGTGACACTGTATCAGACACACCCACAGCGGGAGTGATACTGTATCAGACACACCCACAGCGGGAGTGATACTGTATCAGACACACCTACATTGGGTCAGACGTGTGAAACTTTTAGATACACCTATAATTTTCTCTTGCAATAAACACAGAAAAGTACAATATAGTAAGGCTACAAATCTCAATCAAAGGGTGCCTGAAAAATATCAAGTTGAGACACATAAAATATAGTGTATCACAGGTGATACTGTATCAGACACTCACAGCGGGAATGATACTGTATCTGACACAGGTACTAAAAGAATTTCCTGACTTAAAGCAACTAAACTCTGTCTCATAAAAAAATCAAAACAGAACAGAAACTGAGAACAAACTCTGGTGCTGTGTGCGAGAGATCAGGTCTGGGTACGTGCTGTTTGCCTCATGCAGTAGAAGTTTGAGGTTTCTGTTTGCTTGTCTCAGGATGCTCGATTTCCTCTCTGAAAATACATACTGCACTACAGCCTTTGAAATGAGAAGCTTTAACTACACAAAAACTAGAAATGAGTTGTTTTTTCAACAAAACCTTTTGCTTTCTCATGTTTTTGGGTTATTGTGTTCCCTGTCTCACAGGAAGGTCACACAATCTCCCAGCAGAAGTAAAGATTATGGAAGCTTTTCAGCCCCTAATTTCTATTCCAATAAAATGCTTAGCTGATGCTAATGAAAAGAGCTCCAAGCTCTTCCACATGTTTGTTTTCCTGGATTTGTTCAAGTTGTGTCAGCATGGTGTCACACAGATTTGCTTTTCTGCCTCATAGCACTAGTTCCCTGGGTTCAATTCCAGTCTGGTGCTGTCTGTGTGGAGTTTGCATGGTCTCCCCATGTTCACATGAGTTTGCTCTGAGTGCTCTGTTTTCCTCCCATAGTCTGGAGACTTGCTGGTGGGCTAATTAGCTTCTGGGGAAACTGGCTGGTGTGTCCTGTGGTGGACAGGAGTCCTGTCCAGGGTATGTGTGTCTGTGTGTGTCCTGTGTGTCCTGTGGTGGACAGGAGTCCTGTCCAGGGTGCACCCTGCCTTGTGCCCATTGCTCTCTGGGAGAGGTCCAGCTCCCCCATGACCCTGAATTAGACAAAACCATTTAAAAAATGAAAAGGACAGACCTAAAGATTTGGGGCTTCTGTTCCTGCAAACAGATCCTGCACAGGACAGGGACTGAGCAACACTCAGAGAGGAACTCCTGGTGTGCACTGCAGATCACTTCTCCAGATCTTCACAGTTGAAAGAGGCTTTGTAGCTCAGGGGAAAGTCCAGCTTTCCTTATTTTCTCAAGGAAAGATTAATCCTAAATGGAGCTTATAACAGAAGTGGGTGTGTCAGTCTCACACTGGACAGTGTGGACAGTGGGTGTGTCAGTCTCACACAGGACAGTGTAACAGTGAGTGTGACAGTAAGTGTGTCAGTCTCACACAGAACAGTATGGACAGTGGGTGTGTCAGTGTGTCAGAGGACAAATACCTATAAAGGATCCATATTGTTGGTCTATTAGTGGATATAAAGCACTGACATTTCTCAAATATATTTCATTTCTCTACAACCTTTTTCACAAGAGAATTTTTAATACTTTCATTCTTTCATGCAAAGAAAAAGGAGATCAACGTGGTGGTTACGGATTTTACCACAACGGCCAGTGTCTTCAAACTAGTTTCCGCTCATGATAGCACTCACCTTTCAGCACCAGCAGAGACAGGAAGGCAGACCAGCTGCAGAGCTTGTTCTTCACCTGACGTGAGTGCTGTGGTTTCCTGTTTGTTCTCTTCCTGACCATGTGAGCTCAGCTCATCAGCTTCACAACCAGTATACAGACTGCTTTACATGTACTGAATTTCGAGAGCTAACAGATCACCCCGTCTGTGTTTTCATCAGCTCTTCAAATAAAACAAGAGGCCTTCATCCTCTCAGCTAACTGAGAAACTGTGGTGATGTTAAAACGGTGCGTACAGCACTTAGGTTTGCAGAAGTGTTGTAAGCTCTGTTAGGACCACTGCTCTGCTGTTGCTTGTTTGACTAACAAATTAAAACAGATTAAAACTGCTTTTTGTAAGCCCATGTCATGCAACCAGAAAGAATAAGAATAAGACAGTTAAGGTAGCTGAAATATTTTAAAGAATAAGAGACCTTAGTGCAAAGGGACAGATATGAAATCAATATAAAAGTGATCGAAACACTTAAAATATTCTGCTTAAGGACAGAACAGATGTATCCCAGGGAAGAGTAAAGGAAAGGTGTAATCCTGATGGTTTAACAAATCATTCAGGGAAAATGTACAGAGACAAAAGCACTTTATACAAAGAGTTTATAAAAAGAACAGAGTCCAATTAAAAACAATGAATTGCAAAAGGTCAAGTGAGGCAAAGAAAGGAAGGGAGTTCTGTTCATCCTGTTCCAGATGATGCTTTTCTGGTTAATGAGGACTACAGCGTTAATTTATTATTTGTGCAAGTCACTTTTTTAAAGTGCGAAGAAGGCTGCAGGTGTAAACTGCAGTGGTGGGTATGATGTCATTAATTAATCCCTTTATACTGCCAATAGGTGCTGAAGCCGAAAGATACGGAAACTGAAGATTCTATAAATAGGTTAAGAACTTCAATACTTTAAAAGTTCCTGCCCTTACTGCTGCGCTGTTTTTAATCTGGGTGATATACAGTAGTTAGTGGAGGAATCTGTACTTGTAGTCTTCCTGATTTAGATTAATAATCTAGTTTCTGGCGTCATCAATAAACTTGGGTGCTTTATAGATGATACAAACTAAGGCAAAGGGAACAGCAAAGAACATTCAAGCTTTTTTCCCCACTTTTAAGAAGATCATCTTTTTACAACTAGAGTTCTTCAGAGAACAGAACTTCTGTACCTGTGCCTGGAGTGTAAGATTTTATTCTGGATTAAGATGAATACCTGTACATCTGTACAAGAGAGCTGAAGCACGTTTTCTTCAATTTGTACCCCTTCACAGTGTAACTGCTGCTGTGTGAGTCCAGGAGACACTGCTGAACACTGCGGCTGTGTCAGAGGGTGTGTTTATCGCTGGTTCAGGGCGTGAGAGCAGAAGGACAGTCCCACACAGCTGAAACAGACACACAGACACAGGCAGCAGCAGCACTCTGACTGATCAGCACAAGAGCTGGAGACATGAGCGGACGTTACACACGCCTTGGTGAGTCTGTTTAGTCTGTTTCCATTGGACTCGGTGCACCTCAGAGGTTCAGGTATAAAGACAGAGGGATGGTAACTCTCCACAGTGTTGAGACACAGGCAGCAGCAGCACACTGACACCCTGAACACTTCAACACTCTGCAGTCATGAGTGATAGAACTCCTCTACTGGGTGAGTCGGTCTTGCCGTTATTTCTAAGATTACAAATCAGGCAAAGAGATTAATAGTCTATTTCTGTCAAGCACACAAATTACTGAGGGCATCTTCCCAATGCAAGAGTTAGGAAAGTGCAAAAAAACATGACTACATGAAAGGAGATAGGATTATTTTTAATTGCTTAAGAAATAACTACCTACAGAACAGGAAAAATGTGCCCGTTTCTTCCTTCATATGAAGACAGTCAGTTCTGCTCTGCTGTTTTCACCATGTACACTGGATATAGCATGAGGATTCTGTCACTACCAGTCTTCATAACACGAGCAGGAATAAATGTCACACAGAAGGCACCAGCCACTGCACGAACAAGTCAATGTAAAATGATATCCCATAAAAGTATTAAGATTAAAACGTTTTTGAAATAATTTAATTTAAAAATGTAGTTTTGTATTTGCTGTCATTTTTTTTTAAGAAATTGTTTAGAAAATTAAAACTACCTAAGAAGCAGTACAAATAGTTCAGACCCCAGTCTCTCCCACTTCTGCATTTCCTGCATCTTGGTGTAGACACTATCACATTATATTCTGTGACAGTTACTTGTGCTGTGTTTGTTCTGAACCACAATACTTCTTATACTCTTCACAGCTGGTGGCAGTGAATTAAACCTCTGTGATGGTAAGTAGAGTAGAAACCTAAAACAATAGTTTTGCTTTCATGACTGACATGTTTTGTGAGTGTGTATTCCAAGATGGAGTCATCATACATTACTAAGTGATATGCTATTTGTGTTAAAGTTATGCATCAAGAGCTCCTGAACCTGGTAAATAGAAACAGCTGATATATAAATACCCCATAATACAGTAAGAAATACAAATAAAAACATTTCAAATACAAAGTAAAATCAGATCAGCCCAATAATTATCTTGATGCTTGGAAGAAACCTGCAGACGATTACTGTTTAAATCAATATCTTTTAGATTCATGTGAATGAATTCTTGTATTTTTCTTTCTGTATTCCTCATTTTATATCTTGAATCAAACATGAAATCTACATTTTTTCCCAAAACTTTTACCAGACGGTGTCCATAAGATGTAATTACACCCCAATACAGCTCCACTCCCCCACCAGTATTGAACTGGTGCTATAAATAACTAATACTGTTGTAGAGGTTTGATGGGTTTACTGAGACAATTACTAATTGTAGCAGTAATCACGAGGTTGTTCGTTGTTGCTTTTAGAAAATCAATTGTCAGAACAACTAACAACGCACACACACGGGTTCAATACACGAGATACATTTATTAATATAAATTGTGCACCAAACATATACTAGTCTGCCTGGATACAAGCGGCAGACCTTACTGTGAGGGTTATCAATATACTTGAACTTGAACTTGAACTTGAACTTTATTGCCATATGTAACCGGTACTGGTACAATGGAATTCTTACTTACAGAAAGTCTCTCGATTGTAAAACAAGTGTAAAAAACAAAACAAAGTGCAAACAGTGCGTCAAGACAATGTACAAACAAACAGTAGACAATGTGCAAGTAAACATGCAGGCAGTTTGAATGTAAACAATACAGACGTGTAAACAATGACTGGAGACGTACAATAAATAAATTACAATGAGGTAGATGGTGATGGTGTGGGTGTGGTCCGAGGGGGTTGGCTAAATGTGTTCGCCAGTCTCACTGCTTGTGGATAGAAGCTATTGAAGAATCTAGTGGTAAGTGTCCGTATGCTCTTATATCTCTTGCCTGAGGGCAGTGGGGTGAGGAGCTCATGCCCGGGGTGGTGACTGTCCTCTGTGATGGCCAGAATTCTACCACGGCAGCGGTCCTCATAGAGCTGTTTAATCTCGGTGAGAACGCAGCCGATGATCTTCTGGGCCATATTGACCATTCTCCTTTCTTTCTCGCGAAGAGGTGTTGCCATACCACACGGTGATCCCGTTGGTGAGGACGCTCTCGATGGTGCAGCGGTAGAAGTTCACCAACACATGTATTGGCATCCCCCATCGCTTGAGGCACCTCAAGAAATAAAGGCGCTGCTGAGCCTTCTTCATGGTAGAGTCAGTATATATACAAGGTATATACTCTCGAAGAGATGCAAACACAAAGAGATATACAACAGAGAATATATGTCAATATATATCGTTCGGTTACCAAATCGCTAATCAGTGTTATTACCCACTGTTACTCTAAACTCAGAAGTAAATACATTACTGAATATACAAATTGATAACAACTTGTGTTGAGGTACAATTAAATTCTCGAGACGCAATGTAGAACATGGGGTTTACTTATCCACTGTGTATGGATTTGGAATTCCCGGCACGAACACCAAACCAGCTGACAGGCTCTGTTGCAGCCTCTGTTCCAGCGGTTGTCCAATGGGTGTTGTCCCGGCGTCCTCTGGCTACCGGCCAACCAGTCGAGGTGCAGCTCGGAGTAGGACGGGCGGAGGAATCTAACTGCGGCGCGCAGGGCAGTCGTTGCTCCGAGGGGATCTACCAGCAGTCCGGCTGGCTAGTAGACAGTCTCTATGCACAGAGTGTGACCGCGGGTCCTCACAAGTCACTCTTTTGCCCGGGAAGAAGCTGGTTCGTTCCCGGTCCAGCGCTGCTTCTGAATAAGCTATTCAGGTTGTCGACGAGGGTCCAACTGTAGGCTGCCGTTGATCAAGCGGAGCATTCACGTTGGTAGAATTCTGAGTACGTACGGGATCCTCGGCCTCGCGCTTAGAACAAAGTCCAAGTCCCAGTGCAGACAACAGCAGCTGTCACGTGATTGTCTCTGAGGATGCGCGAAAATGGCCAAGGAGAGCCCCGATCTGAGCTTGCGCTCCCTTTTTGACCAAGACACAGATGTGTGCTGATTGGTTGAGAGTTTGGCGGGCATTGGAGACCCACGTGGTGTTACCATGCCCTGCCAGTCCCTGATTGGTTGATCAAGGTGAGATATGAGTCACTTACTCTTGACACTTAGGAATGCAGTCCAGATGTCCAACTGGCACTCCCTAGACAGATAGGCGCCAATGGATGACCATTGATCATGATAGCCAGGCTTAGCTAAACGCATCCCCGTTTGGGAGCTGTCCCTTATCAAAAGAAAACATCTTTAAATCAGCCTGCATGAATAGTTTCTCTGTGGCTGCACCACAGAGATGAAGAGAGAGATGGGGCCTCATTTAGGAAAGCACAGCAACACTTGATTCTGTCTTATTAACAAGCATTGCCGCTACACTGTATAGTCACAGCCGTCTCAATATACTGTACCTACCGTACATTTCTGGTCAGTACAGTTAAAACTAGGCCCTGGAAAGTAAGCTAATAGAGAAAATTGATGTCAGATCAATCACCTGGCATATCAAGGTCTGCAGACTAGGAAGCTTACTGAAAAGTCGGTAATAAACTATTCCGGACTAAGAGAACGAAAAGGAAACATCCAGTACACAGAAACGGTACACACAGAAAACACAGAAACTGGGCTTGCTCCCACACAAAACACAACATGGGGTCAGTATTGGGATATTAAGCCACGAAACCTCTGCGCATCAAACATACCTGCAACACCCATGTTCAAAACATTGTACAAAAACAGAACTTAAGATGGGCTAGATTCAAAACTAGAGTAATTTATTCTTACGGTTGCAAAAAACCAACTTGGCCCTACAAACGCATGTACAGAAGCCACTATCGAATTTCGGCCTCTTCAAAAACTTTTAACACCGCCACAGACGGTCTTCTCAACAAACACAAAGCGCATTCCTACGTTATGCGCAGAACAGACTCGTCAATGCCCACCCGGAAACAAGCACTACTACAAAGAATGCAGTTAAATAACGCAAATTGCACAAAATAACCTAGAATGCAAATAGGTGTTTTACATCTCCACAGTGGGACCATGGGTGGTAGCCAAGCTGATAAAACCAGTCAAGACAACGTGATCAGTTTGACCAGTGACGAATAGAAATAATGGTAGAAGCTCATGTTCAGTGAGAAAAAACATCTTGGTTACCATCAGTAATCTGTAGTATTAATAGGCTACTGCAGGCCTTTCTTAACTGGTTTTGTGGTGCTCTGACAGCAGTCTCTGAACATTCTGAACTTTAATCCATATTACTGATGGTAACTAAGATGTTTTTTTCTCACTGAACATGAGCTTCTACCGTTAGAACATCATGTAAACAAACCTAATTTAGTCCAATATTCAACTTAGCCCTACCTTTGATGCATTTTGATGCATGATTCCACTACCACGCTGGTTCAGAACTTGAACCCCGTCCGCGCTCTCGTGGGGATCTTAAATAGCAAACCTGATGAGCCTCAGGTGTGGTAGCCGCGGAGTGGGGAGTGCAGTGGGAGGTGTGCTCCACTGTCACACCTGCTGAACTGATTAACTCTGGCAAGCTCGTGTGCGAGTAGCTTACTCGATGTTGCACCACAGCTGGCGGAATTTGTCATTTTTCTCCAACGATGTATCAGAACAATAAGCCTGTCAATGCATGTATTGCAAAAGTTTGAATATCAGCATTTTATTCATTGGATGACACAAAAGGTTTCACATCAATATTTGTTTTGCAAAATGGAGATGACCCAACTGAATATTTGATTGAGAGATATTAATGGTACCGCTACTAAGTGATACATGGATAAATTACAGTAATCTGTTGTTGTGTCCTAATTATACCCAAGTTCCCCAGTGGGACCCCCCTCCCCAGGCTGGGCAACCCGGGCTTGAATCTTCCCAGAAAACTATAGGTGCTCTCGCATATGAGGACCTATAGTTGTCTGGGGAGACAAGGGAATGCCAAGGGAAGAAATAAACATATTCGCCACGGGTTAAATGTTTAAGAAGAAGCAAATCGTGGGATTTAAGAGTTACGGCACGATCTCCACATTCCAGTACTCGGTGATCACTAAACTCAGAGCTGGGTAAGAAGAGAGAAATGAGATTGACATCTTTACCTTCGAGAATTTGGTGGTGCAAATGAGGAGTGAGAGAATGACGATGGACTGTAGCTGCAGCCTGAGATCCTGAAGCAGTAGGATCAAATCTGTCAGGGGGACGGGTAGAGGGAGACTGGAGCCTTATGGAGCACATTTTCATACTAAAGAGATTCAGTTCCTCCAGCCTGTCAGTGTGGGACACTCCCTTCAGACTGAAGAGACTCAGTTCCTTCAGCCTGTCAGTGTGGGACACTCCCTTCAGACTAAAGAGACTCAGTTCCTCCAGCCTGTCAGTGTGGGTCACTCCCTTCAGACTGAAGAGACTCAGTTCCTTCAGACTGTCGCTGTCGGATGCTCCCTACCGCCAAGGAATGCATGTAGTTCCTCTCCCCTGGATTGACATCAGAAATATATTTTCTGCAGAAATCCAACTTGTACACATTATTTACAATTATATTGTCACGCATTCCACACGCTCTCACAAACGCTGTCACATTCCCACCCACACCCACTCAGACACTCACACCACAACTAATCTTCCCTTTGCCTTTCACTCCCATCAGTACTGTAACCCTCCTCTTTTCCCTGACTATCGCTCCCTCTTTCGGATTCTCCCTGGAGCTCCCTAGTGTGCACCCTCCTTCTTTAGCTTGTTCTCTTCCTTCCTTACATCCTGACTCCCGCGCGATTCTGAACATGTCTCTGCCTTTGCAATTTGGATTTGTTTTCTCGATTTAATTGCCCCAGCCTGGTTTTGATTTTCGCCTGCCCGTTGGTTTTTTGATTATGAGGACTTGCGTTCTCGCAACATTGCAGCAGCGCGGGGAAATCACCAACGTGTGCCCCGCACAGGGTCCTTATTTTTATCATAACGATCGCTAACATATCTGATGAGGTCTTACAGGCATGTTATGAAATTTTCAAAAAACATTCCTAGGTTTAAATTCTATTATTTTAAATATGTATCACAACATGTTGTCTTTTTAACTGTTTCCACACATTGTCTTAAACATACCAATGATGGGTCAACAAATAACTCAGTCTGTTTCATAAGTAGCCTCTTTTCTAGGGAAACAAAAGTGAGTGAAAACCCAGCTCCTACATTCCAATACACTGATTAACTTTGAAGAGTTATGTATCATCTAAGGCTGTTGTTTGAATAACATCAGATACATAACCACAGTTTACTTGTTGTTCAGCAGGAGAGGAAGATTCAACAGAGATCAGGATCATGCTGGTGGGGAGGACTGGAGTGGGGAAGAGTGCAGCAGGAAACACCATCCTGGACAAAGAGGAGTTCAGATCAGAGCTCTCTCCCTCCACAGTAACACAGCAGTGTGAGAAGGACACAGGAGAGGTGTCAGGGAGGAGTGTTGCTGTGATCGACACTCCAGGCCTGTTTGACACAGTTCTCCAATGATGAAGTCATACGTGAGATCCTGACCTGTGTCTGTCTGACCTCCCCGGGACCCCATGTGTTCCTGGTGGTGATCCAGCTGGGCAGATTCACACAGGAGGAGAAGGACACAGTGAAGCTGATCCAGAAGACCTTTGGAGAGAGAGCAGCAGATTACACCATGGTGCTGTTCACACAGGGGGATCGACTGAGGGGTAGAAGTATTGAGGATTTTCTCAGGAAGAGTGATGATCTTAAGCAGGTTGTCAGACAGTGCAGTGGGGGTCGTTATCATGTGTTTAACAATATGAATCCAGAGGACCGCAGTCAGGTGACAGAGCTGCTGAAGAAGATAGACAGGATGGTGGTGTGGAATGGAGGAGGCTGTTTCACCAATGACCTGTATCCAAAGGCTGAGAGAGCGATCAGGAAGGAACAGGAGAGGATCCTGAGGGAGAGAGAGCCGGAGATCAGCAGACAGGAGGAGGAGCTGGAGTGGAGATACAGGGGAGAGGAGCTGGAGAAGAAGAAGAGAGAGATCTGGAGAGAAGAGGAGAAAAAAGCCAGAAAGAAAGCAGAGAGAAACAACTCATTTCTGCGGAAACTGGGTATTGTGGCTGGTGCAGGAATAGGAGGAGCAGGGATAGGAGCAGCAGCGGGAATACCGGGGGGGCCAGTAGGAATAGCAGTAGGAGCAGCTGTAGGACTGGCTGCAGGGACAGCAGCAGGAGCTGTGGTAGCCAACAGAGAGAAACTGTGCAGAGTACAGTGAGAGGAGACAGAGACACAGAGCCACACTCTCACAGAGTTACTATTATTATTTATCAAAGGGGAACTGCAGTCCTCATTTCTCACAGTATTAAATCTCCACCACAAAGGTTACAAAATTCAAACTGAGTGTAAAATCCTGAGCTCTGTGCAAGAGCTGTATAGTTGCCAAGTTGATGCAGACAGACGAGAAACTGCTGGTCGGACCACAGGCAAGAGCGAGAGTTTGTGTGAATTGTGACGTGAAAGCAGCCCTTCCTGCTCACTAGTCACTGTAGGGAAACATGGTCTCCTAACTACTGTATGTTAATTCTTTTTTGTGTGTGTTTTCAAACTCAGGTATATATTTTAAACAATATCTCACTGTCAAGCAGTTGGCTGTTCAGAACATGACACACAAAACAGGACCAGATCAGCAGAAAGTCAGCCTGTTTCCTTTTCCAGGTGATACTCAGCTAGCCAGGAGATGGGTAATAAACATGGGCACTAAGATTGGTCCCATCGACAAGTTTCTCAACTTGATTCAGCGTGATGGACGAGCGAATAAGTACAGGTTGTGCAGCAGACATTTCACCCAGGAAATGTTTGAACATGATCTGAATGCTGAGCAAACAAGTAGTATTTGCCAGTAAAACTACAGTAGTCTCGAAGTTGATATGTTGAATTGGTTACAGCTGAACTCATTCAAATCAGCTGTTCATTTAAATCGACTACAGCACAGCCACTCCTCCAAGAATATTCATCCTGCTAGATCATTTCTTTAAGCTAAAGATTTGCCATAGAATAACCACCAGTGTAAATATAGAGCACTTCTGCAAAACTTGAAAATGAACAGGAGTGTTTTAGTTGGTTGGCAGGCTCTTTTTTAAAATACTTAGATAAAGTATCTAAAAACACATTAGCTTGGACGTGTCGGTTTCATGAAAATATTTAAGAGTAATATAGCAGCAAAAGTTGTTTAGTCTAAACCATGTTTACAATTTAATAGGCCTACTTTCGCATCACCAGAAGTTCTGTTGCTTGGTTCTAAATCGCACACAATGAAACTACACACACACTGAAACTTCATCTCTTTTGTGATACAAACTAGAGGTTGTACACATGAACACACATAGTAATTTTATTGTGGTTTGAAATGCACTCATCACTGCCAATTCACTATAACAACACTGCAGTTCTCCTTTAAATTGTAAAATACAAAATGTTTGCTGACCTACTTGTTAAGAGCTTGGCATTAAAGGTGTTGTCAGTGCGTTACTAACCCAAGAATCAGCTGCACACAGAGGTTTATCTGTTTTATTTCTGTTTAACATATTATATTTGTTTGCTGACTTGTTATCGAGCACTGAGCTAAACCAGAAGTAAACCTACTGTGTTGGTGAAATAGAGGACAATGGTTTTATCACTGACGGCCTTTGAGTCTTTTTCTGTTTGTCTGAAACCTTAAAATAAACCTCTTCCTGTCTCCACTGTGTCATCTCCTCACTGATTAACACCATCAGAGGTCACATTTGTGTACAACTTCATATTGAGCTTTCAAGGGAAGGACAGCAGCCTGACTCTCCCCAGTCTTGAGCGATTCTTGCACATGGCCAGCCTGCCAGCTCTCAGGAGGGCTGTACCTGCATGTTCCAGAGCAGATCTACCAGACGTCTGTGTGTCAGTGACGTGCAGGAGACAGGAGCTCACAGCCAGTCCTAGAGCTCCTCTCTGAGGAAAGCAGGGATGAATCCCTACTAGTGAATTCCACTAGTGATCCACCTGTGAGTGTGGCAACAGCAATGGTCCTGTGACGAGGAGCAAGGGCAGGTGTTGAGTCATCTGGTTCGGATGGCTCCTGCGTCTCGGGGATTATATTCTAGATCGGTGGACCTGTACAAACACTTTCTGCTGGTTTACTTTCCATCTGAGCTCTGCATCTCCAGTGCTGACTGAGGACTTATTGTAAGATTAGGGCTGCTAGGGCAATGGGATCCTATGCAGGACTCAAGACAAGAGAAAGACACTAAGCAGATACGCTAGGCAAAAACGAAAACCAGGAGGTAGGTGAGTAGGTCTGAACACGGAGAGACCAGGAGGAAGCAACAGTCCTAAAACACAAGGCGAAATCGAATCCAGGAAGCAGGCGAGTAGGTCAGAACACGGAAGTACAAACGAGGAAGCAGCAATCCAAATCACAAGGCGAAACCGAAAACGAGAAGCAGGCTAGGAGATCAAAAACCGGAGAAAAGCAAGAGATAACCGCCAACTAAGGAGCTCGAAGAAAATCCGCAATAGTGAGCAAAAAGGAGAACTAAAATAGAGACGGGAGAGAAAGGTGATTGGCGTTTACTTGCGGCGTGAGCTTGTTTTACAGGGTGTGCGCGTGGGAATGCAAGAAGGAAGAGAGGCGCGAGTGGAATGCGGAACACTTATTCGACCTGCTTGCAGGTTTAGACTTATTTAAGTTGTTTCTTCTGTTACTCCTGAGTGTGACAAATACCTGACTTCAGGGACACTGTTTCCACCACCTTCTGAGTGTTTGAAATACCCGTCTACAAGAGCACAGAGAGCTGCACACAGCCTGCCCTCAGCAGGAGTGACAGTCTCAGACAGTACATTGGGTCAGACATGCCTGTAAGACTGACACTTCTAGACACACCTGTAATTTTCTGTTGCAGTAAAGACAGAAAAGTATAATATAGTAAGGCTACAAATCTCAAAGTGTGCCTGAAAAATATGAACTTGGGACACATAAAATATTAAACAATATAACATTTTAAATATACATCTTCAGTAAAAGAGAAATCTAATTTTTCCTCTCAGTCTAGTACTACTAATCTAGTATTAACAATATATGAATTGGAAATGTTGTGGTTTTTTCTTCTCTTTTCAGCAGGAATAAACCTCTTACTTGTTCCTTTGCAGTCTGCGCATGCTGACGCAGCTCCCCACCTGAACTAGGATTAAATTCTCTATTTTCCAGATACTGAAAGACTTGCCTGACTTAAAGAAACTAAACTTTCAAAACAGCTGCAGAAGAGAACAGAAACTGAGAACAAACTCTGGTGCTGTGTGCGAGAGATCAGGTCTGGGTACGTGCTGTTTGCCTCATGCAGTAGCAGTTTGAGGTTTCTGTTTGCTCGTCTCAGGATGCTCGATTTCCTCTCTGAAAAATACATACTGCACTACAGCCTGTGAAATGAGAAGCTTTAACTACACAAAAACTAGAAGTGAGTTGTTTTCTCATGTTTGTGGGGTACTGTACACGTTGTAAAGGCACTTTCATAAAACCCATTTCTATGCCTTGAACTAATACACTGGAACCACAGGAAGACTAAAATCATTCACTTTGCTGGCTGTGCACCACTTATCAATGAGAACGCCCTTCTCTCTAGCAAATTCAACGAAAGTTTGGCTCAACACTTTCTGGGGTTTTCAAAATCGTTGTCTATACCTCTCAGGAACCAGTTCGTATGCACGTACAGTATGATTACAGCCTTCACAGTATCATAGTGCAATATTTCTTCTAATCGTCTGTGGTGTAATTAATCATTAATTACAATTAATTAATTATCAATCAGTAATTACCAAATTCTCGCACGGAGTCTCATTCACCCTGTTCCCTGTGTGGGAGGCTCGCAGGTGATTGACTCATTAAAGCCTCATTACCCAGGCAGTGACGTCCCCCCTGTCCGTTATGAAGGTCTTCCCAGCGGATACTGAGGAACGACGGAGCGATTGTACATAAAAAATAATCTTTTATAAGAACTGCCTTCCCACGCGTGCTGTGCAGCCCGGTGCGACACCCTGTCCGCTCACTGGCGCCTCCTGGTGGCGGTGGCAGATCCGACCGGTACCGGGCGGCTGGCAGGTGTGGTCGGAAGCGGCCCGGTCCGGTATCTGGCCCGGAACCGGGGAGCTGGGCTTGCTGGTTCTTCTGCACTGGGTTTTCAGGGAAGGAGTAAGTAAACGTTGAGTTAAACGCTGAAGAGAGAAAAGAAGAAACGCAACTTTCGGGCGTCTCCACGGTCGTCTTTAAAAACGAAAGCAAAAGCCGTTTTTATTTCGCGATTCTGAAACCCCAGAAGAACAGACAGTGCGCTGCTGCCTGGAGCCGGAGCCGTTTTTTATTTCTTGTTTACCGTCTTTTTAAAATCGCTCCCGGGTTTCTGTCGGGAGATCGGCTGTGACAGCTGTGTGTGACGGGACTTTGCTCAGGGGCTGGTGTTCAGCGAAGAGGATTAACACCGTTTTCACCAAGGTTCCAGGCCAGCACCCGAACCGCAGAAACACACACACACCGGTTCAAGACGGGAGTCCCGGAGTCCGGCAACTGAGGCGTGAAGATGACCGCGGGTGAGTCTGGCTTCTCTCCTAAACCTGCGCTCTGAGCGGACCGGGTGTTAATGGGGCTATTGAAAATAAAACGGTGACCGCTGTAAGAGTACGATATTAGACATACAGATGACAAGGTTCGTTTAGGACCGCGCGTTCTTCTTATGTGCACTGCATATTTCTAAAAGACAGACTGAATGTAATATCGGCATGGTCCATCCTTTAATCTAGAGTGGATTAATGTCCCATCTATTACTTTACCAAACCGGCCTCTCTCCTGATGTCTCTCTTATGTCTTTATGTCGCGATACGCGAGTTGACTAGATTAGTTGCAGTGCTGGTTAGACTCCACAGCGTTTGCAGTTTTCCGCTGGCAGGCCCGGGAGAGGAGACGGACACGATCAGTTTAGAAGCGCTCAGATCAGTCTCGTCTCTCATTGTCCACCAAGAGGAATAGGACGCGGTCGCCAGGCAGGATGACGGCGCAGGTCACCCGGCTGGACCGTGTTATGCTCTTCGGGACTGGTGTGCTGTACAGAGGAATTAAACAAGCTGATGGGACAAGACAGAGAGTCCGGACCCAAGCACCTCTTGGGTATCCTGGAACCAGTACCGGAAGTGCTTTTTAAAACGGAGGAAAAATAAAAATAAAAACACACGTTCAAAGTCAGACTGGAGGGTCGGATCTCTAGCTGCAGGTCGACCGACAGCAGCTTTGTCTTGGAAAAGTGTGTTCAAGCTGTAAAGAGAGAGTACAGAAAGATTGAGCTGAGCTCAACTGTGACGCGTTAACAATCGCATAAAAACGTGGTGAGGAATGAAAGTTTAATGTCATTCCCAAATGCCTTCGAACACATTTTAACACATAGGACTTTAGCGCCTTTTTTTCACCCAGAGTGCTGTGGAACAAGCTACTCAGCCCTGTTGTTGGAGCTGACACCCCAGCTCCTCTGGAGGCACAGCTGGATTCGAGCCAGTCGCCCGGTGATCTGACAGAAGGACAGTCAGCAGTGCTTTGATCTGACCAGCTGTTTCCTGAAAGATGTCAGTTTCACTATCTTCCCTGGGCAGCTTGTTCCACTCTCTCACCACCCTTTGTGTAAAGAAGTGCCTCCTGTTTTTCTCCCAGTTTACTGCATGAATTTGACTCATTGTAAACGGCCTGTTTTTCAGTGGCCTCAGACCCTCTCAGAGTAGTGCTGGTTGGGCTCAGCGGAGTGGGGAAGAGTGCAGCAGGAAACACCATCCTGGGCAGAGAGGCGTTCAGATCAGAGACCAGCCCCTCCTCACTCACTCTGAGGAGCCAGGAGGCACAGGGAGAGGTGTGTGGGAGAAGAGTCACTGTGGTCGACACCCCAGGCCTGTTCAACACTGAGCTCTCTGGAGAGGATCTGAGAGGAGAGATCCAGAGAGCTGTCCAGCTGTCTGACCCTGGACCCCTCGCTGTCCTCCTGGTCATCCAGCTGGGCCGCTTCTCCCAGCAGGAGAAGAGAGCAGTGGAGACCCTGCAGGAGCTGCTGGGAGAGGGGGTGAGCCGGTACATGGTGGTCCTCTTCACTCACGGAGACAGGCTGAGAGGCAGGAGTCTCCAGGAGTTTGTCCAGCAGGATGGGAACCTGCAGAGGATCATTCAGGAATGTGGGAACAGGTGTCACCTCTTCAACAACACTGACAGGGGAGACGGCTCTCAGGTCAGGGAGCTCTTGGAGAAGGTGGAGAAGCTGGTGGAGGAGAACGGCGGGGCCTACAATCCCATGACCAAACCACGCGCTGTGGGCAGGTGGATGCTGATCCACCTGGTCTCAGTGCTGGCAGGGATGGCGGTAGGGGCTGCCGCGGTGCCCAGGGAACAAGCATGGGTGGCAAGGGTGGCACTGGGAGCCCTGATTGGGGGATTGACAGGCATCTGCCTCTCCAGCCTCTCCAGCTTCCTTCTTGACCCGGGAACACGGAGATCTGCCGGCTCTGAGGAAGACCGCCGAAAAGACCGCTGAGGATCGCAGTGACCGCTAACAGGCCTCTCCGGCACAGCTCCGGGGTCTGCAGGAGGTGACCGCTGGGCTGGACAGGCAGCACGTAGTGGTGACCATTGTCCACTGTGCAGCATGTTCAACACGGCAACAGGACCAACTGGACAGTTCGGAGACCCAGCCCGTCTGTGAGTCAGTAAACCGGACAAGGTCATCGCTGTCCCTTCTGTCCTACAGCACAGTGACACTGGAAAACTGCTGCACAGCTGAATTTCAATAAAATACAGCAAAAATAAATGTCACTGTTCCTCATTTTGTTCTCTTTAACATCATTATTGAATCACCTCATAAAACACAAGATTGAAAGAAATATAAAGGTGTAGTTTAAGTACTGTATAAAAAGGGATCGTACTAGTTTTATCTGCTCCACGTATTCCCTTCATCTCATCCCCAGCACTCTCCCCAGCTGTACTGTCCCTATGGAATCACAGTGCGACTTCCACTACTTCTTCACTGAGCAATTAGCGGTTCGTTAAGCAATTGATTTCTTCCTGTTGTAGCCCTGATCTGCCTGCAGTGTCAGGTGTGTATGTTGGGTCTTAAAGACTTGATTCCTTTACCGATACAGTAAACACAATCACTTTCTTCTTAAATCCCTTTTTTAAGAATCCATATGAAGGCAGTTCATATTCACCTAATTGAAGTGGGACACATATACATGTTCAGGGTAATAGTGCTTCATTCCTTCGGGGAATGTCTGTAATACTCCCTGGAAAATGTTCCTTTAGCTGCGTCCTGCCAGTCACCCTAAAGGGCTCAAGGTCTGTTAAAGTATGATAAGAACTCACTTTCTAAAGCCAGCAGTATTTTGTTTTCTCCTTAAGAAGCTGTTTAGATCAACTTCAAGGAACAGGATGAAAACCATCTGTCTATAACAAAACCACCCCCTTTCATGTACTGTATAGTACCAATGTATCTACTGTATACTGCATATAATAATAATAATAATAGTAATAATAATAATTGCTTACACTTATAAAGCGCTTTACAGGTAGTGGGGATCCCCTCCACCACCACCAGTGTGCAGCCCCACCTGGGAAACTGTAGCAGACTGTAGGGCAGTCTCTACTCAGTGCTGTGTGCACGGATATCCGTAAGACTCTTTTCTGTTCTCTACAGTACGTCCCCGTTCCCGTGTGACGTCACTCGCTGGGCGCACGGCTCAGGCTCAGAATGCTGTCTTTATGTCGGCAGATCATTTTTCAGGAGAATGTGTCATTCTCCGCTCGCAGCTTGATGAAATTGAATCTCTTCTCGTCCCTCCCTGCACAAAAGTAGCGACACGTCGCGCTCCTTCATGCTCGACTCGAAACGGGCGGAGTAAACGCAGGAAAACTTGCCAAACCTTCTCTGTTTATTCAAAGCTTTATGCTAATAAATACTGTATTTCATATCGTCTGTCCCAGTTCAAAGTACGCGGAACATAACGCGTTCTTTCACGTTCATGCAAAATCAGGTCAATTTGGCAACGCCTCAAAGCTGTGTACTGTAGCGCCCTCATCAGGCGGCGATGGGCACTGAGTTGACGAGCAAACTGAAAACTGAGGTTTAGCGATATTAACGCGTTTATGAATATCATGGCTGGGCTGGTTCTTTCTCCGCCGCAGATCGAAGACGAAGAAGGAAGTTGAATCGTGAGCCCTCGCCTGAGAGTAGTAAAATAATTCCCTTCCCCCTCCCGCAAGAAGAGCGTTTTGCGATATGTGTATGAGTATTTATTTAAACGCCAGAACTACAAAAAGAGATACCGAATATGAAATAAGATACAGAAATACACTTCACATCCAGAGGAGTTCACAATTATAAAAGCTGAAACTTGTACTTTTTACATATTTCCAGTGTATGTCTTGTCTTTTGATTCTTTAAATTTCGAATAGAATTGAAGTAAAAAAGGAATTCAACTTTAAAAGATTAACAGAGGGAGCAGTGTTGGACCATTTACTTCTGTGGATAAGTATTTCGCCAACATGATTAACAGATTAATAATAAAAACATATCCTTTATCCAAATCAGATCTAACAAAATATAGTATAATATCAGAATCTTGCAATTGAACATTTACCTCTAAATGTTTAACAATAACATTTTGGAAATCAATCCAAAACAATTTTGGTAAAATTCCTTTTTACTTAAGAAAGTCTTCTTTAGCTCAGCTGGCAAGACCTGGGTTCGAGCCCTAGAACCCGAATCGGTTACAACAACAAGAGGACAGACAGTGAAATATGGGCTATTTCGAAGTCGCAAATGTGAGATAAAAAGTCGCAATTCTGAGATACAACGTCGCAATTGCGAGAGACCGTAGCGCCTCTTTTACTCCCTGGCGGAAACGGGCTTCCATACTGATCAGTGTACTGGTTTAGTCTGTTGGGTTTTTTGCTGTTAGTCCAAGGTTTCGAAACCACATATGCAGCCATTTTGAATTCATGGTGTTTTCTCGACATACAGCAGCGCTTTTATTAAGTTTCGTTTTCCCCAAAAATAATTTGACGCAAGACCGCTACTCTGTAAAGCCGACAGGAAGCGCAGTGAGTTTAATTTCCGCAGCTTCCTGGGACTGTCCGACATTTCGGAAAACTATTAACCCTACTAAGTAGTAAATTACTAACCCTTTAATACCTTCCTGCGCTATAATCGTGCAGTTTGCATACGGTACTAGCGACAAAGAATTTCTGTAAATACAGTGACAACATTGAGACAGGTTGTTACCACAACTATTTGAGAAATATCATAATACTCTGTGGCATTTAGAATTTTAATTACAGTATATGGAATTATTTTATAAAATAGTCATTAGAAAAACAAATTTAGCCTTCGATTATAACATATTTTTAAAACAAAAGTGGCCAGATTAAAATATTGAGTTTGCCTGTATGTACTGCTCAAAATATTGTCTGTAGATATTTACAGAATTCTTAAAACCCTGGCCTTTACCCATCATGGCCTCCTAATAACCCCCCTCTGAACTGGCTTCATCACTCTGCTCTCTTCCCCACTGAGAGCTGGTGTGTGTGAACAGACTGGAGCATCATCCAGGAGGGGTACACACTGGTGGGGGCGGAGGGGATCCCCATTACCTGAGTCCAGAAAAGCTCTATATAAGTGTAAGCAATTGTAGTATTCTTCTGGTCTGCCATTATTTGCTCCTGGGCAAACTCTGCCTGTGTCTTCGGGGGACAAGCCCTTGCATTTGGATTCCCTGTGTGTTGCATTTATTTCAGGAAACCATGTCTATATACCATCTAAAATGTTATGTTTTCAAGATGTAAGATTATGAGAAGATTAAACTGTTCAGTAACATCTAACAACAAAAGTGCTGTGTATTGTTCTGGTTTGAGCAGTGAAGAGTATCCCACAGTTTTCTTTTGGCCAAGGTGACTTTTGACGTGCATTCTAGATGACTGCAGCTGTGCTCTATAAAGTGCATTTCCAACTCGTTCGGAGAAGAGGACTTGAAACAGTCTTTACAACCTGCTAACTGAGATCTTCCTTATTTCTGATTAAACATCTCGGGAAAAAGGGATCGATCTGTGGTGACCAGACAGGTGGAATTGAGACAATGAAACAGCCCTGTAGTTTAGCTGTATTTTTCCCCTTCTTGCAGTATCCTGTTGGTCACATTTCAGCGAATAGTGCACAGTTTTGGTCACCAGGTTCCTAAGATAGTGCAGCTATGGAGCTGGTAGGGGAAAGAGCAATGGAATATTTCCGGACATAAAGGGATACAGATACAGATACAGATACAGATCTCACAACAAACTAATTGGCTCCCACCTGTGATCAACTGTGGTGATTTGGATCAGTTCAGAATAAAAGCAGCTCTTTCTAGCAGATTCTACTGCTTGGAAGTGCAATTCAAAGCAAAGAGTCCACTATGGGCAGAAAGGTACTTTCAGAAGACCTATGAGATGAAGTTGTGGAAAGGCACAAGCCAGGAGATGGTATAAAAAGATTTCAAAGGCTTTAAGTTTCCCATGGAGCACAGTCAAGACCAGCATTAAGAAGCGGAAGGCATGTGGCTCCACCCAGACCTTGCCTAGATCAGGCCGTCCCTGCAAGAAGGAGACTGACAGAGAGGTTACCAAGAGGCTGCTGGCAGCTTTGAAGGGGCTACAGGCCTTTATGGCAAAGACTGGTCACTCTGCGCATGTGACAACAGTATCACAAGCGCCACAAATCTCAATCTGGCCTGTATTAAACGCATACAAAAAAAGCTCCTCCTTAAAAAAAGACACATCAAGTCTCGTTTGTTTTGCTAAAAAGCTCCTTAAAGATTCTGTGGCCAAGGGGCAAAATGTGCTGTGGACAGATGAGACCAAAACTGACTTTCTGTACCCACTGTAAATGGGAAGGGGGTACATAGTTAACACAAGGTTTGGAAACTTGAGCTCCTCTTTCTCAGGTACCTGAACATGAAACAAGCTTTGTGTTTTGTCTCATGTGAACTGATATCACAGGATAGGAACATACTGTATCAGAGTCACCTTCCCTGAGCACTCTCAAGTCAAGATTCAGAACCTTCTTCAGAAGAGCTTTTATCTGACCAGTTCTGTCTGCCCCCCTTTGCTTCCCTGCTGTATGTCAAACCCTGTACTGTGTGTAATTCTGCTGTCTCCTGTAATTGTGTGATTTGTTCTTACTGTAAAATGCTTTGAAAGGTCACTTTTAAAGCGCCATGTAAAATAAAGTAAAATTACATTTTATTAACTTTTAATTTCTCATTGGAAGAGCAGTAAAGACTTCTTTCACAGTCCTTTCTTTTTCTATGCATCACATTCCAGCTCTGTATTTCATGATCCCTGGATGTTAAAGTGAACTGTAACTATAACTGGATGGCATTGGATATTTGGCTTGAATTGAGGGGGAGGGTGGGGCTCCACAGAGACAGTCACAGGCTGGTACGGTGTGGCTGATGTCGAACACGGTACATGCTGCATCTGTGCTGCATGAGGGCATGAGGTGGCAGCTGCTGTCTTGTTTTCTGCCCTGTTCCCGTCATGCCCAGACAGGCAACTCACCTGTCCACATCCTGCCTGCCACACGCTATCCAGCTCGTTCTGCTGACCGTCGGCAGGGCTCGGGTGTCAGGGAGGGCCGGGAAGTGAGGTCCTGGCACGCGATGACTGTGGTGCCGCATTACTCGTGGGTCTGAGGTGCAGTTTGTGGCGCAGGACGACTTGTGAGCTCTGGAGCTCAAATCCTTAAAGCAGCAGAGGCTTATAAATCCATCTGAGGCTTTTTCCAAAGCATCAATGACAAGAAAGAGTCATTTTCTCAATGTCATACACCCCTCCCTCAAATGGAGCCCATGGTCCGTGTCCTCGGGTGGATGTGGCTTTGAATCATCGTGAGTTAGCTTGGAAAGTATACACAGCACAGGCCAGGTCAGGCCCATTATTTAAAGGGCACCCGTTGGATCTGAACCTTCAGAGTTATTTTTCTCTTACCCAGCACACAGATTAGAAAGAAATAGAACAAAAACAGGGGAAAAAAGTCTTCAAAAATAAATTCCTCAAATTGAGGCACATCTAGGGTATAAATTCTGTCTTCTCTTAAATCTCTATCTTGGATGAAAAAAAAATTGAGTTAATGAAATAGAGTTCTGTATGGTTTTTATTATGAAGATAGGACCTGGAATGGTTTTATCAGCCTTCCAAAAATGTAAAAGGTCCATGTCTTTTTCTCTCTTGTAATGTGTACATGAAATTTTCTCTACTGTAAGAGTATCTCAGTATTGTGTGATGTTTTTGCTTTTGAGATTGTATTTTGCTAGAGGAATCATAAGTTTATTAATGCACTTTGGAAGTGCTTAACTACTGATTTGCCAGATAATCTTACAAAAACAATTATTGATGTGCTTCCAAAAGATTCCAATCTGAAGCTGAGTTTTTTTCTTCTCATCTGATGTTCAAGATGCTGTTTTGATTTTGTTGGTAAAAATCTGTGGAATCCACATTATTCTGTATGTTAATGAAGTCTTGCAGTAATCATTACACTAATTTGTTGCTTTAACAAACTAAAAGAAGTGTGGCTTTTTTTTAAAATAAAATACAGGGGGTTTTGAGTGAGGCGTGGTGTCCATCCAATGTGTGCTGCCAAAGAACACAGCATTGCTCAGCTCCACTTGAAACTGCCTGAAAGGCTTTCACCCTTTTTCAGCTTGGGATTAACCTGCCCCTTTTCCTCGGTAGTGATGGGTTTCTCTTCTGGCTCTTGCTATGAGTGCAGGAGGTAACCCTGTTACACCGGTGCCAGGATAGTGGTACTATAATGATGCCCCCATTGCCCAGAGTGTGTGTCGGCAAGTACAGCTGTATCCCAACCTGTAAACATGGCAATATTTTCCCCTCCAGTTCCTGTTGGAAACCAGTCCCCTCCCCTTTCATGTTCTAGCTCAAATGTATGCACAAAGCACTCCATCACTCCCCTCAACTGTATGTTTCCATAAAGCACTCCACTACTACCTTAAATCTATGTGTAAAAATAAAGCACTCCATGCCTGAGGGCCACATAATGTTTGTCCAGCTTTACCATGGCTGTACATATAAATGACTTCAGTTTACATGCACCTCAAAGTGCAGAATATTTAGCACTTGTATGGGACCCTACTGTGTTCACCTCCCTGGTACTGGAAAGCTGTTGGGGGGGGGGGTGATGCTGGATTTTAGATGTGAATCAATAGTAGCACTTTTACAAAGGCAATACACACACAAGGCATCTCTTTTGTGGACCTGTGTGGCTGGAGAGGGTGGGGTTGCCCAGGTTGAACGGGTGCCCTCATTGACAAGCCCAGGAATGTGGTAAGTTCTGTGCAGGATCATAAGAGAATTTCCCTTGCTGTTCTTGCCTGTGGGACAGAGCTGTGGAAGCGAGAGCTAACTGTGCAGGAAGACCTTTGGAAGTGCAGTTGGAAATCCATGCCTGTTTTGGTGGGTTCGTGCCACAGTTTTTGTTTTCTGCAGGAACATACCAAAGCACAATGGCTTCCTAGAAACTGGATAGTTGGAGCCTTCGTGTGAGGTTATTTTTTATGGGACTTGGGGGGATAACCTACTAAACAAAGAGCAAGGACTAAAAGTCTCAGCAAGTCCACGTGAAAATGCCTTTCTGGTTTAAGAATCACAATCGGTACTGGCTACAAGCTTAGACTGAAAAAATGCATCAGGATGTATATTGTATAGTACACTTTAATAAGAGCTCAGATATTGTCTGGCATGCAGCACAGCATAACATTCAATTGTAAGCAGTTTGTAACATTTTTAAAAATCCGAAACAAAGCATGGTGTGCAATATTAAATGTGCATAAAATGAGTCTTCATGAACTTGCAGATGTATTGGAATGAAAACATTGGCAGTATTTTTATTAATTTACCTTCCACAGCCGTAAATGAAGTGCACACATTCATCCATCTTCTCGGCTCTTCATCCTGTTCAGGGTGGCGGGGGAGCTGGAGCCTATCCCAGCAAGCAACGGGCACAAGGCAGGGTACACCCAGTTCAGTCTGCAGCAAGAGCACCACAACAGCGTTCCCTCACATAGCTTCGGCACCTCGTCATTTAACACCGATTGCATCTTTAAAAGCTCTAAACTACACACATCTTCGTAACTGGGTTCGATCTCTTCGTCCCTCGTAGAGCGGAAGCCCCAACACATCGATCAGCTAACGTGTCTGTCGTTGCCGAATCCAACTTTACTGTGGAAAACGGCAAAAGTATCTATATTCGAGGTTTGATCACAATTTTTCATTGACCAACACTGATTTGTCATCACGTTTTGATTGACCCGTACACAGAAGGAACCAGGCCCGCGTCAACATAAATCGATAAAGTCCTTTTCCCTATATTTTTTCGATGTTATTTTCACGTAATTTATGAGGAAACACATACGTATTGTGCTTATTAAACATGCGTTTTATGCAGCTTTTTAAAACAACTCACTTTATAAGTAATTCTATTTTTTTCTAATAATTTAATACTTATAAAGCAGAAATTTGATGAAAGATACCCATGTCGCGAAAGAAAAACTTTGCAAAAAGACTTGACGCTAAAAGTTAAAAGCGCCTTGATTGACTTCTGGCCAGATACAGTTGCCCCGGCTGTGTTTCTGAAACAACGCTTAATGGCTTTTTGCTACATCCCCAGACTGAAAAAAAAAACCTTGTTTCTATACATGAACAGACAAGTCTTGAAACTGTTTATACTACATTCGCCTCCGGGCATCTGGTACCAGGAAGCAAAACGACATAAAATCACTTATTATCAACGTCTGGTAGTAGCGTGAAGAACTTGGAGATAAGTGGAGGCGATTTAAAATTTTAAAAAGGACTTATATTTTGGCAGAATGCTCAAGGAATTACAGTTAACCACGAAGAAATAACAAAGCAGGTATTTCAGCTGCTTGTCACTTCGTTTAATGTTACTGCTATACTCCAAATACGCTACTGTGGTAGCTGAAGGACTTTTATTTTGATTGAAATCCGGCTATTTACATACACGTATGTAAATAGCCGGATTTCAATCAAAATAAAAGTCCTTCAGCTGCCACAGCAGCAACATTAAGCGAAGTGACAAGCAGCTGAAATACCTGCTCTATTATTTCTTCGTGGTTAACTGTAATTCTTTGAGCATTCTGCCAAAATTGTAGACTCGCTTAATCTAGCTAGCATGACGCTACTGAGAAACAAGAGCGGGCAGCGCTCTGTTGGTATTTTTAGATATTTAAAGAATTTGAGTACATTTTAAAGAATTTGTAAATTCTTTGAAACACGCAGTAGTTTTATGCACTCTACACTTATGCAGGTAAAATCTTGCAGACGATAGAATGACATTTAACATTATATGAACTTTTTTATTTTTATTCAGAACTCCCAAGAACAATGTCCTTAAAATTTAAATTTTTATTTCTTTAATTCACCGTCCTTAGAAGTTAAATTAATACGAACACTAATATAATTTGACCAAGAACAGACAGAATGCCTGAAAGCTGTTGTGTGATGACACAAGAAAAAAATGTGTTCAATATCAGACACACAAAAACTGCAGATGTTACAAAGTTCAATCTTTTTCTCAGGAATTCTTTAGAAGAATATATGTCTTTAGTTTTTGAAGAAGTGGAAAGAGCAGTATATTGAGTAAAATTGATAATCCTAACCCTAACCCTACCTTCCCTCTGATGAAGGGGAGGAATCTATGCTAAAACCATCTGATTGTGCCTCACCACATTTCTTCTCCAAAATATTGGAAGTTCCTATTCTGACCAGTGGTAATAGTGGATTTATATTATTGTAAGAGCCAAAAATGCAGTTGGAAATCCATCTATAATTCCTTTAAATTGTTTCAGGTTATATTCAATATGATATTTTTGAACACAATCACGATATTTATACAATTCTGCATTAGCATCTAATAAATGCACGACTGAACAAATACCCTTATTCAACCAGGATTCCTAAAATATTCTCTTTTTTGAGCAACATCTTTTGTATCTTTCCTAGAGAGAGCAAACAAGCAGCTGCTTTACTACTCATGAAAGAATGTAACCAGTTGTCAATAGCATAATAACGATACTAGTATGTAAAAAACTATATAATCACATTTCAATACTTCCTTAATAACATTAAACAGGCTGTGTTCTGTTTCAGAGATAAGTGTGTTACCTCTGATACACTTCCTCAGCAACACGTATACTATTGAAGTGGAAATCTAATAAGTAAATTGATTCTTAAAAATGTAGAGAGCTTTGAAAAAAATATATTGGTGCTTTTAGATAATATATTTCAAGGATGTAACTGCTGTGCTACAGTGCGTGCAGAATTTTAGAAAACAGTGCGTCAACAAAGTACACTGTTTAGGTTACTTTAGAAGACAATGTACCAAAACAATATATGCTGTCTGGGTCGTTAGAATTAGCCGAAAGTAACTGATTAGCTTTGAATAACAAATCTAGTGCTTCTTCTCTCGCTCTATGATGTAATCTGTTTTGTCTTAGGGAAAGGGGAAGTTTTTGAAGGGACAAAGCGCTGAGCTTTTTTTACAGCGCAACGTCTTATAAACACCCTGTACTGCTTGTAACAAATTGAGTCTCTGGTTGCACTTTGCGAAGTGGCAGCAGGGCTCCCAATATTGCAATATTGAAATAAAGACCTTACTCAGGTGAGAACTCTCTCTTGTGGCTTTCTTGATAGTTATATTTCCATGACAATTTGGGGGCTCGTCCGGGATCACAAACCTGAACGCGAGCGGCTGCTGAAACTCCATCCGGACCCGGACAATTTTAGCAAATTGGACGAACCTCGGAGGATAAACTGTTTTATCCTTCCAGAGACGCGTCTGGAGAATTGGCAGCTGTCTGACGTCAGTAAGTGATCCTTAAAAATTAATAGTTTGAGAAGCGAGCCACAGGGGTGTTCTCACGAGGGTTTGATGAGTCCAGGACTCATATAAAGAACTTATCTTAACACAGACGTGTGGTTTTTGGTCTGCGGAGTAGTTAATGTGATAAGGTTCTAAGTAAGGCACCGATCGGTAAAAATGGGAAATTAAAATTCAAAGACAAAAATGGGACCGAGCAGTCCAGCAAAAGTACATGTACGACAAATTCGGAGAAACAATTATAGACTGGGTTAGAGTAAAAAAAAAATATGTTCATGAACTGTAAAGCTAGGGTAATAGGTGTAAGGGAACTTGCACATAATTTATATATGATAATTAGGGGCCCATAACTATGAAGGATCTTTGTAAGTGAATCAGAATGGACAGAGGAAAGTTGAATTAGGAAAAAGAAGTTTCCTGAAGAAGGGGAAACTTAGAAGAGAAGGAGAAGAAAGGAAAGAAAATGAATTGGAAAACTTATTTAATGGAAAGAGGAATCACAGAAATAATGGGAAGCTTCAAAAAAGACTAGTCTTGAAGCTAAAGAACAGCAAGCTGCAGCTAAAGTCATGGCCATGCGTACTAAAAAGAAAAAGTCTCCACCGAAATTAGAAAGCGGTCCGGAGCCACTTGTTCGTGAAATGCCAATGTGCACTTTTCCAGGTCCAGAAGGAACTCCAGCATATGTACAGTACATTGACATTGGTCTCCTAGTGAATTATTTGCATTAGTTAAGTCTTTTCCTAAATTGCCTGATGATCGTAAAGAATGTAGAAGAAAGGCAAGCCTTGTTCTTGATTGTCTTAAGCCTAATTACAGTGACATAACCTTGTTGCTAGATCATATTGTTCCTAAAGGTTTACAACGTCCTCTAAAAAGGAGGAGGCAGATTGGCGGATACATGACCCAAATGATGAAGAAGTATCCATCTAAATTAAACCACACGGACATGGATAGGAAAAGTTAGGCGGCCGCTTCTAAAAAGAGGTAAGGACTCCTCTTTTCTAAAAAGTCCCTTGTCCTCTCCATGTTGCTGTGGTGGGTTCAGGGTTTTCCTGAAGCTGAAGCGAGTACAACAGAAAAATGAGTTAATGGTGTATGTGTTTTAGATGCCTGTTTTGTGAAGGTGGGGTAGAAAAGGAGGGATTGCTGAAGGAATAGCATCTCGCCCTGCCCGTGCGAAAAAATCTAGGTGTTGCATCCTGGTACACGACTGCAGTACGGCTGAAGGTAGTAACTAGAACTGTACCCGCAGAAGAGCCGAAAATGGTAACTCGATTCAACTGTGTGTTTAAAGCCAGGATTTGGAACCTGGTCCGTGTTCCCGAATTGTGATAGTTCGTCAGTTTGTCTCGACTGGGGGATTCCGCGGGGCGCGTGGGAGACGTGAAAATGGTTTGGTGTGAAGGGAAAAAAAGTTTGATTAATCCAAAGTGAAATTTAAAAGAAATATTGACTGTCAGACGGAATTTAGGCTGAACAGGAATGTAGAAAAGTGTATGAACCTTTGGATAAAAATATTTAGAGGAATATTTGAGAATTCAACAGAATATCATAGATGAGACGGAAAAATCCCTGATGGAAAAGCTAAAAGCAATGGCTGAACGAAACGAAGTTGTATATGTAGAAAAAGAAAAAGCAAAAGAAGAAATAGAACGCCTTAAGAGAGAATCTGGGAGAAGGGTGGGAATTAGTGTGGAGATTTTTGAAAGAGCATTACCCACCGAAAACTGATTAGAGAAAAGTAACAGCATGTCAGCAGAAGGAAGTGAGGATGTTTCAGATTTTACAGAAAGGTTTATAGCTTTATGGATAGTATACTCGGGGTTAGCCGATGAAAAGGAAGTGAATGAAGATACTTCCACAGTAATAAAACAAATTTACTTGAGTGTAAATGTTTTACTTGGTTAAAACCAGATGTTGACAAGAATGTAAAACTATGCTTTCCTGATATTACGAACAGAGACAGATGTGATTTAATAACTCGCGAAGCATGCATGCAGAAGTGCGAGCGCTGCAAATGGGAGGTAAAAAGACTCCCAAGGAGGAGAAAAGGGAGCCGCCAGTTTGTCGAAATTATTGTGCGACTTTAATGTTATACCGAGATATAAAACCCCAAAGACAAAACTACTAATATGCTGGTGTGCAGTTACTAAAAAAAATGTGTTTTTTGGAGAAATTGTAAGAAAGAGGCTTGATTTCACAATTAAAGAACATGTCAGAAGCTGAAACGAGAGCCGTGTGTGAACTAACAGATTTAATCTAGTAAACCCCTCTGTAGCCTTCCTAAATTTATCTCAGGATTGAAATAAAAGTGAAATAATCTTACAGTGTGCAGTAACTGTGGGGCACAGGAGCACAGCTGTCCTGTTTTTAGACTAAAACAGCATAAAGATGTGATATAAAGTTTTCTAACGGGTAACAGGAGGCTACAGGAGAAGGGGGGCAAGGGTTGTGTTTAAAGCAAATACAAGCTGTCACAGTGTGCTTGGGAAAAGATGTACAGTTTCAACTACTGATGTGGGTGGGGGACACCCCAGACCTATTTTAGGCCCAGACTGCAGCATTTTATAAGGAATGACTGCCTGAAATAGCATTTATGTAAACTAACTCAATAGAGTTATGTGATATTGTGATTGTTTTACCTAATGAGGGAATCCATAAGGCTGGGCTACTCCAAGTACTGGATCTTGAAAAAAAAAGGAGTATAAAACCAACTACATGATAAAGCCAGGGTGAATGCCTTCTCAGAACGAGCTTGTCCAGTGAGGTATTGGTTTAAGGGGGGTAGTGCAGTCTAAAGACAAAATTGCCTTGACCCCTGCAGCAGAAACCGTTTTTGATGTTTTGAAACAAGCTTTCTTGCAGACACTGGCCCTGGGCTGGATTCCCTCAGACGGATCATCTGTATGTAATCTGTATGTCAGTGAAAGAAATGGGTTGTGAGCTGTTGTGCTGGTGCAGGAGCATGGAGATAGGCATCGTCTGGTGGGTTATTATTATTCAGGACCTCTTGATGCGGTGGCCAAGGGGCCGTGTTTATGTGTTGTGCAGGCTACCTGCCTGGCTGTATAAACTGTGAATAATCTGGTGTAGAACCAGCAGACCGAATGAAAAGATTTAATTGAAACTTGTAAATATGCTAAATGGAAAATTGTAGCAATTTATATAGACTGTATATATACATTTGGTGTATGCCACAATTTTGGATGGCAGTGAAGGTATAGGGATTTCCCCAACATGGCAGGGACTCCAGTTAAGAATGCTGGGTTTGTCTCTGAACTGTTAGAAGCTTTGCAGCTGCTGACTGAAGTAGCTGTGGTAAAGTGTAAATCACATAATAAACAAATGTTTCCAGTAACTCGAGGGAACAACTTTGCAGATGTAGCTGTCAGGTGAGCAGTACTTGTAGAACAGGAGTCTGAGACCCCTGTGAGACCTCTGTTGGTGAAAAGGGGACAGCTACAGGATATTCAGGCTGAGGCCTCTAAAGCAGAGAAAAGGACATGGTTAGAAAAGAGTGTGGTGCTGCCAGCACACTGGACGCTCTGCATGCCCTCACAGCCTAATGCCCTTTGTAGCTCGACAAATGCACTCTGTCAGACACCTGGGTGTGAGTCAAATGGTGTGCCGGTTACCCAAACCTGGGTGGGGACCGTGTTTGAAGCAGTAGCCACTTATGTGGTATCTCAATGTGATGCTTATCAAAGGAACTCAACTACAGTTCAGGTGCAGGTGCTACAGCTCAAAAGGCCTGCTCCTGAGAAACCTTTCATGCAGTAGCAAATGTTTACAATTTACAATTGTAAAGGGAACACCTTGGCTCTTATAATCTGTTTTCCCAGTGGGTTGCTGTCACTGCCTCTGTGTCTACCAAACACTTGATGATGGAGATAAGCCCTCGGTGGGCACTGACCTACCGCTTGTATTATGATCAAGGGACAGGCTGTGGCTGGATTATACGGGGTGAGATGGACTGAGATCACCCTCAGTCTGCTGGAACAGTGGAATGAAGGAACAGAACTCTAAAAGATCGACTAGACATCAGAATGAAGGAACGCCATGGAATGCGGGCTGGATCAAACAGAACTGTGTAATAGAGCCTGTTTGATATCATCACAAGCCAATCAACAAACCTTCCTGGAGGGATGAATTTGGCTAATGGATTGTTGAATTTGCTAATTCTCTATTGTAGTATTGTAGGTTGTTAATTGAAGTGGTGCATGGGGCTGGTGAATAGGTGCTGGACGCTTGGAGACCTCCAGTAGAGGGAAGACACGACCTGATACCTGGCGAGTGGGTGTGGTGAGGAAGATATACCCTGCCAGATGTTGCAACCCTGCTGGGAAGGACCATATCAAGTGCAACTGACTACCGACTCTGCCATCTGAGTGACAGGATGAGATCGCTGGATCTACGCATTGTGCTGACACCGAACCACTGCACCAGAGACTGAGTGAACATTAATTATTATATTGTAACTGTTTCTGTGTTTGTTGAGCTTCCTGAGGGGGGGCGACAGTGTACCTGTTAAGTGTAATGAGTTTTACTTTGATAAATGGGGATATGGAATCAATACTTTATCAGTCAGCCACAAATAATAATCAGAGCTCATGTTGGGATTGTATTGCTATAAAAGATGCTCATGGGAGTAATCCCCTTTGATAGAGGTGATTATTTAGGTTTATTGGCATGGGTAAATAGCCCTGCTTTTAGTCTGAGTGTAACTCAGATGTATTAGAATGGAAATAACTGTATGCTCCTCGCTATAATCACAGTTTTAGGCCATTCTCTATTAGGGTGATAGACAGCTGTTTAGGTGAGCAAAGACTAAACAGTACTTGTAGGGCTCCCAATATTGCAATATTGAAATAAAGACCTTACTCAGGTGAGAACTCTCTCTTGTGGCTTCCTTGCTAGTTATATTTCCATGACAACTGCCACAATAAAAGGTCATGTTATTGCTGATTGCATGTCTTTGAACCGTAAGCAGCAGCAGCAACAATCTTAGCATGCTGGGTTTGTTAAGATTGTTTCCTGTTCTGCTATTCCTTCATCTAGCAAAAACAATCCCCCTGACCCTAGTTATGAACCATTTGTTATGGAAGGATTGGTTTTGCTAACGGCTAAACCAGAAGTCCAGAAAATAATTCAAATCCTAAGAGATACAGGCGCAGGCCGGTCGTTTACTGTTGCGGACGCACTGCCCTTGTCTGATCAGTCTTTCTGTGGTTCCAGTGTATTATTTCAAGGCATAGAAATGGGTTTTATGAAAGTGCCTTTACAACGTGTACAGTACCCCACAAACATGAGAAAACAACTCACTTCTCGTTTTTTGTGTAGTTAAGGCTTCTCATTCCACAGGTTGTGGTGCAGTGTGTGTTTTTTCATAATGACTAGAATAATGAAACTCTCTCTTTGCTGTCCTTGCTCAGAGGGCAGTCAGAAGTCCTGAGACATGCAGACAGAAACCCCCAAAAAACCCCAAACCCCAGTCTTTCAGTATCTGGAAAATGGAGTATTGAATCCTAGTTCAGGTGGGGAGCTGCGTCAGGCTGCAAAGGAACAAGTAAGAGGTTTATTCCCTGCTGAAAAGAGAAGAAAAAAACACAACATTTCCAATTCATATATTGTTAATACTAGATTAGTAGTACTAGACTGAAAGGAAAAATTAGATTTCTCTTTTACTGAAGATGTATATTTAAAATGTTATATTGTTTAATATTTTATGTGTCCCAAGTTTATATTTTTCAGGCACACTTTGAGATTTGTAGCCTTACTATATTATACTTTTCTGTCTTTACTGCAACAGAAAATTACAGGTGTGTCTAGAAGTGTCAGTCTTACAGGCATGTCTGACCCAATGTAGTGTGTCTGAGACTGTCACTCCTGCTGAGGGCAGGCTGTGTGCAGCTCTGTGTGCTCTTGTAGATGGGTATTTCAAACAGTCAGAAGGTGGTGGAAACAGTGTCCCTGAAGTCAGGTATTTGTCACACTCAGGAGTAACAGAAGAAACAACTTAAATAAGTCTAAACCTGCAAGCAGGTCGAATAAGTGTTCCGCATTCCACTCGCGCCTCTCTTCCTTCTTGCATTCCCACGCGCACACCCTGTAAAACAAGCTCACGCCGCAAGTAAACGCCAATCACCTTTCTCTCCCGTCTCTATTTTAGTTCTCCTTTTTGCTCACTATTGCGGATTCTCTTCGAGCTCCCTAGTGCGCAGTTATCTCTTGCTTTTCTTCGGTTTTTGATCTCCTAGCCTGCTTCTCGTTTTCGGTTTCGCCTTGTGATTTGGATTGCTGCTTCCTCGTTTGTACTTCCGTGTTCTGACCTACTTGCCTGCTTCCTGGATTCGATTTCGCCTTGTGTTTTAGGACTGTTGCTTCCTCCTGGTCTCTCCGTGTTCCGACCTACTCACCTACCTCCCGGTTTTCGTTTTTGCCTAGCGTATCTGCTTAGTGTCTTTCTCTTGTCTTGAGTCCTGCATAGGATCCCATTGCCCTAGCAGCCCTACTCTTACAATAAGTCCTCGGTTAGCACTGGAGATGCAGAGCTCAGATGGAAAGTAAACCAGCAGAGTATTTGTACAGGTCCGCCGATCTAGAATATAATCCCTGAGATGCAGGAGCCATCTGAACCAGATGTCTCAACACCTTCAACACCTGCCCTTGCTCCTGGTCACAGGACCATTGCTGTTGCCACACTCACAGGTGGATCACTAATGGAACGTTAATTCATCCCTGCTTTCCTCAGAGAGGAGCTCTAGGACTGGCTGTGAGCTCCTGTCTCCTGCACGTCACTGACACACAGACGTCTGGTAGATCTGCTCTGGAACATGCAGGTACAGCCCTCCTGAGAGCTGGCAGGCTGGCCGTGTGCAAGAGTCACTCAAGACTGGGGAGAGTCAGGCTGCTGTCCTTCCCTTGAAAGCTCAATATGAAGTTGTACACAAATGTGACCTCTGATGGTGTTAATCAGTGAGGAGATGACACAGTGGAGACAGAAAGAGGTTTATTTTAAGGTTTCAGACAAACAGAAAAAGACTCAAAGGCCGTCAGTGATAAAACCATTGTCCTCCATATCGCCAACACAGTAGGTTTACTTCTGGTTTATCTCGGTGCTCAATAACAAGTCAGCAAGCAAGTATAATATGTTAAACAGAAATAAAACAGATAAACCTCTATGTGCAGCTGATTCTTGGGTTAGTAACGCACTGACAACACCTTTAATGCCAAGCTCTTAACAGGTAGGTCAGATTAACTGGTAAATACAAAATATAAAAATGACTAAATTGCAAGAAAAAAGCAAACATTTTGTATTTTACAATTTAAAGGAGAACTGCAATGTTGTTATAATGAATCGGCAGTGATGAGTGCATTTCAAACCACAATAAAATTACTATGCGTGTTCAAGTGTACAACCTCTAGTTTGTATCACAAAAGAGATGAAGTTTCAATGTGTGAGTAGTTCCATTGTGTGCGATTTAGAACTAAGCAACAGAACTTCTGGTGATGCGAAAGTAGGCCTATTAATTTGTAAATATGGTTTAGACTAAACAACTTTTGCTGCTATATTACTCTTAAATATTTTCATGAAACCGACACGTCCAAGCCAATGTGTTTTTAGATACTTTATCTAAGTATTTTAAAAAAGAGCCTGCCAACCAACTAAAACACTCCTGTTCATTTTCAAGTTTTGCAGAAGTGCTTTATCCTTTACACTGGTGGTTATTCTATGGCAAATCTTTAGCTAAAAGAAATAATCTAGCAGGATGTATATTCTTGGAGGAGTGGCTGTGCTGTAGTCGATTTAAATGAACAGCTGATTTGAATGAGTTCAGCTGTAACCAATTCAACATATCAACTTCGAGACTACTGTAGTTTTACTGGCAAATACTACTTGTTTGCTCAGGATTCAGATCATGTTCAAACATTTCCTGGGTGAAATGTCTGCTGCACAACCTGTACTTATTCGCTCGTCCATCACGCTGAATCAAGTTGAGAAACTTGTCGATGGGACCAATCTTAGTGCCCATGTTTATTACCCATCTCCTGGCTAGCTGAGTATCACCTGGAAAAGGAAACAGGCTGACTTTCTGCTGATCTGGTCCTGTTTTGTGTGTCATGTTCTGAACAGCCAACTGCTTGACAGTGAGATATTGTTTAAAATACATACATGAGTTTAAAAACACACACAAAAAAGAATTAACATACAGTAGTTAGGAGACCATGTTTCCCTACAGTGACTAGTGAGCAGGAAGGGCTGCTTTCACGTCACAATTCACACAAACTCTCGCTCTTGCCTGTGGTCCGACCAGCAGTTTCTCGTCTGTCTGCATCAACTTGGCAACTATACAGCTCTTGCACAGAGCTCAGGATTTTACACTCAGTTTGAATTTTGTAACCTTTGTGGTGGAGATTTAATACTGTGAGAAATGAGGACTGCAGTTCCCCTTTAATAAATAATAATAGTAACTCTGTGAGAGTGTGGCTCTGTGTCTCTGTCTCCTCTCACTGTACTCTGCACAGTTTCTCTCTGTTGGCTACCACAGCTCCTGCTGCTGTCCCTGCAGCCAGTCCTACAGCTGCTCCTACTGCTATTCCTACTGGCCCCCCCGGTATTCCCGCTGCTGCTCCTATCCCTGCTCCTCCTATTCCTGCACCAGCCACAATACCCAGTTTCCGCAGAAATGAGTTGTTTCTCTCTGCTTTCTTTCTGGCTTTTTTCTCCTCTTCTCTCCAGATCTCTCTCTTCTTCTTCTCCAGCTCCTCTCCACTGTATCTCCTCTCCAGCTCCTCCTCTCGTCTGCGGATCTCCGGCTCTCTCTCCCTCAGGATCCTCTCCTGTTCCTTCCTGATCGCTCTCTCAGCCTTTGGATACAGGTCATTGGTGAAACAGCCTCCTCCATTCCACACCACCATCTCCTCTATCTTCTCCAGCAGCTCTGTCACCTGACTGCGGTCCTCTGGATTCATATTGTTAAACACATGATAACGACCCCCACTGCACTGTCTGACAACCTGCTTAAGATCATCACTCTTCCTGAGAAAATCCTCAATACTTCTACCCCTCAGTCGATCCCCCTGTGTGAACAGCACCATGGTGTAATCTGCTGCTCTCTCTCCAAAGGTCTTCTGGATCAGCTTCACTGTGTCCTTCTCCTCCTGTGTGAATCTGCCCAGCTGGATCACCACCAGGAACACATGGGGTCCCGGGGAGGTCAGACAGACACAGGTCAGGATCTCACGTATGACTTCATCATTGGAGAACTCTGTGTCAAACAGGCCTGGAGTGTCGATCACAGCAACACTCCTCCCTGACACCTCTCCTGTGTCCTTCTCACACTGCTGTGTTACTGTGGAGGGAGAGAGCTCTGATCTGAACTCCTCTTTGTCCAGGATGGTGTTTCCTGCTGCACTCTTCCCCACTCCAGTCTTCCCCACCAGCATGATCCTGATCTCTGTTGAATCTTCCTCTCCTGCTGAATAACAAGTAAACTGTGGTTATGTATCTGATGTTATTCAAACAACAGCCTTAGATGATACATAACTCTTCAAAGTTAATCAGTGTATTGGAATGTAGGAGCTGGGTTTTCACTCAGTTTTGTTTCCCTAGAAAAGAGCCTACTTATGAAACAGACTGAGTTATTTGTTGACCCATCATTGGTATGTTTAAGACAATGTGTGGAAACAGTTAAAAAGACAACATGTTGTGATACATATTTAAAATAATAGAATTTAAACCTAGGAATGTTTTTTGAAAATTTCATAACATGCCTGTAAGACCTCATCAGATATGTTAGCGATCGTTATGATAAAAATAAGGACCCTGTGCGGGGCACACGTTGGTGATTTCCCCGCGCTGCTGCAATGTTGCGAGAACGCAAGTCCTCATAATCAAAAAACCAACGGGCAGGCGAAAATCAAAACCAGGCTGGGGCAATTAAATCGAGAAAACAAATCCAAATTGCAAAGGCAGAGACATGTTCAGAATCGCGCGGGAGTCAGGATGTAAGGAAGGAAGAGAACAAGCTAAAGAAGGAGGGTGCACACTAGGGAGCTCCAGGGAGAATCCGAAAGAGGGAGCGATAGTCAGGGAAAAGAGGAGGGTTACAGTACTGATGGGAGTGAAAGGCAAAGGGAAGATTAGTTGTGGTGTGAGTGTCTGAGTGGGTGTGGGTGGGAATGTGACAGCGTTTGTGAGAGCGTGTGGAATGCGTGACAATATAATTGTAAATAATGTGTACAAGTTGGATTTCTGCAGAAAATATATTTCTGATGTCAATCCAGGGGAGAGGAACTACATGCATTCCTTGGCGGTAGGGAGCATCCGACAGCGACAGTCTGAAGGAACTGAGTCTCTTCAGTCTGAAGGGAGTGACCCACACTGACAGGCTGGAGGAACTGAGTCTCTTTAGTCTGAAGGGAGTGTCCCGCACTGACAGGCTGAAGGAACTGAGTCTCTTCAGTCTGAAGGGAGTGACCCACACTGACAGGCTGGAGGAACTGAGTCTCTTTAGTCTGAAGGGAGTGTCCCACACTGACAGGCTGAAGGAACTGAGTCTCTTCAGTCTGAAGGGAGTGTCCCACACTGACAGGCTGGAGGAACTGAATCTCTTTAGTATGAAAATGTGCTCCATAAGGCTCCAGTCTCCCTCTACCCGTCCCCCTGACAGATTTGATCCTACTGCTTCAGGATCTCAGGCTGCAGCTACAGTCCATCGTCATTCTCTCACTCCTCATTTGCACCACCAAATTCTCGAAGGTAAAGATGTCAATCTCATTTCTCTCTTCTTACCCAGCTCTGAGTTTAGTGATCACCGAGTACTGGAATGTGGAGATCGTGCCGTAACTCTTAAATCCCACGATTTGCTTCTTCTTAAACATTTAACCCGTGGCGAATATGTTTATTTCTTCCCTTGGCATTCCCTTGTCTCCCCAGACAACTATAGGTCCTCATATGCGAGAGCACCTATAGTTTTCTGGGAAGATTCAAGCCCGGGTTGCCCAGCCTGGGGAGGGGGGTCCCACTGGGGAACTTGGGTATAATTAGGACACAACAACAGATTACTGTAATTTATCCATGTATCACTTAGTAGCGGTACCATTAATATCTCTCAATCAAATATTCAGTTGGGTCATCTCCATTTTGCAAAACAAATATTGATGTGAAACCTTTTGTGTCATCCAATGAATAAAATGCTGATATTCAAACTTTTGCAATACATGCATTGACAGGCTTATTGTTCTGATACATCGTTGGAGAAAAATGACAAATTCCGCCAGCTGTGGTGCAACATCGAGTAAGCTACTCGCACACGAGCTTGCCAGAGTTAATCAGTTCAGCAGGTGTGACAGTGGAGCACACCTCCCACTGCACTCCCCACTCCGCGGCTACCACACCTGAGGCTCATCAGGTTTGCTATTTAAGATCCCCACGAGAGCGCGGACGGGGTTCAAGTTCTGAACCAGCGTGGTAGTGGAATCATGCATCAAAATGCATCAAAGGTAGGGCTAAGTTGAATATTGGACTAAATTAGGTTTGTTAACATGATGTTCTAACGGTAGAAGCTCATGTTCAGTGAGAAAAAAACATCTTAGTTACCATCAGTAATATGGATTAAAGTTCAGAATGTTCAGAGACTGCTGTCAGAGCACCACAAAACCAGTTAAGAAAGGCCTGCAGTAGCCTATTAATACTACAGATTACTGATGGTAACCAAGATGTTTTTTCTCACTGAACATGAGCTTCTACCATTATTTCTATTCGTCACTGGTCAAACTGATCACGTTGTCTTGACTGGTTTTATCAGCTTGGCTACCACCCATGGTCCCACTGTGGAGATGTAAAACACCTATTTGCATTCTAGGTTATTTTGTGCAATTTGCGTTATTTAACTGCATTCTTTGTAGTAGTGCTTGTTTCCGGGTGGGCATTGACGAGTCTGTTCTGCGCATAACGTAGGAATGCGCTTTGTGTTTGTTGAGAAGACCGTCTGTGGCGGTGTTAAAAGTTTTTGAAGAGGCCAAAATTCGATAGTGGCTTCTGTACATGCGTTTGTAGGGCCAAGTTGGTTTTTTGCAACCGTAAGAATAAATTACTCTAGTTTTGAATCTAGCCCATCTTAAGTTCTGTTTTTGTACAATGTTTTGAACATGGGTGTTGCAGGTACGTTTGATGCGCAGAGGTTTCGTGGCTTAATATCCCAATACTGACCCCATGTTGTGTTTTGTGTGGGAGCAAGCCCTGTTTCTGTGTTTTCTGTGTGTACCGTTTCTGTGTACTGGATGTTTCCTTCTCGTTCTCTTAGTCCGGAATAGTTTATTACCGACTTTTCAGTAAGCTTCCTAGTCTGCAGACCTTGATATGCCAGGTGATTGATCTGACATCAATTTTCTCTATTAGCTGACTTTCCAGGGCCTAGTTTTAACTGTACTGACCAGAAATGTACGGTAGGTACAGTATATTGAGACGGCTGTGACTATACAGTGTAGCGGCAATGCTTGTTAATAAGACAGAATCAAGTGTTGCTGTGCTTTCCTAAATGAGGCCCCATCTCTCTCTTCATCTCTGTGGTGCAGCCACAGAGAAACTATTCATGCAGGCTGATTTAAAGATGTTTTCTTTTGATAAGGGACAGCTCCCAAACGGGGATGCGTTTAGCTAAGCCTGGCTATCATGATCAATGGTCATCCATTGGCGCCTATCTGTCTAGGGAGTGCCAGTTGGACATCTGGACTGCATTCCTAAGTGTCAAGAGTAAGTGACTCATATCTCACCTTGATCAACCAATCAGGGATTGGCAGGGCGTGGTAACACCACGTGGGTCTCCAATGCCCGCCAAACTCTCAACCAATCAGCACACATCTGTGTCTTGGTCAAAAAGGGAGCGCAAGCTCAGATCGGGGCTCTCCTTGGCCATTTTCGCGCATCCTCAGAGACAATCACGTGACAGCTGCTGTTGTCTGCACTGGGACTTGGACTTTGTTCTAAGCGCGAGGCCGAGGATCCCGTACGTACTCAGAATTCTACCAACGTGAATGCTCCGCTTGATCAACGGCAGCCTACAGTTGGACCCTCGTCGACAACCTGAATAGCTTATTCAGAAGCAGCGCTGGACCGGGAACGAACCAGCTTCTTCCCGGGCAAAAGAGTGACTTGTGAGGACCCGCGGTCACACTCTGTGCATAGAGACTGTCTACTAGCCAGCCGGACTGCTGGTAGATCCCCTCGGAGCAACGACTGCCCTGCGCGCCGCAGTCAGATTCCTCCGCCCGTCCTACTCCGAGCTGCACCTCGACTGGTTGGCCGGTAGCCAGAGGACGCCGGGACAACACCCATTGGACAACCGCTGGAACAGAGGCTGCAACAGAGCCTGTCAGCTGGTTTGGTGTTCGTGCCGGGAATTCCAAATCCATACACAGTGGATAAGTAAACCCCATGTTCTACATTGCGTCTCGAGAATTTAATTGTACCTCAACACAAGTTGTTATCAATTTGTATATTCAGTAATGTATTTACTTCTGAGTTTAGAGTAACGGGCGGAGCGGTGGCTCTGTGGCTCAGGATCTGTGCCTGTGACTGGAAGGTTGCCGGTTCAAATCCCGCGGCCGGCAGAGGAATCCTACTCCGTTGGGCCCCTGAGCAAGGCCCTTAACCCCAACTGCTCCAGGGGCGCCGTACAATGGCTGACCCTGCGCTCTGACCCCAAGCTTCTCTCCCTGTCTGTGTGTCTGTGTCTCCCTGGAGAAAAGCTGGGGTATGCGAAAAGACTAATTCCTAATGCAAGAAATTGTATAGGGCTAATAAAGAAACATTATTACATTATTATTATTATTATTAACAGTGGGTAATAACACTGATTAGCGATTTGGTAACCGAACGATATATATTGACATATATTCTCTGTTGTGTATCTCTTTGTGTTTGCATCTCTTCGAGAGTATATACCTTGTATATTGATAACCCTCACAGTAAGGTCTGCCGCTTGTATCCAGGCAGACTAGTATATGTTTGGTGCACAATTTATATTAATAAATGTATCTCGTGTATTGAACCCGTGTGTGTGCGTTGTTAGTTGTTCTGACGATTGATTTTCTAAAAGCCACAACGAACAACCTTGTGATTACTGCTACAATTAGTAATTGTCTCAGTAAACCCATCAAACCTCTACAACAGTATTAGTTATTTATAGCACCAGTTCAATACTGGTGGGGGAGTGGAGCTGTATTGGGGTGTAATTACATCTTATGGACACCGTCTGGTAAAAGTTTTGGAAAAAAATGTAAATTTCATGTTTGATTCAAGATATAAAATGAGGAATACAGAAAGAAAAATACAAGAATTCATTCACATGAATCTAAAAGATATTGATTTAAACAGTAATCGTCTGCAGGTTTCTTCCAAGCATCAAGATAATTATTGGGCTGATCTGATTTTACTTTGTATTTGAAATTTTTTTATTTGTATTTCTTACTGTATTATGGGGTATTTATATATCAGCTGTTTCTATTTACCAGGTTCAGGAGCTCTTGATGCATAACTTTAACACAAATAGCATATCACTTAGTAATGTATGATGACTCCATCTTGGAATACACACTCACAAAACATGTCAGTCATGAAAGCAAAACTATTGTTTTAGGTTTCTACTCTACCATCACAGAGGTTTAATTCACTGCCACCAGCTGTGAAGAGTATAAGAAGTATTGTGGTTCAGAACAAACACAGCACAAGTAACTGTCACAGAATATAATGCGATAATGTCTACACCAAGATGCAGGAAAAGCAGAAGTGGGAGAGACTGGGGTCTGAACTATTTGTACTGCTTCTTAGGTAGTTTTAATTTTCTAAACAATTTCTTTAAAAAAAATGACAGCAAATACAAAACTACATTTTTAAATTAAATTATTTCAAAAACGTTTTAATCTTAATACTTTTATGGGATATCATTTTACATTGACTTGTTCGCGCAGTGGCTGGTGCCTTCTGTGTGTCATTTATTCCTGCTCGCGTTATAAAGACAGTGGTAGTGACAGAATCCTCATGCTATATCCAGTGTACATGGTGAAAACAGCAGAGCAGAACTGACTGTCTTCAAATGAAGGAAGAAACGGGCACATTTTTCCTGTTCTGTAGGTAGTTATTTCTTAAGCAATTAAAAATAATCCTATCTCCTTTCATGTAGTCATGTTTTTTTGCACTTTCCTAACTCTTGCATTGGGAAGATGCCCTCAGTAATTTGTGTGCTTGACAGAAATAGACTATTAGTCTCTTTGCCTGATTTGTAATCTTAGAAATAACGGCAAGACAGACTCACCCAGTAGAGGAGTTCTATCACTCATGACTGCAGAGTGTTGAAGTGTTCAGGGTGTCAGTGTGCTGCTGCTGCCTGTGTCTCAACACTGTGGAGAGTTACCATCCCTCTGTCTTTATACCTGAACCTCTGAGGTGCACCGAGTCCAATGGAAACAGACTAAACAGACTCACCAAGGCGTGTGTAACGTCCGCTCATGTCTCCAGCTCTTGTGCTGATCAGTCAGAGTGCTGCTGCTGCCTGTGTCTGTGTGTCTGTTTCAGCTGTGTGAGACTGTCCTTCTGCTCTCACGCCCTGAACCAGCGATAAACACACCCTCTGACACAGCCGCAGTGTTCAGCAGTGTCTCCTGGACTCACACAGCAGCAGTTACACTGTGAAGGGGTACAAATTGAAGAAAACCTGCTTCAGCTCTCTTGTACAGATGTACAGGTATTCATCTTAATCCAGAATAAAATCTTACACTCCAGGCACAGGTACAGAAGTTCTGTTCTCTGAAGAACTCTAGTTGTAAAAAGATGATCTTCATAAAAGTGAGGAAAAAAGCTTGAATGTTCTTTGCTGTTCCCTTTGCCTTAGTTTGTATCATCTATAAAGCACCCAAGTTTATTGATGACGCCAGAAACTAGATTATTAATCTAAATCAGGAAGACTACAAGTACAGATTCCTCCACTAACTACTGTATATCACCCAGATTAAAAACAGCGCAGCAATAAGGGCAGGAACTTTTAAAGTATTGAAGTTCTTAACCTATTTATAGAACCTTCAGTTTCCGTATCTTTCGGCTTCAGCACCTATTGGCAGTATAAAGGGATTAATTAATGGCATCATACCAACCACTGCAGTTTACACCTGCAGCCTTCTTCGCACTTTAAAAAAGTGACTTGCACAAATAATAAATTAACGCTGTAGTCCTCATTAACCAGAAAAGCATCATCTGGAACAGGATGAACAGAACTCCCTTCCTTTTTGCCTCACTTGACCTTTTGCAATTCATTGTTTTTAATTGGACTCTGTTCTTTTTATAAACTCTTTGTATAAAGTGCTTTTGTCTCTGTACATTTTCCCTGAATGATTTGTTAAACCATCAGGATTACACCTTTCCTTTACTCTTCCCTGGGATACATCTGTTCTGTCCTTAAGCAGAATATTTTAAATGTTTAGATCACTTTTATATTGATTTCATATCTGTCCCTTTGCACTAAGGTCTCTTATTCTTTAAAATATTTTAGCTACCTTAACTGTCTTATTCTTATTCTTTCTGGTTGCATGACATGGGCTTGCAAAAAGCAGGTTTAATCTGTTTTAATTTGTTGTCAAACAAGCAACAGCAGAGCAGTGGTCCTAACAGAGCTTACAACACTTCTGCAAACCTAAGTGCTGTACGCACCGTTTTAACATCACCACAGTTTCTCAGTTAGCTGAGAGGATGAAGGCCTCTTGTTTTATTTGAAGAGCTGATGAAAACACAGACGGGGTGATCTGTTAGCTCTCGAAATTCAGTACATGTAAAGCAGCCTGTATACTGGTTGTGAAGCTGATGAGCTGAGCTCACATGGTCAGGAAGAGAACAAACAGGAAACCACAGCACTCACGTCAGGTGAAGAACAAGCTCTGCAGCTGGTCTGCCTTCCTGTCTCTGCTGGTGCTGAAAGGTGAGTGCTATCATGAGCAGAAACTAGTTTGAAGACACTGGCCGTTGCAGTAAAATCCGTAACCAACACGTTGATCTCCTTTTTCTTTGCATGATAGAATGAAAGTATTAAATTCTTTTGTGAAAAAGGTTGTAGAGAAATGAAATATATTTGAGAAATGTCAGTGCTTTATATCCACTAATAGACCAACAATATGGATCCTTTATAGGTACTTGTCCTCTGTTGCACTGTCCACACAATCAATATGTAGACCGGTGCACTCATTGTCCACACTGTCCTGTTTGAGACTGACACACCCACTGTCCATACTGTCCTGTGTGAGACTGACACTTTCAATGTCACACTGTCCTGTGTGAGACTGACACACTCACTGTCCATACTGTCCTGTGTGAGACTGACACACTTACTGTCACACTCACTGTTACACTGTCCTGTGTGAGACTGACACACTCACAAACCACACTGTCTTGTGTGAGACTGACACTCTCAATGTCACACTGTCCTGTGTGAGACTGACACACCCACTGTCCATACTGTCCTGTGTGAGACTGACACCCTCAATGTCACACTGTCCTGTGTGAGACTGACACACTCACTGTCCATACTGTCCTGTGTGAGACTGACACTCTCAATGTCACACTGTCCTGTGTGAGACTGACACACTCACTGTCCATACTGTCCTGTGTGAGACTGACACTCTCAATGTCACACTGTCCTGTGTGAGACTGACACACTCACTGTCCATACTGTCCTGTGTGAGACTGACACTCTCAATGTCACACTGTTCTGTGTGAGACTGACACACTTACTGTCACTCACTGTTACACTGTCCTGTGTGAGACTGACACACTCACTGTCCACACTGTCCTGTGTGAGACTGACACTCTCAATGTCACACTGTCCTGTGTGAGACTGACACACCCACTGTCCATACTGTTCTGTGTGAGACTGACACACTTACTGTCACACTCACTGTTACACTGTCCTGTGTGAGACTGACACACTCACTGTCCACACTGTCCTGTGTGAGACTGACACTCCCACTTCTGTTATAAGCTCCATTTAGGATTAATCTTTCCTTGAGAAGATAAGGAAAGCTGGAATTTCCCCTGAGCTACAAAGCCTCTTTCAAGTGTGAAGATCTGGAGTAGTGATCTGCAGTGCACACCAGGAGTTCCTCTCTGAGTGTTGCTCAGTCCCTGTCCTGTGCAGGATCTGTTTGCAGGAACAGAAGCCCCAAATCTGTAGGTCTGTCCTGTTCATTTTTTAAGCGGTTTTGTCTAATTCAGGGTCATGGGGGAGCTGGACCTCTCCCAGAGAGCAATGGGCACAAGGCAGGGTGCACCCTGGACAGGACTCCAGTCCACCACAGGACACACCAGCCAGTTTCCCCAGAAGCTAATTAGCCCACCAGCAAGTCTCCAGACTATGGGAGGAAAACAGAGCACTCAGAGCAAACTCATGTGAACATGGGGAGACCATGCAAACTCCACACAGACAGCACCAGACTGGAATTGAACCCAGGGAACTAGTGCTATGAGGCAGAAAAGCAAATCTGTGTGACACCATGCTGCCACAACTTGAACAAATCCAGGAAAACAAACATGTGGAAGAGCTTGGAGCTCTTTTCATTAGCATCAGCTAAGCATTTTATTGGAATAGAAATTAGGGGCCGAAAAGCTTCCATAATCTTTACTTCTGCTGGGAGATTGTGTGACCTTCCTGTGAGACAGGGAACACAATAACCCAAAAACATGAGAAAGCAAAAGGTTTTGTTGAAAAAACAACTCACTTCTAGTTTTTGTGTAGTTAAAGCTTCTCATTTCACAGGCTGTAGTGCAGTATGTATTTTCAGAGAGGAAATCGAGCATCCTGAGACAAGCAAACAGAAACCTCAAACTTCTACTGCATGAGGCAAACAGCATGTACCCAGACCTGATCTCTCGCACAGAGCACCAGAGTTTGTTCTCAGTTTCTGTTCTGTTTTGATTTTTTTATGAGACAGAGTTTAGTTGCTTTAAGTCAGGAAATTATTTTAGTACCTGTGTCTGATACAGTGTCACTCCTGCTGATACAGTATCATTCCCGCTGTGAGTGTCTGATACAGTATCACCTGTGATACACTATATTTTATGTGTCTCAACTTGATATTTTTCAGGCACCCTTTGATTGAGATTTGTAGCCTTACTATATTGTACTTTTCTGTGTTTATTGCAAGAGAAAATTATAGGTGTATCTAAAAGTTTCACACGTCTGACCCAATGTAGGTGTGTCTGATACAGTATCACTCCCGCTGTGGGTGTGTCTGATACAGTGTCACTCCTGCTGTGGGCGTGTCTGATATCAGGTGGGTTTTCTGTTTGTCATTTTGTGTAAAAAGCCTCCTTTTGTATCAGTGAGTGGAGTCAGTGCTTCATCAGCTTTGGCTCCAGTGTGCACAAGTACTAAAGGAAATGCCTGCTTCACACACACCCGGATCATGTCTTCTCTGTTGGACACACAAAGTTCAAAATAATTCTATTTGGTCAGTAACAACTAGGATTTCTTATTAAACAAATCTTTTATTTATGAATTAACAATTCGTCCACACATTTGAGTTACAAGATTCTCAGCCTTAAATCATAAAAACAGCTCAAAACTAAAATGACCAGCACCTCAACTGCAGGAGTGACAGAAGTACAGCTCCTGATTACATTATAAGCAGCTCCTTTAATATACTGTCCAAGCACACACACTCCTCAGGGGCTGGCTGGGGTCAGTCAATGGACTGGATCTGCCCTGGAGATTGCAGACTCTCCACTTCAGACTGAAAGCCTGTGTTCAACATGAAGGTATGATATTTTATTGTTCTATTTTTATTGTTGTTTATTTTTATTTTGCTTGTTATTGCTGTCTGTGCATCCAACCCTTCAGGTTGTCTTTGTGTAGACAGGGGTATTTTGATTTTTTCTGTTCTGTGTTTCTAAGGTGTATTTCCACCTTGATGACTGAAGACTCTTCCTGGATCTGTTGCCTCAGTCCCTGATCCATCACAACACCAACACACCTGCTCTCACTGCATTCGGCATTTCTCCGGTATTTCATCCTTAAACTTCAACAATCCTCCTAAACCCACAGCTGCTCCCCCCACTGTGCCCCCCACTGCGCCCCCCACTGTCACCCCCACTGCTCCCCCCACTGTGCCCCCAACTGTGCCCCCAACTGTGCCCCCCACTGTGCCCCCCACTGTGCCCCCCACTGCACCCCCCACTGTCACCCCCACTGCTCCCCCCACTGTGCCCCCCACTGTGCCCCCAACTGTGCCCCCCACTGTGCCCCCCACTGCTCCCCCCACTGTGCCCCCCACTGTGCCCCCCACTGTGCCCCCCACTGCTAGTCCTAATTTTGCTCCTATTGGTCCACCCACTGCTGCTCCCGCTACTGCTCCTATGGCTGCTCGTCCTCATAAAATCAAACATTTCTTTTTAATTTCATGATTTATTTCTGCTTGTGCTCTGGCCCTTTTCCTCAAATCAAGCAGAGTCCAGCGACTGTTCAACCTGAGCCTGCGCTTGGAGAGAGTCTCTGTCCTCTGGAAGGCATCATGCCTGGTCCCAGTACCAAAGAAAGAGCACCCCTCTGTCCTCAATGACTACAGACCAGTTGCGCTGACTTCTCACATCATGAAGACACTGGAGAGACTGGTCTTATCCCACCTGAGACCCCTGGTCAGATCATCACTGGACACCCTACAGCCCATTGTTGGTGTGGAAGACGCGATCATCTACATGCTGCAAAGGGCCTACTCACACCTGGACAGGGCTGGCAGCACTGTGAGAATGACGTTTCTCGACTTCTCCAGGGCCTTCAACACTATCCAGCCCGTACTGCTAGGGAGGAAGCTGGAGGAGATGCAAGTGGGTGCCTCCATGATCTCATGGATCACTGACTATCTGACGGGCAGACCACAGTCTGTGAGACTACAGGTAGTGAGTAACACAGGGGCTCCTCTGGGGACAGTTCTTTCTCTGTTCCTCTTCACCCTCTGTACTTCAGACTTTTAATACAACTCAAAGTCGTGCCACCTGCGGAAGTTCTCAGATGACTCTGCAATTGTGGGATGTATCTAGGGTGGGCTGGAGGAGGAGTACAGAGGACTGTTCAGCAGCTTTGTGGAGTGGAGTGGGTGCGAACCACCTGCAATTGAATGTGGCAAAGACGAAGGAGCTGGTGACAGATTTCAGGAGGAAAAGGGTCCAACCTACTCCTGTCTACACCCATGGGAGTGGGATGGAGATAGTGGACTCATACAAGTATCTGGGAGTGCACATCGACAATAGACTGGAATGGTCCAAGAACACCGAGGCCATCTACAAGAAGGGTCAAAGCCAATTTTACTTCTTGAGGAGGCTCAGGTCCTTCAATGTGTTTAGTAAGATGCTACATATGTTTTATCAGTCGGTGGTGGCGAGCGCCATTTTCTACGTGGTGGTGTGCTGGGGCTCTGGGATTAGAGCAGGGGATGCTAACAGGCTGAAAAAGCTCATCAGAAGAGCAAGCTCTGTCATTGGGTCTGACCTGGACCCCCTGGAGGTAGTGGCTGAGAGGAGAATGGTGTCCATCCATGGTGCCACAGGGAGCGCTACAGGAGGTCAGACTGTACAACACATCCACTGTGTGTCTGGGCAGAGGCAACATTGACAGTGACCTGTTTTTGGACTAAACAGTGAACTCTCTGCTTACATATGGCTTTTCCCGTTTATGACTGGTTTTGGGCAAAATATGCCAGGGACGTATATATATTTATATTTATAATGTGCAATACAACTTTTTGTGTACGTATGTGGTTTGTTCTTTGTATATTGTGGACTGTGAGTAACTCTTCTTAGTGCACTTCTCACTGACTGTACTGACTGTATTGTATTGTCGTATTATTGTATCATTGTATGCTGTGTTGACTGTGTTAAGCTGCTGTCGCACTGCAATTTCCCTCATGAAGTATCCATCTAATAAGTTCGATTTTTCAGTTTGGCTGAGGGCCTAAATTTAACACCTAGTTGGCTTTGCTGTGCTGTCTTCAAAACTGAAAAAGAACTGTGTACGTGCTTGTCTGCCATCTCATCTCACAGAGCTAAAGAAGAGACGTATTACAAGTAAGAGCGCGTATATCAACGATGACCTGTCCAGCACACTCACATTCAGCCAGATTCAGGCTCCTTGTGCCTGTCACCTCTCTTACACTCTTACTTGGCCTGACCTGAGCTTCTTCCAGTAACTGTTTCATATGCTGAGAGCCTGATACCAGCTCACGTATTTGTTTCTCTTTTCATTTCACTTTCACTTTTCTGCCGACTCTTGTGTTCAACCACATACAGGCCGTGCTGTCAGCAAACCTCCGAGTCTCAGTAACAGCTCTGACCACAGTGAGACAGAAAGGGAACTGTGTACGTGCTTGTCTCCCATCTCTCATCTCACAGCGCTTCACATTAGGGACTGTACCTGGCCTTATGACACCAGTATAGACCACTGTAAACACTGACCCAGTGATTATCTACTGGTTCGGCTCTCATCTCCACACCATGCAGCTCAGAGCATCTCAGCTCAGCTGTTCCCAGGCTGCAGACACTCTCTTCCACACTGAGGAAGCTTGAAGGCTCTCTGTAGGCTGACGTGACACAGAGGTCACAGCCACCTTCCAGGAGATACAGAGCTCCACAGCATCACTCACGTCTCCTGTCAGCAGGTATTAGAGAGGCTCTCACTCAGGAATGCCCCCAGTCCCAAATCAATAGGGTGTTCCTCAAGACTCCAGACGCCATCTCTGCTACACCATGTGGGTACAGACAGACTCTCGCTTTGTGAATAAGTGTCAGGATTCGTCCTAAGTACTCTCAGAGTATCACCTCTCTCTGCCAGGTGCCTGGGCTGGATAGTTTAACTACCATGCAAGCGCTTGAAGTGCCCCCTTTCTTATTTCTGTGGTTGTACAGGTTAAGGGAGGGCATTCATATAGATTAGGTCAGGGTACATTCTTTCTATCGGTGGAGCAGCATGGTGTTAGAGTTCTGCTTCTCATCAGAGGGCCTGGGAAGAGTGTAGAGACTGAAGGGACCACAGGCAGAGCAAGCTCCTGGTGGATTGCAGAGGAAAACCTGCTTCAGACCGAACACTGGGACAAACTGACACCATCCAGCAAAACACTTACCTGGAGCATAAGGCCAAAGCTAGACTGGACTTGGGTTCCACCGGGACTCTGTGGAAAGATACTGATCCCGAAGCAGCTTAAGAGAGATGGAGAAATTCAGCCAGAATAATGGGCATCAGTTTCACCGCCAGTGAGCGGACAGGGTGTCGCACAGGGCTCCACAGCACGCATGGGAAGGCAGTTCTTATAAAAGATTATTTTTATGTACAATCACTCAATATCTGCTGGGAAGACCTTCATAACTTTCCTAGCCAGCTCCATTTTGTTTGTGTTCTTTTCTTTGGCGCCACTCTAGTTCCCTACCCCTGTGTGTTATCGTGTCTTATTACGTACCAGTCACTTATTCACCTTAAAATAATCACTTTTTGCACCAACCCTTGTTATCACACTGTACTTTTGTACGTTTTTGGACTGGTGTGTGTTATTTGGTATTTTGTGGAATAAGGACTGGATTGAGAGATTTGGATTGTGTTTCTCACGCAAGGTAGTTATGGCTCCTTTCAATTTGCGAAAGTTTGTGGAGGAACCTTCCTCTGAGCAGCTGGACAGGTGTAGGAAGGACGATTTGCTCCAAGTTGCCGATCGCTTCCGGATTCAGGCATCGGAGAAGGAACATCAAGAGAGCTGTGATGGATAGGTGGAGGAGTTAGAGGTCGTTGCACTAGCGAGCGAGGATGCCGGTTCTCCTGGGGCCGGTGCTAACCCTGCTATGGTTGTAGAAGAACAGGACCAGGTGCCGGGGGTGGCTGAGGTCAAGGCCACCTTGCCTCCCTTTGATCCGTTCTCTCCCGTCTCCACTGGGTCAAAAAGCGAGACTCGCCTGAAAGTTCGTCCGGGGGCGCAGGAAAGAGCCCAGGAGCACTAGGCAGAATTTGAATTGCGCCTTGCAATTCGTAAGATGGAGATCGAGGCGGAGAAAGAGGTTAAGCTCCGACAGCTTGGGCTAGAAGCAAGAGGGAATGCTCCTGCTGCGCAGCCGCCCCACTCCGAGGCCTCTAGTGTGTCTCTTGTGGAAGATCCACTCTCGACCACCCTCGATGTAAGTAAGCACAGTGCTTTAGTTCCTCTGTTCAGGGAGACGGAAGCTGACTCGTACTTTGGTGCATTCGGGCGCGTTTCTACATCGCTTCGCTGGCCTGAGGAGGTCTGGTCACTGCTGTTGCAGTGTAGGTTAGTGGGCAAAGCTCAGGAAGTTTGCTCTACACTTTCTTTAGAAGAAAGATTGGACTATGATACTGTGAAGGCTGCAATCCTACGTGCATACGAACTGGTTCCTGAGGCGTATAGACAACGATTTCAAAACCACCAGAAAGTGTTGAGCCACACTTTCGTTGAATTTAGAGAGAAGGGCGTTCTCATTGATAAGTGGTGCGCAGCCAGCAAAGTGAATGATTTTAACTCGTTATGTGAGTTAGTCGTGCTGGAGGAGTTTAAAGGTTGTTTACCTGAACGTGTAGTTGTGTATCTGAACGAACAAAGTAACTTCTTTATCGCAAGCAGCTGTTTGGCAGATGAGTTTGTGCTCATGCACAGAAACGTTTTCATGTCTGTGTCTGCGGAGAAGACTTTGTCTGCTCCCAGTTCACAACCTCAGTCTACCCCAGTAAAAACTAGTCCCCCACGTCCTAAAGAGGAGCGTGAATGTTTTTACTGCCACAATAAAAGGTCATGTTATTGCTGATTGCATGTCTTTGAACCGTAAGCAGCAGCAGCAACAATCTTAGCATGCTGGGTTTGTTAAGATTGTTTCCTGTTCTGCTATTCCTTCATCTAGCAAAAACAATCCCCCTGACCCTAGTTGTGAACCATTTATTATGGAATGATTGGTTTAGCTAACGGGTAGACCAGAAAATAATTCTAATCCTAAGAGATACAGGCGCAGCCCAGTCTCAGACTGTTGCGGACGCACTGCCCTTGTCTGATCTGTCTTTCTGTGGTTCCAGTATATTAGTTCAAGGCATTGAAATGGGTTTTATGAAAGTGCCTTTACACCATGTACAATACCCCACAAACAGGAGAAAACAGCTCACGTCTCGTTTCACAGGCTGTGGTGCAGTATGTATTTTTCAGAGAGGAAATTGAGCATCCTGAGACGTGCAAAAAGAAACCTCAAACTGCTACTGCATGAGCCAAACAGCACGTACCCAGACCTGAACTCTCGCACAGAGCACCAGAGTTTGTTCTCAGTTTCTGTTCTCTTTCTTCTGCACCTGTTTTGAAAATTTAGTTGCTTTAAGTCAGGCAAGTCTTTCAGTATCTGGAAAATAGAGTATTTAATCCTAGTTCAGGTGGGGAGCTGTGTCAGCATGCGCAGACTGCAAAGGAACAAGTAATAGGTTTATTCCCTGCTGAAACGTTTCAAATCCATTTGTTAATACTAGATTAGTAGTACTAGACTGAAAGGGAAAATTAGATTTCTCTTTTACTGAAGATGTATATTTAAAATGTTATATTTTATGTATATTTTTCAGGCACACTTTGAGATTTGTAGACTTACTATATTATACTTTTCTGTGTTTATTGCAACAGAAAATTACAGGTGTGTCTAGAAGTGTCAGTCTTACTACAGGCATGTCTGACCCAATGTAGTGTGTCTGATACAGTATCACTCCTGCTGTTAGTGTCTGATACAGTATCACTCCTGTGGGTGTGTCTGATACAGTGTCACTCCTGCTGTGGGTGTGTCTGATACAGTGTCACTCCTGCTGTGGGTGTGTCTGATACAGTATCACTCCTGTGGGTGTGTCTGATACAGTATCACTCCTGGTGTGGGTGTGTCTGATACAGTATCACTCCTGATGTGAGTGTGTTTGATACAGTGTCACTCCTGCTGTGGGTGTGTCTGATACAGTATCACTCCTGCTGTGGGTGTGTCTGATACAGTGTCACTCCTGGTGTGGGTGTGTCTGATACAGTATCACTCCTGTGGGTGTGTCTGATACAGTGTCACTCCTGGTGTGGGTGTGTCTGATACAGTATCACTCCTGCTGCGGGTGTGTCTGATACAGTGTCACTCCTGCTGTGGGTGTGTCTGGTACAGTATCACTCCTGCTGTGGGTGTGTCTGATACAGTATCACTCCTGTGGGTGTGTCTGATACAGTATCACTCCTGGTGTGGGTGTGTCTGATACAGTATCACTCCTGCTGCGGGTGTGTCTGATACAGTGTCACTCCTGCTGCGGGCGTGTCTGATACAGTATCACTCCTGGTGTGGGTGTGTCTGATACAGTATCACTCCTGCTGTGAGTGCGTCTGATACAGTATCGCTCCTACTGTGAGTGTGTCTGATACAGTATCACTCCTGCTGTGGGTGTGTCTGATACAGTATCGCTCCTGCTGTGGGTGTGTTTGATACAGTATCACTCCTGTGGGTGTGTCTGATACAGTATCACTCCTGCTGTGGGTGTGTCTGATACAGTATCACTCCTGTGGGTGTGTCTGATACAGTATCACTCCTGCTGTGCGTGTGTCTGATACAGTATCACTCCTGCTGTGGGTGTGTCTGATACAGTATCACTCCTGCTGTGAGTGTGTCTGATACAGTGTCACTCCTGCTGTGGGTGTGTCTGATACAGTATCACTCCTGTGGGTGTGTCTGATACAGTATCAGTCCTGGTGTGGGTGTGTCTGATACAGTATCACTCCTGCTGTGGGTGTGTCTGATACAGTATCGCTCCTGCTGTGGGTGTGTTTGATACAGTATCACTCCTGTGGGTGTGTCTGATACAGTATCACTCCTGCTGTGGGTGTGTCTGATACAGTATCGCTCCTGCTGTGGGTGTGTTTGATACAGTATCACTCCTGTGGGTGTGCCTGATACAGTATCACTCCTGGTGTGGGTGTGTCTGATACAGTATCACTCCTGCTGCGGGTGTGTCTGATACAGTGTCACTCCTGCTGCGGGCGTGTCTGATACAGTATCACTCCTGGTGTGGGTGTGTCTGATACAGTATCACTCCTGCTGTGAGTGCGTCTGATACAGTATCGCTCCTACTGTGAGTGTGTCTGATACAGTATCACTCCTGCTGTGAGTGTGTCTGATACAGTATCACTCCTGCTGTGAGTGTGTCTGATACAGTGTCACTCCTGCTGTGGGTATGTCTGATACAGTATCACTCCTGTGGGTGTGTCTGATACAGTATCACTCCTGCTGTGGGTGTGTTTGATACAGTATCACTCCTGCTGTGGGTGTGTCTGATACAGTATCACTCCTGCTGTGAGTGTGTCTGATACAGTGTCACTCCTGCTGTGGGTGTGTCTGATACAGTATCACTCCTGTGGGTGTGTCTGATACAGTATCAGTCCTGGTGTGGGTGTGTCTGATACAGTATCACTCCTGCTGTGGGTGTGTCTGATACAGTATCGCTCCTGCTGTGGGTGTGTTTGATACAGTATCACTCCTGTGGGTGTGTCTGATACAGTATCACTCCTGCTGTGGGTGTGTCTGATACAGTATCGCTCCTGCTGTGGGTGTGTTTGATACAGTATCACTCCTGTGGGTGTGTCTGATACAGTATCACTCCTGCTGTGGGTGTGTCTGATACAGTATCACTCCTGTGGGTGTGTCTGATACAGTATCACTCCTGCTGTGCGTGTGTCTGATACAGTATCACTCCTGCTGTGGGTGTGTCTGATACAGTATCACTCCTGCTGTGAGTGTGTCTGATACAGTGTCACTCCTGCTGTGGGTGTGTCTGATACAGTATCACTCCTGTGGGTGTGTCTGATACAGTATCAGTCCTGGTGTGGGTGTGTCTGATACAGTATCACTCCTGCTGTGGGTGTGTCTGATACAGTATCGCTCCTGCTGTGGGTGTGTTTGATACAGTATCACTCCTGTGGGTGTGTCTGATACAGTATCACTCCTGCTGTGGGTGTGTCTGATACAGTATCGCTCCTGCTGTGGGTGTGTTTGATACAGTATCACTCCTGTGGGTGTGTCTGATACAGTATCACTCCTGCTGTGGGTGTGTCTGATACAGTATCACTCCTGCTGTGAGTGTCTGATACAGTGTCACTCCTGCTGTGAGTGCGTCTGATACCAGCTGAGTGCAGGCTGTGTGCAGCTCTGTGTGCTCTTGTAGACGGGTATTTCAAACACTCAGAAGGTGGTGGAAACAATGTCCCTGAAGTCAGGTATTTGTCACACTCAGGAGTAACAGATGAAAAAACTTAAATAAGTCTAAACCTGCAAGCAGGTTGAATAAGTCCTCAGTTAGCACTGGAGATGCAGAGCTCAGCTGGAAAGTAAACCAGCAGAAAGTGTTTGTACAGGTCCACTGATCTAGAATATAATCCCCGAGACGCAGGAGCCATCCGAACCAGATGACTCAACACCTGCCCTTGCTCCTCGTCACAGGACCATTGCTGTTGCCACACTCACAGGTGGATCACTGGCTGTGAGCTCCTGTCTCCTGCACGTCACTGACACACAGACGTCCGGTAGATCTGCTCTGGTACAAGCAGGTACAGCCCTGGGCTCCTGAGAGACTGCGCTCCTGAGAGACTGGACTCCTGAGAGACTGCGCTCCTGAGAGCTGTCAGGCTGGCTCAAGAGTCACTCAAGACTGGGGAGACTGGGGAGAGTCAGGGTGCTGTCTTTCCCTTGAAAGCTCAATATGAAGTTGTACACAAACGTGACCTCTGATGGTGTTAATCAGTGAGGAGATGACACAGTGGAGACAGAAAGACGTTTATTTTAAGGTTTCAGACAAACAGAAAAAAAATGTCATGAAAACACTCAAAGGCCATCTGTGATAAAACCATTGTCCTCCATTTCACCAACACAGTTTGTTTACTTTTGGTTTAATAATAATAACCACTTTATTAGCCTATACAATTTCTTGCGTTAGGAATTTGTCTTTTCACAGACTCCAGCTTGCTCTCCGTGAGACACACAGAGAGGGAGAGAAGCTGGGGGTCAGAGCGCAGGGTCAGCCATTGTACAGCACCCCTGGGTGAAGGGCCTTGCTCAGGAGCCCAACGGAGTAGGATTCCTTTGCCGGCCGCAGGACACGAACCGGCAACCTCCCAGCCACAGGCGCAGATCCTGAGCCACCGCTCCGCCCAGCTAAACATTGGTTTAGCTCAGTGCTCGATAACAAGTCAGCAAGCAAGTATAATATGTTAAACAGATAAACCTCTGTGTGCAGCTGATTCTTGGGTTAGTAACGCACTGACAACACCTTTAATGCCAAGCTCTTAACAAGTAGATCAGATAAACTGGTAATTACAAAATATAAAAATGACTAAATTGCAAGAAAAAAGCAAACATTTTGTATTTTACAATTTAAAGGAGAACTGCAGTGTTGTTATGATGAATCGGCAGTGATGAGTGCATTTCAAACCACAATAAAATTACTATGCGTGTTCATGTGTACAACCTCTCGTTTGTATCACAAAAGAAATGAAGTTTCAGTGTGTGTGTAGTTCCATTGTGTGCGATTTAGAACAAAGCAACAAAACTTCTGGTCACGCGAAAGTAGGCCTGTTAAATTGTAAACATGGTTTAGACTAAACAACTTTTGCTGCTATATTACTCTTAAATATTTTCATGAACCTATGGCAAATCTTTAGCTAAAAGAAATAATCTAGCAGGATGTATATTCTTGGAGGAGTGGCTGTGCTGTAGTCGATTTAAATGAACAGCTGATTTGAATGAGTTCAGCTGTAACCAATTCAACATATCAACTTCAAGACTACTGTAGTTTTACTGGCAAATACTACTTGTTTGCTCAGGATTCAGATCATGTTCAAACATTTCCTGGGTGAAATGTCTGCTGCACAACCTGTACTTATTCGCTCGTCCATCACGCTGAATCAAGTTGAGAAACTTGTCGATGGGACCAATCTTAGTGCCCATGTTTATTACCCATCTCCTGGCTAGCTGAGTATCACCTGGAAAAGGAAACAGGCTGACTTTCTGCTGATCTGGTCCTGTTTTGTGTGTCATGTTCTGAACAGCCAACTGCTTGACAGTGAGGCATTGTTTAAAATATATACCTGAGTTTGAAAACACACACAAAAAAGAATTAACATACAGTAGTTAGGAGACCATGTTTCCCTACAGTGACTAGTGAGCAGGAAGGGCTGCTTTCACGTCACAATTCACACAAACTCTCGCTCTTGCCTGTGGTCCGACCAGCAGTTTCTCGTCTGTCTGCATCAACTTGGCAACTATACAGCTCTTGCACAGAGCTCAGGATTTTACACTCAGTTTGAATTTTGTAACCTTTGTGGTGGAGATTTAATACTGTGAGAAATAAGTACTGCAGTTCCCCTTTAATAAATAATAATAGTAACTCTGTGAGAGTGTGGCTCTGTGTCTCTGTCTCCTCTCACTGCACACTGCACTTCCTTGGTATTTCTTTCAGTTCCTCTATGTAAGCTACCGCTGCTTCTGCTCCTGCACCAGCAATAATATTGAATAACCTCCATAAAAATGAGTTGTTTCTCTCTGCTTGCTTTCTGGCTTTTTTCTCCTCTTCTCTCCAGATCTCTCTCTTCTTCTTCTCCAGCTCCTCTCCCCTGTATCTCCTCTCCAGCTCCTCCTCTCGTCTGCGGATCTCCGGCTCTCTCTCCCTCAGGATCCTCTCCTGTTCCTTCCTGATCGCTCTCTCAGCCTTTGGATACAGGTCATTGGTGAAACAGCCTCCTCCATTCCTCACCACCATCCTGTTTATCTTCTCCAGCAGCTCTCTCACCTGACTGCGGTCCTCTGGATTCATATTGTTAAACACATGATAACGACCCCCACTGCACTGTCTGACAACCTGCTTAAGATCATCACTCTTCCTGAGAAAATCCTCAATACTTCTACCCCTCAGTTCATCCCCGCGTGTGAACAGCACCATGGTGTAATCTTCTGCTTTCTTTCCAAAGGTCTTCTGGATCAGCTTCACTGTGTTCTTCTCCTCCTGTGTGAATCTGCCCAGCTGGAGGACCACCAGGAACACATGGGGTCCCGGGGAGGTCAGACAGATGGAGCTCAGGATCTCACGTATGACTTCATCATTGGAGAGGTCTGTCTCAAACAGGCCTGGAGTGTCGATCACAGCAACACTCCTCCCTGACACCTCTCCTGTCTCCTTCTCACAGTGCTGTGTCACTGTGGAGGGAGAGAGCTCAGATCTGAACGCCTCTCTCCACAGGATGGTGTTTCCTACTGCACTCTTCCCCACTCCAGTCTTCCCCACCAGCAGGATCCTGATCTCTGTTGAATCTTCCTCTCCTGCTGAATAACAAGTAAACTGTGGTTATGTATTTGATGTAATTCAAACAGAAACCTCAGATGAAATAACACATCAAGGTTAATCAGGGTCATGATACAGAGACATGCCTCTGTCTTCATATTTTGAACAGGAACACTGTGCAGGAAAAGAGTCTCTCACACTGTTTCTCAGTGTTTGATAATGATTGACTGATACAGCACAGAGCACTGCAGCAGGTCAGGACTGAGAGCGCAGAGCCCTACAGCAGGTCAGTACTGAGAGCACAGAGCACTGCAGCAGGTCAGGACTGAGAGCACAGAGCCCTACAGCAGGTCAGCACTGAGAGCACAGAGCACTGCAGCAGATCTAGACTGAGAGCACAGAGCACTGCGGCAGGTTAGCACTGAGAGCGCAGAGCCCTACAGCAGGTCAGCACTGAGAGCACAGAGCCCTACAGCAGGTCAGGACTGAGAGCACAGAGCACTGCAGCAGATCTAGACTGAGAGCACAGAGCACTGCGGCAGGTTAGCACTGAGAGCACAGAGCCCTACATCAGGTCAGGACTGAGAGAACACAGTAGTACAGCAATGCAAACACCTTATCCTGTTCTAGTTAGATCTTTGAAGGTAAGTAAAGCTTTACTGTAATGCAAGTCCAGGGAAAACTGATGTGTAAGTGGTATTGGTGTAGGCGCCACGCTCTTCGCTCTGAAAAGTAATTTCTCCGGTGCCACAGTGCTGGTCCCTGGGTCAGAGTGACCTTTTTCTAGGGGACATCCCCCTTTGTACAGTAGTAGGCGCGTCGGGTCCACCATACATAGTGGTTCAAAGAAATAAATACATTTCCTAATCTTCCCTCCGGTATTTAGTTTTTTATCGCGTTACTGTCGTGCCCTCGCCGGTTAAGATGAACAGAAAACAGCGACAGACGTCAGATCAAGAGATTCCGGAGAGAGAACGATACAGGCTGGATACTGGACAGCTCGTTATGTGAACAAGCGAGGTTCCCAGGCGAAAAATAGGAGGGAGGCTGGCGAGCCAACGCAGAAAAAAATGGTTACAAAACGGGTAAAAAAAAGTAGGTAGAAGAAAGGGAGAAAAACGGAAACAAAAAGGGGCGAATTAAAAATGAACAAGTCTAAAAACGAGAAAGTACAAGGGACAAATGGAACCGCTGTACCCCAGCGCAGGGAAGAAGAACAGCAAAAGAAAAGCTTTAGTTTAGAGAGACGCCACCGCTCGCACGCAGGATTGAGACTCTTAACGATTTCTGCTCTAGCAACTGTGAGTTCACTGTTGTTTTATTTAAAAAATAAACGAGAAATCCACAACATTGATCTTTTACATCAGTACATTCTTCCCGCCAGACCTTTCAATCAGGTTTTTCGTTTTGTTCTTGTGCAGTAAATGCTCCTTTCTTTGACAATATAGAAAGCTGTCTCGCGAAGCAGGTTGAGTCAGGATTTTCTCACCGGGTTAGACTTTACGCGATAGCTGAGTTCATCTTAACTCTGTTTCACGAAGGTAAACTCAGGCTTAAGTTATTATTGCCGGTTGTTTGATGAAACCCCTGTTTGATGGTATTCACTAATGTATAGTTGGGAAATGTTACTGTATGTACTGTAAGCACACAAAACCTGTTCTAGTGCTAACACTTCTATCACTATTGCACGACACACCCGCTTTGCTGAAGCGCTCCGAGTCGCCAACACAGTGAAAAATGCCCCAGTCACAATCTCACTCCTGTGAACAGAGTTTCTTTCTATTTTTATTTTTTATTTTTGTTTCTATTCTATTTCTAGCTACGAAAAAAGCAGTACTAACGATGTGAAGTCTTGAGGGATCGTGAATGTAAAGTCTGCTGAACCAGCATCTTTCAATGTAAGCCGACAGGGTGCTACTCCCCGTCCTCTATCATTCAATTTTCCCTTTTCTGTTTAAACCCTGTGCACATCTCATTCACGTCTAAGGGTTTCGAGTTCAAGTCTCTTGTGTGCTGAGCGCCAGAGCTCTAATGGCTCTCCTGCCCTAACCCTCAAATATTCCACCTTCAACGACTCCTTCTGCACAGCTGCCGAGCTCTCTAGTTGATAACATTGCTCTTCAAATTTCTCAGCAGGTTTCTCAGATTCTCTGACCCCTTTCTCGCTCTATAGCCAACATCAACTCCCGGATGCTTAAACTTGAAAGCTCCTTCTCCTCAGCCCTTGAAATGCAGATGATGACTGATCTGACATGACTTTTGAATTTTCTCCATTTCATATTTGCTGACTTTCCAGGACCTAGTTTTAACAGTGCTGACCAAGAATGTCGGTGTATCTAGACTGTGGCTGTACAGTATTTCAGTAGTAAGGTCTGTGTTAGGAATGGCGGTGTATAACCTATGACCTATAACAGTGGTCAAACCAGGCCTGTCTGGACCATTTGATATGATTGAATAATGAGAATGGATTCCAGGCAGAACCCCCAGTGAATCAGAAGCCAAAGCAAAGGTCCCAGAGCTCCAGTCTGCATCTCCCAGGATGCAGCTGGGAGAGTCACCATGTCGTGGGCAGAAACACAGGGAGTGAGGAGTCAGGGGCCAGCAATGCACCAGTTCAGCACCAGTGATGGGGGAGTGGAGCTGTGTTGGGGTGTAATTCAGGTGTAAACAAGTATGATCTGTTTTGAATGTAAGACCTCTTTGAGGACTGAAGCCGAGGTCAATTACAGCTTATGGAGAACGTCTGGTTAACTAATCTGCATTGTTTTGGACAAAATCAAACATGAAATGCAAATTCAAGATATAAAATGAACGATACAGAAAGAAAAATACAAGAATTCAACCATATGAATCGAATAGATTGGGATTTCCACAATAATAGCCAGCAGGCCACTTCCATGGACATAGAAAATTATTGAGTTGATCTGGTTTAAGTTGTATTTGAACTTTTCTAGCTTGGTTTTCTTATTTTGATCATATTATGGGATATTTATATATCAGCTGTTACTGTTTACCAAGTTCAGGAGCTCTTGATATATAACTTTGACAAGTAACATTACTTAGTAATGTATGATGACTATTGTTTTGGTTTCTACTCTACTTACCATCAAGTAAGTTTAATGAGACGTCACCCAGGTCACTGCCACCAGCTGTGAAGAGTATAAGAAGTAATGTGGTTCAGAGCAAATACAGCACAAGCAACTGTGGGGTCAGAACTGTCCCAGAATATAATGCAACAGTTTTGCCACTAAGAGACAGGAATACAGCAGTGCAGGCAGAAGTGGGGTCTATTTACTAGGTGTAGTCATTTTCTAAACAATTTTTTTTTAAATGACAACAAATATAAAACTATATTTAAATTTTAAAGTGAAAACTTATTTAGGTTAAAATATTTTTGAAACAATTTATGGAATGTCAGGGTGCTGAACAGTATTTATTCCTGCTCGTACGTGACTGATCAGTTCCCTGGCACTCGCTCGTGTTATGAAGACTGGTAGTGACAGAATCCTCATGCTATATCCAGTGTACATGGTGAAAACAGCAGAGCAGAACTGACTGTCTTCATATGAAGGAAGAAACGGGCACATTTTTCCTGTTCTGTAGGTAGTTATTTCTTAAGCAATTAAAAATAATCCTATCTCCTTTCACGTAGTCATGTTTTTTTGCACTTTCCTAACTCTTGCATTGGGAAGATGCCCTCAGTAATTTGTGTGCTTGACAGAAATAGACTATTAGTCTCTTTGCCTGATTTGTAATCGTAGAAATAACGGCAAGACAGACTCACCCAGTAGAGGAGTTCTATCACTCATGACTGCAGGGTGTCGACGTGCTCAGGGTGTCAGTGTGCTGCTGCTGCCTGTGTCTCAACACTGTGGAGAGTTACCATCCCTCTGTCTTTATACCTGAACCTCTGAGGTGCACCGAGTCCAATGGAAACAGACTAAACAGACTCACCAAGGCGTGTGTAACGTCCGCTCATGTCTCCAGCTCTTGTGCTGATCAGTCAGAGTGCTGCTGCTGCCTGTGTCTGTGTGTCTGTTTCAGCTGTGTGAGACTGTCCTTCTGCTCTCACGCCCTGAACCAGCGATAAACACACCCTCTGACACAGCCGCAGTGTTCAGCAGTGTCTCCTGGACTCACACAGCAGAGAACTTCAGAGAACAGTTGTAAAAAGATGGTCTTCTTAACAGTGAAAATAGTTTGTTTTTAATTTTCTTTGCTGTTCCCTTTGCCTTAGTTTGTATCATCTATAAAGCACCCTAGTTTATTGATGACGCCAGAAACTAGATTATTGATATAAATCAGGAAGACTACAAGTACAGATTCCTCCACTAACTGTTGTATATCAGCCAGATTAAAAGTTCCTCCCCTTATTGCTGCTCTGTTTTTAACCTATTTATAAAAGCCTAAATTTCTGTATCTTTCGTCTTCAGCACCTATTGTCATTAAGTCATTAAAATAAAAGAAATAAAACAAGAGGCTTTCATCCTCTCAGCTAACTGGGAAACTGTGGTGATGTTAAAACGGTGCGTACAGCACTTAGATTTGTGTTGTACTGTAAGTGTTGAGCATTCCACTCGCGCCTCTCTTCCTTCTTGCATTCCCACGCGCACACCCTGTAAAACAAGCTCACGCCGCAAGTAAACGCCAATCACCTTTCTCTCCCGTCTCTATTTTAGTTCTCCTTTTTCCTCAATTCCCCGCTCACTATTGCGGATTCTCTTCGAGCTCCCTAGTGCGCAGTTATCTCTTGCTTTTCTCCGTTTTTCGATCTCCTAGCCTGCTTCTCGGTTTCGGTTTCGCCTTGTGATTTGGATTGCTGCTTCCTCCTGGTCTCTCCATGTTCCGACCTACTCACCTGCCTCCTGGTTTTCGTTCTTGCCTAGCGTATCTGCTTAATGTCTTTCTCTTGTCTTGAGTCCTGCATAGGATCCTATTGCCCTAGCAGCCCTGCTCTTACAGTAAACTCTGTTAGGACCACTGCTCTGTTGTTGCTTGTTTGACTAACAGATTAAACCTGCTTTTTGTAAGGCCATGACATGCAACCAGAAAGAATAAGACGGTTAATGTCCAGTACACACAGCACTGTACTAATCTGCACCGCTCTGTGACTTCTCTCAAGACAACAGAAAACAGCTCAGGAATCGTCAGTTATCTGCAGGGACCCAAGAAGGGTTTCAGATTGAAACTGCAGTAGTGGGTATGGTGGCAGTATAAAGGGATTATCATCACCACAGCCAGTTTCTCAGTTAGCTGGGAGGATGAAAACCTCTTGTTTTATTTGAAGAGCTGATGAAAACACAGACGGGGTGATCTGTTAGCTCTCGAAATTCAGTACATGTAAAGCAGCCTGTATACTGGTTGTGAAGCTGATGAGCTGAGCTCACATGGTCAGGAAGAGAACAAACAGGAAACCACAGCACTCACGTCAGGTGAAGAACAAGCTCTGCAGCTGGTCTGCCTTCCTGTCTCTGCTGGTGCTGAAGGGTGAGTGCTATCATGAGTGGAAACGAGTTTGGAGACGCTGGCCGTTGTGGTAAAATCCGTAACCAACACGTTGATCTCCTTTTTCTTTGCATGAAAGAATGAAAGTATTAAATTCTCTTGTGAAAAAGGTTGTAGAGAAATGAAATATATTTGAGAAATGTCAGTGCTTTATATCAACTAATAGACCAACAATATGGATCCTTTATAGGTATTTGTCCTCTGACACATTGACACACCCACTGTCAACACTGTCCTGTGTGAGACTGACACACCCACTGTCCATACTGTCCTGTGTGAGACTGACACACCCACTGTCCATACTGTCCTGTGTGAGACTGACACTTTCAATGTCACACTGTCCTGTGTGAGACTGACACACTCACTGTCCATACTGTCCTGTGTGAGACTGACACTCTCAATGTCACACTGATGATAATCCCTTTATACTGCCACCATACCCTTTATACTGCCACCATACCCACTACTGCAGTTTCAATCTGAAACCCTTCTTGGGTCCCTGCAGATAACTGACGATTCCTGAGCTGTTTTCTGTTGTCTTGAGAGAAGTCACAGAGCGGTGCAGATTAGTACAGTGCTGTGTGTACTGGACATTAACCGTCTTATTCTTTCTGGTTGCATGTCATGGCCTTACAAAAAGCAGGTTTAATCTGTTAGTCAAACAAGCAACAACAGAGCAGTGGTCCTAACAGAGTTTACTGTAAGAGCAGGGCTGCTAGGGCAATAGGATCCTATGCAGGACTCAAGACAAGAGAAAGACATTAAGCAGATACGCTAGGCAAGAACGAAAACCAGGAGGCAGGTGAGTAGGTCGGAACATGGAGAGACCAGGAGGAAGCAGCAATCCAAATCACAAGGCGAAACCGAAACCGAGAAGCAGGCTAGGAGATCGAAAAACGGAGAAAAGCAAGAGATAACTGCGCACTAGGGAGCTCGAAGAGAATCCGCAATAGTGAGCGGGGAATTGAGGAAAAAGGAGAACTAAAATAGAGACGGGAGAGAAAGGTGATTGGCGTTTACTTGCGGCGTGAGCTTGTTTTACAGGGTGTGCGCGTGGGAATGCAAGAAGGAAGAGAGGCGCGAGTGGAATGCTCAACACTTACAGTACAACACAAATCTAAGTGCTGTACGCACCGTTTTAACATCACCACAGTTTCCCAGTTAGCTGAGAGGATGAAAGCCTCTTGTTTTATTTCTTTTATTTTAATGACTTAATGACAATAGGTGCTGAAGACGAAAGATACAGAAATTTAGGCTTTTATAAATAGGTTAAAAACAGAGCAGCAATAAGGGGAGGAACTTTTAATCTGGCTGATATACAACAGTTAGTGGAGGAATCTGTACTTGTAGTCTTCCTGATTTATATCAATAATCTAGTTTCTGGCGTCATCAATAAACTAGGGTGCTTTATAGATGATACAAACTAAGGCAAAGGGAACAGCAAAGAAAATTAAAAACAAACTATTTTCACTGTTAAGAAGACCATCTTTTTACAACTGTTCTCTGAAGTTCTCTGCTGTGTGAGTCCAGGAGACACTGCTGAACACTGCGGCTGTGGCAGAGGGTGTGTTTATCGCTGGTTCAGGGCGTGAGAGCAGAAGGACAGTCCCACACAGCTGAAACAGACACACAGACACAGGCAGCAGCAGCACTCTGACTGATCAGCACAAGAGCTGGAGACATGAGCGGACGTTACACACGCCTTGGTGAGTCTGTTTAGTCTGTTTCCATTGGACTCGGTGCACCTCAGAGGTTCAGGTATAAAGACAGAGGGATGGTAACTCTCCACAGTGTTGAGACACAGGCAGCAGCAGCACACTGACACCCTGAGCACGTCGACACCCTGCAGTCATGAGTGATAGAACTCCTCTACTGGGTGAGTCTGTCTTGCCGTTATTTCTACGATTACAAATCAGGCAAAGAGACTAATAGTCTATTTCTGTCAAGCACACAAATTACTGAGGGCATCTTCCCAATGCAAGAGTTAGGAAAGTGCAAAAAAACATGACTACGTGAAAGGAGATAGGATTATTTTTAATTGCTTAAGAAATAACTACCTACAGAACAGGAAAAATGTGCCCGTTTCTTCCTTCATATGAAGACAGTCAGTTCTGCTCTGCTGTTTTCACCATGTACACTGGATATAGCATGAGGATTCTGTCACTACCAGTCTTCATAACACGAGCGAGTGCCAGGGAACTGATCAGTCACGTACGAGCAGGAATAAATACTGTTCAGCACCCTGACATTCCATAAATTGTTTCAAAAATATTTTAACCTAAATAAGTTTTCACTTTAAAATTTAAATATAGTTTTATATTTGTTGTCATTTAAAAAAAAATTGTTTAGAAAATGACTACACCTAGTAAATAGACCCCACTTCTGCCTGCACTGCTGTATTCCTGTCTCTTAGTGGCAAAACTGTTGCATTATATTCTGGGACAGTTCTGACCCCACAGTTGCTTGTGCTGTATTTGCTCTGAACCACATTACTTCTTATACTCTTCACAGCTGGTGGCAGTGACCTGGGTGACGTCTCATTAAACTTACTTGATGGTAAGTAGAGTAGAAACCAAAACAATAGTCATCATACATTACTAAGTAATGTTACTTGTCAAAGTTATATATCAAGAGCTCCTGAACTTGGTAAACAGTAACAGCTGATATATAAATATCCCATAATATGATCAAAATAAGAAAACCAAGCTAGAAAAGTTCAAATACAACTTAAACCAGATCAACTCAATAATTTTCTATGTCCATGGAAGTGGCCTGCTGGCTATTATTGTGGAAATCCCAATCTATTCGATTCATATGGTTGAATTCTTGTATTTTTCTTTCTGTATCGTTCATTTTATATCTTGAATTTGCATTTCATGTTTGATTTTGTCCAAAACAATGCAGATTAGTTAACCAGACGTTCTCCATAAGCTGTAATTGACCTCGGCTTCAGTCCTCAAAGAGGTCTTACATTCAAAACAGATCATACTTGTTTACACCTGAATTACACCCCAACACAGCTCCACTCCCCCATCACTGGTGCTGAACTGGTGCATTGCTGGCCCCTGACTCCTCACTCCCTGTGTTTCTGCCCACGACATGGTGACTCTCCCAGCTGCATCCTGGGAGATGCAGACTGGAGCTCTGGGACCTTTGCTTTGGCTTCTGATTCACTGGGGGTTCTGCCTGGAATCCATTCTCATTATTCAATCATATCAAATGGTCCAGACAGGCCTGGTTTGACCACTGTTATAGGTCATAGGTTATACACCGCCATTCCTAACACAGACCTTACTACTGAAATACTGTACAGCCACAGTCTAGATACACCGACATTCTTGGTCAGCACTGTTAAAACTAGGTCCTGGAAAGTCAGCAAATATGAAATGGAGAAAATTCAAAAGTCATGTCAGATCAGTCATCATCTGCATTTCAAGGGCTGAGGAGAAGGAGCTTTCAAGTTTAAGCATCCGGGAGTTGATGTTGGCTATAGAGCGAGAAAGGGGTCAGAGAATCTGAGAAACCTGCTGATGGAATATTTGAGGGTTAGGGCAGGAGAGCCATTAGAGGTCTGGCGCTCAGCACACAAGAGACTTGAACTCAAAACCTTTAGACGTGAATGAGATGTGCACAGGGTTTAAACAGAAAAGGGAAAATTGAATGATAGAGGACGGGGAGCAGCACCCTGTCGGTTTACATTGAAAGATGCTGGTTCAGCAGACTTTACATTCACGATCTCTCCAGACTTCACATCGTTAGTACTGCTTTTTTCGTAGCTCAGCATTAATAGAAACAAACTGTTCACAGGAGTGAGATTGTGACTGGGGCATTTTTCACTGTGTTGACGACTCGGGGCGCTTCAGCAAAGCGGGTGTGTCGTGCAATAGTGATAGAAGTGTTAGCACTAGAACAGGTTTTGTGTGCTTACAGTACATACAGTAACATTTCCCAACTATACATTAGTGAATACCATCAAACAGGGGTTTCATCAAACAACCGGCAATAATAACTTAAGCCTGAGTTTACCTTCGTGAAACAGAGTTAAGATGAACTCAGCTATCGCGTAAAGTCTAACCCGGTGAGAAAATCCTGACTCAACCTGCTTCGCGAGACAGCTTTCTATATTGTCAAAGAAAGGAGCATTTACTGCACAAGAACAAAACGAAAAACCTGATTGAAAGGTCTGGCGGGAAGAATGTACTGATGTAAAAGATCAATGTTGTGGATTTCTCGTTTATTTTTTAAATAAAACAACAGTGAACTCACAGTTGCTAGAGCAGAAATCGTTAAGAGTCTCAATCCTGCGTGCGAGCGGTGGCGTCTCTCTAAACTAAAGCTTTTCTTTTGCTGTTCTTCTTCCCTGCGCTGGGGTACAGCGGTTCCATTTGTCCCTTGTACTTTCTCGTTTTTAGACTTGTTCATTTTTAATTCGCCCCTTTTTGTTTCCGTTTTTCTCCCTTTCTTCTACCTACTTTTTTTTACCCGTTTTGTAACCATTTTTTTCTGCGTTGGCTCGCCAGCCTCCCTCCTATTTTTCGCCTGGGAACCTCGCTTGTTCACATAACGAGCTGTCCAGTATCCAGCCTGTATCGTTCTCTCTCCGGAATCTCTTGATCTGACGTCTGTCGCTGTTTTCTGTTCATCTTAACCGGCGAGGGCACGACAGTAACGCGATAAAAAACTAAATACCGGAGGGAAGATTAGGAAATGTATTTATTTCTTTGAACCACTATGTATGGTGGACCCGACGCGCCTACTACTGTACAAAGGGGGATGTCCCCTAGAAAAAGGTCACTCTGACCCAGGGACCAGCACTGTGGCACCGGAGAAATTACTTTTCAGAGCGAAGAGCGTGGCGCCTACACCAATACCACTTACACATCAGTTTTCCCTGGACTTGCATTACAGTAAAGCTTTACTTACCTTCAAAGATCTAACTAGAACAGGATAAGGTGTTTGCATTGCTGTACTACTGTGTTCTCTCAGTCCTGACCTGATGTAGGGCTCTGTGCTCTCAGTGCTAACCTGCCGCAGTGCTCTGTGCTCTCAGTCTAGATCTGCTGCAGTGCTCTGTGCTCTCAGTCTAGATCTGCTGCAGTGCTCTGTGCTCTCAGTCCTGACCTGCTGTAGGGCTCTGTGCTCTCAGTCCTGACCTGCTGTAGGGCTCTGTGCTCTCAGTGCTGACCTGCTGTAGGGCTCTGTGCTCTCAGTGCTAACCTGCCGCAGTGCTCTGTGCTCTCAGTCTAGATCTGCTGCAGTGCTCTGTGCTCTCAGTCTAGATCTGCTGCAGTGCTCTGTGCTCTCAGTCCTGACCTGCTGTAGGGCTCTGTGCTCTCAGTGCTGACCTGCTGTAGGGCTCTGCGCTCTCAGTGCTAACCTGCCGCAGTGCTCTGTGCTCTCAGTCTAGATCTGCTGCAGTGCTCTGTGCTCTCAGTCCTGACCTGCTGTAGGGCTCTGTGCTCTCAGTGCTGACCTGCTGTAGGGCTCTGTGCTCTCAGTCCTGACCTGCCGCAGTGCTCTGTGCTCTCAGTACTGACCTGCTGTAGGGCTCTGCGCTCTCAGTCCTGACCTGCTGTAGGGCTCTGTGCTCTCAGTCCTGACCTGCTGTAGGGCTCTGTGCTCTCAGTACTGACCTGCTGTAGGGCTCTGTGCTCTCAGTGCTGACCTGCTGTAGGGCTCTGCGCTCTCAGTCTAGATCTGCTGCAGTGCTCTGTGCTCTCAGTCCTGACCTGCTGCAGTGCTCTGTGCTCTCAGTCCTGACCTGCCGCAGTGCTCTGTGCTCTCAGTGCTAACCTGCCGCAGTGCTCTGTGCTCTCAGTCCTGACCTGCTGTAGGGCTCTGCGCTCTCAGTCCTGACCTGCTGTAGGGCTCTGTGCTCTCAGTCCTGACCTGCTGCAGTGCTCTGTGCTCTCAGTCCTGACCTGCCGCAGTGCTCTGTGCTCTCAGTGCTAACCTGCCGCAGTGCTCTGTGCTCTCAGTGCTAACCTGCTGCAGTGCTCTGTGCTCTCAGTCCTGACCTGCTGAAGTGCTCTGTGCTCTCAGTCCTGACCTGCTGTAGGGCTCTGTGCTCTCAGTCCTGACCTGCTGTAGGGCTCTGTGCTGTATCAGTCAATCATTATCAAACACTGAGAAACAGTGTGAGAGACTCTTTTCCTGCACAGTGTTCCTGTTCTAAAGATGAAGACTGAAGCATGTCAGTCAAAAACATAACCACAGTTTACTTGTTATTCAGCAGGAGAGGAAGATTCAACAGAGATCAGGATCCTGCTGGTGGGGAAGACTGGAGTGGGGAAGAGTGCAGCAGGAAACACCATCCTGGGGAGAGAGGAGTTCACATCTGAGCTCTCTCCTTACACAGTGACACAGCACTGTGAGAAGAGGACAGGAGAGGTGTCAGGGAGGAGTGTTTCTGTGATCGACACTCCAGGCCTGTTTGAGACACGCCTCTCTAACAAGGAAACTTTACGTGAGATCCTGAGCTCCATCTGTCTGACCTCCCCGGGACCCCATGTGTTCCTGGTGGTCCTCCAGCTGGGCAGATTCACACAGGAGGAGAAGGACACAGTGAAGCTGATCCAGAAGACCTTTGGAGAGACAGCAGCAGATTACACCATGGTGCTCTTCACACATGGGGATCAACTGAGGGGTAGAAGTATTGAGGATTTTCTCTGTAGGAGTGATGATCTTAAGCAGTTTGTCAGACAGTGCAGTGGGGGTCATTATCATGTGTTTAACAATAAGAATCCAGAGAACCGCAGTCAGGTGACAGAGCTGCTGGAGAAGATAGACAGGATGGTGGAGAGGAATGGAGGAGGCTGTTTCACCAATAACCTGTATCCAGAGGCTGAGGCTGCAATCAGGAAAGAGCAGGAGAGGATCCTGAGGGAGAGAGAGCAGGAGATCCGCAGACAGGGGAGGGAGCTGGAGAGGAGATACAGGGGAGAGGAGCTGGAGAAGAAGAAGAGAGAGATCTGGAGAGAAGAGAGGAAAAGGGCCCGAAAACAAGCAGAGAGAAATAATGAATTTATAAGGAAATGTTTGATTATATTAGGAGGAGCAGCCATAGGAACAGTAGCGGGAGCAGCAGCATTGGGAGCAGCAGCATTGGGAGCAGCAGTGGGAGCAGCAGTGGGTGGACCAATAGGATTTGCAATAGGAGCAAAATTAGGACTAGCAGTGGGGGGCACAGTTGGGGGCACAGTTGGGGGCACAGTGGGGGGAGCAGTGGGGGTGACAGTGGGGGGCGCAGTGGGGGGCACAGTGGGGGGAGCAGCTGTGGGTTTAGGAGGATTGTTGAAGTTTAAGGATGAAATACCGGAGAAATGCCGAATGCAGTGAGAGCAGGTGTGTTGGTGTTGTGATGGATCAGGGACTGAGGCAACAGATCCAGGAAGAGTCTTCAGTCATCAAGGTGGAAATACACCTTAGAAACACAGAACAGAAAAAATCAAAATACCCCTGTCTACACAAAGACAACCTGAAGGGTTGGATGCACAGACAGCAATAACAAGCAAAATAAAAATAAACAACAATAAAAATAGAACAATAAAATATCATACCTTCATGTTGAACACAGGCTTTCAGTCTGAAGTGGAGAGTCTGCAATCTCCAGGGCAGATCCAGTCCATTGACTGACCCCAGCCAGCCCCTGAGGAGTGTGTGTGCTTGGACAGTATATTAAAGGAGCTGCTTATAATGTAATCAGGAGCTGTACTTCTGTCACTCCTGCAGTTGAGGTGCTGGTCATTTTAGTTTTGAGCTGTTTTTATGATTTAAGGCTGAGAATCTTGTAACTCAAATGTGTGGACGAATTGTTAATTCATAAATAAAAGATTTGTTTAATAAGAAATCCTAGTTGTTACTGACCAAATAGAATTATTTTGAACTTTGTGTGTCCAACAGAGAAGACATGATCCGGGTGTGTGTGAAGCAGGCATTTCCTTTAGTACTTGTGCACACTGGAGCCAAAGCTGATGAAGCACTGACTCCACTCACTGATACAAAAGGAGGCTTTTTACACAAAATGACAAACAGAAAACCCACCCAGAACAGCTCCAGTACAATTCCATGCCATATACTGTATGGTGTAAAGCCTAGGTGTGTGATAAACTGTAAGAATATTCTCGGGTTCCTTTAATCAGTATTTAAGCAGACGTAGAATTTGTTCATCATGGCTTTAGCAGTTATCAGTCTCTCTCAGTTCTGGTCAGGCAGCCTGAGGCTGGCTCTGCCCTCACGTTCCAGGGACGTAGCCAGCTCACACTTAAGTTGCAGTTAGTCATTTTCCCTTATTCTAGCAGGATAGTTAGTAAATTATGTTAATAAATTATTTACAAAGTACCAGCAAACTAGTGAAATAAGAGAAATAAATGTTTGATCCCTCAAGCTGTTTTTACAATGTTTTAGGTTGCTGAGCTGTTTCAGCTGCTTGTATTGAGAGAATCCTGAACTGTCCTTCCAGAACACAAGTAAACAGAACCTTGACTCACCCAGAGGCTGTCTGTGCTCAGTCTGCTCCTCCCAGATGCTGACTCTAAGTCAGCACTGCTGTGGGTTACAGGTCTTGTTATCAGTACTGCTGTCAGCGTTTGTCTACAGTATTCTGTACAGTACTGCATCTCTCGTGTCTCTCTGTGCTTACTGCACACTCAGTAAAGACACTTAAACCTCAGTCATGTTTCAGAGCTCCCTGCAGGATCAGCAGGAGCCTCCTGGGGTAGTTGTAATAGTGGGGTGACGCAGTAGGCCGACAGAGGTGTCTGTTCCTGCAGGGCACTGGTCTTCCTTGGGGAGTTCCCTGAAGACAATTCGTATCTCAGCTGGGAGAGAAATTGAGCTGACACAGGAGTCTGTCCCTACAGTACACAGAGAGCAGGAAAAACATTGTCCCTGTTGTCTTTACACTATGAACCTGGGTGTGGCAGTAAGCCCAACAGCTCCAGAGGTCTGGGATTGTACCTATCTGTGTGGAGTTTGCATGTTTTCCTTTGTTTGAATGTGTTTTTGCCTGGTTTGCCAGTTCCCACCTGTCTCACAAAGACACACAGTTCACACAGCCCATGGCTTCCCAATGCTAACCCTAACGACCTGAGACCTGAAGAATAAATAGATCAGGGATGGAAACCCCAGGCCACAGGGACAGATCTCAGCAGGTTTCACATGTATCTTCCAATTAACAACAGATTAAGATCTAAATCAACAACACGTTTGACATTTTTGTCAAATTAGTTCAATTATGTCATTGGTATCAGGGCTGGACTGAGCACCAGAGGCCTCTGAGGCCTTGGAGCTCCTCACCCCTTAAACAGAGAGTGCCCTATCAGTGCTGGAGAATACCCTGCTTCCTCAACACTCCTACCCATCACTCAGCATGTAGACACGGCACCACTCAGCCCAGCAGTGGACACATCTGTGCAGGAGATGTGCTGACTATCTACCTGCCAGCCACTACCTGTGAGCCGCTGAGGCTGTCTCAATTGATACATTCGCCAGTTCTGTTGTTGCTTTCAGAGTTAGGTAAACCAACATGTTTCTGTACCAATAGGTGATACATGGACAGCCTCTCTATGTAAGCTTCAAGATTATTGTCTACTGCTGCTCCCTTAGACTCTGAGTTTGTTACAACGTGGCATTTTCACCCTTCTATTATGCATCTAAAAACTCATAATAAACTCCTTATAGGTAATTCAACTCTCCCTTTTCCACTTAGAAGAAAGAGATTAATATTCTAGCCAAAGTTCTCTAGTTATAATCCTAATAGTCAAATGATTTTCCTAATGGCATTAGCATATTGAATTTGTCTATTTTCTCTTATGTACAGTACTGCATGTGACACAGTTCCTATATTATCCTGGGCAGAGAGGCGTTCAGATCAGAGACCAGCCCCTCCTCACTCACTCTGAGGAGCCAGGAGGCACAGGGAGAGGTGTGTGGGAGAAGAGTCACTGTGGTCGACACCCCAGGCCTGTTCAACACTGAGCTCTCTGGAGAGGATCTGAGAGGAGAGATCCGGAGAGCTGTCCAGCTGTCGGCCCCTGGACCCCACGCTGTCCTCCTGGTCATCCAGCTGGGCCGCTTCTCCCAGCAGGAGCAGAGAGCAGTGGAGACCCTGCAGGAGCTGCTGGGAGTGGGGGTGAGCCGGCACACAGTGGTCCTCTTCACTCATGGAGACAGGCTGAAAGGCAGGAGTCTCCAGGAGTTTGTCCAGCAGGATGGGAACCTGCAGAGGATCATTCAGAAATGTGGGAACAGGTCACCTCTTCAACAACACTGACTGGGGAGACGGCTCTCAGGTCAGGGGGCTCTTGGAGAAGGTGGATTACAGCCGTTATTACAATGTCAATGAAGAGCTGAGCCTGGAATAGTGGGAGCCTCTGGCTGAAATAGGGAGGGAACAGGAGGCAGGAGCACAAAATCAAGACAAACTAGAAAGAGCCGGAGCACCCTTAAGAGGAGGGACAGCAGCAGTCTTTTCCAGCAGTAAGATAAACTCCAGCAGAGCTGTTTTTTCATTCCTGCAGCTTTAATACTGTACAATAACACTGTCAAACGAGCACTGCAGTTGCGTCCACAATCATTGATTGTTAAAATGAACTGAATCACTGTATTATTGTATGATATATCTTGTAGGATTTCCTGGTGCATTTCTTACATTATTCTGTAGTTGAATATGTGTGTCGTTTTCTTTTTATTGCAGATGGTTGTGATGCAATATTGCCAGATGAAATTCCCAGGTTTGGATAATAAAGGTCTTCCAATCTAATCTAAAATAACGGTTTCCTTCTCCAGGGCTGTAATGTTTCGCCTGTTTATAAACACAGTCACTTTGAGCACTTAGGGGTCATGTTCCCTGACCTCATCCTTAGAATCTTTAGAAGTCCTCTCTCAGGTTCTCAGAATGTGAAACAGTTACTGGAAAAGTGACAGGTTGCCCAAGTAAGAACATAAGAGACATTACAGATAAGAGCAGACTGTTCCGAACCTTTCTGATTCTGCATGTGTTGGACAGGCCATTGTGGAAACAATGCATAAGAGCTGCAGCAATAAGAATAACAGGAGAACACAATATTTCGACTACTGTACATAATCTCTTCCTGATGCTGCGAGACTGCTTGTGTTGTGATCTGTAGTTCGGGACCCGATGCAGACGGTGGAGAAGGACGACAGAGAGGAGACCCCGGGGAGTGACGGGAATCAGGGCAGGCTGACGAACAGGGGGGCGTGACGGCAGTGAACTGGAGCGTGGGGGGCGTGACCAAGGCAGACAAGTCCAAGGTGTCCAGGGGGGAAATCCAGCTGAGAAAAAAGACAAAGACAGTTAAAAACTGGAACGGGATCCGGTGCAGGGATGGGGAATAAAAACGGGGGTGATGGGGTCAGGCGCTCCGAGCCCCAGAATCAGCAGGGTCTGGACGCAGGCATAGGGCGACTTGGTGGTAGGCGGTCCTGCGGGCCTCCAGGCGTCCGTCTTCCAGTGCAGAGCCGGGAGTAGAGTGACCGTCTGGCTTAAATAAGGAGGAGCAGGATTGAGGGCAGGTGCACATAATCCCCTAAAATGTGAAAGAGCCAGAGCGCCCTTAAAAGGAGGGATTACAATCATGACAGCTTGTTGCAAAAACAAGTTACAGGACAGTATCCTCACATAAATGAAGATTTCAGACAATCTGAAGACTGACATGACACATAGGTCACCTGCCAGTGTCAAGGTGATAAAGAGCTCAAATGGAATACTTTAGTGTACCCCAGGCAACATGTTCACAGATAGGTCCATAAAATGAAGGTAGGTACCTCGCAAATCCCCCACAACAAAATCAATTGCCAAGACTTAAGAGACTCCATCTCTACTCTATGAATTTACATATATGTGTAAGTGAGTGCAGATACAGGACACTGTTGGTGCAGAGTGTAGATACGGGACTCTGTGGGCTGTCCAGTCTCTCTCCTGGGGGGTCAGTGTGTCTGGGGGCTGTCCAGTCTCTCTACACCAGGGCTGTCCAGTCTCTCTCCTGGAGGGTCAGTGTGTCTGTGGGCTGTCCAGTCTCTCTCCTGGAGGGTCAGTGTGTCTGTGGGCTGTCCAGTCTCTCTCCTGGAGGGTCAGTGTGTCTGTGGGCTGTCCAGTCTCTCTACACCAGGGCTGTCCAGTCTCTCTCCTGGGGGGTCAGTGTGTCTGGGGGCTGTCCAGTCTCTCTACACCAGGGCTGTCCACTCCTGCTCCTGGAGGGTCAGTGTGTCTGTGGGCTGTCCAGTCTTTCTCCTGTGGGGTCAGTGTGTCTGTGGGCTGTCCAGTCTCTCTACACCAGGGCTGTCCAGTCCTGCTCCTGAGGGGTCAGTGTGTCTGTGGGCTGTCCAGTCTCTCTACACCAGGGCTGTCCACTCCTGCTCCTAAAGGGTCAGTGTGTCTGTGGGCTGTCCAGTCTCTCTCCTGGAGGGTCAGTGTGTCTGTGGGCTGTCCAGTCTCTCTACACCAGGGCTGTCCAGTCTCTCTCCTGGAGGGTCAGTGTGTCTGTGGGCTGTCCAGTCCTGCTCCTGGAGGGTCAGTGTGTCTGTGGGCTGTCCAGTCTCTCTACACCAGGGCTGTCCAATCCTGCTCCTGGTGGGTCACTGTGTCTGCAGGCTGTCTAGTCTCTCTACACCAGGACCCTCCAGGAGTGGATCTCCGGCTCTCTCTCCCTCAGGATCCTCTCCTGTTCCTCCCTGATCGCTCTCCCAGCCTTTGGATACAGGTCACTGCTGAAACAGCCTCCTCCATTCCTCACCACCATCCTCTGGGCCTTGTTTTAAAAAACTATTTTATGTACAATTGCACTCAATATCCGCTGTGAAGACCTTCATAACGGACAGGGGAGACGTCACTGCCTGGGTAATGTGGCTTTAGTGAGCGAATCACCTGCGAGCCTCCCACACAGGTAACAGAGTAACTCCAAGATTAATCCATGGGAATACACCTCTGTGGTGTGAATTTGGTAATTAATGATTGATAATTAATGCGTACAAAGTCGTAACCGATCTTGGTTTTCATTTGCCCTGAAATCTGCACAGCGTGCTCAAGGTCTTGTGTTTGAAATGATTAATTACACCTCAGACGAATGTACTATAACCCTATTCAGATCGCCACACTCAATCCTGTTCTAATTGTAGTATCATATAAAATGAATCCTGATGTAGGTGAAAGAAGAGTCGTTTATTACTGTATGTATGCATACAGGAAAGCAACTTTCCACAGCCAGTCCCCCTGAACGGTTATAAAGTTAGTCTTTTTATACAGTGTAACAAACAAGGTATTAGCACATACATCATATGACTTGCTAACTGTCGACTCAGTCCTTTTCGTTCTTATGCTGGTCTAACAGAAAAACATCTCCTTATACCGCACTTTGCCAAACAAAACCAAACAAAACCGAGAGTCTGCAGGCAGCGTGCCATGTGACTGACAGGGCCTCTGGACTCGGCCGGCGAGGGGCAGTAGCAAACTAGGGAACAAGGCAGGAGCACAGCAGAGCAAAATGGGGGTCAGAGCCAGAAGCATACGGTATCAAAACATGAGGGGTATCCAAAGCCATAGTCGAGAGGGTCCGAAGTGGAGTGACACAGAGCTCAGGACAGGACAGAAGGGCAAATCCAGGAGATGAGGTCAGGGCCAATTTCAGGTTGTGAATCCAGGGAGTACCACAAGAGAGACAGAGCAAACTCTCAGCAGAAAACTCTATACCAGAGCCCCAAGTACTCTGAGAGCAGACCTTAAATATCCTGAATCTACCTGACATGGGCATGGTTCAATATTGCTCACAGGTGATTCGGGTTTCCAACACATTTCCAACAATTCTACATCCAATTAGAAACAGTCTGTGTCAGACAGAGAGACACAGCTCAGTTCAAGTACTGTATATGGATGTTCTCAAATCTTTTGAAGTCATTATCCTAAAGGAGAGCAATGAGTAATATTCAGAATGTGAACACATTACAGCACTATCATTAACAGTTATGACTGCTTCCTTAATCCACTTTTGTTTGCAATGGGATTGATTCAAAAAAATAATATATCTTTAACTGTTTTAAACTCATACAGAGTTGTTGATGCCAAGGTAACTTTACAGCAGTGCAGATGACTTAAAACTCTCATGTTCAACAGCCAATTACAGTCGATAGAAAGGTTCAGTTAAACAGTTTATTAATTAAACACAATGTCCTGGAGTCTAATTAAAATGTAATCCTATTAGAGTAAAAGCAATCCAGACAATGAACCCACTTGGAAATGGGACATTACAGTAGGCATAGTCTCTGATTGCTGAGTGTCATTAGTGAGAGTGTCGTGAACTTGCACACGAGACAAAGGCATTGTGATTCCCACATCACCTGAGCAGGGGAGGCCAGCAGCCCAGGTGCTTTGTGATCGTGTGACTTAGCAGAAATCCAGTTCACACTGCTCACAAGGGTAAGACTGAGAGGCGTGCCCAGGCAGACTGTTGGCAGGGCTGGAACCAAAACTGAATTTCTACAGAAGCTGGTGTGGTGGAAGACCATGCCAGTTGTCCAGTTGTGCTCTCTGTGTCTGGAGCAGGGGGTATTTCTGCACACCCTGGCACCATCACAAGATTCATGTGCAACGTGGCCTTTGGACACCTTCCCTGCAATCTCTTCTGAACCCCTTGCAGTCTCCAGCCTGCTGTAGCTGCAGCTTCCTCACTCTGGACCCCGACTCCCAGCTGAGGCACAACTTCCTGCTTGCCAAGAGCACAAGAATCCAGCTCTCAGAGCACAGGACCTGGGTTTGAGAGGGAGAGGAGGAAAGACCCAGGAGCCCTGTTAGCGAAACAACTTCATAACCTTGAGAGCAGCACAGGAAACCCAGCCAAAGGAGAGTCCACATCAGGCTCTTTAACTTTCACTTTCAGGAGCCCATAATTATCCCGACTAAACACCTTTCATTTCTTCTTCTGCGTGTGACATGTTCCCAAGACACTGGTGGCTCTGAGGAGGTACAGCCTGAATCCCAGGCTCAGGCTCTCTGCTGTCAGAGCCAGCCTCGATTTGTGGCTGTTTTGTATGAACATGTGGACATGATATGTGTTCCTTCTGGCATCCCACACCTCTCCTCCCCCTCTCGTATCCCCCTGTCCTGTCCCGAGTCATCAGCCCATTGGATCAGCGAGGTCCCTGTGGGTGTGGCTGTAGGGCCCGGGCTCTGTCCCCACTTCCTTATACAGACAGGCAGTGAGCTGAGGACTCTCAGAGCTACAGTACGTACTGGAGAGACAGACTCACCGCCGAGATGATGGAAGAGACCGGTAACTCCGACTCTTTAAACTGTACTTGTTACAGAATAGTATTTCAGGATTATGGTCATTCCACAGTTCCAAAGCTTCTGACAAGCCTCTCATCTTACACAGAACCTGACATATCATAATAATAAACTTTATTTTATAGAGCGCCTTTAAAGGTGACTTCTCAAAGTGCTTTGCCGAATAACAACAATAAATAAATAAGACGAATACACAAGATAAAACACAATTACAATATATAGAGGAGACCGTGGATGGTGGTACTAAGAAAAGTAGATGCAGAGGGGTAAAGCATGGAACCAGTTAAGTAAAGACTCTTCTAAAGAAGAAGGTTTTGAGTCTGGATTTGAAGGAGTTTAGAGAAGGTGACTGTCTGATATCCTTGGGGAGAGAGTTCCAGAGCTTGGGGGCATAGCAGGAGAAGGCCCTGTCGCCCATACAATGTAGACGGGCTTGGGGGACAGTAAGGAGGGCAGAATTTGAAGAGCAGAGGTTGCGAGGTGGGGAGTAGGGCGATAATAGTTCAGACAGGTACTGAGGTGCCAAGCCATGCAGAGCCTTATAGGTGTGCATGAGGATTTTAAAGTCCACACGGAATTTGACCGGAAGCCAGTGCAAGGACTCCAGGATAGGAGTAATGTGATCACTTGCACTAGACCTGGTCAAGATTCTGGCTGCCGAATTTTGGACATACTGCAGTTTATTCAGAGTAGATTTAGATACCCCAGCGAACAGAGCATTACAATAGTCAATTCGAGAGAACACAAATGTGTTGATTAGCTTAGAGCTGAGGAAGGGGGGTCAACATCTCCTGAACATGGACAATTTAGCACAGCCAGTCAACCGGACTAAACCCACATAAACCCATGAAGACAATACATACATGCATCCTCACAGTACTCCAGCCCAGAATCAAACCCAGGACCCTGGTGGAGTGAGACTACAACCATACCACCAATCTACCCCAATTTCAATATTCCTTCATTCTGATGCATTTCATACAGACTTTACATGAGAAAAAGGATAGTTTCATTTTTAACGTCAGCACTACAGCACACTGGAGGAAGATAAGTGTTTATATTCTTCATAATCACTTGACTTCACAGCACTGTTTCTTAAGAAGACCACACTGCCAAACAGGTTCAACTTGAACTTTAGCATTCTATGTTGTTTATGTCTCTGGACTGTCAAGGTGGAGACAGAATGAAAATGTGGATGTTCAGCATTTCTTAAAAGTCACTTGATTTACAGAAAAAGGACAGATTTCAGTGTTCAAAACACATCAATCATAGTCAAGGTGTGAGAGGAATGTATGCACATGTATTGTATGCTTAGATGATAAAACCAGCAGGCTGGGCCAGGATGCTAAATGAAAAGACAAGAACACGTAACTGACAAAACACATAAAAACAAAGAAGTGTGCTTTTTGAATGACACATATTTCCTTATATTATTGAAAGAGCAGCAGATAAACTGTAGCTACAGAGACCAAAGAGTTAAGTGACTTTCTAGGATTCAGAGGTGAAACATTAGTGTTCACTGTGGTTTCAAATACAGGACGAATCATGAATAAGACAACGTTCTCCTGCTCCTCATCCATCACTCTGGTGTCGTCTGATCAGTGTGACACGTGCCAAACACATAAATTGCCTAGATACTTTGAGGTGAGACTGGTGCTTTCTCAATGAGACCCCAAAGGTGAACTATCAATGAGTTAGCAAAGATGTTGGAACAGTCTGCAGCTCCTGGCTTCACACTCCTGACACAGAGATCAACTTCCTGCTCTACACAGATGACCTGGTCCTGCTGTCAGCCACAGAACAGGGCTGCATCAGAGCCTGGCACTGCTGGAGCAGTACTGTCAGACAATGGGCACTGCCAGCACATCTGGACCCAGAACAGCAGAGCCTGGCACTGTTGGAGCAGTACTGTCAGACCTGGGCACTGCCAGCCCATCTGGACCCAGAACAGGGGCTGCAGCAGAGCCTGGCACTGCTGGAGCAGTACTGTCTGACCTGGGCACACATCAGAATTACATTAAACTGGACAAGCACCTGACAGATGCCCACAGAAAAACATTTGCCAGGTACAGAGTAAAATAGCTAACAATGTGTGCAGGACCAACTAGGCCAGTAGCAAGTACTAATCAACATAAAGAACACAGCAATAATATATTGGTCACACTTGAGAAACACTGCCTAGAGCTCCCAGCATCACAAGACCCTGCTGAGCCAGAGCTGAGCCCAGAGAAGAGCCCTCAGCCAGCTGGTCCTGAAGCTCACAGTGACATTGCAGTGAGGGGGGCTCAGAGGTTCCGTCCTGCTGTGAGCTGGTATTGATATTGGACCTGATATTGATATTTGATATTTGATATTTGATATCTTCTTTTCACCCTTCAGCGTTTAACTCAACGTTTACTTACTCCTTCCCTGAAAACCCAGTGCAGAAGAACCAGCAAGCCCAGCTCCCCGGTTCCGGGCCAGATACCGGACCGGGCCGCTTCCGACCACACCTGCCAGCCGCCCGGTACCGGTCGGATCTGCCACCGCCACCAGGGGGCTCCTGCTGCGCAGCCGCCCCACTCTGAGGCCTCTAGCGTGTCTCTTGTGCACGATCCACTCTACCACCTTCGATGTAAGTAAGCACAGTGCTTTAGTTCCTCTGTTCAGGGAGACGGAAGCTGACTTGTACTTTGGTGCATTCGGGCGCGTTTCTACATCGCTTCGCTGGCCTGAGGAGGTCTGGTCACTGCTGTTGCAGTGTAGGTTAGTGGGCAAAGCTCAGGAAGTTTGCTCTACACTTTCTTTAGTAGAAATATTGCACTAGGATACTGTGAAGGCTGCAATCCTACATGCATACAAACTGGTTCCTGAGGCGTATAGACAACGATTTCGAAACCACCAGAAAGTGTTGAGCCAAACTTTCGTTGAAGAGAAGGGCGTTCTCATTGATAAGTGGTGCGCAGCCAGCAAAGTGAATGATTTTAACTCATTATGTGAGTTAGTCTTGCTGGAGAAGTTTAAAGGTTGTTTACCTGAACGTGTGGTTGTGTATTTGAAAGAACAAAATAACTTCTTTATCGCAAGCAGCTGTTTTGGCAGATGAGTTTGTGCTCACGCACAGAAACATTTTCATGTCTGTGTCTGCGGAGAAGACTGTCTACCCCAGTTCACAACCTCGGTCTCCCCCAGTAAAAACTAGTCCCCCACATCCTAAAGAGGAGCGTGAATGTTTTTACTTCCACAAGAAAGGTCATGTTATTTCTAATTGCATGTCTTTGAACCTTAAGCAGCAGCAACAATCCTAAGAGTGCTGGGTTTGTTAAGACCATTTCCCGTTCTGCTATTCCTTCGTCTAGCAAAAACAATCCCCCTGACCCTAGTTGTGAACCATTTATTATGGAAGGATTGGTTTAGCTAACGGGTAGACCAGAAAATAATTCAAATACTAAGAGATACAGGTGCAGCCAGTCGTTTACTGTTGCAGACGCACTGCCCTGTCTGATCAGTCTTTCTTTGGTTCCAGTGTATTAGTTCAAGGCATCGAAATGGGTTTTATGAAAGTGCCTTTACAACGTGTACAATACCCCACAAACATGAGAAAGCAAATTTTTTGTTGAGAAAACAACTCACTTCTAGTTTTTGTGTAGTTAAAGCTTCTCATTTCACAGGCTGTGGTGCAGTATGTGTTTTTTCATAATGACTAGAATAATGAAACTCTCTCTTTGCTGTCCTTGCTCAGAGGACAGTCAGAAGTCCTGAGACGTGCAGACAGAAACCCCAAACTGCACTGCATGAGCCAAACAGCACGTTCCCAGACCTGATCTCTCGCACACAGCACCAGAGTTTGTTCTCAGTTTCTGTTCTCTTCCTTCTGCACCTGTTTTGAAAGTTTAGTTGCTTTAAGTCAGGCAAGTCTTTCAGTATCTGGAAAATGGAGTATTTAATCCTAGTTCAGGTGGGGAGCTGAGTCAGCATGCGTAGGTTGCAAAGGAACAAGTAAGAGGTTTATTCCCTGCTGAGAAGAGAAGAAAGAAAACAACATTTCAAATCCATTTGTTAATACTAGATTAGTAGTACTAGACTGAAAGGAAAAATTAGATTTCTCTTTTACTGAAGATGTATATTTAAAATTTTATATTGTTTTATATTTTATGTGTCCCAAGTTGATATTTTTCAGGCACACTTTGATTGAGATTTGTAGCCTTACTATATTATACTTTTCTGTGTTTATTGCAACAGAAAATTACAGGTGTGTCTAGAAGTGTCAGTCTTACTACAGGCATGTCTGACCCAATGTACTGTGTCTGAGACTGTCACTCCTGCTGTGAGTGTCTGATACAGTGTCACTCCTGCTGTGAGTGAGTCTGATACAGTATCACTCCTGCAGTGGGCGTGTCTGATACAGTATCACTCCTGTGAGTGTCTGATACAGTATCACTCCTGCTGTGAGTGAGTCTGATACAGTATCACTCCTGCAGTGGGTGTGTCTGATACAGTATCACTCCTGTGAGTGTCTGATACAGTATCACTCCTGCTGTGAGTGAGTCTGATACAGTATCACTCCTGCAGTGGGTGTGTCTGATACAGTATCACTCCTGCTGTGAGTGTCTGATACAGTATCGCTCCTGCTGTGAGTGTGTCTGATACCAGCTGAAGGCAGGCTGTGTGCAGCTCTGTGTGCTCTTGTAGACAGGTATTTCAAACACTCAGAAGGTGGTGGAAACAATATCCCTGAAGTCAGGTATTTGTCACACGCAGGAGTAACAGAAGAAACAACTTAAATAAGTCTAGACCTGCAAGCAGATCGAATAAGTCCTCAGTTAGCACTGGAGATGCAGAGCTCAGCTGGAAAGTAAACCAGCAGAGAGTGTTTGTACAGGTCCGCCGATCTAGAATATAATCCCTGAGACGCAGGAGCCATCCGAACCAGATGACTCAACACCTGCCCTTGCTCCTGGTCACAGGACCATTGCTGTTGCCACACTCACAGGTGGATCACTAGTGGAACATTAATTCATCCCTGCTTTCCTCAGAGAGGAGCTCTGGGGACTGGCTGTGAGCTCCTGTCTCCTGCACGTCACTGACACACAGACGTCCGGTAGATCTGCTCTGGAACAAGCAGGTACAGCCCTGGGCTCCTGAGAGACTGGGCTACTGAGAGGCTGGGGTCCTGAGAGACGGCGCTCCTGAGAGGCTGGGGTCCTGAGAGACGGTGCTCCTGAGAGACTGGGGTCCTGAGAGACGGCACTCCTGAGAGACCGCGCTCCTGAGAGACTGGGGTCCTGAGAGACTGGGGTCCTGAGAGACGGCGCTCCTGAGAGACTGGGGTCTTGAGAGACGGCGCTCCTGAGAGACTGGGGTCCTGAGAGACGGCGCTCCTGAGAGACTGGGCTCCTGAGAGACTGCGCTCCTGAGAGACTGCGCTCCTGAGAGACTGGGCTCCTGAGAGACGGCGCTCCTGAGAGGCTGGGGTCCTGAGAGACGGTGCTCCTGAGAGACTGGGGTCCTGAGAGACGGCACTCCTGAGAGACCGCGCTCCTGAGAGACTGGGGTCCTGAGAGACTGGGGTCCTGAGAGACGGCGCTCCTGAGAGACGGCGCTCCTGAGAGACTGGGGTCCTGAGAGACGGCGCTCCTGAGAGACTGGGGTCTTGAGAGACGGCGCTCCTGAGAGACTGGGGTCCTGAGAGACAGCGCTCCTGAGAGACTGGGGTCCTGAGAGACTGGGCTCCTGAGAGACTGCGCTCCTGAGAGACTGGGCTCCTGAGAGACTGGGCTCCTGAGAGACGGCGCTCCTGAGAGACTGGGGTCCTGAGAGACGGCGCTCCTGAGAGACTGGGCTCCTGAGAGACTGCGCTCCTGAGAGACGGCGCTCCTGAGAGACTGGGCTCCTGAGAGACTGCGCTCCTGAGAGACGGCGCTCCTGAGAGACTGGGGTCCTGAGAGACGGCGCTCCTGAGAGACTGGGCTCCTGAGAGACGGTGCTTCTGAGAGACTGGGGTCCTGAGAGACGGCGCTCCTGAGAGACTGGGCTCCTGAGAGACGGTGCTCCTGAGAGACTGGGGTCCTGAGAGACTGGGGTCCTGAGAGACGGCGCTCCTGAGAGACTGGGCTCCTGAGAGACTGCGCTCCTGAGAGACGGCGCTCCTGAGAGACTGGGCTCCTGAGAGACTGCGCTCCTGAGAGACGGCGCTCCTGAGAGACGGCGCTCCTGAGAGACGGCGCTCCTGAGAGACTGGGCTCCTGAGAGACGGTGCTCCTGAGAGACTGGGGTCCTGAGAGACTGGGGTCCTGAGAGACGGCGCTCCTGAGAGACTGGGCTCCTGAGAGACTGCGCTCCTGAGAGACGGCGCTCCTGAGAGACTGGGCTCCTGAGAGACTGCGCTCCTGAGAGACGGCGCTCCTGAGAGACGGCGCTCCTGAGAGACGGCGCTCCTGAGAGACTGGGCTCCTGAGAGACGGCGCTCCTGAGAGACGGCGCTCCTGAGAGACTGCGCTCCTGAGAGACGGCGCTCCTGAGAGACGGCGCTCCTGAGAGACTGCGCTCCTGAGAGACTGGGCTCCTGAGAGACGGCGCTCCTGAGAGACTGCGGTCCTGAGAGCCGGCAGGCTGGCCGTGTGCAAGAGTCACTCAAGACTGGGGAGACTGGGGCTGCTGTCAGGCTGCTGTCTTTCCCTTGAAAGCTCAATATGAACTTGTACACAAACTTGACCTCTGAGTGTGTTAATCAGTGAGGAGATGACACAGTGGAGACAGAAAGAGGTTTATTTTAAGGTTTCAGACAAACAGAAAGAAAGTGTCATGAAAACACTCAAAGACCATCAGTTATAAAACCATTGTCCTCCATTTCACCAACACAGTTTGTTTACTTCTGGTTTAGCTCAGTGCTCGATAACAAGTCTGCAAAAAAATATATGTATTAAACAAAAATAAAACAGTAAGATCTCTGTGTGCAGCTGATTCTTGGGTTAGTAACACACTGACAACACCTTTTAAGCCAAGCTCTTAACAAGTATGTCAGATTAAATGATAATTACATAAAAATGACTAAGATTGTTGTTGCAAGAAAAAAAAGCAAAACATTTACAATTTAAAGGAGAACTGCAATGCTGTTCTTATATTTCAAGGTTATAATGAATCAGCAGTGATGAGTGCGTTTCAAACCACAATGAAATTGCCAAATACATGGTAATGTGTACAACTTCCAATTTATAACACAAAAGAGATGAGGTTTCAATGTCTTTGTAGTTTCATTGTGTGTGATTTAGAATCAGGCAACAAGACTTCTGGTGACGGGAAAAGTAGGCCTATTACATTGTAAACATACTTTACACTGGACAAATTTTGCTACTATATTAATCTTAAATATTTTCATGAAACCGAGATGTACAAGGCAATGTGTTTTTTAAATACTTTATCTAAGTATTGCACAAATAAGAGCCAATCTTGTAAAAGTGCTCTATCATTTTCACTGGTGGTTATTCTTTGGTAAATCTTTACCTAAAAGAAATAATCTGGCAGGATGTATATTCCTGGAGGACTTGCTGAGCCCAAGCCGATTTGAATGAGTTCAACTGATATGATATCAACTTTGAGACAGTTTTACCGGGAAATACTACTTGTTTACTCAGCATTCAGATCATGTTCGAACATTTCCTGGGTGAAATGTCTGCTGCATAATCTGTACTTATTCGCTCGTCCATCACGCTGAATCAAGTTGAGAAACTTGCCGATGGGACCAACGTCAGTGCCCATGTTTATTACCCATCTCCTGGCTAGCTGAGTATCACCTGGAAAAGGAAACAGGCTGACTTTCTGCAGATCTGATCCTCTGTTTTGTGTGTGACCACTATGTTCTGAACAGCCATATGCTTGACAGTGAGGCATTGTTTAAAATATATACGCGAGTTCATAAATACAAAAAAAGGATTAATGTAGTTAGGAGACCATGTTTCTCATTCCCTTATTCTCATTCACTCGCCACTATTTGCTTGGTGACTAGTGAGCAGGAAGGCCTGCTTTCACATCACAATTCATGAAAACTCGCTCTTGCCTGTTACCAGACCAGCAGTTTCTCGTCTGCCTTTGACAACATGGAAACCATACAGCACTTTCACAAAGCTCAGGATTTTACACTTAATTTGAAATTTGTAAAATGTCATGATACCATCAATTAATTTATTTTATTGTTGAGATTTAACACTCTATCTGAGAAATGAGTACTGCAGTTCCCCTTTGATAAATAATAATAGTAACTCTGTGAGAGTGTGGCTCTGTGTCTCTGTCTCCTCTCACTGCACTCTGCACTTCTCTGCTACTTCTTTTATTTTCTCTCTGTTGGCTACCACAGCTCCTGCTGCTGCCCCTGCAGCCAGTCCTACAGCTGCTCCTACTGCTACTCCTACTGGCCCCCCCAGTAATCCCACTGCTGCTCCTATTTCTACTCCTGCGGCTATTCCTGCTCCTATCCCTGCTGCTCCCACTCCTGCACCAGCCACAACACCAAACCTCCGTAAAAATGCGTTGTTTCTCTCTGCTCGATCTCTGGGTTTAGGAAGAAGCTTTGTATCGTCTCTGTCCCCAGTCCCTGTCACCTCCAGGATCTCCTGCTCCTTCCTGATTTCTCTCTCAGCTTCCTGGTACATTTTATTAGTATAGTGGCCTTCTCTGTTCCTCTCCACCATCCTGTCTATCTTCTCCAGCAGCTCTGCCACCTGACTGCGGTCCTCTGGATTCTCATTGTTAAACACATGATAACCACCCCCACATTGACTGACAAACTCATTAAGATCTTTGCTATCCATGAGAAAATCCTCAATACTCTGACCCCTCAGTTCTTCCCCATGTGTGAAGAGCACCATGGTGTAATCTGCTGCTCTCTCTCCAAAGGTCTTCTGGATCAGCTTCACTGTGTCCTTCTCCTCCTGTGTGAATCTGCCCAGCTGGAGGACCACCAGGAACACATGGGGTCCCGGGGAGGACAGAGATATAGACTTCACTATCTCATCTGTGACCTCGTCATTGGACAGCTCTGTGTCAAACAGGCCTGGAGTGTCGATCACAGCAACACTCCTCCCTGACACCTCTCCTGTCCTCTTCTCACACCACTGTGTTACTGTGGAGGGAGAGCACTCTGATGTGAACGCCTCTCTCCCCAGGATGGTGTTTCCTGCTGCACTCTTCCCCACTCCAGTCTTCCCCACCAGCAGGATCCTCAGCTCAAAAGTTTTCATTGACTCTAAACAACAAAAACAGTCTAGTGGTTAACTGCTCATGTGAAAACAGCAAAACTGATGTGAATACAATCTTTGGGTGTAACTGGCCCCAGAGCAGGTAACCTGTATTGTGTTCTAGAGTGAAGCCTAAGCAAAGGCTCCTGACTTTAGGAAGAGTTTTTCAGGCTTTCCTTTTTTCTTTAAATATGGTCCTGGACCTGTTTAAAATTTAATTATTTTAACTGGTCTGCATGAGAGGGCAGTATGTTCAGAGAGGATGTAGACTGTTATCTGAACTAAATTCTCCAGAAGGCTGTGTGGAATGACCTGCCATCCTCAGTCACCTGACCGGTTTGTGTGAGACAATTGGCTGTAAATAAATTGCAGTTGTATCATTAATTATTATTCATTATTCATGGTGTTGTACTAAATGTACTATTAAATTAATTAATGCAATTTGATCACTGGTGGATTTAATCTCTTACAGATTGGTGGTGGTGGAGGGGAGTCCCCATTACCTGTAAAGCACTTTGAGTGGAGTGTCCAGAAAAGCGCTATATAAGTGTAAGCAATTATTATTATTATTATTATTATTATTATTATTATTACAGAGTTATTCATCCCACATTTTTTAAATTTTGCAGTTTTAGAAATAATGTACAGCTGCTACATATAAAGGATGAGTTAACAGAATCTTTAATAGAATCCAGTGTAAGAATCAGAGTAAAGGGAGCTCAGATCTGATGAGGTATGGGGTTACCTGTAGATCTGAAATAGGGAAAGAGGTGTCGGGGCTGAGGAGAGGAGTTGAGGACATCAGCATTCTAGACTACAGGATTAACACCGGCAAGAGATTGACTCTTCACTGGTTTAAAGTCTCTTTACTGTTCACACAGTCACACAGTGTCTTGTACAGATTGAGCAAAATGTCATTCTTGCACAGCTGCAGATAATTCAAGTATTCTGGTCCCTGAGAGACACATAACTGAGGACCTGAAAAAAAATTTCACCAGCACAACAAAATAGGCTTTCATTATAAACACTCCTTTCCCACTGTAGGTGATTACACAAATGTGTAGGACAGACTGGCAAACTTACCTAAAACAAGATAAGATAGGCTCATCTCTGCAGTGTGCTGGAGATCAGGTGGAGCTCAGTGCAGTGTGCTGGAGCTCAGTGTGGAGATCAGGTGGAGCTCAGTGCAGTGTGCTGGAGCTCAGTGTGGAGATCAGGTGGAGCTCAGTGTGGAGATCAGGTGGAGCTCAGTGCAGTGTGCTGGAGCTCAGTGTGGAGATCAGGTGGAGCTCAGTGTGGAGATCAGGTGGAGCTCAGTGCAGTGTGCTGGAGCTCAGTGTGGAGATCAGGTGGAGCTCAGTGCAGTGTGCTGGAGCTCAGTGTGGAGATCAGGTGGAGCTCAGTGTGGAGATCAGGTGGAGCTCAGTGCAGTGTGCTGGAGCTCAGTGTGGAGATCAGGTGGAGCTCAGTGCAGTGCTGCTATCTGTAGTCTGTATCCACAGTGTTACAGCTCTTCCTCTCTCAGTCTTTATACCTCAGGCTGACGCCCTGATCCCTCCCAGTGACAGGAGCTGCCAATCAGACTGCAGGACAGGGGAACCGCTGAAGGAGACCAGCAGGATGTAATATCTTGTGTGTGGAGTGTGTCTGTGCTTGGGACTCGCCTAGAACCTCTCCGCTATTGTGGACATCTCACAGCATCACAATATATATTTCTGCTTTTTTTTCTAACAAATATCTGTTTTTGACATCTAAATACTCTATTCTGTTCTACTTGTCATTATTAGAATTATTAAAATTTAGCCAAACAACTGAATATTTTTTTTCAAAAACACTGCTACTTTTGAGATATATTATGGCTTTTTTCAGTTTGTCCGATGAATTTTGAATAATTACAAAATAATGGCGAATATAAAGAGGCAGCGATTTTAGTGCCCTGGCTTGAACTCGTTTCACTGTTGACATCACAGTGTTGGCTGGAGATCAGCACTGTCACATCCCCCCAAAAAGAATTTCCAAAAGCCCAACGCAGATTTCACACTGAGCTAAAAGCAAGTCAGTTTGACTGTGTTTTTTTTCGAGAACCTGAGCACTATGACCTGTGTGTGGGTTAACGAGGAGGCCTGTACCCTATACACAGTAATGCCGTGCACTCACACCTGCAGGACAGAGTGGGAGTCAGTGACTGGAGGCTGCTGCTGTGGACAGCTAAAACAAGGATGGGGAAGTGGGGAGAGACAGAACAACAGATATAGACTGGGGCTGTAGATGCGGTGGGTTGGATGTTCAACCAGTAACAGAGAGAGAAGGCAAGAGGAAGGAGATGTTTCATTTCGGGGAAATGTTTCACACGGGAGAAACAGAGCAATAAAGAGAGCTGAGGGCTGTGAGGCAGGGAATCAAGGAAGTGTGGGATACCGATCATGCAAACAAACAGCATTGCTGGGAAATGGGGTGGAGCCATTGCTGAGTTGCCACGTTTGTATCAGTGGTCAGGAATGACATCATGGCAAGGACACATCGTCAGAATTCAGAGATTTAGAGAAGCTTGTTAGAGTGTTTCTGAGATGTGTAGGGAGAAACGGAGTATGAAGAACACCCTGTCTTATCAGCTGATGAAGGGACAGGAATACGAGAGGGAGTTCTGTAGGGCAGAACAAACAGTGAAGTACTGATAGTCAGCCCAGTGGACTTCTTCAGAACCAGTGGTAAAACAACAACAGAAGGACAGTAGGAACCACAGGTTATGAAGAATTGAGTTAAATTCTTCCAGCAATATTCCCACTATCTTCGATGGCAATATTTACAGTAGTTCTTCTTCCCATTTTGTCTTAATATGATCTGTCGGGTTTTTTCTAGAACTCATTATACCCTGATAGAGTGTTGATATGGTTTTACAAGTGCCCTTATTGTAAGCCTGGATAATGATCTGTATGACTTGATTTAGTTGAACATCTGAATCATGTTTCTTGATCTCTTTTAAAAAATACTGACACATCTTTAAGAGTCTGAAAACTTCATAGATTTCCCTTTTCCATTATTCTACAGAATGAGATAATTCCTCTATGAGCCCACACAGTGGAGAGAGAGCTGGGGTGTCACCGTGACCCCAGGACTGAGACACACAGTGGAGAGAGAGCTGGGGTGTCAGTGAGACCCCAGGACTGAGACACACAGTGGAGAGAGAGCTGGGGTGCAGTGAGACCCCAGGACTGAGACACACAGTGGAGAGAGAGCTGGGGTGTCAGCGTGACCCCAGGACTGAGACACACAGTGGAGAGAGAGCTGGGGTGTCAGTGAGACCCCAGGACTGAGACACACAGTGGAGAGAGAGCTGGGGTGTCAGTAAGAGTGACCTTGAGCCAGGACAGCTCAAGAGAAATAACAGCATGCAACAATTAGACAAAGACTGAAGAGGTTCATTGATTGTGTAGGTGTATTAAGATTTGGTTTAACCCTCCTGGATCAGAGTTGGACACCTTGCCACAGGACAAAGAGGATGATGTGATGCACAGGAGGAGGAGGGCAAGAGGAGGGACGTGAGAGTGAAATGTGAAGAAGAGATGTTTGTGTGAGATATAGGCAGATTTGAGAAATCAGGGCAGCAATGTTTGGGATTTAAAACATCGGGAAAAAAAGACGTGGTTATTATCAGCCCTCGCAGTTTTCAGTTAAGAACTTCCATTTAAATCAGTCATTGAGTACGTTTCCCATTTTAGTATTCACCAGTAAATTATTGCAAAATGATTTTAACTTCCATTCCTTTGAAGTTTAACTTAAAAGAGTCAAAAGAATCACCATCAATGTAGAAACCACACAAGGGATCAATGCTTCAGGGAGACTGGTAAGTATTTTGGAAGACTTCAGTTTGTAAAGTGATCCTTCCACTTGTTACAGAGGAGACGATTCAGCCTTGTCTGGAGTCAGGAGGATGCACGCTCTCATACAGAAAGGAAGATGTTCAATAGTATTCCCACAGTGGCCTACGCTGTGAGAGTGTGGTGAATCCCTCTCTCCTCTCACTGTACTCTGCACAGTTTCTCTCTGTTGACTATCACAGCTCCTGCTGCTGCCCCTGCAGCCAGTCCTGCTGCTGCTCCTACTGCTACTCCTACTGGCCCCCCCAGTAATCCCACTGCTGCTCCTATTTCTACTCCTGCTGCAGCTGCTGCTCCTACCCCTGCTCCTATCCCAGCTAATGCTCCTACTCCAAACTTCTCTAAAAATGAGTTGTTTCTCTCTGCTTTATCTCTGGCTCTTCTCTCCTCCTGTCTCCAGATCTCTCTCTTCTTCTTCTCCAGCTCCTCTCCCCTGTATCTCCTCTCCAGCTCCCTCTCCTGTCTGCGGATCTCCGGCTCTCTCTCCCTCAGGATCCTCTCCTGCTCTTGTCTGATGGCAAATTCTGCCTTCTGGAACATCTTATTGGTGAAACAGCCTCCTCTGTTCCTCTCCACCATCCTGTCTATCTTCTCCAGCAGCTCTGCCACCTGACTGCGGTCCTCTTGATTCTCATTGTTAAACACATGATAACGACCCCCACATTGACTGACAAAGTCCTTGAGATCAGCACTCTTACTGAGAAAACCCTCAATACTCTGACTCCTCAGTCGATCCCCGCGTGTGAACAGCACCATGGTGTAATCTGCTGCTCTCTCTCCAAAGGTCTCCTGGATCAGCTTCACTGTGTCCTTCTCCTCCTGTGTGAATCTGCCCAGCTGGAGGACCACCAGGAACACATGGGGTCCCGGGGAGGACAGAGATATAGACTTCACTATCTCATCTGTGACCTCGTCTTTGGACAGCACTGTGTCAAACAGGCCTGGAGTGTCAATCACAGCAACACTCCTCCCTGACACCTCTCCTGTCTCCTTCTTACACTCTTTAGTCACTGTGGAGGGAGAGAGCTTAGATTTGAACTCCTCTCTCCCCAGGATGGTGTTTCCTGCTGCACTCTTCCCCACTCCAGTCTTCCCCACCAGCAGGATCTTCAGCTCAGGCACTGACTCTGAACAACAGAGGCTAGTGGTTAACTGTTGATGTCAGAATACAAACACAGTCTGGGGAGTAAGTGGCCCCAGTGCAGGTAACCTGTGTTCTGTTCTCGAGTGAAGCCTCACTAATGAGCTCCTGACTGTCAGAGTTCACACTTCAGGAAGAGTCTGTTAGATGTAAAGATGGTCCTGGACCTGTTTAGAATTGTGTGAACGCAACACACAGAGTCTGAACCTCGATTTGTTTAAGGTGTAACTCTGATAAGAAAGTGTCTGAGGGTGTCAGGGATGCTGGGGTAAGTTGACAGTAATGTTTGTAACTGAAAACTGTTTAGAACCTGATGCACATCTTTGTTGTACATACTTGGATTTATGAGTCTTCTACTGATGGTTTTGGATTTCCTTCAGTTTTTAAAAAACACATTGAGGTGATGTCATAAAAGGCACTTTGTCTTGTCATTTACCAAACCGCTTATCCCATACGGTGTGGTGGGAAGCCGGAGCCTACCTGGCAAGCAACGAGCACTAGGCAGGAAACACCCTGGACAGGACGCCAGTCCATCGCAGGGCCAGTGCAAGCCAGTCATACATGGGGACAATTGGGAGGCCACGGTAAAGGCCGATGGGGGAAATTTGGCCTGGACACCGGGATGACTCCCTCCTCTTATCGAGAAATGCCCAGGGATCTTTAATGACCCCTGAGAGTCGGGACCTTGGTTTAACGTCTCATCCGAAAGACAGCGCCCACTACAGTATAGTGTCCCCGCCACTATACCAGGGCTTTAGGACCCACACAGACCGCAGGGTGAGCGCCCCCTACTGGCCCCACTAACAGCTCTTCCAGCTGCAGCTTTTTCCCAGGAGTCTCCCCTCCAGGTACTGACCAGGCTCACACTGCTGGGCTCCAGTGGGTTGGCAGATGTGAATTGCAGGGTGATATGGCTGCTGGCTATAAAAAGCACTTGATAAACTAAATTGTATCATTGTTTTAACAGTGTTTCCACTCCACTGCCCCTAATTATTCATGGTTTTGTGCTAAATGTACTATGAAATTAATTAAAAGCATAATTAGATCAATCACTTCAGCTCTAACACAAATTCACCCCAATAAATATCAGTTTAGTAAATAACTTAAATCCTCCCATAATATTAAAGATGAGCACAATCTTAAAAGGTTTAATTGAGCAATTAGGGTTGAGTAAAACCGGAGAGCACACAGTGTCCTCAAGTCTAATTGAAACCCAACCCATCTGACAGCTCTGATTTCTAGAAAGATCCACTGTCTACTCAAACCCTCTGTTAAAAACTGAGCTGATTACTCATTGACACGTGAGTAAAAGCTTTAACTGAATCCAGGCCTGGAGTAAGAGTCAGAGTAAAGAGAGCTCCGATCTGAGTCGTGAGGAGTTAGCTGTAACCCTGAAAGTGAGAGGAATTGTCAGAGCTTAGGACAGGAGGCAGAAACAATCACTTTACTCCAGTAAGAACTGCCTCTTCATAGATTTAAGTCTCTTTACTGCTCACATAGTCACACTGTGTCCTGTACGGACTGAACAGTGTGACACCTGCAAAACTGCAGATAATCCAGGAGTCTTTGACTTGTTACATTCTAAGACCGGCAGGAACTGACTCCTCACTGCTGTACGTTGGTGTGTCTCCTGCCCAGACGCAGGTCTGAGGACAAGGTTACAACATTCTAGGTCCCTGGTCCCTGAGACACAGGACAGGAAATCTTTACCAGCACAACAAAACAGACTCAGTAAAAACACTCCTTTCCCGCTGTGGGAGTTTAAAAATACCAAAGGAGAAGCACAGACAGGCAAACTTACTTAAACGTGAGTAAGAGTTCCCCCCCATTTCCACAGAGTGGTGTGCTGGAGATCAGGTGGAGCTCACTGTGGAGCTCAGTGTGGAGATCAGGTGGAGCTCAGTGCAGTGTGCTGGAGCTCAGTGTGGAGATCAGGTGGAGCTCAGTGTGGAGATCAGGTGGAGCTCAGTGTGGAGATCAGGTGGAGCTCAGTGCAGTGTGCTGGAGCTCAGTGTGGAGATCAGGTGGAGCTCAGTGTGGAGATCAGGTGGAGCTCAGTGCAGTGTGCTGGAGCTCAGTGTGGAGATCAGGTGGAGCTCAGTGTGGAGATCAGGTGGAGCTCAGTGCAGTGTGCTGGAGCTCAGTGTGGAGATCAGGTGGAGCTCAGTGTGGAGATCAGGTGGAGCTCAGTGTGGAGATCAGGTGGAGCTCAGTGCAGTGTGCTGGAGCTCAGTGTGGAGATCAGGTGGAGCTCAGTGCAGTGTGCTGGAGCTCAGTGTGGAGATCAGGTGGAGCTCAGTGCAGTGCTGCTATCTGTAGTCTGTATCCACAGTGTTACAGCTCTTCCTCTCTCAGTCTTTATACCTCAGGCTGACGCCCTGATCCCTCCCAGTGACAGAAGCAGCCATTCAGACTGCAGGACAGGGGGACAGCTGAGCTGGTCCTGCTGAGGAGACTAGCCCTGAGACACGTCTCACCCAGCTCACTGACTGCTATCCCCACCTGTCAGAGAGCAAGACTCCACTGGCTTCAAGCACAGCTGCCTCACCTGTCAGCACACTGACAACCAGGGTACAACACGAGAAACTGAACAGAGGAAGTTCATTCTGAAGAGAGTGGGCATTTATTCCAAAACACGAGCCTAATAAATAAACACTGGGAATATAACTTTCCATTCCTCCACAGTGTTCTTTCTATAACTCATTAATACTCACCATCCCCATTAACCCTCACTGTATATACAGCTGGGAGGACATTACAGTTTTTCTAAAATGGCAGTCAATCATCTCCATACAGATAAAATGCCCACTATCTTCTGTTAAGACAGTGTAATTTGCTCATCCTGCTTCACACACAACTGCAGACGTTCTCCTATGTTCTTGCTGCTGGCTGGGAAAGAGGCACACTGCTGCTGAACTCTGGGATTAGCTGTGTAAATCTGGGGAAGAATGTTTCTCTAATCCCAGGATATTTGTCGCAGTGCAGTAGGAAGTCCCCTCACTGTCCTGGGGAGCACGATTCTCTGAGCAGCACTTCACCACAGCCGCCTCTAGGTGGAGCCAGAGGCTCTCTCTCCCCCCGTGCTCTTGCACACTGCAGCCACACGGACAGACCTGTTCCTCTTCCTCCATCGGCTCTCAAAGCACAGCTGGGACTCCACCGACAAAGTCAAGCAAAAGAACAAATCTCTCCTTCCGCACATATTGTCCCTGCTGGGGTGCACCTTGAAACGAGAAGCGTTTATAAAACGAGAAGCAAAAACTGTTCTGGAATAAACGTTATCAGAATCATTCTAATATCGTTTTTCTGAAGTTTATTTAGCAGTGTTGTGCTGGGCAGCATGAGGCCTCTACTAAAGTAAAGTTCAGCACAACACTGTCATTGCTGCTCATTTCTGTGGTGTGTTTTTAACAGACATCGATGAACATCCAGGCTGTATTTAAATAATTAATATTCTCACTGTAAAAGATGAACTTCTTACCAGTTCTTTCTCTATTTTATTGAAGGCCCCTGTAGATTGGCAGTGTTATATGGGACAGTCCATTTAGAATACTAGAACTGACAGAGCCTGCAAAAATCACTAAAAACACGAAACTCTCGGGAACGTACAACAGACAATTGGTTCGCTGCCCTTGACGTCATCTTTTCATTTTCCTAATCTGGAAGAGCAGAATTTCCTCTTTTGTCAAAGCTTTTTCGCTTTCTCTCCTCCTTCCTCTTGTACGCAGTATATATCCTCTTGCACGCCAGAAGAGCACCAGGCAGAGCCGCACACCGGTCTGTCCAGGTCTGAGCGGAGCTGCGCGATGAGCTCGCCCCTGACACAGCGGGAGGACCTGGGCGCGCGGGCAGGTGAGGCACCCCTCTGTCACCCACTTCCGCAGGCTGGCTCTGGAGGCTGGCTCGAGGCTGGCTCTGGAGGCTGCCTCTGGAGGCTGGCTCGAGGCTGGCTCTGGAGGCTGGCTCGAGGCTGCCTCTCGAGGCTGGCTCTGGAGGCTGGCTCTGGAGGCTGGCTCGAGGCTGGCTCTGGAGGCTGGCTCTGGAGGCTGGCTCGAGGCTGGCTCGAGGCTGGCTCTGGAGGCTGGCTCGAGGCTGGCTCTGGAGGCTGCCTCTGGAGGCTGGCTCTGGAGGCTGGCTCTGGAGGCTGCCTCTGGAGGCTGGCTCGAGGCTGGCTCTGGAGGCTGCCTCTGGAGGCTGGCTCGAGGCTGGCTCTGGAGGCTGGCTCGAGGCTGGCTCTGGAGGCTGGCTCTGGAGGCTGGCTCGAGGCTGGCTCTGGAGGCTGCCTCTGGAGGCTGGCTCGAGGCTGGCTCTGGAGGCTGGCTCTGGAGGCTGGCTCGAGGCTGGCTCTGGAGGCTGGCTCGAGGCTGGCTCTGGAGGCTGGCTCTGGAGGCTGGCTCGAGGCTGGCTCTGGAGGCTGCCTCTGGAGGCTGGCTCTGGAGGCTGGCTCGAGGCTGGCTCTGGAGGCTGGCTGTGAACCAGTGCACGGACAAGGGGATTTCACTTTTATCTCTCAAGGGCAGCTCTCTCAGGAGTCAGGACAGAGGTAGTAAAGTTCGTTATTTTACTGCATTATCGGTGTAAAACAGGTGGAGAGACAAAAACATCGGCAGTAACCAAAAGTTTTAAAAAAAGTTATTTTTTGCCTCTGCAGACAAAGCATCATATATAATATTTGTTAACCTGAAGATATTCTTACAAATATCATTCTCACTAGGGCAAAGTTTATTTAAAATATACTTCATGCAATTGAGTGTGCAGTTACAGTATGTTGCATGTGTGCCTCCTACGGAGAGTACTACAGTAGAAATCTGCTCCTTCTGACCAGCTAGTGCAGCATGTTTTAAGCCATTCGTATCTGTGGTCATATTGAGTGTAATATGATTTTTAAGTACAATATAATACATATATATAAATATAAATATGTATATAATACATATATAAATGTGGTTAATTTCATGCAAACATTGGATCACATTGGAGCAATAACATGTGCCGTGTCCACCTCTGTGATTTCTGAGGGGCTTTCAGACGGTGAACTCCAGGGTGTGGAAGTCAGTGTGCGGCTCTAGTTCCCTCTGAGCTGCTCACTGCGTGAGGTCTGAGCCCCGCTGAGCTCCTCGGGCTCTCGGTGAGATCGGCTGAGAGGCTTGTCGTACCTCCTCAGTGTCCTTTCCTCCTCCTCACCTGGAATCGTGTCGACCTGGTCAGACATCTTGGTGCAGAAGTGCCTCCTGTCCTCAGTTTTGAATGCACTTCTCCCAGCATGAAAAATGCATTTATTTCATGCTAAGTTTCCTCATGAAGGTGCTGCGGTTCTGTTGCGTGACAGTGCAGCAGCTGTAAAGCGCTTGAGAAGTCAGCCCGTGCGTTGTTACTGGGAACTGATACTCCCCAGTCAGCCTCTGTCCTCCTGCACGCTGCTCACATCCTCTCCCATCTGCTCCTCTTCCGCAGGCTTCTCCCATCGCCAGGCGACGAGGCTCGTGCTCCTGGGAAAGACGGGCAGCGGGAAGAGCCGCTCGGGAAACACCATTCTTGGAAGGGAGGAATTCCTGTGGCTGGCCAGTGCGAACTCGGTGACACAGCAGTGTGACAGAATCACCGGGGAAATTAACGGCAGGCGCGTCTCCGTGGTGGACACCCCGGGGGTCTTCGACACGCTCCAGTCCCACGAGGATGTCAAGAGGGAGATTTTGAGGTGCATGGCTCTGAGCGCCCCGGGACCCCACGCCTTCCTCCTGGTGGTGAAGCTGGGGAGACAGACCGAGGAAGAGAGGGAGGCCGTGCGGAGAGTCCTGGCGCAGTTCGGCGCGGAGGCCCTGAGGTACACCCTGGTCCTCTTCACCCACGGAGATCATCTCAAAGGGGACATCCGCGCGTTTGTCAAGAGCAACGAGCACCTCAGGGAGCTTGTGCAGAGGTGTCAGGGGTACCACGTCCTCAACAACAACGACGCGGGCGACCGCAGGCAGGTCACCCAGCTCCTGGAGAAGATCGACTCCGTGGGGGAGCAGAACTCCGAGCCCTACTACACTAACGACACGTTCCGCAGGGTGGAGACCGGCCTCCGGAGAGAGCAGGAGGAGATCCTGAAGAGCAGGTACCAGGCCGTGCCCCCGGAGGGGTCTGCCTGGTCCGCCGTGTCCGAAGAGGCCACACAGAGCTTCACGCGCAAGCTCCTGAGCGTGCTGGCGGGGGTGACCGTCGGGGCGCTCCTGGGGGCGCTGCTGGGGGCGGCCGTGGGGGCGAGCGCGATCGCTCTTGTGGCTGCAGCAGTCCCAGGCGCGGCGATCGGTGGTGTTGTGGTGGCGGCAGGGGCAGTGGTAGGGGCAGTGGTAGGAGGGGCTGCAGGGGAGCGGGCAGAGGGCCCAGCACAGGCGATCAAGGCCACGGTAGGCATCATGGTTAAAGCTGCAAAAAATGTGATTCAAGCAACTGCAGGATCAACAACAAAGGAGTGGTAAACGTGCCGGAGCAGAGAACATCACGGTCTGACAGCCCCGCGGTGAGGTCCTGAGAAGGCTTTTAAACCTCACGTGTGCCCCTGACCAGCCTGTAGAGCTCACACACCAGCGCCTTCCTGGCTGTGGACCCCTCACAGGGCCGCCACGTTCCGGCAGGCTGTCTGTGACACAGAGACCCATCGCCCCGCCTGAGCCGCCTCAGACAGCAGGGTGTGCGCACTCTGTACTGTCTGCTGGATTTAACACAGCATCACAGGAGAGGGGCAATGACCCGAAAAACATTTACAAGGTTAACCCGAGAATTAGTGACAATTTGAAGTTCAAATTAAGTAACAGGAATAATGACATAATGATTCTAATTTTTCAGCTTTGGTTCATTATAATTACAGTTAATTGACATTACTGCTGTGTGCGCATGTTCATTTGTGTGTACATATATATTTCTCTCTTCTCCTTTATGTTTTCAAATGCAAAGTTGAACAGCTTTCAGTCAAATACATTTGGAGGGCTATAACTCGATATTATGTCTCTTTTTATTCCTATTTTTAAGTTGAGCACATTCCTCAGAATGACCTTACTTTCTGAGAACTGCCCTTTGAGGAGATTTGATTGATTGCTATGTGACAAACCAGTTTTCAGCACATTTTATTGCTTATGCTGTGTTCTAGGCATTCATAATGACCATATAGTATCACAATCGCACAACAAAGACAGATGAATGAGAGTCCTCAGAGCTGTGTCTTAACAAGACAGTGATTACCACATAAACCAGCACATAAGAACTGACTGACACCCTCAATATCTTTGTTTCTGAAACAGTGTTCAGTTGAAATAATTACATATCCTGCCTGTCTTAAACACTCTCTTTCAGTTTGTACCTGAATGTGCTTTTTTTTAAAAACATTTACACTGTTTGCTTTCTTTTGCTCACTTGACCTGTTGTGGTGCTTAATGTTTTATGCGAAATGAGCAATTAAGTAATTTGTGATGTACGACTCACAATAATAAAGCTTACAATTATCTCTAATTAACTCACAATTTGCCATGAATGTCTTATTTGCATGGTGAACAACACTTTATGCCTTGACTTAACTCTTAATAGCTCTGCATACAGTTCTTGAACAGATGACCATCTTCTTTTAAAAATACACTGTGGACACTATGTTGGCACATAGTGTTGGATATTATAAAAGCACAGTGTTTGCAACAGCGGAGACTTCGTGATCCTCCAGATAAAAAGACTTGGACACTTATGAGTGTGCCCACTTGGGCGTCCCTGGATATTCTGGTCAAATGCTCCAGATCTAGGGGGTGGCCTTTGCCACAGAGCTCTCCTGATGGGTGGGATTCTTCTCGCCCAGCTGGGATGAGAGGGAGTTCTGTGGGGCAGGAGGGGGCAGCTGTTCTGGTCTCTGAGGCTGGGAGAACATGGGCTCCAGAGATTAAACCATCACTGCCTTCCGGATGGGTTTTCCAAACTGTCCAGCTGGGACAGCATGATCTCAAGGACACTTCGAGACAGACAGAGACCTTGAGGTGGAAGAACTTCAGTTTCCAAACCTTCACACGTATAATGTTACATCTTCATTAAACGAACACCCTTGCTTAATTAGTCACACTGTTTAATTCTCAAAGAACTAAGTATTCAACATCCTCAGAGACCTCGACAGTCATCCCAGTGGCACACAAGTCCAGAAGGACAGTAGGAACCACAGGGAAGGCCAGTGTGGTCCTTCTACTCTCTTTACAGGCTTAAACCAGCCTCATCGACTCGTCAGCGTAAACGACACAGGACATCTCAAACAGCTCCTAGTAGACCCTTCACATCAGACAATGAACCCACTTGGAAATGAGACATTGCGGTAGCTATAGTCTCTGATTGCAGAGTGTCATTAGTGAGAGTGTCGTGAACTTGCACACGAGACAAAGTCATTGTGATTCCCACATCACCTGAACAGGGGAGACCAGCAGCCCGGGGGCTTGGTGATCGTGTGACTTAGCAGAAATCAGTTCACACTGCTGTCGCTCACAAGGGTGAGACTGAGAGGCGTGCCCAGGCAGACTGTCGGCAGGGCTGGAACCAAAACTGAATTTCTACAGAAGCTGGTGTGGTGGAAGACCATGCCAGTTGTCCAGTTGTGCTCTCTGTGTCTGGAGCAGGGGGTATTTCTGCACACCCTGGCACCATCACAAGATTCATGTGCAACGTGGCCTTTGGACACCTTCCCTGCAATCTCTTCTGAACCCCTTGCAGTCTCCAGCCTGCTGTAGCTGCAGCTTCCTCACTCTGGACCCCGACTCCCAGCTGAGGCACAACTTCCTGCTTGCCAAGAGCACAAGAATCCAGCTCTCAAGAAATGCTTTTTACTGTGATGCACTACCTTTTAAATGGAGTTTATAACGACAGTTTGGGAGGGATGACAACAACCGAGCTCAATCAGACTCAGCTGTCAGTAATTAGCAATCGCTCCTGACAATACACTCCTCTCCCAAACGCTATAAATATCTGCGAGATCCCTCTCTCTCTTGCTTGTCTCTTCACTCCACCTCCATGGTATCAATGTGCAGAGTTTCTCCCTCCTGCAGCCTCGACCGGACTGTCTTGAAATTTAGAGGAAAACGAAGGAGGGGTGTGAAGCAGGAGACAACGCAGCTGTGTTGAATTGGGAATTGAAAATGCACAGACAGCACTGCTCCAGTAGCTCAGTGATTACAGCAGTGGGTAGCCAGTGGGGGCATTTCAGTCTCCATTACAACACAGACACACTCTGACACCTGCTCTGCCTGCTTCTGCAGGCTCAGGAGATCTCACATTAAATGCAGCAACTGGGTTAAATTTAAAACGGGTTAGTTATGCACAAGACATAAAATGTCTTTAAGCATTAGGTAGGAATTTACACAAAGCTCATTAAGATGTTCTAATACCTGGAAACTCTCCTTCCCTGAAGGCTCTCTGCTCTAATTCCTAACTCCTGTGTTCTTTCTGTCTCAGGTTTTGATATAGAAGCCCACTTTCCCACATGTTTCACTGACGCGGCCCTACAGGATCCATCGGGGCTGAAAATATTCCTCCTGGGGAGGACTGGAGTGGGAAAGAGTGCCTCTGGAAACACCATCCTGGGCCCTGGGCACTTCAGGTCCAAACCGCGGGCCGAGCTGGTGACCAGGGAGTGTGAGCTGGGCACAGGGGAGGTTGCGGGGAGGCCGGTGTGTGTGCTGGACACCCCTGACACACAGCTCCTCAATGAGGAGCACATGCTTCAGAATATTCGGGGTGTTTTCCTGAGGGCTCAGGAAGTCCACGCGCTCCTCCTGGTGCTCCCAGTAGGGGACGCCAGAGACACACATCGGGGAGCGCAGGAGATGATCCAGGATCTCTTCGGACCGCAGGCCCTGCGCTACACGATAGTGCTGTTCACCCGGGGAGAGGATCTGGAGGGGGAGACTCTCCAGGAGTACGTTCAGAGCCAGAGCAGGGAGCTGCAGTCGCTCGTGGAGCAGTGCGGGGGACGCACGCACGTCTTCTGCAACAAGAACACTGCTGACTGCAGCCAGGTCGCCCAGCTGCTGGACAAGATTGAGGCCCTGGTGAGGGAGAACGGAGGAGGACTCCACTCCAGGACCCCTGATTCACCAATCGAGTGTAAGTTCAATAGCAAACAAGGCCATGTCAACATGTCAAGCTAATTAAGTGGACCTTTGGGCTATAGGCGGGAAACAGGAGAACCCGGAGGCAAACCATGAGAACATGCAAACTCCACACAGACAGCACCCCCAGTCCAGAATTGAACCCAGGGTCCCAGTGCTGGAAGGCAGCATTGCTGACCACTGTGGCACCATGCCACCCAGCAGACAAAAGTTGATGCCATACAGTACAAAATTTCACTATTTGACTGAACAGATTTGTTCCTAAATTCATACAATCCCACGATTCTCATGCAAAGTCTCCCTTTCCCACTGGTGCAGGGTTGAATGTACTACAATTGTTCAGCGCTGTCAGGTCTAACAATGATGCTACTTCTTCAAGAAAAATTCTAGAAATCTCAGGCTAAACCCAACCAAAGTATTCAATACAACACATTTCCCTGGGGCTCCTTCTCTCTGTTCAGCAACAGAAATGTAAAATGAGATATGTTTTGTTCAGACAGTACTAATAAGGGTCAAAGAGCTGATAGAGGAAAACTTGAGAAATTCTAGTCCTTATCTCAGTTCTTGTTCCCTCTCCTGCCCAGCTAGTAGATTAGATAACTGTACCTGAGCATAGTTTTGCTTCATTTAATCTGAGCGAATGTGAACTCAGTGCCTCCAGCTAAAGGTCTTTCTCTTTCGCAGTGTCGGAACCCAGAGACCTGAGGATTGTGCTCCTGGGAAAAACCGGTTGTGGGAAGAGCCGGACAGGGAACACGATCCTGAAACAGGATGTGTTTCAGCATGAATGCAGTCCCAAGTCAATAACACATGAATGTCAGTGGGGCACAGGGACCGTGGAAGGCAGAAAGGTGACTGTGGTGGACACTCCGGGCTTCTTCGACACTGAGCTCCCTCAAGGCAAACTGAGGCGTGAGATTGGTAGATGTATCGCGATGTCCTCGCCCGGGCCACATGCATTCCTCCTGGTCATACAGCTTGGGCGACAAACGCCAGAGGAGAAACGAGTGGTGAGCGAAATCCTGAGGCTGTTCGGCCAGAAGGCTCTGAGGTTTGCTCTGGTCCTGTTCACCCACGGAGACAGTCTCGGGAAGGGGACCATGATCGAAGAGTTCTTTGAGAAGAACGATCACCTGACGGGCCTCATTGAGAAGTGTGGGGGCCGTTACCACATCTTCGACAACGAGGACAAGAGCAGCCGCACCCAGGTCAGGCAGCTGCTGGCGAAGATCGAGGCCATGGTGCAGCAGAACGAAGACGCCTTCTACACAAACAGAATGTACCAGGAGGTAGAAAATCGAATCAGGACCGAGGCAGAGAGGATACTCAATACGCTTGTTTTATATATGCCAAGAACGACAGGCAGACACACTTCAGGTGGTGACGAGCCTGAAGGCCGTGCAGCAAGGCTTTGGCGGTGGCTGAAAGAGAAAGCAAGATACCTGGCAGTGCTGTTCCTTTGCTGTTTCCCTTGTTTCATGCAAAACACAGAGGAAGACGACAGCAGGCAGACACTGTTAAGGAATGATTCGCACAGCACGGGTATAGAAATGAGGGAGCGAGGAGCAGATTCCGAGATAAGGCGTCGACGCTGAAGGCAAAGGGGGGGTGGAAACTCAAAAGGACAAGGATTTGGACAAAGAAGACGACACACAAGATCCTTACGATTCTCATCTGGTCTCATCAGATTACTGTCTATATAATCTCTGAAATAAATAAAGGGTGTGTTCCACCTGTACTATCTCCTATCACCAGCAGTTATCGGCCCTCAGATCACATATCAGGGCCTCCGAGACACAGGCGCCCAGCTTTCTAATCCGTGTCCTGGAATCAAACTGTAGCTGGTTTCCCCACTAGGATTATGCTTATTAGTGTAGGGATGCAAGGAGTGGCTCAGTCCAGTGAAGGTTTGAGATGAGCTTACAGTAATTGTCATGAAAATGGCCTCTTCCCGAGACCACTGAGGGAGACACACACCAGGTGTATTTCCCACAGAGCCCCGAACTGCACCAGTTTTTGAAGTCTGAGCCCAGCCATGTTATTCCCATGAATGGGGGTTTAAGAGCCCACGTTCTACTTCTGGCCCTGTGGCTACTCTTGAAGATACTGTCCAGCCTCTCTGCTGTTTCTGTGGCGTCTCGTACAACAGCAGGTGTCTGTTTCACAATTCTCTACAGCCAGGTCAAGGGAACAAAACAGTGACCACAGGCCAGGGCCAGATATCTACAATTGCAAAAAAAAAAAGTGTCATTTTGTCCAGACCACAAGCCTTGTGTCTTTCACAGCCTCCTGCAGATGTCAGCTGATCTTCAGAGAAGGAGACGTTTTTTCACTGCCCTGCCAATAACCGATGTGCATTGTTTCTGCCAAGTGTGCGTTTTCAAAAAAGCGAGTCCTGCTCTTCCACTTTCATCCTTCATCCCCTGAGACGACTCGATCGCCTCAATGGTCCTTATCCTGCGGTTGAGGGTTCAGTTCCTCACTAAATCATTCCTCTTTTCGATTATATTTTAACACTTTCTTTCTGAGTCGGTGTGACCCAAGGATGGACATTCCTGCACGAGAGAAGAACTGAAACAGCACGTTGGCGTGTCTGAGTGTCACGAATGCTCCCTTCCTTGTTACATTTGCACTTGGGGCTCTTAGCTTGATCGCTCTGCTCTGCGCGTTCTAAATAAAAGCAGTGTTCATTCACCTTGAGGGCTGGCTCTCTGCGCAAGCGTGTGGCCCACGATCGAGGAGGGAAAGAGAACAGGGGGGCAGCAGCTGCATGTGAAAAACACACCACACACACACACTCATGCTCACACTCACACTCACACTCACACAAACACACAAACACACAAACACACACACAAACACACAAACACTCACATACATATGACACACACACACACACACACACACCGCCGCGGTGGTACAGTAAGTGAAGACAGCGGACGCTTCTGTTTCAGAGTGAGTGTGAGTTTATGTACAGTAAGGCAACAGAGTGGTGTGACAGCAAAGGGCTCAAACGCACAGAGGCGCAGAGGCACACCGACGGGTTCTGAGCTCCGGCCCGGTCCCGAGCGCTGCAGCCGGGCGCTGTCCGGTCCCCCCCGCGCGGATCTCCGGCGGCGAGCCTCAGGACTGCGGCGAGCTGATCCACTCCACCAGGCTCCTCTCGGGCAGGCAGCGCCCCCTGGTGGGCTGTGGCCTCAGCGGGTCGCCCTGGCTGTCGCAGCGGGGCAGGAGGGGGGTCGGCTCCCGCCCCGGGGGGCCGTCCTGGGGCAGGGGGGCTGCGACGCTGTCCAGGAGCTCCCAGGGAGGCGGCTCCTCCTCCTGGGCAGAGTCTCTGAGCCGCAGCCACGACGGAGCGCAGGCGCTGTCCTCCAGGACTGAGGGGTCACTCGGACTGCCCCCAACCTCCGGCGCCTCCTGCTGCCCGAGTCCGACCCCCGATTCCCCGAGTCCCGGCCAGGAGTCCGTCCCGCCCCCCGCCGTGACACAGCCGCCGGCCCTCGGCTCTGGTTGGCCGACGGCGTAGGCCCGCGCCGCTGATTGGTCCCTGTGCGCGGGTGGGCTCCTCCTGCTGGCTCCTGATTGGCCGCTGCTCTTGAGGGACCCCTCACTGTCCACGGGGCTGTTGGGATGGAAGCAGTCCGGAGCCACACGGCTGCCCGTCCAGAGCACGTTGTCCAACCCCAGACTGGGCCGGCGGTCTGACGGAGAGAGGAAGAGGGTCAATAGCTCGGCAGCTCGTTAAACCCCGCCCATCACTTTGCAGTCGGGGCCGTGACTGGCCAGTCCCCACGCCCATCACCCTGCTCAGCCAGGCCACGTGAACAGTGTGCTCTCTGTGTGAAGTGCACCAGCATGACTGGGGGCTTCTGTCAGTGTTTCTGCACCAGGACGCCAGATGACACTCCCTGCACATTCCGGTCCACCCCGCGACACTGTGGCTTCAGTCACGACGAGCTGGGGGGGCGTACCTGTGCAGGTCGACCCGGGCGCTGACCCCCGGTCCGGGACGCTGCTGCTGCCGTGGGGGCTCTGGGGCTCCCCCCTCTCCTGGTCCTCCATGACCCGGCCCAGGGGGGCGCCACGCCCGCTCTCCTTGTGGCGCACGCAGTGCAGCGCGTCCGTGATCCAGCGCACACTGCGCCACAGGGAGTCCAGGTGCTGCGGAGACAGACAGGGGCACAGTCACGGGGACTGTCAAACACCGGACTGGACTGGGCTCTCTCACACCGCACTGGACTGGGCTCTCTCACACCGGACTGGACTGGACTGGGCTCTCTCACACTGGACTGGACTGGACTCTCTCACACCGGACTGGGCTCTCTCACACCGGACTGGACTGGACTCTCTCACACCGGACTGGACTGGACTCTCTCACACTGGACTGGACTGGACTCTCTCACACTGGACTGGACTGGGCTCTCTCACACCGGACTGGACTGGGCTCTCTCACACCGGACTGGACTGGGCTCTCTCACACTGGACTGGACTGGACTCTCTCACACCGGACTGGACTGGACTCTCTCACACTGGACTGGACTGGGCTCTCTCACACCGGACTGGACTGGACTGGACTCTCTCACACTGGACTGGACTGGACTCTCTCACACCGGACTGGACTGGGCTCTCTCACACCGGACTGGACTGGACTGGACTCTCTCACACTGGACTGGACTGGACTCTCTCACACCGGACTGGACTGGACTCTCTCACACTGGACTGGACTGGGCTCTCTCACACCGGACTGGACTCTCTCACACTGGACTGGACTGGACTCTCTCACACTGGACTGGACTGGGCTCTCTCACACCGGACTGGACTCTCTCACACACACACACTGGACTGGACTCTCTCACACCGGGCTGGACTGGACTCTCTCACACCGGACTGGACTCTCTCACACACACACTGGACCAGACTCTCTCACACTGGACTGGACTGGACTCTCTCACACATAGACTCTGGTCTATATTTATTACCCACTTTGCTCTTCCTGCACAGTGAACCACAGAACTCTTTCAGGAAGCTACTGTGGGAGTCATTGGACTTGTGTACTGAAGCTATGAGGGGGTCGTTCCGCCCAGTCTGGGTGAGTGTCTAGGAAACCGCTGCATGAAGAGACAGACCTGGGTCAGCTGCAGCACCTGGTCCAGCCTGTCCTTGGCCTCCTGCACCTCCCGCCTGTCCAGCGCCTCCCTCAGGGCCTGCTGGGACAGCTGGGCGTCCAGCTCCAGCAGCAGGGAGGCCTGGCAGTACTGAGAGAAGAACTCCTGCTCGTAGGCCGAGAAGTGGACTGGGGCAGAGAGAGAGGGGCAGTACGGTCAGATGCACAGGCAGAGAATTTGGAGTAAGTTATGTGCTTGGCATGAGTGCAGTGTGTGATATGTGTGGTGTGCTCAGTGTGAGTGCGGTGTGTGATATGTGTGGTGTGCTCAGTGTGAGTGCAGTGTGTGATATGTGTGGTGTGCTCAGTGTGAGTGCTGTGTGTGATATGTGTGGTGTGCTCAGTGTGAGTGCTGTGTGTGATATGTGTGGTGTGCTCAGTGTGAGTGCTGTGTGTGATATGTGTGGTGTGCTCAGTGTGAGTGCGGTGTGTGATATGTGTGGTGTGCTCAGTGTGAGTGCTGTGTGTGATATGTGTGGTGTGCTCAGTGTGAGTGCAGTGTGTGATATGTGTGGTGTGCTTGGCGTGAGTGCTGTGTGTGATATGTGTGGTGTGCTTGGCGTGAGTGCAGTGTGTGATATGTGTGGTGTGCTCAGTGTGAGTGCTGTGTGTGATATGTGTGGTGTGCTCAGTGTGAGTGCAGTGTGTGATATGTGTGGTGTGCTCAGTGTGAGTGCAGTGTGTGATATGTGTGGTGTGCTCAGTGTGAGTGCAGTGTGTGATATGTGTGGTGTGCTCAGTGTGAGTGCAGTGTGTGATATGTGTGGTGTGCTCAGTGTGAGTGCAGTGTGTGATATGTGTGGTGTGCTCAGTGTGAGTGCAGTGTGTGATATGTGTGGTGTGCTTGGCGTGAGTGCTGTGTGTGATATGTGTGGTGTGCTTGGCGTGAGTGCTGTGTGTGATATGTGTGGTGTGCTTGGCGTGAGTGCAGTGTGTGATATGTGTGGTGTGCTTGGCATGAGTGCAGTGTGTGATATGTGTGGTGTGCTCAGTGTGAGTGCGGTGTGTGATATGTGTGGTGTGCTCAGTGTGAGTGCAGTGTGTGATATGTGTGGTGTGCTCAGTGTGAGTGCAGTGTGTGATATGTGTGGTGTGCTCAGTGTGAGTGCAGTGTGTGATATGTGTGGTGTGCTTGGCATGAGTGCAGTGTGTGATATGTGTGGTGTGCTCAGTGTGAGTGCTGTGTGTGATATGTGTGGTGTGCTCAGTGTGAGTGCAGTGTGTGATATGTGTGGTGTGCTTGGCGTGAGTGCTGTGTGTGATATGTGTGGTGTGCTCAGTGTGAGTGCAGTGTGTGATATGTGTGGTGTGCTCAGTGTGAGTGCAGTGTGTGATATGTGTGGTGTGCTCAGTGTGAGTGCGGTGTGTGATATGTGTGGTGTGCTCAGTGTGAGTGCAGTGTGTGATATGTGTGGTGTGCTTGGCGTGAGTGCTGTGTGTGATATGTGTGGTGTGCTTGGCGTGAGTGCTGTGTGTGATATGTGTGGTGTGCTTGGCGTGAGTGCAGTGTGTGATATGTGTGGTGTGCTCAGTGTGAGTGCGGTGTGTGATATGTGTGGTGTGCTCAGTGTGAGTGCAGTGTGTGATATGCATGGTGTGCTCAGTGTGAGTGCGGTGTGTGATATGTGTGGTGTGCTCAGTGTGAGTGCAGTGTGTGATATGTGTGGTGTGCTTGGCGTGAGTGCAGTGTGTGATATGTGTGGTGTGCTCAGTGTGAGTGCTGTGTGTGATATACGTGGTGTGCTTGGCGTGAGTGCTGTGTGTGATATGTGTGGTGTGCTTGGCGTGAGTGCTGTGTGTGATATGCGTGGTGTGCTCAGTGTGAGTGCAGTGTGTGATATGTGTGGTGTGCTTGGCGTGAGTGCAGTGTGTGATATGTGTGGTGTGCTCAGTGTGAGTGCTGTGTGTGATATACGTGGTGTGCTTGGCGTGAGTGCTGTGTGTGATATGCGTGGTGTGCTTGGCGTGAGTGGTTCTGCAGTGTCCTACCCAGCTCGAAGATCTGCAGCGGCAGGGTGAGGAAGCCGGACAGCGCGCCGTCCTTCCCCGGGGAGGCGCAGAAGTCCTCGGAGGGCGGCAGCAGCAGCAGGAAGGAGACCTGCTGGCCCAGCTGCAGCACTTCCTGTGTGTACAGGCGGTAGCACTGCGCCTGGGGGGAGGAAGGAGCTGTCAGGGCCTCTCTGAGCGCAGGGCCCCGGGGCCACAAGCGCCGCCCAAACACGGCAGCACGAGCCGCCTGTCACAGTCCGAACGGTCCGGTCGGGTAACGTCAGCCCATCGCCAGGAAAGAGCTTCTTCCTGGTCAGAGCCCTGGCATCCTGGATACACAGGGGCACAAGGCGGGATAGCTCCCGGGACAGGACGCCAGTCTGCTGCAGGGGCCGCCACGAACTGGGCCAGCACGTCTTTGAGCGGCGGGTGCGCCTGGCGAAAATCCGGGCGAACGCAGGCAGAACAGGCAGACTCCACACAGAAGGCAGCCCAGTACGGAGTAACCCGCAGGCGTGAAGTTTAACAGCGCTGGTCCGTCGGTCCGCAGCTGTGCCTGAGCTGCGCTGCTGCGCTGGAGACTGGCGATATCGAGGCCCCGAGCGCCGCCTGTCGTTACAGCGGTGTCAGGGGCAGAGGCACAGTCTCGCCACACAGCTCTGCTCTGGGACCCACCAGCAGGCAGGGCTGGCCAGAGGTGTGCAGCCCTTCCAGTAAAGAAGTGGTTAAGTGGGGTGACTGTGACCCCAGTGAATCAGAGAGAGAGAGGGAGGTGCGCGCCCCCTCTCTTCCCTCCCGGATCCCCGGACTCGTACCTTGTGCAGCGGGATGTTGAGCTTCGTGAGCAGGTGGGAGACGGCTGCTCTCAGGGACCTGACGAACTCCCCCAGCCCGGGGTCCGGCGGGCCCCGCCCCTCCGCCGCGCCGCGCCCGCACAGGCCCTGCAGCCACGCCCACTCCTCCCTGCGGCGGGAACAGAGGGCGAGGGGTGAGAGGTGAGGGCTGGGGCCGGCGCACTCACTGCCCCGATTACTGATCGCTGGGATGTGCTGCGACGGCCTCTGTACCGCGATACGTGGGCGTTGTGCCGGACGCGGGCGTGGTACAGCAGGTTGGGCAGCTTGTGTGGCACCAGGACTCGGATCTGATCCACCGAGCTGCACAGCTTCAGCACCCCAACGTAGAGCCCCGGCTGGGCGGTCTGCACGCTGCGCCTGTGATAGCACAGCTTCTCCTGTAGGGGGAGACAGAGACAATTAACACACTGACACTGCAGCTAACATCACTGACTGTGAGAGCACAGCTTCTCCTGTAGGGGGAGACAAAGTCTATATTAACACTGACACTGCAGCTAACATCACTGACTGTGAGAGCACAGCTTCTCCTGTAGGGGGAGACAGAGGCAATTAACACACTGACACTGTGGCTAACATCACTGACTGTGAGAGCACAGCTTCTCCTGAAGGGAGAGACAGAGACAGTTTAATATTAACACACTGACACTGTGAGAGCACAGGTTTCCCTGTAGAGGGAGACAAAGTCTATATTAACACTGACACTACAGCTAACATCACTGACTGTGATAGCACAGCTTCTCCTGTAGGGGGAGACAGAGACAATTAACACACTGACACTGCAGCTAACATCACTGACTGTGAGAGCACAGCTTCTCCTGTAGGGGGAGACAAAGTCTATATTAACACACTGACACTGCAGCTAACATCACTGACTGTGAGAGCACAGCTTCTCCTGAAGGGGGAGACAAAGTCTATATTAACACTGACACTGCAGCTAACATCACTGACTGTGAGAGCACAGCTTCTCCTGAAGGGAGAGACAAGGTCTATATTAACACTGACACTGTGGCTAACATCACTGACTGTGAGAGCACAGCTTCTCCTGAAGGGAGAGACAGAGACAGTTTAATATTAACACACTGACACTGTGAGAGCACAGGTTTCCCTGTAGAGGGAGACAAAGTCTATATTAACACTGACACTGCAGCTAACATCACTGACTGTGAGAGCACAGCTTCTCCTGTAGGGGGAGACAGAGACAGTTTAATATTAACACACTGACACTGTGAGAGCACAGGTTTCCCTGTAGAGGGAGACAAAGTCTATATTAACACTGACACTGCAGCTAACATCACTGACTGTGAGAGCAGAGGTTTCCCTGTAGAGGGAGACAGAGACAACTTAATATTGACCAGCTCAGTTGTCAAAATAATAATAATAATAATTGCCTACACTTATATAGCGCTTTTCTGGACACTCCACTCAAAGCACTTTACAGGTAATGGGGACTCCCCTCCACCACCACCAATGTGCAGCATCCACCTTGGTGGTGGTGACACGGGCATGACAGAATCAGAGCATGAGAGTGCGTGTGCTGAGATTTAGTCTTCCAGAGACAGACAGAGGGACAGAAGGGTAGTATCTAGAGGGCTTTCAGACAGACAGGATATTCAGCCCCTGAGTCAGTCAGACTGACAGGCTCTCAGTGACACAGGCAGGCAGACGAGTGGTCAGACGAGAGGGCACACCTTGAGGTGCTCGGTCAGCGTGTCGATGGCAGTGGGGTCGGGCAGCAGGTGGCTGCGTTGCCTCTCTCTCTGGAAGCGGGCCAGGGGGGTCCAGCGCAGGGGGTCAGGGGGCAAGAGAGAGGAGCCCTCCCTCAAGGTCACCAGCAGCACGTTCCCCTGCCGGTCCTTAATGGGCTCATGGTACACCTGGCCCAAGTCCACCGTGCCCAGAGAGCTCTGTGTCACCCAGAGAGAGAGAGGGTTCACACACTGACTGGACACTCCAGTACATGAACACTGCACTGAGAGAGAGAGGTTCATACAGACACACTGACTGGACACTCCAGTACATTAACACTGCACTGAGAGAGAGAGGGGTTCATACAGACACACTGACTGGACACTCCAGTACATGAACACTGCACTGAGAGAGAGAGAGGTTCATACACACACACTGACTGGACACTCCAGTACATGAACACTGCACTGAGAGAGAGGGGTTCATACAGACACACTGACTGGACACTCCAGTACATTAACACTGCACTGAGAGAGAGGGGTTCATACAGACACACTGACTGGACACTCCAGTACATTAACACTGCACTGAGAGAGAGAGGGGTTCATACAGACACACTGACTGGACACTCCAGTACATGAACACTGCACTGAGAGAGAGGGGGGTTAATACAGACACACTGACTGGACACTCCAGTACATTAACACTGCACTGAGAGAGAGAGGGGTTCATACACACACACTGACCTGTAGCTGGGAGACGGCCAGCAGGATCTTCTGTCGGGTCTGCAGGAGAGAGGAGGAGGAGGACAGGGAAGAGGTCATGGCCTGCTGCAGCCAGGAGACGTCCTTCCAGGCGCAGGACAGCTGAGGACAGGGAGGAGGAAGGCAAAGTAGTCACTACAAGCCCACAGCTGGGAAACGTCACTCACTGTCCACAGTCGCTCACTGTTCGGCTCCCTACTGTCTGGGACAACCCAGCCGCAGAAAGGAGGAGAGAGGGCTGGACACAGGGAGAGAAGGAGAGCCAGGGAAAGACAGACAGGGACTGAGACAGGAAAGACAGAGGCTGCTCCTCCGGCGTGGCCCTGTGATTGACAGCTGACCTTGGCGAACCAGAGGAAGTCCTGCGTGACGGAGGTGGAGCAGCTGTGGATCTCCACCAATGGGATCTGCTCCTCGGCTGTGACCAGGATGTTGTCCTTGTGGTAGAAGACAGCGGCCAGGTACACTCCCCTGAGACACAGAGACTGACGTTACCGCCCGTGATCGTAACCCTAAACCTTATCCCAACTCCTTACCCCTAATTTCTCAATGAGGAGAGGGATCAGTTTCGATGGAGCAGGGTCAGTGTCGGTGGGGAGAGGGGTCAGGGGTCAGTGGGAATAGGGGTCAGTCTCAGTGGGGACAGCGGTCAGCGGTCACTCTCAGTGGAGAGAGGACTCACCTCTGCAGGCTGCGCACAAACTTGGTGGCCGACTGGAAGAGGTGCTTGAGGCTGCGAGACACAGACAGCTTCTTGCTGGGGGTGTGAACCCTGGACGTCTCTGCAGGCAGAGGGACAGTGTGTGAGTGAGTGTGAGTGTGTGTGTCTGTGCACGAGTGTGTGTTTGTGTGAGCCTGTGCGCGCCTGTGTGTCTGTGCACAAGTGTGTGTTTGTGTGAGCCTGTGCGCACCTGTTTGTCTGTGCACGAGTGTGTGTTTGTGTGAGCCTGTGCGCACCTGTGTGTCTGTGCACGAGTGTGTGTTTGTGTGAGCCTGTGCGCGCCTGTGTGTCTGTGCACGAGTGTGTGTTTGTGTGAGCCTGTGCGCACCTGCGTGTCTGTGCACGAGTGTGTTTGTGTGAGCCTGTGCGCACCTGTGTGTCTGTGCACCAGTGTGTGTTTGTGTGAGCCTGTGCGCGCCTGTGTGTCTGTGCATGAGTGTGTGTTTGTGTGAGCCTGTGCGCACCTGTGTGTCTGTGCACCAGTGTGTGTTTGTGTGAGCCTGTGCGCGCCTGCGTGTCTGTGCACGAGTGTGTGTTTGTGTGAGCCTGTGCGCGCCTGCGTGTCTGTGCACGAGTGTGTGTTTGTGTGAGCCTGTGCGCGCCTGCGTGTCTGTGCACGAGTGTGTGTTTGTGTGAGCCTGTGCGCACCTGTGTGTCTGTGCACGAGTGTGTGTTTGTGTGAGCCTGTGAGCGCCTGTGTGTCTGTGCACGAGTGTGTTTGTGTGAGCAAATGTGAGCGAGTGTGTAGATGTGTGCATGCGTGTGTGTATTCGAGTATATGAGCATGTGTGTGGGTGTGTGTAAGCCTGTGTATAAAGCGTGTGTAAGTGTAACCGTGTGTGAAAGCATGTGTAAGCGTGTGCCAGCCCAGTGTCACCTATGAAGTAGCCCCGGTACTGCGGGTCCTGGATCTGCTCCAGCAGTTTCCCGACTCCGGCCGCCTGCTCCCGGCTCCTCTGCTTCACACCGCAGCACTGCGTCCAGCCTGTAGGGGGCGACAGAGCACAGCATGCTTACGACATCCACACTGTTGCTGGGGTTCCTGCAATACTAATAAACCAACAGGGCCCTCACTCACAGCAGGGATAGAGTGCTGAGTCCCTGTCATGTTATCACAGACCCTACAATATCAATACAGTTCAGTGTCCCTGTAACTGTAACAGATCAATGGAGTGATTGGCAATATGGAGCCTCTGTTTTTTTTGAGGGATCCCCTCTCAGTTTAAATTTCAGATAAAAAATCAATCAATTACAACAGCCTTGCAGTGTTCTGAAAATCAGGTTTCTAAGATGTACGGTATCTGACCATATCTTGATCAGGCTCAGTCTCAGAGGCAGCCTGCACTTCCTGGTACTCACTGGAGGGGGCAGCACTGGGGGGGCTGGAGCTCTGAGCTGGACCATATCCCTTCACATTGTAGGCCGACACCCTGACGAAGTACAGTCCTCCCTGGAACACACAGACACACACAGTGACGCACACACAGAGGCACACACATGCACAGACAGACACACTGACTGGACACTCAGTCCCAGCTGTGGTCAGTCTCGTGATACTGACTGGACTCTCACAGTCCCAGTCCCAGTGTCTTACTGTGGTCAGACCAGTGATACTGACTGGACTCTCACAGCCCCAGTCACAGGGTCTTATTGTGGTCAGCCCAGTGATACTGACTGGACACTCACAATCCCAGTGACAGGGTCTTACTGTGGTCAGCCCAGTGATACTGACTGGACTCTCACAGCCCCAGTCACAGTGTCTTACTGTGGTCAGCCCAGTGATACTGACTGGACTCTCACAGCCCCAGTCACATTGTCTTACTGTGGTCAGCCCAGTGATACTGACTGGACTCTCACAGTCCCAGTGACAGTGTCTTACTGTGGTCAGCCCAGTGATACTGACTGGACTCTCACAGCCCCAGTCACATTGTCTTACTGTGGTCAGCCCAGTGATACTGACTGGACTCTCACAGTCCCAGTGACAGTGTCTTACTGTGGTCAGTCCGGTGATGATGAAGTGCAGATTCTTTGTGTCGTGAACCAGCACTGAGCCACAAAGGGGGTCAAAGGTCGCTGACGAGCTCCATTCCACTGTACCAAAGAAAACAGAGACACAGCACTGAGTTACAGGAGCTATCTGTGTATTAACACATCAACACTGACTCTGCTGTAGACCCAGACTGGGCTGTGTACTAACACATCAACACTGACTCTACTGTAGACCCAGACTGGGCTGTGTACTAACACATCAACACTGACTCTACTGTAGACCCAGACTGGGCTGTGTATTAACACATCAACACTGACTCTACTGTAGACCCAGACTGGGCTGTGTATTAACACATCAACACTGACTCTACTGTAGACCCAGACTGGGCTGTGTATTAACACATCAACACTGACTCTACTATAGACCCAGACTGGGCTGTCTATTAACACATCAACACTGACTCTACTATAGACCCAGACTGGGCTGTCTATTAACACATCAACACTGACTCTACTATAGACCCAGACTGGGCTGTGTATTAACACATCAACACTGACTCTGCTATAGACCCAGACTGGGCTGTGTACTAACACATCAACACTGACTCTGCTATAGACCCAGACTGGGCTGTGTACTAACACATCAACACTGACTCTGCTATAGACCCAGACTGGGCTGTGTACTAACACATCAACACTGACTCTGCTATAGACCCAGACTGGGCTGTGTATTAACACATCAACACTGACTCTACTGTAGACCCAGACTGGGCTGTGTATTAACACATCAACACTGACTCTACTGTAGACCCAGACTGGGCTGTGTATTATTAACATTATTAACACTTCTCCCCATGTAGACCCCACCTCTGTAGTGGGTGATGAGCCCAGTGACGGTGCCCTCTGGCTCCCTGAAGGACACGGTCAGCGAGGTGGCACTGGACACCAGCAAGCTCACGTTACTGGGAGGGCCAGGTAGCACTGGGTGACAGAGAGAGATCAATACACTGTTTACATGCACTACTGCAGCAGAAAAAAAATCTGTATGTTATCATTAAAACTAGCTTTACTCCGGTCCGGTCCAGTTCACATGATCCCAGCGTAGTTCTGTCCAGTGACACAATGTCCATCACAGTCCTGAACGCAGCCCAGCCCATTCTGAATGAATGGAGAGCAGTCCTGTCTGACTGAACGCAGCCCAGCCCAGTGTGACTGAACGCAGCCCAGCCCAGTCTGACTGAAATGAGATCAGCCCAGTCCACTCTGATATAGCCCAGAGCAGCCCAGTCCGCTCAGCCCACATCAGGCTCATTGAGGTCCACTGTCGTCCAGTCCAGCTCAGACCAGTCCAGTCCAATCCACTAAACCCCAGTCAGCCTGTAGCAGCAGGGCCCGGTGCGGCCCGGTCCGGCCCAGCCCCGTACCTGTGCGGGCGAAGTTCTCCCTCATGCGGCAGTAGAGCTGGTACCTCAGGGTCCAGACCCGCAGCTGCTTCTGGGTGTCCTGCTGCGCCTCTGGGGGGCCCGTGCACACGGCGTCCTTCAGCTCGGCCACACACCTCCCCGCTGTGCGCACCAGCGCCTGCAGCTTCACGGACCAGTCCGCTGGGCTGCACACTGGCACACGGCACAGGGCCATTAACACCGGCACCATTAATATCAGCACAGGGCCATTAACTCAGACACAGAGCCATTAACTCTGGCACAGGGCCATTAACAGGGGCATGGAGCCATTAATACAGGCACAGAGTCATTGATACACAGCAACACAAGCACAGAGCTATTAACACAGGCACAGAGTCGGTGATACACAGCAGCACAAGCACAGAGCTATTAACACAGGCACAGAGTCAGTGATACACAGCAGCATAAGCACAGAGCCTTTAAGACGCAGCGACTCTGGCACACAGGGGACAGACTGTCACTCACGGAGTGGGTTTTCCCGGGCTCCGGCTCGGATCAGTATTCGGAGCAGCGGGGAGCTCATAGTGAGGGCGGCCACGTCCAGGGGGACCAGCCCCTGGGGAGACAGCGCGTTCACCTCCCTCTGCTGGGACAGCATCTCCTGCACCGCCAGGGTGTCCTCGTTCTCCACCGCCTCCCACAGAGACGGGTACTGGGGGGGCAGAGCAGGAGCAGGTCAATACTGTCTCACTGGACACCACTGTCCACCCCTTCCCTGAGGGCCTGGGGCACAGAGACACACTGGCACAGAGCAGAGAGACACAGGGGACAGGTGTGGAGGGAGAGAGGAGGAGGGAGAGAGGAGACAGGTGTGGAGGGGGGACAGGAGGAGAGAGAGAGGAGGAGATCGATGTGGAGGGAGAGGAGATGGAGAGAGAGAGGAGGAGATCGATGTGGAGGGAGAGGAGATGGGAGGGAGAGAGGAGGCGGCCTCTCACCAGGGGCGTGTCCTTGTTGTGCCGGCCGGAGCTCTGCGATTGGTCTCCCTGGGAGGTCTCCCCGCCCCTCAGCCTGACGGACAGGTTCCGGTAGATGCGTTTCGGGGAGACGGGCCCCAGGGAGCGGCGGCGCAGGGGGGGCTCTCGGGCTGGCAGGGCCATCGTGCTCCGGGAGCACAGCGGCTCGGCACTCCGACTGGGACACCGGGACACTCCCCGCTCTCCTCCTGGGAACAGCAAGGAGACCGTGATTCCAGCAGCGGCCTGCAGGGGGCGATCCCTGTCTGCAGCTTAGCGTGCTCGCGGTGACCCCTGAGCGCCGACCCGGTCCCAAACCCAGAGCCCGGCAGGATTTCCTACAGGATGTGGGATTCTCTACATCAACACAGCTGCAGAACTGCAGAACGACCTCGACCCGTCCTGAACCGCCCAGTCCGAGCACAGGAAGACTGACCCAGTCCTGGGTCCTGGGTTAACACAGAACCGAACAGGGGGAGCTCTCTGGCCCAGGTGGGGCCCGGTCCAGCCTGCGGGCCGCGCTCTCGATACCCACGAGTCCCTGTGCTGATGGGCAACAGCTGCAGAGCCTGGGAAAGGCTTTCCTCCCGTCCGGGGACCGGGCTAGAATTCCCCCAGGGACACGTCCTGCCTCTGCTCGGCATGAACGCGCTCATGAATAGATCCTGCCTGGTGTTGATCCCGACATGGAAAAGTCTTTGTTCTCGGGGGAGCAGACCAGCTGGCGCGGCGCGACGACAGAGGTGCTTCAGGGAGAGCAGGGCTCCCAGCTGCCGGTCTGCACACGGAGAGGAGAGGAGAGGAGAGGAGACAGCCCCCCTGCCCTGGGCTCGTGTGGAGGAGGGGCAGGGACGAGCGATCCTAGGCCTCTCCTCGCTGTACACAGTCCTGCACCTCAGTGGGTTGATGGAGTTTGATAACGACAGTTCAGGAGGCACAATCACATGACCGCGCTCCTGGGCCAGGAGGTCAACCTCAGTCGAGCGGGGTCACTAGACACCCCCTTATCCCGTCAGGAGACCGTATTCCCAGTGAAGCTGAGTAACGGATTGGTTGAAGGGTTAGAAGGCACATCCCCACCCAGGCGACATCAGGACGAGAGCAGAGAGCAGAGGAAGGAGAGGAAGGAGAGGAAGGAGAGGGCGATGGCGTCTCCCCGCAGGCTTGCAGCAGGGACCCCCTGCGTCTCTGAGCACCTGCTCCTCCTGGGTGGGGGGGGTTGGCGGGCCTCCTCCGGACCACTCTTGGAGTGTCAAGGGCAACATCCCCGGGGAAAACTGGGATTCTCCTGCTGAAGGGGAATTCCTTCCCTGTGGGACACAACTCCACGCAGCAGGACGCTGGCGCTGGCACTGCCAGGGTGCCGGGTTCGAGGCCTGGCTGGGGCCTCAGGGCCCCGGCTCCCGGCCCCAACCGAGCCGCGGGCTGGCGGACCCGACGGACTGAGGCAGGGGGCAGCGTCGACGAGCAATCCCTGGGCCCGTCGCCCGGCGTGCCGGAGCGCCCACACAGCGGGGATTTTTAGGCCTGTGCCCGCGACTGGGCCTCCCTCTCCTGCTGGGGGGGGCAGCCCCCCCCCGTCTCCCAGCTGCGCCGGGACAGACACTCCGGAACAGGCCAGCCGGTGTCGGGATTAGCACCTCCGGCAGCAGGGCTGACAGCCGGAGCCAGCCCTCGTCCCTGGGAATCTGGGAGCCCGGCCTGGTGTCGGATGGCCCGGCGGGCGGGTTGCCGCGGAGACGCTCCCTGACGTCACCCTGGGGGGCGGCAGCGCTCGGTAGGAGACAATAGCCCACCTGTTATTGTCTGAGGCGCGCTGCAAAACCACACAGCCCGTGTCTACAGCCGCCGGCGGAGCACGGAAATAGGCCCTGAGCTGTTTCCGAAACCGCGGCTGGGCTCCTGCGCTTTCCGAGCAGAGCCTCTCTCTCCCACCCGCCTCTCGCCCCGAGCTGCGCAGGAAACCGCGGGCTGTATCTCCAGCTGCTGAGCAGGGCTGGAAATGACTCAGGGAGGAGGAGGAGGAGGAGGAAGGGGAGTCGATATTCGTGCGGAGCCTCCTAGCGCCTCCCAGTGCGCTCTCCTGCTGGGGGGGGGTACTGGGCACCTCCTCAAACCTGCAGGAGGCACAAGCCGTGCAGTGTGCTCCGAGAGAGCTGTGGTCGTGCACCGACAGCTGCCCCCCCCCAACACAGTTAAAATTTTGACCCCAGCTAGGGTAATACAGCTGGGCGGCACGAGGAAGAGGATGCTGGAAGAGGAAGAGGCAGGGACACCTTCGTGAGCTCTGGCCGGTTTCAGTTCAACCTGACCACTCTGGCTCTCTGGCAGCGGAGAGGCTGTAGAACTCTCTCCTGCCTTCTCTTGCAGAAGCCCCAGAGGGGAGGCCTGTTACACACACCCACACCTCTTCCAGTAAAGAAGTGTTTCCTGGTTGGCCATCATCCTGCGGGTCTGAATCTCCCATAGTGCCTCTTTCTTCTAGCGGTACAGATTGATGGAGTGTTTGACTTCCCAGGTATAATCTGCTGTGCTGTTGCCTCTCCACCTACTCATCTGTCATCTGCAGATTTAACTCGTCTGCTAACTGTACCACAGCACACAGCACATAGAATAGGACTTACAACAGGCCTCAAGCAGAGCTCTGCTGCACATCCCTGCCACACCTGTGTCCAATCACACACACACACCTGCTACACCTGTCCGATCACACACACACCTGCTACACACCTGTGTCCAATCACACACACAACTGCTACACCTGTCCAATCACACACACACACCTGCTACACACCTGTGTCCAATCACACACACAACTGCTACACCTGTCCAATCACACACACACACACACCTGCTACACACCTGTGTCCAATCACACACACAACTGCTACACCTGTCCAATCACACACACACACACACCTGCTACACACCTGTGTCCAATCACACACACAACTGCTACACCTGTCCAGTCACTCACACCTGCTACACACCTGTGTCCAATCACACACACAACTGCTACACCTGTCCAGTCACTCACACCTCAGCCCTTAACACACCACATCACTCCCTCAGCCCTTAACACAGCACTCCCCTCCAGCCGGGAGTGATCAGCTGCTGAGTGACCCAGTCCTCTCAGGCGACTACAGGTCCTGCCCGCCCGCCTGCGGTACCCGCCCCCGCCAGCAGGGGGCAGCACCCGGGAGCCCTCCGCCGAAGTTCTGTTTCCAGACGAAACGCATTCCGTTATGTAAGACAGCCGTGTGGCGCTGGGAGCCCGAGAGCACAAACACGCAGCCCGAGAGGGTCTCGTCGTGACTGTCACGGCACCTCCGTGGGGTCCACGGTGACCCTTCCGCCCGAATGACTCGTTCATGCCCAGATGACGACGAGGCGGCGTGCTGATTTACAGTACAGTAACCCGTGCCGGATGATCCCCGTGGTGCACAGCTCTCTCTAATAAACCGGGGTACACCGTTCGCTACAATAACGGACACGCGATGACCTACTGCAATAACGTAGACTAAGGAAGACGCTCTGCTGTCATAAAGTGAACTAGGGTACACTGCTCTCGACCGTAGGAATTACAGTGTGCTGTAACAGTGTACTGTGGTAAACTATGGTACTCGGCGACCATGATCAAAACCCACAGAACATTCTGTTGCACCTGATGTCGTATTGCAGTCAGGCGCCGTGTAACACAGCACACCGCAATAACGACGAAGACCCCGTGAGAACACGATGCCGTACTTTTTTAAAGCTGTACTGTGGTAAAGCGCGGTACAACACGGTTGCAGCGTGACCGGGGTTCACGCTAACAAACTCCCTCCGTTTGCACGGGTGCTGTCGAGCTGTGCTGCGTGGACGTGTCGTGGCATTTAAGATGCAGCGCTGTGCGCGGCGGACAGGAATCACGCAGGTGTCCTCCTCTCTCCGTCTCTGTCGTGTCTGTCTCCCCACACAGGCGGACTCACCCCTCGCCCAGGGACCCTCTGCTCGCTGCTCCTGTAGTCGCCCCAGCCGGGCCCGAACTGGAAACCGAGCCAGCCCGTGCGGAAATGCCCCCGGTGGCCGCTGTACTCCGCTCTCTCCCGGGGGCGAGTGAGGACAGGGGCGGAGAGGCAGGCGCAGAGCAAGCCCGCACTCTCTCTCGCTCTGACGCTGCGCCTGTGGTGACTGCAACCCGCAGGCGCGCCGCTGGCGCCGGACTCGCGATGTGAATCGCCCGCGTCTTCTCGGAACCCGGAGGTACCCCGGGGAGGGAGGGGTCTCTCTCGGGGAGCGGCGGGGCGCGCTTCTGAAACCCCCCTGCCGGGGCTGGAGGAGCTCCGGGCGCCGCAACCCCACCTGCCCTCCTCCGTCCCCGCCCCCGGTCCGTGCGCTCGGAGGGTCGTGGGCGGATTGCGAAGCGAGACCCGTCAGGAGTCGGCCGTGCCGGAGCTGTAATAAAGGCAGCAATGACACCTGTGATGTCCAGGACTGCGGAAGTCCGACATTCCGCCCTGCACGCACCTCTCTGATACCCTTGGGGACAGAGTTCCAGAGCGCTGGGGCGCAGCAGGAGGAGCCCTGTCACCCCTAGAGTGTGGACGGGCTTGGGGGACAGACAGGAGAGTTAGCAGAGCGAGGGCTGTGAGGTGGGGAGCAGGGCCATAGCAGCTCAGACCGGTGCTCAGGTGCCATGCAGAGCCGTGTGGGTGAGCAGGAGGATTTTGAAACCCGATAGGCAGCCAGTGCAGGAACTCCAGGACAGGAGTGATGTGATCACTTGCACAAGACCTGTGACATCCTGCGACATTTCGGGTCACATTCTGTGCAGAATAACAGTGTTTTGATCCCAACCCAGTTAGACAACCAGTAACACAGGCACAAAATACAGCCACTGTGGCTACAAGACAGGCACTCAGCTATACTGTCTTACACAGTACGTACCTTTAATAATTACTGCAAGACAGACATCCGGTTCTGAAATCCCATTTGCCAGGCCCTGTGGTTTTATCGATGTTTATTTATTAATACATTATTTTAATATTGATATTTCATTTAATTTGTTAATTTACTCCTTCCTAGACCCCTGGAATAAGCGAACAAGCCGAACAATTCGATCCTAACACCAAGAAAGCCTACAGTACGCAGCGCACTGAAACTCTGCATCAAAGGGTCGAATGACACGACCACGCTGGATGAAACACGGAGCTGAGCAAGAAAACACTCCAACCTGACCCGTCCTGATGATGAAATACTTCTAACAGCACACCGTAACACCGTCTCTGTTGTCCAGGCTGGGCGCGGTGATGTGCAGTATTGTTTATAAACACACAGCGGTGTTTGGTGTGAACACTCAAGCATCCTTCTGCAGGGCCTGACTCAGACGCAGGCCGGCCCTGCTGGGAGCGCCGGAGACGATCAGACCGTGCGCTGCGTGCGTGCGTGCGTGCGGGGGGTGATGTTTATTTTCGATGCGTCTATGAATAGAAACGCGTTTCTAAGTATTGGAAATGTTCCGCAAGCTCGGGGATTCACCTGTCTGCCTCTCCTCCCCCCCCTCCGGCCCCCGCCTCCCGGTTTCCGGTCGGTGTGAGGGCTGTCTGCGGGCGCGAGGCGCGGGTCGGAACCCACCCGAACCGGCCGCCCCGCGTGCCAGAACGCGGCGGCTCCGCTTGCAGAGGTCGGGTCGCGAGCGTGCCTGTGACGTCGGTCTATCTGTCCTGCGTGTGTGTGTGTGTGGGCCCGGCCAGACTGTATTTATAGAAAACTCCCCGCCACACATACAAGAACAGGCACGGCTTCTGCAGAACTCGGCCTCTGACGCCATTCAGGATGTGGTTTCTATTGCTAAGCGAAAAAAAGCATAAACGCTGAACCTGCTTTGAAAGAAAGGGGTGACATTTCACTTTGTCGAAGGAGGGAAAGGACACCAGGCGTTTGGGACCTTTCGGCGGGGGTCCTGTGGGAAGACACGTGCCGTGGCCCAGGGTCCCAGGATGACGGCGATGTCAGTGTGCTCATGCCTGCCCGGGAGAGGGGCTGGAGCAGGGAGACGGCTGTCTGCAGCTGCCTGCACCTCGGGGTGAACCTTCTGAACCTTCGCAGGAGGAGTCCTGTAATTGAACTGTCTGTGTTTTCTGCCCCTGTAGATCAGGGCTCTGGGCAGTCTGGGCCTGTAGATCAGGGCTCTGGACAGTCTGCCCCTGTAGATCAGGGCTCTGGGCAGTCTGGGCCTGTAGATCAGGGCTCTGGACAGTCTGCCCCTGTAGATCAGGGCTCTGGGCAGTCTGTCCCTGTAGATCAGGGCTCTGGGCAGTCTGGGCCTGTATATCAGTGCTCTGGGCAGTCTGCCCCTGTAGATCAGGGCTCTGGGCAGTCTGCGCCTGTAGATCAGGGCTCTGGGCAGCCTGCGCCTGTGTATCAGCGCGCTTTGCATCCTGCCTGTGTCCATCTGTGCTCTGTGCAGACGGATCTGCTCAAAACCAACTCGCAGGTTCTGTGCTTGTCCAGCCTCACACCTGCCAACTGCTGTTCAATCACACTGCCCCGCGCTGCAACGCCAAGCACTCCAGTTTGACCACTGTCGTCCTCCGAACAGAACAAGGCCAATCGTTTCACCTTAACGATTAAAAACAAACAATGCACACGGGTTCGGGGAGCTGAAGAACATCACTGAGGGGTTTTGCACATGAAGCGGGAGGTCAATCGTGTCTGCAGTCTGCGGACATCGGAAAGGAAATCACACGAGACCTCGTCTACGACCACGCTGGAGTCCCACACGCCCGCGAGCGAGAGCCCCAGGATGGCCACTACTTCTTTAAACGTACTGAAGCGTCTTTCTCCGTGTCCCCCCACAGTGGACTGAGCCTAGTATCACCCCAGACTGAAGTGCGTGTGCACCCCGTTATCTGCAGATCCCGAAGTGCGCGCTGAGCTGCTGTGGTTTTTCTTGTAATTACCCCCCCAGCAGTGGTGTGCGTCGTCATGGTAATAAGCAAATTGTGACCTTAAACATGAAATCAATCCGCAGAGACAAAGTAAATAAGCGCACAAATAGATACGCTCACGACCAGCAAACAGTCGCGTAGCGCAGAGATCAACACCCTGGAGGCGTAAAACGCAAATCTTTGGCTCTTTTTTTACATTTCTGTTGAACGACACACACAACACTGACACGAGATGAAAGGGTGTCCAAAACAAGATGCAAATAAACAGGAAGCAAAAACCCCAAACAACAGGAGCTCTTGCGCCTAACGCACGCAGACACCCGGCGAGCCCACGTGAAAGCCTCATTGGGCCGAGGAGACGTCAATCAGGCTTATCCCCGCCTTCGCGCTCGGGTCGCCCCCCTCTGATTGGCCGAACGGGATTTGACGCCAGATCCCTCTTCCCGGCGGGGCGCGCGAGAGCGGTTCCTTCCGGCCGGTTCGCGCCAACCGTTAATTCCCGACTATCTTGTCGTTATTTGTCGAATATTGAAGCGATTCCGTTCAATACGTGACCCACACCCAGCAAACCGGAGAGTCGTCCAGGTTATTTCGTGAGGGACCTGCTTTGCCTAAATGACACCTGAAGACGCAGAATGGGTTTTTTATTCTGACGGTGAACCGTTGAGCCGGAGGACTGGTGCGAGTCCGGCCCGGGGGCCGACTGTAGATCCCCGAGGGATCTGTTGGTATCTGTGTCCAGACCCTGGGATAGCCGTTAGTTTGCGAGGTCTGTGCTTGACCACGACTCTCATTTCGGTCACCACACCGTCGAATAAGAATAAAAGTAAGAGGCGTCGGCACCAGACGAGAGGCGTGCTGACGCGGGCTCGGGTCTAACGGACAGAGACGCTCCGAGTCGGGTGTCGGCAGACACCGTTCAGCGGACGTTTCAGTATCTGAGGGGGTTTAAACACAGCTCTAGCGGGGCCAGAGGGGCGGCCGGGCCGCATTGTGCTGAATTGTCGGTTTTTCAACTGCAGAATAACTGCCGCCATCTGGAGACTTCCCAACGCCGCCAGGAGGCCTGAGGGCCCGACTTCAGGCGATGGCGGAGGTGGACGTCGTGTACGAGAAGACCCACCACCGGCACGATCCCCGGTGGGCGGCGCGGGTGGGCCCGGCGGACGGCGGCGTGGCGCTGTGCGTGGCGTGCGTGGTGGAGCTGCTGGGGGACGCGGACGTGTCGGTGAGCGGGGGGCGCGCACGCTGCGTGCGTGCGTGTGTGTGCATACAGTCCCTCAGGTCGAGGGATAACGCGCTGAAATCACCGGGGACGCGTATCAGGGCTGGAATAAAACCCTGCTTCATCTCCAGATTAATTAGTGCAACTCGGCCTTTCCAAAGAGCACGGATCTCTGCAGCCTTGGCTCGAAAGTGCAACCCCGGCGCCTAGCTGATCAGGCGTGTGCACGCAGCGGAATAAACGCGGGGGTGCAGATCTGACATGTATGCGGTTAGGGTACAGCTGGCTGAGGGCGAGTGCGTGGCCCTGCGCCTGCAGAAAACTCTTTATTACTGTGCAGCTCTGTGGTGTCTTCTCATATAGCCTGTCTCGCACGAGTGCTCCCGTTCCGACAGGTCAAGTAAATGTGCACGATGACGTTTTGTTTCCTGCTTAGAAAATGTTTGCCTTAATTTAGCTGAGCGAAAGGGCTTCTGTTTTGGTTTAAGGCGTGCGTGTGCTTGTGGGGGGCTTTAAGTACTACATATTGTATTTTACACAGTAGCGCGATTAAGTACAATTACATCTTAATTCCGTACAGTTACATTGGTGTTCAGTTCATGTGTTAAGTAAGTGCAAGCATTGAGATGTGGGGTAGTCCTCCTGCAAAGTATTTAAAATGAAAAAAAAAACAGTTTGCGTTTCAGGTTGCAGACTCACAGTCTGCTATCTGATGTGTGAACCACAGAGGGCTTTCTGCTGAGGCTCTCATCACCAAACTGTAGATAAGAACTGTCGGACCGCAGCGGCTGTGTCTGTGGCCCTCGATGGAGAAGCTCTCGGTCAGCTCAGCAGCCTGTGGACTCGCTGCATCGCAGCGCAAACCGTGCAGGATCTCCAGCTGATCGGCCAATAGGAGCAGCTGTGCTGGGTTCTCACCAAGATGGCGCGTGGAGGCCAGACCTCTAGCTGCGAGATCACAAGCTCGGCGAAAGGCTCCCGACAGACAGACAGCCCCCGTGCTGACTAACTCTCATTCTTCACAACACGAAGGTGCTTCACATGGCAACTCCCCCCTTGCCTGTTTCACCCAGGCCTCCGCCAACGTGTCACCAGGGACCTTCAGATCTTGTGCTTGGGGTCAGAGCGCAGGGTCAGCCATTGTACGGCGCCCCTGAGCTGTTGGGGTGAAGGGCCTTGCTCAGGGGCCCAACAGAGTAGGATTCCTCTGCCGGCCGCGGGATACGAACCGGCAACCTTCCAGCCACAGAGACAGACCCTGAGCCACAGAGCCACCACTAGGGGTCAGTCCAGGCACCCAGGGTCGGGTGATTGATTAGGGATCAGTTCCTTCCCGGAGTCCGTTTGCCCTGCTCCGTGTGTCTTGTTTTCTTAACACGCAGAGCGATGCACGCTGGTGCTTGTAGTCCCGGGCAGGGCGGGCGCGTGACGGCTTCCGTCTCTCTCCCGGCCCCCGCAGGTGGTGCGGAAGAGCCACGCCCTCTGCTGCCTCCGCCGCGCCGTCGCGCGGTTCCCCGCGGCCACGTGCCAGCTGCTGCTGCAGGAGGAGGGCGCCTGCACCCTCGTCACCGGCACCCTGCTGGGTAAGACGCCCGCGCACGGGCACCAGGCGTGCGGACCGCGGCGGCGCCGTCTGGGGTTTCCCAGTCGGGCAGTCATGCCCGGGGGCGCAGCGCCCTTGCTCCTTTGCTGAGCTCTGCCGCTGGGCTGCGTCACGGCCACGGTCCTCGTGGAGCTGCAGTTTACTGACTGCCGGGCGGCAGACTGCTTCTGCTGGGGTGTCACAGTCATGTCGTGGGTCAGCCCGGGTCGGCCCAGGTGAACCAGGGTGCGTGTCTCAGCGCAGGCCGGGTGTGGTAAGATCAGAGCTGGGTGTGGTTCCTCTGCTGGGCCCAGGTGAACCAGGGTGTGGTAAGATCAGAGCTGGGTGTGGGTCGGTCTCCCTGTCTCCCTGCGCTGCTGTTGAAGCTCCTGCCTGCCCTTCTCCCTGCAGAGATGCTGCACACCGTGGCGGACGCGGCCGCTCTGGAGCAGGTGATTCAAGGTAGGCCGTCCGCGCCCGGCGCCCGCAGGGCTTGAGCCGCTCACTGCGGGGTACAGAGACCCCCGGGACCCTCCGGGCTGTCCCACTCCAGCACGGGCGTGTGATTTCAGTCTGCGTGGAAGTGGAGACCACAGAGTCTCCGGGCTTCCTGTCCGCTTGAGCTCTTCATTAGGTACTGGCGTCAGTTATTCACTTACCTGCAGGGGTACAGCCCCTGTGAAGGGGCCTGACAGGCCGGTGGCCTGGGTGCTGTTGCCTGTCTTGCAGTGCTGGTGCAGCTGCTGGCAGAGCTGAAGAGCGAGCAGTTCCTGGGCTTCGTGCTGGACAGGTGCGACAGGCAGGTGAGGGGGGCGGGGCAGGGCGGGGAATCTCACCCAGCATGGTGGGGGGAGGTGCGCGGAGTAAACTGGTCTATGAAACATGTACAGCGCAGTGTTTCTACTCGGGTGTCCTCTTCTCTTCCGTGAAGCAGTTGTGAGCAGTTGTGAACTATCCAAATCCAGAAAGGCACCATGCAGGTCTTGGGCAGAAGTGTTTATTTCTGGGGAGCTATAACGCACGGTTTTAGAGAGCTAGCTGGAGATTGCTAGTCAGAGGAGGCGGTGAGCGCTGCCCGCCCGCTGACCCCAGCACCCCTGTCCTCCTGTCTGGCCTCCCTGTCCGCAGCTGACCAGCACAGCCAGCCTGCGGGGCAGCCTACCCACGCTCACCTTCCTGGGGAAGCTGATGGGCGCCGTGCCGACGCTGGCCGAGACGCTGGCCGCCGACCACGGTGAGTCTGCCTTGCTCCTGCCCCGGGTGACACCCCCGCCCTGCCCTGCTCCGCTCCGCAGGGTCCCCCAGGTGAGGAGACGTCCGACAGGCAGCGGCCTGGTGGCGCAGCGCTGCAGGAGATGGCTGCAGGTTTGGAGCTTTTGATCCTTAACTCTGCGATCTGGTTTGAAGATATGGACTTCATTCACCTTCTGGTGGCCGCAGAAGGTCTAAGCTGTGCTGGGGTTCATGTGGTGCAGGTAAATTCCTCCCCCCACAGAACTGAACTGAACTCCCCCTCAGCCGCCTGCTGCTGGAGTCCCAGCTCCGAGCGCACGGGCCTCGCTGCCCCCTAACCCTGACTCCATCCCTGTTCCTTGGCTTGGCCCACCCTGTCTGCCGACGCCAGGCTCCCTCCCCCACTCCCAGCCGGTTTCCTTCGGCTATCTCTGATCTCCAAAGGGATCGGCCCTTCGTTTCACCAGGAAGTCACCCCACAGGAGAGACTGGGGCGGTGTCTGCAAAGCGGGATGCAGACAAAGTAACTAAGCGAAAAAGACACACGGTTTTCTGAACGTCCTCAAAAAATGCTTTCTCTTGTGAACTTTGTGCCTTTAAAGCATCAGTTTAAAAAAGGGAAAAACAACGAGAACATTTCTTATTTATTTTATGTTTTATCATTGATAACATAAAAATACAAGCGTGACTGGGGACTGTTTGCAGTCTGATTTAAGAGCACTGTTTGCATGGCAGGAAACGCCAATAATAACCGGCCTGTTGCCCAGAGCGTGGTACGATCTTAAGCCCCGACAGCAGCAGTGCGCTGATGGGGTTCAGGCACGAGTTGAGCACAGTCTCCCAGCAGCGCTGTAACAACCAGCGACTGCATCATTGGCTCTGATGGAGAAGATTACCGAGAAGCCCACACAGGCAGTCTGAAAGAACACCCACCGCATCCTGGCACGCTCCAGGCCAGCTCTTTCCCACGGGATTGAAGGCTCTCCGGCCCCACGTGGCAGAGTGTGTGTGTGAGAGAGTGTGAGAATGTGTGTGTGTCTATCCCAGTGGGGGAGGCAGTGCTGTGTGTGTGCGAGGCGAACCGCTGATCCCGTTGAGCCGTCCGGATTCCGGATAATCTGTGCCACCGGCCGAGGGAGACTGGCTCCATTGATTCTGCAGCACATGCCTGTGCCACCGGGGAAGGGATTACTGAGGATTTGCGGATCAAAATCCGAGCTTTTAAGAAACCGCTTAGGCTGCCTGTTGCATGCTCTGCAGTTTGCTGTGTTCTGTGACTCATCACAGACGTCCCTCTCAGAAGGGTGCAGCTAGTGTACTTTTTTACATTGTGCTTTTGAAGAATTAGCACACTGATATGTAGAAGAAACAAGTGATTAGAATGTGCTTGGTGCCTGAACGCTTATCCTCCTGGGATTTCTTCAGTAAAAACAGACCTTGACGTTTATTGAGCATCATGGCTTAATGGCCTTGTAATATATTTGGTAATACACTATGAAGAGAAATTACTTTTTGTTTTTCAAAATAGTACCTCTGTTGCGTTGCAGTAGTGCTGTCTGTGAATGTCGATTGGTGGCGAATGATCGAATCAAGTGAAAACTACATTTCCAACTCCAGATTGGTTTTATATGAGGCCGGCTGAAAGGCTTTGAGCCTGGCTGAGAGTGAAGCTCTGTGTGTTTTCTGTGCGAAGCAGCTCAATGGCAATGAGCTGTGCTCACCGCCTGTGATGAGTGCCGTGCAGGTAGACCGTAACAGATGCTGAATATAGAGCTCATCACGCTTCACGGGTGAGAGCGCTCGGGGCTGAGCTCCAGGGTGCTGTCACCTGTACAACTGAAGGCTGCCGTCTGAGGTGTGTGTGTGTGTGACAGATTAAACTGTGTGCTTTAGAGAGCAGTGTAACCACCTTATAGCCTGATCTTTGCCAGGTCTCGGGAGCTCAGCAGGGCCAGGCCTGCTCAGTACTGGCATGGGAGACCTTCATCGTGTATAGTTACTTATTCAGAGTAACAGCAGTGTGGGTTGTGTGTGCTGCGCAGGGTCCCTGCTGAAGCAGCTGTGTGTAATTGTGTGTCTGTGCTGTGCATGGTCTCTGCAGTAATAAGCTGTGTGTTATTGTGTGTCTGTGCTGTGCAGGGTCCCTGCTGGAGCAGCTGTGTGTTATTGTGTGTCTGTGCTGTGCAGGGTCCCTGCTGGAGCAGCTGTGTGTTATTGTGTGTCTGTGCTGTGCAGGGTCCCTGCTGGAGCAGCTGTGTGTTATTGTGTGTCTGTGCTGTGCAGGGTCCCTGCTGGAGCAGCTGTGTGTTATTGTGTGTCTGTGCTGTGCAGGGTCCCTGCTGGAGCAGCTGTGTGTTATTGTGTGTCTGTGCTGTGCAGGGTCCCTGCTGGAGCAGCTGTGTGTTATTGTGTGTCTGTGCTGTGCAGGGTCCCTGCTGGAGCAGCTGTGTGTTATTGTGTGTCTGTGCTGTGCTGGGTCCCTGCTGGAGCAGCTGTGTGTTATGGTGTGTCTGTGCTGTGCAGGGTCCCTGCTGGAGCAGCTGTGTGTTATTGTGTGTCTGTGCTGTGCAGGGTCCCTGCTGGAGCAGCTGTGTGTTATTGTGTGTCTGTGCTGTGCAGGGTCCCTGCTGGAGCAGCTGTGTGCGGGGCTGCTCTTCCCGGACGAGGCGGTCAAGGCCTCGGTCTGCTATCTGTACGGGCGCCTGTGGAGCTGCGGCGCTGCGGTGGAGAGGCTCCCGGCGGCTCTGAGAGACAGGCTGTGCCGCCTGCTGCTCTCCGCCCTCTCGCACGCTCAGAGCAGAGAGCTGCACATCAACTGCCTGGGTGAGAGCAGGTGGCCCTCGCGCCCCCCACCTACCACTCAGAGCGAACTCGAGCGGTATCCTTCACAGCGATGTCAGTGATTGCAGGGCAGGTGGCAGCAGAAGGCTCTCTCAGACGCCGCCCTGCTGCTCTCCGCTCTGCTGAGCTCCTGTCATTGTGATCTGATGCGTTTCTGTGATGCTTGTGGCCCCTGTGATGAGGCAGGTCTCCTGAAGCAGCTCCTGAGGTTCAGCGATGCCGTGTCGGTGCTGATGAGCTGGCCCAGCCCGGAGCACACCGCAGACAGCAGTGCCGGGCTCAACAAGCGGGATAGCTCCCTGCCCCTCATATTCAAGAAGGTGACGAACTGCTCAGTGACTTTTCCCACAAGGCAATTCGCAATCACGTCCATAGCAATGTGCAGCACATCATAAATACCCAAAACCTGACGTCAGTCCTGCACGTGTTAGTTTTATGCTGTCGCTATGCACTGAACGATTTGGGAAGATCTCCTCTGAAAATGTGAGGTGGGTACGTGAGCTGCTGAAGGCCTGCTGTCTGCCTGTTCTCTCCCGCAGCTGCTGCTCAGTGGGGACGAGACCCTGCAGGTCGCCAGCTCCCAGTGCATGGCGGCTGTCCTGGTCCACGCCCCCTGCCAGTACGCACCCCAGCTCATACAGGCGGACATCCCCGGTGAGTCTGCACTGGGACACCACAGCACACAGGGAGGGGCCTTAGCTTACACTGGTGAGTCTGTGCACCATGGGCACTGTACTGTGTTTTCACTGTGGTACACAGCGGAGGATTTGTAAGGAAGCCCAGTCCGGCTCAGCCTGCCAGACCACACACACATCGATACTGTACAGTGCGCAGTGTGTAAAGGGTGACCTCTACTGGACAGAGAGGTGCATGACCCCTGTTTAAAGACACCGGCTCACTGGCTAAGTTCAGCCCATCTTCGAGCTGGAGTGACGGGTTTTCACTGGGAGGAGTCCTGACACACAGTGCTGGGATTAGTGCACACTGTTGGGCTCTTTTGCAGAACTCATATTCTTTTTGAAAATGATCGGCTGATCTCTTCCACCGCTGGTCTACCTGGCGAATCTGTGTCTGCGCTCATACGGACCGGGGCTCGCGGCCGTCCACAGTCTTGCACTTACAGCTCTCGCGGGCAGGCGAAGCGCGTTCGCTCAGGCACACGCGCGCACAGGTGCGACTACAGGTGGAGCAGGGCGATGCCCGGCGGGTGACGCGCGGCTGAGCGCGGTGTGTCTTCGCGACAGAGTTCCTGTTCGAGCGCCTCTCCTGCACCAGCGAGCTCCTGCTGTGGTCGGTGTACCGCTGCCTGCGGCTGCTGACCGAGGACGCGCTGTTCTTCTCCAAGTGCCACGCGGTCTACGGTAAGGAAACCCGCTGGACGGCGGCGGGGATCGATTTCGCAACGCGTTCCCCGGTGACGCTCTCTCGGTGAGCTGTCTCGAGTCAGACAGCTCGGCTCTTCGCACGGCGCGGCAGCTCATCGCAGATGAACACGGGCGCGACTGAGTCACTGAACACCACAGGGCTGGCAGGCCTCTGGGGAAGCTCGCTGCGTGGTATGAAGCACCGTCTTGCCCGTGACCGCTGCCCGAAGTGTGCTCCCAGCCGGGTGTGAAAGGGCTGCAGATCCTCTGAGAAGCTGGCAGTTATTTTCAGAACTGTCTTCCACTGCTTTGGGAGGAATCTCTCCTCACGGCAGAGTGCTGGTCAGAAAGCAGTGCCGTCGTCGGGGCAGTGTGCAAGGGTGCGACCCACCCAGGTGTCCGTCTTCCTGTCTATTTCTGAACGAGCGGCGCGATGCGGCTCGGAGTCTGTACGTCTGACGGCCCCCCCGCGCTGTGTCGCAGGTATCGAGCCTCTGATCCGCAGCCTGAAGGAGGCGCTGCAGCTGAACAACCAGGAGATACAGAGAGAGGGGCTGGTCTTGCTGACGGAGATCCTGGACAGGTGAGGGAGGGGGGCCTGACCCTCTGACCATCCTGTCTCGCGCTCTGCATGGGGGCTGGACCCAGAGACTGGCCTGTGTCTCTGTCCGACTGCAAGGCAGTTTATCTCCCAGACGTGCCTTGTTAGTTGAGCAGATTCTACTGCTGTACTTCACAGATGTGCCGGATGAATTGTTTCTCTGTCGCTGTTCCTGTGGAATACCCGTCTGCCTCACACTGTGTCTGTCCCCTGTGTCCTACCAGGCAGCCGGTGAGCATCCAGCTGTTCTCCAGCTGCAGTGCATTCATAGAGGCAGCGGAGGCCGTGCGGATGGGCGTCGCCGTGTCCAGCCTGGAGGTGGCGACGCAGGCCGCCTGCGCTGCGGCTGCCCTGCTCAGGTTCGAGGGGCCGAAGGTCTCATGATCCTGCAGCACTGCTCATGTCACGGCCCCGCCCCTTCTGTCAAAACATAAATCCTTTGCACTTAAACGGAGGGTTTTGAGGCTAGGCCTCCAGACAAAGTTTTGTACGTCATTTAAAATGATGTAAATAATGCTGTGAAGGCCTGTCTATGCTAGCGGTGTTTCTGCTGACTGACATCGGTCTGCCTCTCTTGTCACGTGTCTGTTGTAGTGAGAGAGCGTCCGTCCACACTGGTAGCGTGCACGAGGCTCCGCGTCCTTCGGGTCTGTTTATACACAAACACCGTGTTTTGGCAGTTCACGGCGTGCGGCCAGCCTGCCGTAATAAACTGCAGTGAAGAGAAAATTAAACCTGCTTGTGTCGGTTTGCTTCAGTTCATCGTCGCTCGGTGTCAAAGCAGAAATGAGATTTGTATATATTTAGAGTATATTACATGATATTCTACTAGTGTATGTGGAACAAGGCATTCCTGAGCCCCGTGACTGTGCTATTTCAGCCTTGTGGCTGGGCTGTGTCAATATACTCTGCACTCGCTACAAGTATTAAGTACTGTAGACCTAACAGCAGCAGTCAGGCTTTCTGTAATGAGCTCAGTACATCAAATTCCACCTTTCAGAAGTCTCTTTTTCTGTGTGCTGCCAGGCTGAACCACATGGCCACTCCAGTTCAGTACCGGGAACTGCAGGGCGTGATAGAGGCAGCGATGAGGAGGGTGGCAGACCTGCCCTGGCCGTCCGCAGCACCGCGCAGAGCTTGTGTGAGTGTGGGGCTGTTTCAGCCTCGTGTCCCCACCTCAGCAAGCAGGGTGATTTATCACGAAGCAAACTGGAATCGTGCTTCAGTGAAATGGTGAAATCCCAGACCTGTGATCAGGGGAAAACAGTGAATTCCCAGCGGGATAATCAAGGGAAACCGGTGAAACAGTGACATCCCAGGGGTAATCTACAAAAGACTTGCCTGGCTTGTTGCACCAATGACTAGGAGTCAGACTGGTGTCACTAGTGTCCATGGGATATTAATACATGATTAATAACCTGGAGTTACAGTCAGGTATCGTAACCATCCAGACAATGAGATTTGCTTACTTACCAGGCGTACTTAATGTATTGTTTGTTGATCAGCTCTTACTTTTCTGTGTTATCCCTTCCATGTCTCGTTTGTCTCGGAAGTGGTCGTTAAATTAAGACAAGAGTGCACCGACATCAGGGGGGTGGTACGTGCTACAGTATGCATTTGTAGAAATCCTGAAGGCATCTCGTCTTTCCTGTATCGGGTGTTTGTGTCCGATGGTCTCTGCGGACTCCTTTTGTGACCCCTCCTGGAGCTCAGCCCAGCGGCCAGGCCTGCAGCGCGGAAGAGTTTCTGCTCCAGTCGCTGGTGACTGTGCACACGGCCTGCAGGTACAGCCCCGTTCTCGACAGTACAGAGTTCGGCCCCGTCTGGCACTGTGCGCTGACACTGCTCTCTGCACCCGTGACATCCTTTGGATAAAAGCATGATCCCAATGAATAAATATAAAGATGCAGCACAGTGAAAGCGCAACACAGCGTTTTCCTGTACTGTGGCTGCCAGTGTTTATTCCTATGGAATTGTCGGTTGAAATAATTTGGCTCACTCAACTTTTTTAATTTGTTGTCAGGTCTTACATATTTGCAGATGCCCAGATGCATTAAAATAGATTTAAAAGACGTCTAACCTTTTTTGGTTACATACGATTAAACAAACTAAACTATGTTTAGGAGGGTGTGCAGACAGAGGGATTCATTTGAATGTTTGATCATGTCCCGTCAGTCACAGTGCTTCTCCAGCTCCACTGCAGGCCAAGGCCCTTGGCTCTGTATAATACCAGAATGCACCACAGTGTGGTAAACTGTAGTAAAATATAGTACAGCTTGGTATTGCTTAGTACAACACACAGCTGTACAGAGTCCAGCATCTTGTAATACAACAGAGTGCCACAGTGCGAGACAGCGCTGCACAGACCGGTGTAGCCCAGCTGGTGTGCGAGCGTCTCCGGTGTGCGTCCTCACAGGCTGGCGGAGCAGTGCGCCGGCGAGCCCTCTCTGAAGGAGAACGCCTTCACAGCCCCAGGCGGGCCGAGTAAAGACACCCTGGACACGTTCTCCCTCTTCCTGCTGGAGACCTGTGGTGCCGTCTGCATCCCCGCAGTCACTGTGAGTCAGCACACGCACACACACATAAAACAGAGGCACAGGGAAGGGGAGGCAGCTCACTGCTCAGCTTTTACAGCACTAAAGACCTGTCTGACACCGGCAGTTTCAGATACTTTATATCACATGATGCTTAATTCGTGCCCATACTTCTGTTGTCCTGACTAGCCTCACGCCTGGGGATACCTCTTGTAGGCAGGGTACACTAATCCTGATTCCTGTAGGTAAGGCACCCTAACCCTAAACTCTAATAAGCAGGGTACCCTAATCCTGATTCCTGTAGGTAGGGTACCCTAACCCTAAACTCTCATAGACAGGGAACCCTAATCATGATTCCTGTAAGTAGGGTACCCTAACCCTAAACTCTCATAGGCAGGAAACCCTAATCCTGATTCCTGTAGGTGAGGTACTCCTAACCCTAACTTCTCATAGAAAGGGTACCTAACCGCTGCAGGTAGAGTACTATAACCCTACCCTCTCATAGGTGGGATACCTGTCTCTAACCCCTGTAGGCAGCAGGCGTGTAGCACTGGCCAGACAGATTTGTCTGGGAAAGGAACAGTAAAAATGTGAGCGAGTGTTTCTTGTCGTATTCTCATGCCTGTCCCCCAGAGCCTGTGTGAGAGGGGCCCCAGTGCCGCAGTGCTGCAGGTCTTCTTCTCTATCCTCAGCGCCCAGTACACCCTCGTTCCCAGCATGATGCACCAGTTCTCCGCCAAACTGGGTGAGATAGGCCGACCACCACCACAGAGAGGGCGCTGTTCATTTTTCTGCTTTAATAGCATAGAGGTTTTAATGAGAGTCCACAGCCAGACCACACTCGTAATCCACTGCTCTACAGCAGCTTCTGTGCCCAAGCGCTGGCCATGCCAAGGGTCCCACTGACCCTTCGACAGAGCTTTTACTTTAAAGACCTCGCTCAGCAGTTCCTGTTGCCGGACAGGCAGGGGCGAATCGGGTTCTCGGGAGTGTGGATTTTGGGATTGGGGATTTTGGGAGTGTGGATTTGAATTGTTGGCTTGACGTCTGTAATTCACAGCATCGTGCTCGTTCTTCAAACTGACGGTGGAGCTGAAGGCTGCTTTCTGTTCAGGACAGAGGTGGGGACACTAAAGCCTTGTTTTTAAACACCACACTTAATAATTACCGTATCTTTGATCTTTATTTTGGTGAACAAGACGTGTGAGAATATACAAATGTATATTTATTCTTAGATTGATTTACTGTTTCCATGCTGCCATGCCATTGTTTTAACAACATAAAAACACGAATAGCACTCAACTTACCTCGCCAACCTGCTGGCTTCATTACTCAACAAGCTGCTTGAACCCCTTGAACGGTTGTAAACTTCATGGGCCAGTGGGTTAACTGCGACCCCTGCTGGAGAGAAACTGGATTCTGGGTGGGTTCTGGAGGAGCTGGCTTAGTGAAGCCCTGTCTTTATCCTAGTACTCAGGTTGCCGTTCCTATATTGGGCCCGGGAACGCCTCACTGTGTGGACGTGCAGCTTGTAAATTCGTTAATTAGTTGCTGATCAGTTCAATGACAAAGTTACCATGCAGGCTGTGCCAAAGCCCAGCTCTGTGAGGGCTTGAAAGGGCTCGTGTGTTTGTCTGGGGGCACAGTGGAAAACATCACTGGGGTTGGGAGGTGTGGGCAGGCGTGACCTTCCTGTCTCCCCAGGAACACCCCTGTGAATGCAGCCTGTTCCGAGCTGCTGCAGAGGATGTGTCTGTGTCTGCTGTCTGACCAGGACACAGCGGAGACTGCTCAGCAGGGTGAGTGACACAGGCACTGTATTCTAACTGAGTACAGCTCGCTACAGACTGACCAGGACATCGCTAACATCACACATCGAAGAAAGGAATGTAATTCACCACACTGCATTGGAGCTGAATGCGTTATTCTGTCCGCCCTGGGAGTCACAGAATCTGTACAGCACAGCAAACAACACCCTGCATGTTACATGTGGGGCAGAGATGTGGCTCTGTGGCTCAGGATCTGGACCTGTGGCTGGGAGGTTGCCGGTTCGTGTCCTGCGGCCGGCAGAGGAATCCTACTCCATTGGGCCCCTGAGCAAGGCCCTTAACCACAACAGCTCAGGGGTGCTGTATAAATGGCTGACCCTGCGCTCTGACCCCAAGCTTCTCTCCCTCTCTGTGTGTCTCACGGTGAGCAAGTTGGGGTCTGTGAAAAGACAAACTCCTAATACAAGAAATTGTATATGGCCAATAAAGTGATCTTATATTATAACACATTGCAGTTTAATGTACAGTAACCTCCAGCCTGGACATTAAAAAGAGTCTTCACCACAGTGTGGGTGCTGAAAACCCTCTCTTATAGTCTTATAGTTCTGTACACAATAGTGTTAGACCAGAGCCCTTGAGTCTGCTGTACCCGTGAGAGAATAGTACTGTATGTCCAGTAAAACCTAACACAAGTCTTACAGCCCCTGCTTTCTGCCACACTGGGTGAGTGCAGCTCACAGTGTCCTGCACACGCCTCGGTCCAGCTCAGTCACCAGGGGTGGGTCTTTGTCAGGGCAGGAGCTCCTCATGTACTGAACGTGAGCCTGCACACAGGCTGAGGGCGAGACGTGACGCCGTTCTGCTGGACCGCCCCTGGGTTCCCGGTACCGCTTCCCGTGCCTGTGTGAGTGGGTGTGTGTGTATCCGCAGACCTGCAGCAGGTGGGCAGGGTGCTGGCGAGGAGCCTGCCCGGCCTGTGCGCCCGTCTCTCGGAGTGGCCGGACCTGCTGCGCGAGGACCCCGGACCCGCGGGCACCGCGCGCCAGGGGCTGAGAGCCGCACAGTACACCCTGCTGCTTCTGCTGCACCTGGCTCTCCTGCACCGCGACCGGTGGGCAGCCCCTCCGCGGCCGCGCGCTCCCGCTCGTCGGGGTTGTGCCTCGGTCTCACTCCAGCGGGCTGCCTCTTCGGCTCGGCTTTCCCTCGCGTCTCGAGTCCGGCCGGTTTTGTACATACGCTGTGATCAAACTCGGAGAACATTGGAGGGGTTATTAACGGAAGGAGGCCGTTCGGCACAGCCCGCCTGTTTGGTAGTTTGTGATCTCAGGGTCTCATCCAGCGGTTTCCTGAAAGATCTGACATTACTGTATCATTGGTCTGTGGTGGGAAGATCTGGGACAGCATGGCTTGTCCCGTGTGTTTCCGTGTGTTTCCGTGTGTTTCCGTGTGTTTCCATGTGTTTCCATGTGTTCCTCAGGCTCCTGCCGGACGAGGCCCTGTTCCCGGCCGTGGTGACCCTGCTGGGCTCCCTGCAGGATCGGGGTGACTGCCCCCCGGCCTGGGCCCTCAGAGCCGCCCTCTTCCTGCTGTCGGCGACCCAGGACAGGAGCCCCGCCCTGGACGGGGTACAGCCACTGGGCGCGGCTGTCGGGGTTCGGCTGGGCTGGGGGGGCAGCAGGGGCTCGGGGCCGTACAGCAGGCTTGCAAAGAACAAAACACTTGGCACCAGGGAGGCGACATGTTCTCTGCTTTGTGATGAAGTTTAATCAGGTTGGGGTGTGCTTTTTCATCAGTTACAGTAACAGAAACCAGAAGGACTTGTCGATTGCATGAAAGTGATGGTGTTCTCTGGCTTTCTGTGAGAAGGACTGTCGGGGGTGGTCTGTCCTCCTCTTCCCCAGGCCTCTGTGCACGCCATCAGGAAGGCCCTGTCGGCGGCGCCCACCTTCTCCTCTCTCTACACCCACCACCCCGCCGTCCTGCACTTCCTCTTCCGCTACCCGGAGCTCACCGAGCAGTTCGGGCTGCCCGCGCTCGAGAGCTGGCTGGGCCAGGCCCCCGGGCCCGCTGCTGAAGACGCCGGGCCTGGTTCGCCCGGCCCGCCGGGCCCAGAGCCACAGCAGGGCGGCAGCCACGCGGCCCTGTTCGCTGCCATCGACAGCAGCCCCGCCGCGGCCCTCACCCTGCTGGTGAGCGGGAGGGGGGAGGACAGCTGGGCCCTGTTTCAGAGTATCGTGCTCAGATTAGCTCACCGTCTCCTGAAACACAGCGATGTTTTTGTAACACTAGGTGGGGCTGTTCAAAAAGTTTAGCAAACAGTGCTGAAAGCTGCCCTGCTAGTTTTTTCTGTGTTTTCAAAGGCCTGCGCAGTGTCCGGTCCTGCCAGGAGGCTTTGTTCGTCAGTATAACGCTGCCGTTTCCTGTCTCCTGCAGGGTGTCGTCTGCACTGGGGAGGCCAAGCTAGCCCACAATGCATTGCTGGTGCTGACAGCCTACCTGCAGGGCTGCGACGGCTGCGACACCTTGGCCTCTGACCTCCTGCGACCCCGGATGCTGCAGATCTTGCAGTGCTTGTCCATCGAGAGCGACCCCCAGATACTGGGAGGTAACACAGTCCTACAGCAGCAAACACAGACAACAAATCAAATCAAAGTTTATTTATCAAATGCACAACAATACAGTGTGCAGCAGTAGTTGCTGGCAATCAGGCTCTCCTTCACTTCCTGTCTGCTAGGCCAGTGCCACATGGATACAGATTTTACGCAGCAACATGAATTGATAGTGAAACACTATCCCCAATCAGCGACCGTTTGCAGCAGTGATATTCAGAGTGAAGGGCAAAGACGGTTAATGTGCTGTCCCAGCCTGTGAGCCCCAGTGCTCCTGTGCTGAAGCTCCCCCCTTCCTCTTCCTGTGCCCCGCAGCTCACAGGCCGCTGTCGCTGGTGCTGCGGCTGCTGTGCCTGACTCGCGCGGCGGGCGGCTCCGCTGGCCGGGACCTGGACAGCACTGCGGTCAAGCTGCTCTATCACGGTGCGGGTCTGCGCGCTCGTTCACAGGCTGGCTAACCGCGGGGGCTCGGAGAGGGCTGGAACGCCAGTGAAGAAGAACGAGTACTGCAGGGCACCCCTCCGAGACTGTGGACTTAACACACCCCACTGTGTATTCCTATAGGGATCGTTTGAGTTTATTCCTTTTTTTCATGCTTGTGATGTGCTTTAATTTGGCGTTACTACACAGTCCCTGTGGTACAGTATGTTTAATGCTTTATCGTTCAGGCAGCGGAGTTTCCTTTTTGCTTTTATCATGATCTCACTGCGTTACTGCACAGTGCTGGTACTTTACCCTGATCTCACTGGGCTTTACTGTGCTTTTACCGTGATCTCACTAGTCCTCACTAGGCTTTACTGCACTGTACTGCCCTTTTACCCTGATTTCACTGGGCTCTACTGAGCTGTACTGTGCTTTTGGCAGGACGCGCTTAAGTCAAACTGTACACCTTGTTCTGTGCAGTAAGTAACTTGGCTGGGAAGCTGACGTCCTGCAGTACTGAGGTCCTCCAGCCAGCCTTCAACTACATGTACCTGTGCCTGGCACTGTCCCCAGCTACCTGCACTAACAAAGGTGAGAGGCCTGGGGTCAGGGCACGGCTGATAGACATTAAAAGAAGATGCCTTCACACACAGGTGTTACAGTCTGAACACTGAACACCAAGCACAACACAGAGCGGACACAAATATTGTAGGAACTGGTAAGTAGTCTCTCATGTCCGAATGGAGGCTTGTCTGGCTCTCCTCTCTGTGCCAGCGGTGTCGGTGCTGCTGTGTAACACCGGCCTGATGGAGCTGCTGCAGGCCACCCTGGAGCTGCCCCCCGGCCCCCCCTCTGCCAGCCCCCTGCTCTGCTGCGCCTGCCTGCTGCTGAACTCTCTGCTCCGGCTGCAGCACACTCACTCCGCACAGGTACGCTGGGCCACCGGCTCCCTGCAGACACTCTGTACTCCAGGAATTTGTACTGTCTGTCCTCTCTCTTGCTTTTCAGGTACAGTCTCTCGTTTTCACCTTCCATCTGCTGTTTGTTTCTGGACTCTCCCTCTCCCGGGTCGTCTCCCCTAATCTACTAATCTCTCACCTCTCCCAATCTCTTTTTCTTCAGGTCCACAAGAGTATCACCCTCGATCTGGACAGAATTCTTCTGCTGCTCGGCTTCAGAAAGCAGAAGACCGACAGTCTCCTGCTGGGTACGGTGTGCACACCTATAGGATGAGAATGAACAGTGTCTCACTGGGTACAGTGTGCACACCTATAGGATGAGAATGAACAGTGTCTCACTGGGTGCAGTGTGCACACCTATAGGATGAGAATGAACAGTGTCTCACTGGGTGCAGTGTGCACACCTATAGGATGAGAATGAACAGTGTCTCACTGGGTGCAGTGTGCACACCTATAGGATGAGAATGAACAGTGTCTCACTGGGTGCAGTGTGCACACCTATAGGATGAGAATGAACAGTGTCTCACTGGGTGCAGTGTGCACACCTATAGGATGAGAATGAACAGTGTCTCACTGGGTGCAGTGTGCACACCTATAGGATGAGAATGAACAGTGTCTCACTGGGTGCAGTGTGCACACCTATAGGATGAGAATGAACAGTGTCTCACTGGGTGCAGTGTGGGAGAAAGAGCTGTGACAGAATAGGGGAATTATAGCTAAAGCAGGATAATACAGGTAGCAGGTACTGTACAAGCTTCCCTGTGTCTTCCAGCCTGTTTCCTGCAGCTGCTGCAGACTGCTCTGGACCAGGACTTCCTGTCGCCCCTGCTGACCCTGTCCCTGGCTGAGCAGCGGGAGCGCCCCCTGGAGGAGACGGAGGCTGCGCTGTACCCGCTGGGCCTCTCCAGAGCTCGCTGCCTGATGGCGGCACTGCACTCCTTACTGCTACAGGTCGGTACAGCTCCACCCGTCCCCCATCGAGCTCAGCCCTCCTGTCGCTGGTCTTCGGGAGACCTTTAGAATTATATACTCAACCAACATAGCACTGTGTTAGTGGTATTCTGAGTCTTATCTTTGTTATTATAATACCCCACTGTGTGTTATTATTAAATAAGACAGTTGGACAGCGTGTGGCTAGCCTGATTAAACATCTTCGCAGTAGCATATTCCCATCTTTTTATTATTCTCATATTTGTGCAGTTTCTTAAGCCTGTAGGTATCCGCTAAAACAGAGGAACATGTTCTAAAGTTGTTGGTGGACATTTCTGCTGTTTCCTTCATCTGGTGATTGCTGATAGTTTGTAAAAACTGATGAAACCTGGACACACAGCTGCTCTTCCTCTGCTGGGGAGGCCGGTGTGTCTGATACTGGAGGCAGAGAGAATCAGAGAGAGGCGTGCTCAGAGAAACAGCACCGCCCGGCCCTCCTCACTCTCACACTCTCCTCTCCCCAGAGGCAGGAGCTGCTGCTGAGCGCTGCCGTCGGCTGCCTGGACTCCCTGCTGCACTTCCTGCACCGGAGGAGCCCCCCAACAGGTACCGCGGCTCGGCTCCCACACCGCGAGCGGCCTCACTGCGGGTCAGACACTGTCCTGAGTGAGTGAGGGCTCTGCTCTCTCACTGCGGGTCAGACACTGTCCTGGGTGGGTGAGGGCTCTGCTCTCTCACTGCTGGTCAGACACTGTCCTGGGTGGGTGAGGGCTCTGCTCTCGCACTGTGAGTCGGATACTGTCCTGAGTGGGTGTGGCTCTGCTCTCTCACTGCGGGTCAGACACTGTCCTGGGTGGGTGTGGGCTCTGCTCTCGCACTGTGAGTCAGACACTGTCCTGGGTGGGTGAGGGCTCTGCTCTCTCACTGCAGGTCGGATGCTGTCCTGGGTGGGTGTGGGCTCTGCTCTCGCACTGTGAGTCAGACACTGTCCTGGGTGGGTGAGGGCTCTGCTCTCGCACTGTGAGTCGGATACTGTCCTGAGTGGGTGTGGCTCTGCTCTCTCACTGCGGGTCAGACACTGTCCTGGGTGGGTGTGGGCTCTGCTCTCGCACTGTGAGTCAGACACTGTCCTGGGTGGGTGAGGGCTCTGCTCTCTCACTGCAGGTCGGATGCTGTCCTGGGTGGGTGTGGGCTCTGCTCTCGCACTGTGAGTCAGACACTGTCCTGGGTGGGTGAGGGCTCTGCTCTCTCACTGCGGGTCGGACACTGTCCTGAGTGGGTGTGGCTCTGCTCTCTCACTGCGGGTCAGACACTGTCCTGGGTGGGTGAGGGCTCTGCTCTCTCACTGCGGGTCAGACACTGTCCTGGGTGGGTGAGGGCTCTGCTCTCTCACTGCGGGTCAGACACTGTCCTGAGTGGGTGTGGCCCTGCTCTCTCTCTCTCAGCTGTGCTCCTGTCTCCCCAGCGCTCCACGCGGTGTCCCAGCCCTGGACCCGGTTCCTGCTCTACACTCTGCTCAGCTCGGGAGAGAGCTGCCTGCTGCACCCCGCCCTGCTCACGCTGCTCACGCTGGTGAGGCGCCCCGCGGTCACCCCGACACAGGCCGGCCTGCTGCATTTACTCCCTTCATTCACCCAACCTGCTACAGCCAGACGTCTCCTATAGGACCATCCAGCTTCCGCTGTGGTTACCCAGGCAGAGGAAGCGCTGCAGGGCTTGTGTGTGGGCATTCTTGCCTGGACCCCACGGGGCTGCAACAGCTGAGGGTGTTTACACCCTCCTCTAACGCCGTCAGCTCAGCTGAAAGACCAGCCTGCGCTCGAGTCAGTGGTAACGCAGGGGGGTGTGTTCTGCCCGCCTGTGTCACAGCTGCTGAAGCACGGGAGCACGAACGTGGTGTGGCAGCCGGACCTGGCCCGGATCTTCGAGGCCGTGGAGAGGAGGGGAGTGAGGGAGCTGGGAGACTGTACTGCACAGGCTCTGACAGGCCTGATAATACAGGTACACACTCTCACACACACAGGAGTGAGGGAGCTGGGAGACTGTACTGCACAGGCTCTGACAGGCCTGATTATACAGGTACACACACACACACACACACACAGGAGTGAGGGAGCTGGGAGACTGTACTGCACAGGCTCTGACAGGCCTGATTATACAGGTACACACACACACACACACACAGGAGTGAGGGAGCTGGGAGACTGTACTGCACAGGCTCTGACAGGCCTGATAATACAGGTACACACACACACATTCTCATGCACACAGGAGTGAGGGAGCTGGGAGACTGTACTGCACAGGCTCTGACAGGCCTGATAATACAGGTACACACTCTCACACACACAGGAGTGAGGGAGCTGGGAGACTGTACTGCACAGGCTCTAACAGGCCTGATTATACAGGTACACACACACACACACACACACACAGGAGTGAGGGAGCTGGGAGACTGTACTGCACAGGCTCTGACAGGCCTGATTATACAGGTACACACTCTCACACACACACAGGAGTGAGGGAGCTGGGAGACTGTACTGCACAGGCTCTGACAGGCCTGATTATACAGGTACACACACACACACACACACAGGAGTGAGGGAGCTGGGAGACTGTACTGCACAGGCTCTGACAGGCCTGATAATACAGGTACACACACACACATTCTCATGCACACAGGAGTGAGGCATGTCTGTGTTCAGCTGCAGAGCTCAGGATCTCCACAGCCTCCGGGCCCGAAGGAGCAGCAGGCGGTCCGCAGTCTGCTGGACACTCTGCAGGCGCTGGCTCCCTCGCAGAGCAGCCACAGGGAGACGCTGTATCCTTTCACTGAGGCACCGACACACCGTGCCTCCCGTCCGCCTGTGACCAGGCCTCTCCCCTCTCTCCCTGTCCTTAACCGCCTGCTCCAGCTGTGTCGGGGGGGTGTCCGTCTGCCTGTCCCACTTCCAGGTGAAGACCCGCGCGCGCTGAGGGGGGAGCAGAGCTGGCCGGTGAGATCTGAAATCGACTCTGGCTGGTCCACCATCGGTCTGCTGATTTCCACAGTGTGCTGCTGGCTGTAAGGACCTGCATGCCCCGTCAGTCCACTGTCCGTTCAAAACAGAACTTTCACCTTTTTATTCCTCTCTCTGTTCTGTAAAACTGTTCTGAAAATGTGTAGGAGGAGGGGAGGGGGCCGTTATTTGCTTTGCTCTGTATTTCTGTTTTTTCAGGTTTTATACATTTTTAATATTTTTCACTTTGTGGCTCCTGCCATTTTCTTATTTATATACTACATTTGTATCATTTATGACAAATTTTATTTGTGCACAATAAAAATCTGTCGTTCCATCTGTCTGCCCGTGAAGCAATGAATCCTACGCACTTGTGTGTTTCCGGGGGGAAGCGTTTTTTCGCGCACCGGGTCCCTAAGAGCTGCGTACCACTATTAACGTTCCGTGTGGAAACCGCGTCATCATTTACCTCTGAGCTGTCATTTTCTAGTCTCGGCAGTACAGTAGCGCCTGGGGCGAAGATTCCTAAGTATCAATTATACATGATACTCTAACACGAGGTTGGATGCAGAGACGGCGATACTGCATCTGCGAATCTGAATATCGGCTCTTCAGTTTTGTTCGCCCTGCGTCCCCCCCGGCTCGGAGAAGGTGAGTGTGTGCCTGGTTCCTGTAATGCAGTTACAATGCCTTCTCATGCATCTTGCTCGGTCGGGAAGCCGGCTGGTTGAAGTGTAAAGGTGCGAGATTAGTCCCGCAGGAGAAGCCTTCTCGCTGCTTTAATTCCTGACCCGATGAGAGCCGAAACTGTCTCGGCTCGCATTGACCTGACCGCCGCACGGTTTCGGCTCCGGTCGTCCTTTTCCTCTGTGAAGTGGCTTCTTGCATTACAAAACCCGCGATCACGCGTGTCAGAAATTTGCACGACGTCCTCAAACTTCTGCGGAGCGCGATGCGGTGTCCTGCGGGAATCGATCATCACGGACGAGCAGAAACCCGTCGTCGAGTTCAAAGCGAGTCCCACGCCTGCGGCCAATGAATGAGACCGACTTCGTGTGAAGAAGTGTAGATGAGATGATCTCCCCCCCCGTGAGTATTCGTGTATGAATGCGTGTTTGTGTTCGGATATTTACTGCAGGTCGTGTAGGCTGATGGTGTTCAGGGACGTTGGCTGCTGTACTGTTTTGGGTTCAGATATGCTCAGGCAGAGCTTGTGGGCAGGGGGAGATTATGGGTATCGAAATGCATTCGTTTCTCGTTGACGTCTCATTGATTTGAAAGCGGTAGGTGGGTACAATAAAAGCACATCATTTGAGCTGTAGTGGGGTTTGCGGGCTTGAATGTCTCAGACCGAGTCTTCCGACTTTGAGGGGGAAAATGCAGAAAGCGCTCAGCACAGGGGCAGACAGGACTGAGTGAGTTGTTGCTGAACATATTTAGGATGTGTGTCTGTGCATGAGCTGTGGTGTCTCGGGGGACACCGTGATGAGATATTGAATGAGCCCCTCATATTTTCGCTGGCTGCGCGACAGCAGTTGAAACATCAGAATGAATCTCTTTGAAATTCTCTCACCGTGTCGGCTGAGCAGCCGCCGGAAACCCAGTACCACTCGTCTCCGCCAGGGAGAGCGAGCAGCGTGTGTGTGTGTGTGCAGGAGACCGCGGGCACCTGTTGTCACCTGGTGGAAGATTAAAAAACTCACCGAGCCCCAGAGCCGCTCTCGCTGGTCGGGCCTCTTTGTCTGTGCAGCGTCTGTTTCCGCCTCTCTCCTGCTCTGGTGTTGATTCTGCAGGCCGAACGCAAGATATTGTGTTTTCTCTTGGCAAGGGTGCAGTCAGTACAGACTTGAACTCAAGTCATTCTGTTTATCGAGGATAATTCTCTCTCTCTATCGTAATCTGCAGTCTGATCTGTTTCGTGTTTTCCTGGCTAGAACTCCTTTGCGTGGTTCGCCAGTTCAGAATCCGAGCAAGTGCACTTAGTATTGTTCTAGCTATACGTCTGCCTACAAGCAAAAGCAGGTATAAAGAGTGAAATCTGCAGGCCCTGGTGTTGCCCTGTATATACCATATATATATATAGTGATCCTCCAGCTGGTAGTAAATCCTGGAGCGGATCAGACTGCTGTGCACCGGGAGCCTCATTGCTGTCTCTCGGCTGCTTTGACATCGCAACGTGTTCGAGAGCTGGAGAGTCAGCTGAGGAGAGGGCTGCTTTCGGACTTCCAGCCCGTGCAGAATGAGCCAGGATCTCGGAGATTCTGGGCGGGCGCGTGGCTGTCGGGCCCCGGCAGGGCTGGCTGGGCTCGGTGTCAGAGCTCTGCTGCTCCCTCTTCGAGTCCTCTGAACCCGGAGCTCCCGGAACGTCTCTTCAGTGAAGAGGAGGATGGGAAGGGGTGGGGACAGATGTTCTTTTTGTCTAGATGGGACAAGACGGGCTCTCTTTTGGACTGAGGACAATGGATGCAGGGCTCCTTCTGATGAACACGTTCAGCCCGCTTTGGGGTTCGTGAAGCAGAAACAGGGTGTGTGCTTTGTTTCCACCTACTGTGAGACTCAGTGTAATTAAAAGGAGGAAGCGACCTGTCTAGGTGCTCTCAGAGCTGGAATGCTGGAAGCCGCGTTGCTGCAGGAGCCTGAGTCCCACACCTGTACCAGTGTGCTGACGACTGGAAGAGAAGCTGGGAGGTTCTGGACCAGTGAGGTCGGCGGTTAAGTCTGTCTCCTCTGTGCTCTGTTGTGTTACTGCAGGACCGGTCCTTCCTGCCTGTGTCCCTGACCGTGTGCTCATCAGCGCCCCCTGATGGACGTGCTGTGCCTGTGCGCTGTGCTGCTGGGCCTGGTGGGGACTGCCCTCTCCTCCTCTTCCTCAGAGTCACAAAGGCAGAGGCATGACTCCAACCTGGAGATCTGTATCCTCTCGAGTGGTCTGTGTCTCTCAGCACAACTAGAGCTGTCTCTGCGTAGTGACAAGTGTGTGTGTATATGAGTCTTGGTGCACCAGTGTGTATGTCTGTGTGTGTATAAGGGTACCAGTGCACCAGTGTGTTTGTCTGTGTGTGTATAAGGGTACCAGTGCACCAGTGTGTTTGTCTGTGTGTGTATAAGGGTATTGGTGCACCAGTGTGTTTGTCTGTGTGTGTATAAGGCTACTGGTGCACCAGTGTGTTTGTCTGTGTGTATAAGGGTATTGGTGCACCAGTGTGTTTGTCTGTGTGTGTATAAGGGTATTGGTGCACCAGTGTGTTTGTCTGTGTGTATAAGGGTATTGGTGCACCAGTGTGTTTGTCTGTGTGTGTATAAGGCTACTGGTGCACCAGTGTGTTTGTCTGTGTGTGTATAAGGGTATTGGTGCACCAGTGTGTTTGTCTGTGTGTGTATAAGGGTATTGGTGCACCAGTGTGTTTGTCTGTGTGTGTATAAGGGTACTGGTGCACCAGTGTGTTTGTCTGTGTGTGTGTGTATATATATAAGGGTATTGGTGCACCAGTGTGTTTGTCTGTGTGTATAAGGGTATTGGTGCACCAGTGTGTTTGTCTGTGTGTATAAGGGTATTGGTGCACCAGTGTGTTTGTCTGTGTGTGTATAAGGGTACTGGTGCACCAGTGTGTATGTCTGTGTGTGTATATATATATAAGGGTATTGGTGCACCAGTGTGTTTGTCTGTGTGTGTGTATATATATAAGGGTATTGGTGCACCAGTGTGTTTGTCTGTGTGTGTATATGAGTCTTGGTGCACCAGTGTGTTTGTCTGTGTGTGTATATGAGTCTTGGTGCACCAGTGTGTTTGTCTGTGTGTGTATATGAGTCTTGGTGCACCAGTGTGTTTGTCTGTGTGTATATATATATAAGGGTATTGGTGCTCCTGACCCACCTGCTCAGATAAGCGTCTGTTTGAGACGAAGAGGAAGGATCAGCTGACGGCCCTGAAGAACCTGGTGGAGCTCAATGACATTAACCAGCAGTACAAGATCATTGACATCATGCTGAAAGGCCTGTTCAAGGTATAAGACACAGCCTGCATAGACAGTATAGGCACTGACACACAGCCTGTATAGACAGTATAGGCACTGACACACAGCCTGTATAGACAGTATAGGCACTGACACACAGCCTGTATAGACAGTATAGGCACTGACACACAGCCTGTATAGACAGTATAGGCACTGACACACAGCCTGCATAGACAGTATAGGCACTGACACACAGCCTGTATAGACAGTATAGGCACTGACACACAGCCTGTATAGACAGTATAGGCACTGACACACAGCCTGCATAGACAGTATAGGCACTGACACACAGCCTGTATAGACAGTATAGGCACTGACACACAGCCTGTATAGACAGTATAGGCACTGACACACAGCCTGTATAGACACTGAGACACTGACACACAATGCCTGTATAGGCACTGACACACAGCCTGTATAGACACTGAGACACTGACACAAAATGCCTGTATAGGCACTGACACACAGCCTGTATAGACAGTATAGGCACTAACACACAGTCTGTATAGACAGTATAGGCACTAACACACAGCCTGTATAGACACTGAGACACTGACACAAAATGCCTGTATAGGCACTGACACACAGCCTGTATAGACAGTATAAGCACTGACACACTGACACGCAGTCTGTAGAGACACTGACACACTGACACGCAGCCTGTAGAGACACTGAGAAAGAGACTGTAGGGACAGTCAGTAAAGAGCTCTGTCTTTATTCAATTTGTGAAATGTGTGAGGTCGGCGAAATGCGTGACGTGAGAGGTGGGGTGCTGTACCCACACGCGCATGTGGACACGAGTCCCCTGTTCCTGCAGGTGCTGGAGGACTCCAGGGCTGTCCTCATGGCCGCCAACATGCAGCCTGACGACCCCTTCCCCCTGGACGACAAGCTCAAGGAAGGTCAGACGCCACCTGCCCAGGGCGCCGTCTCGGGGTGACAGGTTGTCATTGTATTGGGGTCTCGGGGCCTCTGGGTGTCAGATGTACCGGGTCTCAAGGTCTCTGGGTCTTGGGGTGTCAGGGTGTTAGGGTCTTGGGGTATCAGGTCTCGTGGTGCAAGGGTCTCAGAGTTGGGTCTTTGGATGTCAGAGGTCTCGGGGTGCAGGGGTCTCAGGGTATTAGGGGTCTCTGGGTATCAGGGTCTCGGGAGTGTCGGGGGTCTCGGGGTGGGGGCTGCCCTGTTGCCCGGCCGGCGGTGCCGGGTCCTGTCCGAGCAGCTGGCAGTAAATCGCGGGGTGCTCCCAGCGCTGTGCGCCCCGAGCCGCGCGGCCTGGCGCTAACCCCCTGCGGCTCTGCCCACAGCGTACTCCCACGTGGTGGAGAACACGGCGTTCTTCGGCGACGTGGCCCTGCGCTTCCCGCGGATCGTGCACCACTACTTCGACCGCAACGCCAACTGGAACCTGCTGCTGCGCTGGGGGCTCAGCTTCTGCAACCAGACCGGGGTCTTCACTGGGGGCGCCCACCAGCACGTCCTGACACTGGTGAGACTGGGCACACACAGCCTCCGTAACCACACTGAGGCGTGGGACTCTGTGAGAGCTGGGTCTCTCCTCCAGTCAGTGGGACTCTGCTGTGAGCTCTCAGTGAGAGTGTCTCTCCTCCAGTCAGTGGGACTCTGCTGTGATCTCTCAGTGAGAGTGTCTCTCCTCCAGTCAGTGGGACTCTGCTGTGAGCTCTCAGTGAGATCTGGGTCTCTCCTTCAGTCAGTGGGACTCTGCTGTGAGCTCTCAGTGAGAGTGTCTCTCCTCCAGTCGGTGGGACTCTGCTGTGATCTCTCAGTGAGAGTGTCTCTCCTCCAGTCAGTGGGACTCTGCTGTGAGCTCTCAGTGAGAGTGTCTCTCCTCCAGTCAGTGGGACTCTGCTGTGAGCTCTCAGTGAGAGTGTCTCTCCTCCAGTCAGTGGGACTCTGCTGTGAGCTCTCAGTGAGAGTGTCTCTCCTCCAGTCAGTGGGACTCTGCTGTGAGCTCTCAGTGAGAGTGTCTCTCCTCCAGTCAGTGGGACTCTGCTGTGAGCTCTCAGTGAGAGTGTCTCTCCTCCAGTCAGTGGGACTCTGCTGTGAGCTCTCAGTGAGAGTGTCTCTCCTCCAGTCAGTGGGACTCTGCTGTGAGCTCTCAGTGAGAGTGTCTCTCCTCCAGTCAGTGGGACTCTGCTGTGAGCTCTCAGTGAGAGTGTCTCTCCTCCAGTCAGTGGGACTCTGCTGTGAGCTCTCAGTGAGAGTGTCTCTCCTCCAGTCAGTGGGACTCTGCTGTGAGCTCTCAGTGAGAGTGTCTCTCCTCCAGTCAGTGGGACTCTGCTGTGAGCTCTCAGTGAGAGTGTCTCTCCTCCAGTCAGTGGGACTCTGCTGTGAGCTCTCAGTGAGAGTGTCTCTCCTCCAGTCAGTGGGACTCTGCTGTGAGCTCTCAGTGAGAGTGTCTCTCCTCCAGTCAGTGGGACTCTGCTGTGAGCTCTCAGTGAGAGTGTCTCTCCTCCAGTCAGTGGGACTCTGCTGTGAGCTCTCAGTGAGAGTGTCTCTCCTCCAGTCAGTGGGACTCTGCTGTGAGCTCTCAGTGAGAGTGTCTCTCCTCCAGTCAGTGGGACTCTGCTGTGAGCTCTCAGTGAGAGTGTCTCTCCTCCAGTCAGTGGGACTCTGCTGTGAGCTCTCAGAGAGAGCTGGGTCGCTCCTCCAGTCAGTGTGACTCTGCTGTGATCTTCTGAGTAACAATATTGTCTTGTGTGTTTCAGATGGCTCAGGAGCTGGGCATCATCGAGAAGTCTCCTGACTTTACCAACCCCTACCGCACCGAGAGAGACGATGTGAGTACAGGACACACATTGTGCAGGCTGTGGAGAGCCCTGGTCCCTACTAGACTGAGAGAGACGACAAGAACACTACACACAAACTGCACACCTTGCACACACTGTGTACACACCATACACGCTGTACACACCAGAAACTGCTTACATATTTGGATATTGTCCACATTGCACTGGTCAGTATTGAGAGAGGCAGCAGAATACTGGATATACTGGAGAGACCACGTGCACAGGACCGACCACAGACATTCGTGCACACTGCCCTGCACACTGAGAGAGACCGCTTGAACACTACACACACGTGTGCACACTGAGAGAGACCGCGTGAACAGTACAGACGCGTGTGTACACTGCACCACACACTGAGAGACCGCGTGAACAGTACAGACACGTGTGCACACTGCACCACACACTGAGAGAGACCTTGTCCTGAGTTCTGCCCTGTGTGTGACGCTCGGGGGGGGGGGGGATCTGTGTCGGTGTGACGCTCGGGGGCGGGGATCTATGACGGTGTGACGCTCGGGGGCGGGGATCTGTGACGGTGTGACGCTCGGGGGCGGGGATCTGTGACGGTGTGACGCTCGGGGGCGGGGATCTGTGACGGTGTGACACTCCCTCCCTCTTGCAGGTCCTGCACACGGCCGAGGCCTTCCAGAGGGTGCTGAGGGAGGAGGAGAAGCGCCGGAGGAAAGAGGAGAAGAGGAAAGAGATCAGGAAGGGGCCGCGCATCTCTCGCTCCCGCTCGGAGCTATAGCGCACAGACTGGCACTGGGGCACCGGGAGGGAGGGGGAGACAGCACGCTGTGTGGAGATGGAGGGAGGGAGGGGAGAGACAGCACACTGTGTGGAGATGGAGGGAGGGAGGGGAGAGACAGCACACTGTGTGGAGATGGAGGGAGGGAGGGGAGAGACAGCACACTGTGTGGAGATGGAGGGAGGGAGACAGCACGCTGTGTGGAGATGGAGGAGGGGAGAGACAGCACGCTGTGTGGAGATGGAGGGAGGGAGGGGAGAGACAGCACACTGTGTGGAGATGGAGGGAGGGAGGGGAGAGACAGCACACTGTGTGGAGATGGAGGGAGGGAGACAGCACGCTGTGTGGAGATGGAGGAGGGGAGAGACAGCACGCTGTGTGGAGATGGAGGGAGGGAGACAGCACGCTGTGTGGAGATGGAGGAGGGGAGACAGCACCCTCTGTGGAGATGGAGGGAGGGGAGATACCACAGAGTGTTGGGGAAGGCTGTGGGTAGAGACAGAGAGCGGGGGGCTGTGGGCGGGGACTGTGGACAGGGACAGAGAGTGGGTGGGGACAGAGCGTTGGGGGGGTTGTGGGTGGGGACTGTGGGCGGGGACAGAGAGTGGGGGGGGGAGGACAGAGGGAGGGGGCTGTGGGCAGAGACAGGGGGAGGGGACAGATGGGCAGGGCAGTGTGTAGGGCTGAGCAGAACTGATCCAGTTCTCAGTGGCGGCAGTCCCGATTCTGCTCCAGCCGGACGCAGAGGTGGTGACTGAAGCTGCTCCTGGACGGACACTGAAACCCCTGACCACCGACGACCGGAAACACAAGAGCACCTTGCAGAACAACACGCCCCGTCATCCTTCTCACAAGCGATTATACTCGTCACCCGTGACAGGGCTGACAGACTGCCGCCACGCCGCTGAGTCTCGGAGAAATCGATTCACCGAGACCGCGAAGACGAGGCTGTCGGAAAGGTGAGCATGTCGCAGGCCCAGGGGAGGCCTTCACGAGCCCCAGCGCTTGCCCAGAGAGCGGAGCTGGACTCGATCTGTGTGGTTCTGATCCAGTTGCGGCCCCCACACCAGGCCTGCTGTCTCGACCCAGCAGACAGGCCGGGTCTGTAGGGCTGCTGAAGACCCGTACAGACGGGCCGACGCAGGGCGACAAGGCTGTCGTGTGGAAGATTGGCCCGTTACTGGCTGTTCAACAGACAGAATCAACAAACCTGCTTTACTGACCTGGACTTCAAGGTGCGGCACTTCCTGAGGATTCAAAATGTTGTGTTTTTTCTCTTAATTGTAAATTAACACCGACAAACCAGTCCCCATGCTCTAGAATCTGCTTTTTTGATTTTGCTTTTTTTATTTTTTTACTTTGTCATACCTTTGATTCTTAACTGTGATTAACGATGAGCCTGTGGCATCTTTGGCCAGAGGTGGACGGACAGCAGTGTCCGGCTCTGTAAACCCCAGCAGTAATCCTGAGTGGCTCTCGGCAGTGTATTGCTGGCAGAAGTGCAGTGTCCATTGCAGGCACTTTGAGGAAAATAGCAGCAGTGTGACATTATCATAAGAATGTGATCAAGTCCCTGCACTGTATCCTACTGCAGTGCCTGTTTTTACCTTACCTGTCCACCAGGTGACACTGCTGAGACTCTTGGGCAGAAATGGTTTATTTAGGGGTCACAGTACTGTACTCTTTTCATGGGAGTTCAGCACAGGTACTTGTTGTTTGGTTCATTCTTGTATATTTTAAAGGTAAAATATGGATTGTCTTCTAACCTTGACTGTTATTGTATACCATGATGTGTATTGTGGGACCTTACTGTTTACTTGAATTCAAAGAGGAGGAAGAAAAACACATACTTATTAAATAACATTTAAACTGAAAAGCACTGTGCTCTTATGCTTCTTATACTTATGGTGTATTCATAAAATGTTCCTCTTTTAACAGGTACAATGCTCAGCAGGTGAGCTCAGTGCAGGTTAAGGCAGAGTCTTCAGAGGAGAGCAGGTGAGCTCAGTGCAGGTTAAGGCTGAGTCTCGGGAGGAGAGCAGGTGAGCTCAGTGCAGGTTAAGGCTGAGTCTCGGGAGGAGAGCAGGTGAGCTCAGTGCAGGTTAAGGCTGAGTCGCGGGAGGAGAGCAGGTGAGCTCAGTGCAGGTTAAGGCTGAGTCTCGGGAGGAGAGCAGGTGAGCTCAGTGCAGGTTAAGGCTAAGGCTCAGGAGTTCAGTAGATGAGCTCAGTGCAGGTTAAGGCAGAGTCTCAAGAGGGGCTGGGAGAGGGGTACTTACCACATTCACTAAGAGGCCAAGGGATGCTGCAGTGGAAACAGCAGATGCTGTCGGGAATCAAGCTGCTGGCTCCACAAGACACCTGACCTCCTGTAGGGCTGCTGTGTTTTACGAGCAGACACAGAGCTGTCTGGGAGCATACCCATTCTCACAGTCAGAAGCACAGGTGGAGAGCTTGAACACAACCCAACTCATACAGTGAAGTGTATTTTCCTCTGTGCTTTTATTTCACTTGAACAACCTTTACATTTACAGTATTATACAGTTGTGTTATTAAATTAACATACACATCGTGTGAGTTTTATAATAGGGATGTATGTCTGTGTGTATTGATGAAACCCTTGATGATAATTCCTTCTGTTCATCATGTGCTTATTTGAAATATTTTCATCAGTGTACCTTCAGTAAAGGTACAGTTTCTGATTCACTTACACTGAGATTTTTCATTTAGCAATGTCTGACTTTTGTTCCTGACCTTTAATGTTTTCCATAAAACATTTTACATCTCCAAATGTACCCAGTTTAATTTACTCAGTTTTCCCTGTGCTGAAGTTCACTGCATGTCAAATTTACGAAACGATGGTTCTGTCAGTGAGCTGTACTGCAGACAAGGCTTGTCTACCTGTCTGAATTAGTCCTCGTTAGCGGAAGCACCAGCCCCTGACTGTGATCACTGTCCTATCATCCTCCCAGCTCATCACCCCACCTGCTGGAGCAGAGACCCCAAGAGTGCTCTGCTGCATGAGCAGCCCTTTCCCTGCCTGAACACCAGGGGGAGACAGAGACAGCTGACCAGGTGACAGACAGTGTTCCCAGAGACAGAGAAGGAGACGCTGTGAGCAGAGGAACAGTCAGTTTAGAGCTGGACCTCTGGGCTGCTGTCCTGATCCTCCTCTCAGTCTGTAATAAAGGAGCAGAGCAATTTTCATCATAATCACCCATCTCTCATCAGAAGCCTGCTTCTCCTGGTAAGGATCATGGCAACATGGGGACTATCCCAGACATTGAGAGGATCAAGTGAGACTGCACCCTAGATGGAACTCCAGACTGTCACAGACGCATGTGAGTGTGTACACAGGCAGTGGAGTGGGCACAGAGCGTCCACAGCTAGTCCACAGGGGGCACAGGGCGTCCACAGGAGGTAACGGTATGGGGGAAACATGAAGACTTTCTCAGCAGAATTACCCTCCTCCACTGGACTCTGCTTTCAAATTGAGATTCTTGGTACATTTTATTAGTATATTGACCTCCTCCATTCCTCTCCACCAACCTGTCGATCTTCTCCAGCAGCTCTGCCACCTGACTGCAGTCCTCTGGATTCACATTGTTAAACACATGATAATGATCACAATTCACGCAAGCTCTCGCCTGTGGTCTGACCAGCAGTTTCTCGTCTCTCTGCAACAACTTGGCAACTATACAGTTCTTGCACAGAGCTCAGGATTTTACACTCAGTTTGAATTTTGTAACCTTTGTGGTCGAGAATTAATACTCCTTCTGAGAAATGAGTACTGCAGTTCCCCTTTAATAAATAATAATAGTAACTCTGTGAGAGTGTGGCTCTGTGTCTCTGTCTCCTCTCACTGCACTCTGCACTTCTCTGCTACTTTTTTCAGTTTCTCTCTGTTGGCTACCACAGCTCCTGCTGCTGCCCCTGCAGCCAGTCCTGCTGCTGCTCCTACTGCTACTCCTATTGGCCCCCCCAGTATTCCCACTGCTGCTCCTATTTCTACTCCTGCTGCTACTGCTGCTCCTATCCCTGCTGCTCCCACTCCTGCACCAGCCACAATACCCAGTCTCCGCAGAAATGAGTTGTTTCTCTCTGCTCGATCTCTGGCGTTCTCCTCAAAGAGAAGCCTTTCCTCATCTGAATGCCAATCCCAATTCTCCTCCCTCAGGATTCTCTCCTGCTCTTCACTGATGGCCCTCTCTGCTTCCTGGTACTTGTCATTGGTGAAGTAGCTTCCTTCGTTCTCTCTCACCATCTGCTCTATCTTGGTGATCAGAGCTGTGACCTGGGAGCGGTCTTCCTTATTCTTATTGTTAAAGACATGGTGTCTATTGTTACATTGTTTGACAAAGTCATTGAGGTTTTTGTTTTCCTCAATATAACGCTCAATAGTTTTTCCACTCAGTGTGTCTCCATGTGTGAAGAGCACCATGGTGTAATCTGCTGCTCTCTCTCCAAAGGTCTTCTGGATCAGCTTCACTGTCTCCTTCTCCTCCTGTGTAAACCTTGTGCCCAGCTGGAGGACCACCAGGAACACATGGGGTCCCGGGGAGGTCAGAGAGACACAGGTCAGGATCTCACGTATGACTTCATCATTGGACAGCTTTGTGTCAAACAGGCCTGGAGTGTCGATCACAGCAACACTCCTCCCTGACACCTCTCCTGTCCCCTTCTCACACTGCTGTGTTACTGTGGAGGGAGAGCACTCTGATCTGAACGCCTCTCTGCCCAGGATGGTGTTTCCTGCTGCACTCTTCCCCACTCCAGTCTTCCCCACCAGCAGGATCCTCAGCTCAGAGTTTTGTCCTGATGAGAAAACATGAATGATTGTGACTCATGTTTGCTGGTGTCCTCATGCCAGTCAGATGTTGGCTGATAAATTGAAATAGAACAGTTACAGCTGTTCAGGAAAGAGTGTGAGTATTATTGTCAAACTGTTTTACCAAGAAAACATACAGATGGAAAACCTATATATATACATTCAGTCAAATTAAATATAGTTTTCTAAGGACTAAAAAAAAAATATGTGGAAAATACATCATTGTACAATATGTGTTCAGGGTGAACACTGTTTAAACTTTTTTTCCTCCGGTAGTGGCAGAAGAGACAGAGGAAAACTGACTGAAAGCTCAGAGTCAAGACAGATGCACGCACACTGGGGCTGGTTTTCCTAGAAGACAATTAGCCTACCAGCATGTCTTTGGACTGTGGGAGGAAAACATGCAAACTCCACACAGACAGCACCCAGGGCCCAGCGCTGCGAGGCAGCAACGCTGACCACTGGGGACATGAAATCTTATTTATATTTGGAAAAATGAGAAAAACAAATACAGATACCCTTTGCTGTGAGAAAGGATCCACAATTCGGTGTATCTTTAAAAAATACTGAATGAAGCAATGTTGTTTATTGCTTAGTTCAGACATGTTACAACAGTGACAATATACACATTTCACTGTCGCTTGTTCAGAAACAGAATTTTTGTTTTGTATTGAGTAAACAGTAAGGGGACTCTTCCCTGGTCTGGAGCAGCATGTCTGAGGCCCTGAGCTTCTCCGTGCTGCTGATCAGTAACTGGGCCAGCTGGCAGGAGGGGACGTGTCCAGAGAGACTGACAGGAGAATCAGGAGCTGGACTCGGTGTGACTCTGGAACCACTGGAGCAGGAGGACTCTAGTGCAGCTCCAGGGTGACCCAGAGGGGGGCGATGTGGTTCTACAGACACTGCTGGGGGTCTGGGAGGAGCTCTGCAGCTCTGCCCTCAGGTTACAGCACAGTGTGGAAACCAGGCTGCACACTGGGAGTGAAGATGCCCTGATGGGCCACTAGGGGTCAGTATGAGCCAGATCTGCAGTGGGCTTGAGGAGCAGGTGCACTCCTGACTGGGAATGGCTTCGTTTGCACAGGAAATTCAGACAGCAGTGAAAAATACAACTGGACGAGATAAAAAGGACTTAAGAAGCTTTTAATATGGGTTTTCTTTTGATAGGCAGACTTAGGCCAAGAAGAGACTGGGAAGAAATATTGCAATGGAAACAAAAATAAAAACGGTAACACTGCAAAAGCACAAGAACAGTAATGGATGAAGCAAAGTGAAGCAAAACGTATCTGGGACAATAATGCAAGACTTGTAGACAATGCAAGAGAAATGACTGATATGCTAAATAGGTTCTGTATTTCACTCAGGTGTTCACTGAGGAAGAAGTTAATGTCATCATATTAAATTCATATATAATACATTAAATGATATATTATTTTAATATAAGCCACATTAATCACCTAAACTTTTCCCATCTTTGAGACATGTTATTTCACTCTTTACAGTTCACTTGTTGTTTTAATAAACTTTTCATTTTACCCCCAATAGCAACGTATCTGTCTCTCTCTCACCCTTTCTAATATTTTCTACTGCTGCTTAGAATTTATTAAACTGCTTTACTTTACTTGGATCATTTCATCAAGTGCTTTTTTCTGTATATGTGACTAAATTATTAAACAATTCGGGCTGTTTTCCTGACCTTTACTTTTTCCTCACTCTACTTTCTTCGGAAAGATAAGATCAGTACAGGTATCCCTCTAGTAGGCACTATAACAAACTATTCGGTATAAGGAAGCAGTCATTATTTTTGTCAAATACAAATGTTTAACTCAGCAGCTCAGAGCACATCACAGTGCACAAAGCTATAAACCTGCACCAGGGAAAGATCTGTAGTATACCCTCGGGAGAGCTGGTAAAGGTATTTCAACACTTACCTATCCTCCTCTCTTCCTCCAGCTCTCTGAACTTCATTTCCTGCTTTTTATTCTGCTCCTCTCGTTCTCTAATTTGCTTTTCCATCCTCCTCTTCATCTCTTCTGCTTCCTTCATGAACCTGTTCCTCATCTCCTCCACCTGTCTCTGAATCTCCTCCTCTCTCTCCCTCAGGATCCTCTCCTGCTCTTGTCTGATGGCAGCTTCTGCCTCCTGGAACATCTGGCTGGTGTAGAATCCTCCTCCGTTCTCTCTCACCAGGCTGTCGATCTTCTCCAGCAGCTCCCTCACCTGGGTGCGATCACTCGGATTTCTGTTATTGAAAACATGATGCCTGCTCCCATACTTGTCCGTGAGTTTAAGCAGCTCTTGAGAGTCCTGAATCAGCTCTGCCACTGTCTGGCTGCCCAGTTCGTCTCCTCGAGTGAACAGAATCATGGTGTGTCTCACCGAGCTCTTTCCCAGAAGCTCCTGGAACAGCTCAGGAATTGCCTTCTCTTCATTGGTGAACCTGCCCAGGGGCAGCACCAGGAGGAAGACGTGGGGTCCCGGGGCGCAGAGTGAGACACTATTCCCAGTCTCCCTCAGCACCTCCTCCTGGGACAGTCCCGTGTGGAACAGGCCCGGCGTGTCCACCACAGTGACCGCCCTGCCACACACCTGTCTCTCCGCTCTCTGGCACTGAGCAGTCCGGGAGGAATGACCCCGTGCAGCTCTGAACTCCACTCTGCCCAGAATGATGTTCCCTGCGGAGCTCTTCCCTGATCCCGTCTTCCCCAGGAGCACGATCCTCAGACAAGACCTGGGAGCCTCTGAAAAACAGTGGAAAACGGGTTCGATACACCTGAATCAAGATGCAACACAGCAATGACGGCACATACTGTACACCTGAATCAGCTTGCTTGTACTGAAATGCTTATTACTGTAATTTACTAGTCAAGCACTCCTGTTGTATTAAAGCCAAAATCAAGGTTTTTAGTCTATTTTACATAGATTTAGTCCTTAAGTCAAATTTCATACACCATCATGTACACCAAATGGAAACCAGTTAGAACGATCTGGACTGAGGAATTTTGCAAACTGGATCCAGAATTCCAGACTTTGGGTTAATCCCAGACTGGCAGGTGCCATGTTTGAACACCTGTTGAACTTAGATGATCCTTTCCTGTCTGCACAGCAGGGAGAACTGTGCTCCGCTGGACAAGTCACACACAGATGGAGATGAGTGCCAGCTATCTTTCTCACTCTTGAAGCTGGCTCCCCCCAGCTGATGACACTCCTCCAGCTGTGACTGCAGCTCCTCGGTCTTCCGCCTCCAGAACTCAGCGAACTCCCTCTGCAGCGTCTGCTCCTTCTGCTTGAGCTCCTGCAGCGCCTCCTGCAGCACAGCGCACACACAGCAGCCCCCCCCGAGCTCAGCAACCATGGAGTCCACCTTCTGCAGCAGCTCTGTGACCTGGGAGCGGTCTCCTGGGGTGTCCCTGTTGCTGAAGAGGTGGTGCCGGTCTCCACACTCCCTCACCAGCTGGCGCAGCTCGGGGTCGGCACTGTGCAGGAAGGACTCCACACCCTGCCCCTCCAGGTCCTCTCCGCGGGTGAACAGCACCAGGGTGTGCCGGACCGCTGCCTCCCCGAACAGCCTCCGCAGGGTGTCCAGCGCCCCCCTGTCCTGGTCGGAGAAGGGCGTGACGGGCAGGACGAGCAGGAAGGCGTGTGGCCCCGGGGCCGACAGCTGGACGCAGCGCAGGGCCTGCTGGGCCGCAGCGTCCGGGGGGCACAGCCGGGTGTCCAGCAGGTCGGGGGTGTCGATCACGACCAGTCTCCGGCCCCCCAGCTCCGCCTCGGCCCTCTCGCAGGCCCGCGTCACGGCGCGGGCGCCCAGCCGCGTCTCGAAGTGCCTGCGGCCCAGCAGGGTGTTCCCCGAGGCGCTCTTCCCAGAGCCCGTCCGGCCCAGCAGCACCAGGCGCAGCTCAGGGGGGGCAGCAGCCTCCTCTGTGGACACTGGCCGCCTGCTGCCACTCTCACATACTGCAGGGACACAGGAGACAGACACAGCAAGCTCACGTCAGGAGGACGGAGTGAGGACAGACACACCCAGACACGCAGGCAGATACTGTACCTACTGTACAAGACACACAGTTTCATCAGCACTGGCGGGGCCCTTCTGGGTCACATAAAAGCTGACAATTTAGAATAACTTGGAACTCTCTGACCATTTCACCTGACAATGAATATCTGATTGACAGCTCCAATGTGTACTCTACATGTAGATGACATCACATTGCCGTGAAGGAACAGGTAACGGCTTTTTCCATGCAGAGAAGAGAAGAAAAGAAACGTTTCTTCACCCTACGCATGCTGACACAGCTACAGTACCTACTGTACTTGAATCACACTGCAGTGTCTGACACACCAGCTGGGTGGAGTTTTGGGGTGTTTGAGGAGTGTTAGAGGCAGTGTGGAGCAGTAGTGGCCGTGACTCACAGTATACACCGATCTCCATTCACAGCGACTGACATGACCTCCAGCCTCGTCTCGGTCTCGCACCTGGGGGGATAGAGTCTCTTAATATAAACACACCTCACAAAACCATTTAGCGTATCATAGCAGCGCGGTGCTTCTCTATTCGGAAAGTTAACAAAAGAACTGTAGTACACATTTGGATAACCCGCCTCCAAAAGACTATTATTACTACTATTAACACTGTCAATTCAAAGCAATGAACCTCAGGCTATCAAACCAGAAATACACGATATTGTAGCCGATTCACCTTAACTAAATTGCCGATTGAGATATGCAATCTTGTTTGCTCATTTCTCTCCATTATAACGGACGAAGTTCATTATAATGACTATGAAGTCAATGCGTTGCACTGAATACTGCACATCTCTTCACACAAATCAACGGTCTCACGCAACTGAGAGATCATTAATAAGTGTCGAGAATTACCACGTTATATTATACCACATTTCATTAAAAACCAAAAGGAGGCCACAGCTGCAGTATACCTGTCAATATTAGGGAGACGTATACGTACACACACTTTGGAATAAAAGGTTTTAACATGAAGTAGGAGCACGACCTCCCAAACGCTACACAAACTCGTACTCTCAGCTTCCAATTAGCAACGCTGGAGCGTCGCCGTCCGAAAAACATGATTCTAAAGTTGTCCTTACAGAAATAACATTTGTTAAAAGTGCCGTCGTGATATCTTTACCGACCGAAAAACAAAAAAAAACGTACCCACAGCTGAAAACGAAAGTAAAACATTAAAGACGTGTGCTAACATTCGCCATCGAGAAACACATTAAATACAGGTATAATACATAAGAATATATAACGAATAAAGATCTCAAACACACCTGAACCAATAAGACATGAAGTAATGTAACTGAGTACTCTAACACTCGCCGTGAGAGTACTGTCCTGTGCACATCACTCCTCTTCCTCCAGACGCACAGTGAAGCACGCAATGGGCTCTCTAGAGTACTTCCGCACTTCTGAATTCGTCTTTCACATCGATTGTGACAGATGACAAGATGGAGACGGAGAAGACCGACGTCCATTCTGGTGAGTTACAGAGTTCATTTTCTTCCAGCATTTTTCCTTTGTTTTATTCTCCGATTCAAAACTGTTTTAACTTCAAAGTATGTATTTACGGAATTTGATCAATTAAAATCAAAGAAAAAACACCGTTGTACACGTTGATTTTATTAAGAAAAAAATACTTTCACTTTCAACTACGGACGATATTATATATCAGGAATTAATAAAAAATAACTATATTATAAACTCGTATTTTAAGTTGTCAACACGTAGTGTGCTTCCTTAAAAGAACATTCTTTTGTGATGAGAACTTCTCTGGGGTGGTGAGAGCCGAACTTAGTGATTTTACATAGCCCAGGGCAGGCGCAAATCAGCCCTGAGTGTTTAATAAAATATCCTCACAGCGGGCCTTAGTTATCTCTTTAAATGAACTGTCTGAACTGACTGGATGACTTTGTTTCTGAAATAAGTAAACCAAGCACGTCACTTCAGTGTTATTGGTTCAGTCAGACTCCTTCTACAGTATATACCACTGGAACCCCCAGAAGCCCTGAAAACACCCAGTGGCAAAAAATTGCAAAAAATCAGAAAATACGAAAGGGGTCCCGTCCAGGCTGTATTCCGCCTTGTGCCCACGGTTTGCTGGGATCGGCTCCTGGTTAGCAAGAGGGTGGGTGGATGTAGGACACGACTTCGATGAGCACGAGATGCCGCCGCTCTGAGCGAGAGCTCTCCCTGAACGGCACTGGGAGTCATGGGTAGCACCCGCAGGAGCGGCAGTACTGTACGGGGAGAGTAGGCAGTGGCTGTGTCTCTCCAGCAGGCGGACGGGATGACGAAAAGGGCTCTCCTGACTCTGCGGGCCGGACCCTGGCACCCCCTGTCCCCCCTGAGCTGCGCCTGGTGCTGCTGGGCCGGACGGGCTCTGGGAAGAGCGCCTCGGGGAACACCCTGCTGGGCCGCAGGCACTTCGAGACGCGGCTGGGCGCCCGCGCCGTGACGCGGGCCTGCGAGAGGGCCGAGGCGGAGCTGGGGGGCCAGAGACTGGTCGTGATCGACACCCCCGACCTGCTGGACACCCGGCTGTGCCCCCCCGACGGTGCGGCCCAGCAGGCCCTGCGCTGCGTCCAGCTGTCGGCCCCGGGGCCACACGCCTTCCTGCTCGTCCTGCCCGTCACGCGCTTCTCCGACCAGGACAGGGGGGCGCTGGACACCCTGCGGAGGCTGTTCGGGGAGGCAGCGGTCCGGCACACCCTGGTGCTGTTCACCCGCGGAGAGGACCTGGAGGGGCAGGGTGTGGAGTCCTTCCTGCACAGTGCCGACCCCGAGCTGCGCCAGCTGGTGAGGGAGTGTGGAGACCGGCACCACCTCTTCAGCAACAGGGACACCCCAGGAGACCGCTCCCAGGTCACAGAGCTGCTGGACAAGATCGACGGGGTGGTGCAGGAGAGTGGAGGCTTCTACACCAGAGCAATGAGTCAGGGAACACAGACCACGCAGGCTGAGGAGGGTGAAGGCCAGGGAGCAGATGGATCTTCACTTCCAGCCAAGAGGAGAAACAGCAAATCATTTACACCCCCAAACCGTAAGTCCCTGAGAACAGTGCTTTCGTTGCAGGACAGCAGGACAGGAGATCAGAAGTCTCAGAAGCACCAAGTCCTCGTGTTTGAAATACTGTCACCTGCTTTCAATTTCACTAAAAACCTTTGATTGGCTGGACAAATTTAACATTGACAGCAACCATGTAGTTGTACGTCACACATGCTCATAAAAGCATTAACAGCTTAAAAGGTGGACAGATGTTTTAATGTGAGGCCCAGTCTCCACGGTATGAACATCTGGCCGGTCTGGTAATTAGTACTTCATTAATTCCAGAAACTCATCCAGCTGTTGCTTGAGCAAAGCCAGGATTGTGGCTTCAACAACATGGCTGGCCAGCCTATTCCACACCCCCGCCCCCCTCTGTGTACAGAAGTGCCCCCTGCTCTCAGCATTCCATGTGTTTCCTCACAGTTTCCACCTGAGCCTCTCCTGGTCCGTGATTCACTCTTGGTGCTGAAGAAGTCTGCTGGTTGACTTCACCTTAGTTTTCTTCGGCCCGTCGGCATGTGTGTGGTGTGCCGTGTGGTGAGTGAAGCTCCCCGCCTGTCGGTGTTAACGGTCACTGATCTCGACATGTCCTCCTTCGTGTTGCAGTGGGGGAGCCCCTGCCTGGGCCCCCGGAGCTCAGGCTGGTCCTGGTGGGCAAGACAGGCGTGGGGAAGAGCGCCTCGGGGAACACCCTGCTGGGGCGCCCGGCCTTCAGGTCTGTCCTGGGCTTCGCCTCGGTGACCGCGGGGTGCGAGAAGCAGCGGGGGTTGATCGCCGGGCGCAGCGTGGCGGTGGTGGACACGCCGGGCCTCTTCGACACCAAGCAGAGGGACGAGGACATCCGGCGGGAGATCGGGAAGTGCGTCAACCTCTCGTCGCCGGGGCCGCACGCCTTCCTGCTGGTGGTCAAGCCCGACCGCTTCACGCAGGAGGAGCGGCGCGCGGTGGAGAAGATCCAGGAGATTTTCGGGGGGGGGGCGTCCCGCTACGTCCTGGTCCTGTTCACCCGGGGCGACGAGCTGGGGGACACGAGCTTGGAGGAGTGCTTTGGGGAGGCCGGCGGTGACCTGCAGCAGCTGCTGGCTCAGTGCGGGGGCAGGTACCACGTGCTCAACAACAAGAGCCCGGAGGAGCGCGGCCAGGTCACCAGCCTGCTGGACAAGGTCGACGCCATGGTGACGGCCAACGGGGGCGGCTGCTACACCAACGACATGTACAGCGAGGTGGAGCGCATGATCCAGCACCGAGAGCGGCAGCTGAGGCACCAGTACGAGGCGGCGATGCGCCAGAAAGAGCAGGAGCTCCGGGCCAGGTTCCAGCGGGAGGTGGAGGAGCTGCGGAGGAGCCTGGAGCAGAAGCTGGAGAGGCTGGAGGAGGAGGGGAGGCAGAGGGACGCCAGGATGAAGGAGCTGGAGGAGAAGCACAGGAGGGAGCGGGCGGAGTTCGAGCGCTTCTACAATGAGAAGAGGAAGAGCGCCCGGGAAGAGGCCGAGAACTCGGGTTTCACCTACAGCTTCATCGTGGGCATGTGGGAGCAGTTCAGGAAGATGGCGTTTGGGGGTCCGTGCGTAGAGTAGATCCAGGACTGCTCACAGCAGCACACACAGCAAGCTGAGCCATGTAAACGTGTCCTGTCTTGACATTAGGTAACTTGGATGGCTGGCGCCTCTGCCATCTAGCAGTTCTAAGGCTGCTAGGAGCCCTGTCCCCACAGACAGGTTGTTGCATCTCCCAGAGCCACCAGCACAGGGCAGTCCTGTTGAGAGGGTCTCTGGGAACTTTGTACACACTTTCCTTGCAGAAGATGTCATATTTCATGAGGTGGACATCCAGAACTGCTTTGAAGTGGATTGGAAGAATGCTGGGCACAAGGGTACTTTGTAATTCTATTCTGTCACATAGTAATGTGTGCTACGAACCTACGTAACCACTTGTATTAAAAGCAAAAGGGAGGTAGGAAGATGTGCGTGATTTTTGAATCCTGCCAGTCTTGTAAGCACAGGGAAGTGTTAATGATGACAGGAAAATATTTAAGGACTGTTCTATGTTGTCAAAGACCCCTTTAGCCAGTGTCCGCCTGGAATTTTCCCCCTTAAACATTTTGTTATATCTCTGCAGCAGAACATAGCGGGAGCCTGGTTCAGGTCTTAAATTGAAGGCAAACCCCCTTGGCTTTGAGTGTGAACAGTCAGATTGCTTGTATTTCTTAATGTGTCACCTCAGCAGACAAACATATGGAAAAAAACAAAACAGCAGGCGGAAATTTTGTTTTGGTCTTCAGAGGTCAGAATTTTCTATTCTAGGCCTGTCAGGTAGAAATGATTTGAAAAGCTTGTTCAAAGTGTCTACTAGCTTGGATAACAATCTGGGACAAATTGATCAATTTGAAAAAATTCTACATAATGTTTTGTGAAGACTGGACCTGGAAAGAAATTTCTCGCATATAATAAATAAATCATAAAAAATATGGAAAGCAATAACAATAAAAACCATTGCAATTGCTATAAAAACCTTTAGACACTGCTAGAGAGCCTTTTTCTGCTGTTAGGCATTGGAAAAAAAACCTCAGAGTTGCCTTCTGGTGTGAAAAAGGAGCACTGATAAGAAACTGATTGATTACCCTTCTGAGTCAATGACTGACAGCTAGAAGGCAGGCGAATGCAACCTGAGGCTTCTAGAGGAGGTTTCACCCTGAAAATTCAATGAATGACGGCGCTTTTTACCAATCAGATCGCCTGTTTTCTGGCGGTCCTGCTTCAAGTCAATAACGTTCAGTTTCCTCCAGGTCTGGAGGTGGGTTAGTCTAGCCTTTTGTGGATATACAATATATCGTTCTTCAGAACAAGGTAAAAACATGGAATATATATTTTTTGCTGGTTTTTGCTTTTGCGGTCTTGTTTTGCTGGCTTATTGATTACCTTATCGATGCACTTTGGAAGTTTGGAAGTGCATCATCAGATAAAAAGTGACTTTGTGATTGAATGTCTTGTTTTTAAAATTAAAATGTTTTTTTTTTAAGCTCCGGTTGTCCTTTTTCAATTGATAACAAGTTTTTGTGGTTTTGTTGGTAAAAAAACAATTAAATATGATGCAGGAATCAAAAGTAAATATTGATTTACACCATGGATGCTTGCGACTACGCCAAGCACAGGCCAGGTTTGATGAAATGAACGTTTTTTTTTCGGTTCTGAAAACGATTTTGTGAAGCTCTAGTTGAACCTTTTTCGATTTATAAAGGGTTTTGTGGTTTTGGCGACGTAAAACAATGAAGTGAGATGCTCCCTTTAAGTCAAGTTTCTCAGACAGTAGCCGCATGTGGCCACGTTTGCACTAAGACATTTTAATCACCTTGAGAAAAATACACAACGCGTCTCTGTGTGTTTCGCTCCCACACACACGAAATTAAAACTTCTTCTAACTTCTGAGACGGACTCCTGTCTTTTAAGGGGAAGCGGGAAAAAAAGATTTCTCCACCAGTCCTGCCACAACGATCCCTCATGACTCCTGTCCACAAACAGAACACAAGAACAGAAAGTCATCCATGAGGGGGGCACACTCAGACCCCAATGAGGTTGGCAGTGTCCAGTAACCCGAAACCACTGTCCCAGGAAAAGAGACCCAGCCGCGCTCCGGTCTCCTGACTCGCCTCCTGCTGGCCCAGAGGGCAGAGAAACGAAACTCCTCTTCCTCACCTGCGTCAGAGCCAAGCAGCCTCTTGCTCATGTTCTTGCTCTGCTGCCCCCTGCCCTGTCTCTCCGTCTACAACTGCAGGGGGGAGGAAGACGATGCCTGAGCCTTCCTCTGCTGTTCTCTGTTAACTCCTGCCTCGTCCCCGGGTCCCCTCCTGTGCCCATATCTCCCCTTCCTGGGCAGAGCTCCCAGACCGAAATGAGGGGCAGGAGAGGGGGAATAGGCAGGCCTAATAATAGTAATAATAATTCTTCTTTGAAGAATTGAAGAAACTGCATGATTAGAAACAAGTGTATGGAGCTACTTCAAAGCAAAATGTTAGCAAGTTCTAAAATGCTTAATTATATGCATCTGCATACATTAAGAATTTTATTGCAGATCTTTTTACTGCTTAATGAATGTAACAGACTATGTAAAAGAAATTATTATATTGCGTTTAAGAATACTAGACAAAGTGCGAGTCGGGGGGTTTCCATAAGACAACAGGAGGAAGTACCAGCTCTGTGCAGCTGAAAAACAACTCCTTATTTGGAGGATGCTAGCAACTGCAAAACTAACCTAAACTGGTTTTGACGTAGTGAAACGGATGCATTGAAGACCATGAGGTTTTGTGTAGAACATAGACACTAAACTTTTTGTAGAGATACTCTTTCCAAATTGATGTGTCCCGGTCCAGTGTCTCTGAGTGACCGATAAGCGAAACCTTTTTGTAAATTGAGCCATTTGACCCATCGTTACACATCTTCAGCAATTTATTTTTACCCTGAACCCCAGAGCAGCACTGACAAGCAGAACTGAACCAGCATGTCCCTGGACTGTGGGAGGAAACCAGAGCACCCAGTGGAATCCCACAGGACATGGGGAGAGCATGCAAACTCCACACAGACAGCACTGCAAGTCCAGAATCAAACCTGGGGCCCCGGCTCTGTGAAGCAGCAATGCTGACTACTGTGCTGCCTACTAATTTTAAACAAAAATGTTAAACTTATTTGGATATTTTTCACAGACAGTATATGAGCCTTTACCCAGACTGTAGATTGCTTAGCTTGAGAGCAGTGAGTGTTTGTTCATCTCAGAGCAGCAGAGAAGCAATAGGGTTGTTAACACGGCACCCACTCTGGGAAATCGAAACCTACGGCGAGCTGCACAGCAGAAATCGCAACTACAGTTCAGCTCAGGCCAGATAGCAAGGAATGAGGAAGTGGCGCTGAAGACAGGCTGCTGTTCCTGTGGAGAGCTCTCTAAATCCCTCCAAAGGTCTCCTGTACCATAAAAACAGTTCCAGCATCGATTCTGCTATTATCACAGTCTCCTTTCCTTAACTGCCTGTATGTTTTCCATAGTAAGTCAGATTGCACTTTACTTTGGATTCTTGTGTGTGAAGGAGATTGGGTTTCCAGCAGGCTCAGAGTGTTGCTGGAATGTATGTACAGTATGTATGTTCCTCTCACTAGCAAGTGCTGTGAGTTCAAGGCGTCCACCCCTGCAGACTCATGGTAGGATTCGCACACAGGGCACGCTGTGCATTACCATCGATCAGTGAACATTTAGAAAATGTTTCCCATCTGCTCAGTCTTACTGATCTCATCTCTCTTGCTACTGAGTGCACTTATTTCCTTACTTAATGTCATACTTATTTCTCCAATTCCAAAGGTTTCAGCGCAGTACTTTTTAAGTCATGATTTGCTATAATTCTGAAGTAACAGACCCTATGTATCACTATTTATTATTATCGATGCTCTTTTCTAATACTTTCAGTGTTAAAATACGTCCTCATTGTAGAACGTGCCTTGTGTTCCTGTTTGTAACTTTTTTATTAGGTGTTCATCAAAGCTGATTAATAAGTTTTCTTCTTATAGAATTCATGTATTTAATTGTTCTAAGCAGTAAAATAAGGATGTGTTGGAGCTGATAATAACAGTTAATGCGCAAATTGTGATCTGGAGGGGATCCTTTCCAAGGTCTTGCCTAGGAACCCCAAAAAACTAGAGCCCGCCCCGTGTCTGCACTGGAGGGGGCTGACCCAGCCGTGTCTGCACTGCGCAGCTGGGAGGGGGCTGTCCTAGCTGTGTCTGCACTGCGCAGCTGGGAGGGGGCTGACCCAGCCGTGTCTGCACTGCGCAGCTGGGAGGGGGCTGTCCTAGCTGTGTCTGCACTGCGCAGCTGGGAGGGGGCTGTCCTAGCTGTGTCTGCACTGCGCAGCTGTGAGGGGGCTGACCCAGCTGTGTCTGCACTGCGCAGCTGGGAGGGGGCTGACCCAGTCGTGTCTGCACTGCGCAGCTGGGAGGGGGCTGACCCAGCTGTGTCTGCACCTGTATAAAGAGCAGGAGGCGGACAGGCTGAGCTCAGTCTCCGACACACACACAACCTCCCATCAACAATTCTCCCAAATTATCTGAATTCTGATCTCCGAAAGACTAGACCCCATTGGTGAGTTGAATTCATTGTAACCTTTCTGATTTCCTGCAACTCTTTGCTGTAGCGAACTACATGTGAAACTAATCCAAAAAAAACAAGAACCAAAACTTATGAACGCTGGAAAAACCACACAACTTCTTATCTTAAGATGAAACTGTGCTTATCCATTTTGAACAAGTTTTCAACTTGTTTTCTTTTAAAACTAACTTTAATTACACAAAATAATGATAAATCGCGATTTGCGGTGTTTGTGAGCTAGTTTGATGGAAGAAGTAGCTGTTTCAGCTGTTCTGGTAACAGTGCTGTCACAACGTCAGGGACATTCCAGAAGAAACGCGCTGCTGTGCGTCACACGCCGCAAACTTCAATGTATCACAGAAATGCACCCATCACAATAACCAATAACTGAATTTCAAAAATGTTGTCCTATATACAGTATAAAGAGGGGCACACAAACACAATTTATTCTGTTATATTTGTTTTTAAAGTAAAGTGCCAAAAAGGAGTTAAATTGCCTTTTGAATTTATGTGGAGAACAGGGGGACAGTACAGGACTATACTCGAAGAGTAATAAGGTTAATAACACTAATTATAATTTTTAAAACTAACACAAAATAACCTCTGCACACAATCTGTGATAGAGAAACACAATTTGGAGTGTCAATATATATTGCAATGTCAATCAATAGAGATGAAACAAAACTGAACTTTTATTATAATCATTGTTGTTATTATAATAATAATAATAATATGATGCACTTATGAATGCCTGCCTGACAGGACAGTTTAACACTCATTCTCCCTATGAGGCTCGATCCACAAATTCAATTAATTTTGTTCGTTGTGTGTTGGTAATAACTGCATTTCAAACATGATCTACAAAATAGTCCACAAAAATCACTTATACAGTAAATGAACAGATCTCACTGCAGGAGTGAGTCATACAGTACATGTTTGACTGTCTCTGTGCTCTTTTACAGATTGATAGAACAAGAATGGTTGCCCCTGGATCAGGTGTTCAGAGGCAGTCAGAGTTGGGGTACGGTCAGGTAGGACATGTGATAGATACAGAGGGAGAGAGCAGTGATGTAGCACATTCCTCAGTAGTCACACATGAGACACTCAGCCAGGAGTCAAGGAGAAGCCCACACAACAATATCTGGAGAGGAGTGATAACTACATTTATGTGGTGGGCAATGGCAGGAGCTGAGATTTACATAAAAAATACAACTAATTCGTGGCTGATAAAATTACTGATGGAGATGAGCTCTATTATTGATAATCGTGTGTTTAAATGCCTGTGTGTCCTAGCAGTTATAGTCCTTGCATTTCTATATAAGGAGACTGGAGTTGGGATTGCAGCTCTTATTTTGGGAGCCACAAATCTAGTTTTATTGCCATCTTATATCAATAACAGATTACAGATTGATAGAACAAGAATGGTTGCCACTGGATCAGATGTTCAGAGGCAGTCAGAGTTGGGGTGCGGTCAGGTAGGACATGTTGTGATAGATATAGAGGAAGAGAGCAGTGATGTAGCAGATTCCTCAGTAGTCACACACGAGACACTCAGCCAGGAGTCAAGGAGAAGCCCACACAACAATATCTGGAGAGGAGTAATAACTAGATTTATGTGGTGGGCAATGGCAGGAGCTGAGATTTACATAAAAAATACAACTAATTCGGGGCTGATAAAATTACCGATGGAGATGAGCTCTATTATTGATCATCCTGTGTTGAAATGCCTGTGTGTCCTAGCAGTTATAGTCCTTGCATTTCTATATAAAGAGACTGGAGTTGGGATTGCAGCTCTGATTTTGGGAGCCACATATCTAGTTTTAGAGCCATCTAATATCAATAACAGAAACATCAGTGAAATCTGGAGAGGAATGGTAGCCCTCCACAGTACAATATCCGGAGTGTTATGATACCGTGGTCCTGACAGTTTGGGAAGTGACCCAAACTGACAGTTTGAGGTAGCCTATCGTGTAAATTTCGCTTTGTTGCTGATAGGTTAAGCTTTCGAAACTCTGCCCCAAAGACATGTGACTGATTTTTCGCCCTGTTTCGTTGGTTAAACGCAATGATCAAAATATTACGTATGCGAGTTTGGATTGCAGCTCTGATTTTGGGAGCCACATATCTAGTTTTAGAGCCATCTTATATCAATAACAGAAACATCAGTGAAATCTGGAGAGGAATGGTAGCCCTCCACAGTACAATATCTGGAGTTTCCTGACAAAGAATACATTTCTCATGCTCGAAAGCCGGTCTGGCTATTTCGTGAAGGTTGAAAGAGAATGGTGTCAACACAGTGTTACAACTGACTTATACGATTTTATGGAACACCTGATTTTATGAACACCTTTTACGATAACTGAAGAAGGCTCAACGGCCGAAACGTTTTTTCTCACGTTTTCAGCAAGGAATTAACCGATTACATGTTCGATTTTATTGAAGCCGAGTCAAATAAAAAAAAGTTAAAATGTGCATCATGTTGTCATTTAACATTTAATCATTTAATAATGAATCATTAAAAATGCATCCGTTTAACTGAAGTGACCCAAACTGACAGTTTGAGGTAGCCTATCGTGTAAATTTCGCTTTGTTGCTGATAGGTTAAGCTTTCGAAACTCTGCCCCAAAGACATGTGACTGATTTTTCGCCCTGTTTCGTTGGTTAAACGCAATGATCAAAATATTACGTATGCGAGTTTGGATTGCAGCTCTGATTTTGGGAGCCACATATCTAGTTTTAGAGCCATCTTATATCAATAACAGAAACATCAGTGAAATCTGGAGAGGAATGGTAGCCCTCCACAGTACAATATCTGGAGTTTCCTGACAAAGAATACATTTCTCATGCTCGAAAGCCGGTCTGGCTATTTCGTGAAGGTTGAAAGAGAATGGTGTCAACACAGTGTTACAACTGACTTATACGATTTTATGGAACACCTGATTTTATGAACACCTTTTACGATAACTGAAGAAGGCTCAACGGCCGAAACGTTTTTTCTCACGTTTTCAGCAAGGAATTAACCGATTACATGTTCGATTTTATTGAAGCCGAGTCAAATAAAAAAAAGTTAAAATGTGCATCATGTTGTCATTTAACATTTAATCATTTAATAATGAATCATTAAAAATGCATCCGTTTAACTGAAGTGACCCAAACTGACAGTTTGAGGTAGCCTATCGTGTAAATTTCGCTTTGTTGCTGATAGGTTAAGCTTTCGAAACTCTGCCCCAAAGACATGTGACTGATTTTTCGCCCTGTTTCGTTGGTTAAACGCAATGATCAAAATATTACGTATGCGAGTTTGGATTGCAGCTCTGATTTTGGGAGCCACATATCTAGTTTTAGAGCCATCTTATATCAATAACAGAAACATCAGTGAAATCTGGAGAGGAATGGTAGCCCTCCACAGTACAATATCTGGAGTTTCCTGACAAAGAATACATTTCTCATGCTCGAAAGCCGGTCTGGCTATTTCGTGAAGGTTGAAAGAGAATGGTGTCAACACAGTGTTACAACTGACTTATACGATTTTATGGAACACCTGATTTTATGAACACCTTTTACGATAACTGAAGAAGGCTCAACGGCCGAAACGTTTTTTCTCACGTTTTCAGCAAGGAATTAACCGATTACATGTTCGATTTTATTGAAGCCGAGTCAAATAAAAAAAAGTTAAAATGTGCATCATGTTGTCATTTAACATTTAATCATTTAATAATGAATCATTAAAAATGCATCCGTTTAACTGAAGTGACCCAAACTGACAGTTTGAGGTAGCCTATCGTGTAAATTTCGCTTTGTTGCTGATAGGTTAAGCTTTCGAAACTCTGCCCCAAAGACATGTGACTGATTTTTCGCCCTGTTTCGTTGGTTAAACGCAATGATCAAAATATTACGTATGCGAGTTTGGATTGCAGCTCTGATTTTGGGAGCCACATATCTAGTTTTAGAGCCATCTTATATCAATAACAGAAACATCAGTGAAATCTGGAGAGGAATGGTAGCCCTCCACAGTACAATATCTGGAGTTTCCTGACAAAGAATACATTTCTCATGCTCGAAAGCCGGTCTGGCTATTTCGTGAAGGTTGAAAGAGAATGGTGTCAACACAGTGTTACAACTGACTTATACGATTTTATGGAACACCTGATTTTATGAACACCTTTTACGATAACTGAAGAAGGCTCAACGGCCGAAACGTTTTTTCTCACGTTTTCAGCAAGGAATTAACCAATTACATGTTCGATTTTATTGAAGCCGAGTCAAATAAAAAAAAGTTAAAATGTGCATCATGTTGTCATTTAACATTTAATCATTTAATAATGAATCATTAAAAATGCATCCGTTTAACTGAAGTCATCAGTCATCAGGTCTTATCCTCATGTCCACCTCCTTGTTCACCACTAGAGGTAGGCTGGGCAAACGATTTTTAACATTTTTTAAAAAGAAATAAAAAATGAGATATAATGATGTGTTCCGGCTTAACTTAGACATTGCACGACTTTAAACCCTATAAAAACAGGTTTCGAGAGTTAAAAACCACTTTTTATGAGCAAAAAATGGGTGATTTTTCTTCATCGTGATCAGCTCAGAATCTTTGTGTACACTGTAAGGTTTTTACTTCTTAATAAACGTTTAAAATACACTTCAACGTCCTGAATTTTCATTTGCCTTAATTTGTAGAATTAATTTGAGTTTTAGCCTTAAAAAGCTTCAGTTTTCTCTATCTTTTGTTTCTTGTCCTACAACTGTTATTGTTGATCACCGCATTACTGTACTTCAGTAGTTCTCAAACTTTTTGGACCAAGCACCACCCCTAATCCAACCAAAGCATCCAAGTACCACCTACAAGTCATCATCTCATAGGAACCCCAGAAAGTCTCAATGACCAACATGAGCGCGCGTGCACACACACTCACACATACATATAATAAATATTATAATTATAAACGTTATTTCATATAGCGCCTTTAAAGGTGGCTTCTCAAAGTGTTTTACAGAAAAAAAACAGTAACAACAACTAATAAAAAAGCACCATTTCAGTGAGAGGGGTGAGCCTGTTTAGTCGAGCAAAGCAGATGTGAATTAATTTTTCGAGCCTTGATACAATTCACAACAGAGTCTAACAGATATTAAATCTTCAGGCATTTTCTTGACGGCAAAGGTCTCGCGGTGGATGTTGTAATGCGTACATTAATTTCTGGAGCAACCTCTCTAATTCGTGCAACTACACCGTTATGTCGGCTTGTCATTGCTCTAGCACCGTCTGTACAAACTCCCACACATTTTATCCAGTCGATGCCATTCTCTTCGATAAATTCATTCAGAAGCTGAAATATGTGCTCTCCTGTAGTTCCTGTTGGTAGCGGCTTACAGAACAGAAAGTCCTCACGGGACGTACCCTCAAACCCGTATCTAACGTAAACGAGCAAATTGGCCAAATCGACTACAGACTCATCTAATTGCAGTGAAAAGCATCTGCTCATCTTAACGCGCTCTATCAGCGTACTTTTGACATCATCCGCCATATCGATAATTCTGCGAGTGACTGTGTCTTTCGAAGGGGCAGCAGGTCGAGCTGTTTAGCAGTTTTTTCTCCACACATAATACGTGTCGGCTCTTTTGCCAACGGTAAATAAGGTTCTTCAAAACTAGTGTAGCTTACCTGCTTTAGCAATCCGCAAGCTTGCATTTTTCCGCGTTTCCGTTTTTATTTCCGTATTTATTTAAAGTTTTTATTTCATGCGCATGGGAGCGAAACACAGAGACGCTCGGTGTATTTTTCTTTAAATTAACTTAGAACAGTTCTTTAAATATTTTTCTGTTATCTATCACGCTTTCCTGTGCTCACAAGATTACCTGCGTTCGTAGCACGTATTTCTATGCATTCCTGTGTTTACAACGTTGGCATTGTTCCAAAATCACGCACATTCTCCTTTCTCCCTATATGCTGGAGATACAGTAGCTTTTTAAAATACAATTGGTCACTTGCGTCCGTAGCACGCATCCCTATAGTGGTATAGAATTACAGAGTATCTCTTGTGTCCACTGAAGTATTAGCGCGCACTGTATCGTAGTACGTAGGCTGCGTATTCGACACGTATTAAAATACAAAATATGAAAACCCGTCCCGATTTTTCAGCGCACACGACACAGTTCCAGGGTCATTTGGCGTACCTCCTGGCGCCACTCCACGTACCACTGCCGGTACGCGTACCACAGTTCGAGAACCACTGCTGTATTTGACATGACTTCATTCACTCTTTCCTGAACGTCTATGACAGGCAGAGAGAGTGCTGTTTCTGGTGCGATCCTTTGCAGCTGACATTTCACTGTTTTAAACGAACAAGAAATTAGATTGCTCATAAATCACTAATTCTATATAAACACACCGTAATTGCCCTCCGAAAATCCTCTTTTTCTTGTTCGTTTTTGAGACCTTGATCAAAACTGATTTTAGATGTCAGAAAGGATTTATTTTCTCTGTATTTCCTACATTGCTTTGTCGAGATTTTAACTTTATATTTAGGCTCAGATTTCAACTATAAATCGTACACTAATTAATAGCGGTAAATACTGATGTTTTGCTCCCTCTTACCACAAAAATATATATGTTTTGTAGCTGGGATGAACTTTATTTCGTACGTGTAGCTACTGCGATTCGGACACGGAACAGTTAAAGATGGCGGCAAATCAGGCACCCAGAGAGAGGTGGGGGGGGGCGTCTTCTCGCCTCCATAACTTAAATGCCAAATAGGAGTGGCTTAAGCGACATACACAGTCGTGTAACTGACAGTTTGAGGTAGCCTATCGTGTACATTTCGCTTTGTTGCTGTGCAGAAAGGAAATTAAAAATTAAACACTTTGAACGTGCAATCTGAGATTGCCTTATTAGTGTTGTGATTGGAGAAAGTTCTAGTTTAATATTTAATGTATTTATTTATGTATATATGTATATTATGTGTGAATATGTATATGTATTTGTGTGTGTGTTTGTATTTGTGTGTGCAGCTGATTTTAGATACAATGATTTCATGCAATCCTGTCATTACAAGAGCAGTGCAGTTCCTGTTCCCAGAGAAAGTTGACAATACTTCCTCTGCTTGACTGCCTGCAGAGCAAACTGAGCCCTGCTGTTCAGCTGGAGCTGTGTGGTCTTCCCCACAGTCTCTCTCCTGCACACAGAGCACACAGAGCCCTGCTGTGGTCTTCCCCACAGTCCTGCTGGTGTCTCAGCAGGGCTCAGTCTCTCTCCTGCACACAGAGCCCTGAGTGCTGAGTGAGCCCTGCTGTACCAGTGTCTTACAGAGAAGGAGCTCCGCTGCAGGCCAGAGGTCAGAGGTCAGGTGTCGTCTTCATCCCGAAGAACAAAGACCAGTTTCCTTCTAGACCAGGGCTACAGTGCCATCGCTGGACGGCCAAACGTTTCTGGTTTCCCTTCTGCATGAGCCCATTCTGCATTTGCCTCTTTGAACTTATTATGTTCTTAATTAGACAGGCTGGATCCTTCAGGCTGGACAGCGGCCCTGGAGGACCAGATTGGCTCTCCTGGTCTGTCCCATCATCCCCTCACTGATGACCCGGCCTGAGTCCCAGCGGACCCACAGCAGAACCACAGCAGGCCCGTGTAGGATGGGCTGGGTCCAGTATACCTGCGGCCGAATCTTACAGCCCAACAGGTAAGAAAGACATACTAGTATTCCTTGGTTAATTGTTGTCAATGTTGTAAATGTGAACTGGGATGAATAAAATTTGTGAGAACTAAGATGGCCTTTGCTTGTCTGTTATTTAAGATTGCTGCAGTAGACGATTACATTTAGCCCACTATGTGGGACTGGGCAGGAATGTGAAACAGCAGACTGACAGTATTAAACTGCACCGTGAGAAGTGAATTTCAGGAGGACTTCGTTAAGTTACTGGAAACATACAGAATATATATAACAATCATTATTGATCCATAGACTGACCCTCTTCACTGCACAACTACAATAATAATAATAATAATAATAATACTTGAATCACACATAAATAATATCCAGGAAATACTTTCCTTAGATCCTGGAGTTCCATGAATATTCCCCACAAGGTGACCTCTTCCACTGAAACAGGAATTATTTAAACGCAGTTCTACCGCTGGGCTTACGAGCTCCTGACTGGGCTCTGGGGGAGAGGGGGCAGTGCTGTCTGCACTCCGTGTGTCTGCCGTCAGTGTGTGTGACAGAAACCAGAAACGAGTTGGTGATAGAAGTTTTTTTTGCAGATGTGCAAGCCCATGCACAGTGATACGCTTACTGCGGGAATGTGGACTGATCTGTTCGTCCACCTTAATAAAGGTGGAGGAAAGGCAATCAAAACACCATGAACACTGGTGGGGGAGGGGAGGGCAGATGACTGAATTAAGGGGTGTAGTTCTGTGCTGTAGTGGAACTCCCCGCAGTGGAGTGTAATTACAACGGCTTGACCACTAGAGGCCGCCAATGAGGCCTTTCACTCCTCCATCTTCAGTAACTGCTCAGCCCAGACAGGGTCCCAGTGAGCTGTCAGAGTCTGACGAACTGTCAAGAGTCTTTTCAGGTCCTATAACCAGAAAGAATAAGACTGCAGAGATGTCAGAAAAAAAATACTTTACAAACAGATAGGGATTTTTTGTGGTGAACATAGACACTGTCATGTTTTTAGAGACATTAAGACCCTTTGGTTTCCAAATCTACGTGTCCCAGTCTAGTATCTCTGGGGAAAAAAAGGCATGAGTTGTTTTTTTTCGGACCCATTGTAACATCTCTAGCAAAAAACGTTTGTTGTCCCCTTGAGGCAACAGCTGGCATTTTAGCAACAGGAGTGAGCAACTCTGCCAGGTGAGCACCAACTGCAAAAACCTGTTTTAAGGCATGAAAATATCTTTCTCTTTTACGTCAGGCTCTCCCCAGGCAAACAAAAATCACATTTGCGTCATACATCGCATGCATTTAACTATGACAAACGGCATTCCAGCGAGTACAAGGACGATGAATGGGTGTGTCTATACACAAAGAGGGGCGGGAGCGTGGCACAAGTTGCTCAGCCTTGCTGTAGAAGTTGATACCCCGGATTCTTTCGAGAAAGAGCTGGATGAGACGTTCCGATCGGCTCAGGAAACGCGCCTTTACACAAAGGGCGGTGAGAGGGTGGAACAAGCCGACACCCTGGTTTCTTTCAGAACAGAGCTGTACAAGATCTTGGGATCAATCTGTTTCTAACTGACTACCCAAGAGGCTCAGTGGGCTGAATCTGGTGGCTCCTCTCCTTTACGACGCTGACACGTTCTTCTGTTTTTCCACTGCAGTCAGAACCGAACGGCCATCTGTCCTCTCGGCCACCCAGCTGGGCTTGAGACAGGAGTCCCGGTTCTAAGCAGACGAAGTTCGGCAGTTGTTTAAATAAAACACGAATGCAGGCCTTCTTCCTGCTCCCTGCGCCCTTTCCATGCTTATATTTTTGCCAAACACACAACAGTAAGACCCTGGTCTTTTAATCTGGGGATGCCAATTGGCTGTTCCTAACCAGTTCGGTCGGCCAAACCCAAAACACGTTCCTCGCCCATTTACACCCAGCACAGCCTCGGCGCACACGCGTGTGCTAAGGACATCTGTGTAGGAAATGGGAGAAATGGGGTGCTCCTGTCCTTGATCTCACGGTGATGGGAACAGATTTATTTTAACCACCCCTGTTACAGGCTGCAATGTCCCAAGCCCTTTTCTACTGAGCAATATTTTTGTACAGTAGACCCTTGTCTGACGCGGAGGAGGGGCGTTAAATCCCTCCAGAGCACAGCGATAAACACCTTCTTTAGCAAAGGGGGATACATGAACATACCCTGTAAAGCCACCCAGTTATTGAGGGGCTGAGCGGTGGTCCTGTGGCTCAGGATCTGCGCCTGGGGCTGGGAGGTTGCCGGTTCGTATCCTGAGGCCGGCAGAGGAATCCTACTCCGTTGGGCCCCTGAGCAAGGCCCTTCACCCCAACTGCTCCAGGGGTGCTGTATAAATGGCTGACCCTGCGCTCTGACCCCCAGCTTCTCTCCCTGTCTGTGTGTCTCGTGGAGAGACACACGAGACACACAAGCGAAAAGACGAATTCCTAATGCAAGAAACTGTACAGTATATGGCCAATAAAGTGATCTTATCTGATCTTATTTTGTAAGGCTACTGAACCCAAACAGAGTATAAAAACTCTCAAAGAAAAGGACAACTGGAGAAGTCTGCACTGCAGAACTGCATGTACAAGAAGGGGTGTCACCAGTTATACGAGAGACCTCGCAGCACTGAATGGAAAAGGACGTTCTGCAAGATCCGGCTGGTTAGTCTTTGCACAAGGGCCTCTGAATTATAACCTAGCCGCGCTGCAGGCAGCTGCAGGTGAGGTTCAGTGGTGCCGACAATCCGAGACCGAGAGCTCGTTCTCACACTGTCGTCAGGAGTCACGGGCCACTTGACCAGGTCCACTCGCTGAAGCCCCTACTGAAGGTGTAAAGTGAGTTACACTGTGGACTGTGCTTCCCAAACAGCACATGAGGACCTGCGTGGTGTTGTGAGGTGAGGCAGTTCGGCCCTCTGCTTCTTCCACCCTGTCGTGACAAGGCTCTGATAACCCGTGCTGCTAGGGCTACTTTTCCACAGCCCCACCCAGAACCCAGTGCTGCAATCTGATAACGACCGTACAAGTCCTGAAGACCCCAGAGACAATCGACTGTTTTATGCCGCGCCTTCGAAAGCGAAAGCTTCCGTCTCCGAGAGGCACAGCGCAGTTCTATCGGGAAGCTGTGACCCCGCCGCAGGTCGGCTGACACCCCAGCCCTCACCGCACACGAGGGCTGGAGCTGTGCCGCTCGCACGCACAGCAAAACCGAAAGCGCGTCTGCGCTGTGCGGGCCGGCAGCCGATTCCAGGAACCCGCCCTGGGGCAGACTTCCCTCCGCTCAGCTTCCGAAGAGGCCGCTGCCAGCGTCCCTGCCCGGATCCCGCCGACAATGGGTGAGTATTTTTAAACATGTCTTTCGCACCTGAAGGGAAGCGCAGGGAGCGTTTTGAAAACGACGAAGCTGCAGGGGGAGAGGGGGGCTGGGTCGTTGGGGGGTGATGTTGCGAAAGCGAAAGTAATTCGGCAGAACAAAAGCCGCCATGTCGCAGATCATAATTCACCTGTGCCACTCCTTTTAACAACATTCCCTCTGTTGGCAAAATAAACACTACAAAACAAGAACACGTCACACGCATTCTTCTGTGTGTCCCGAGAAGGAGAAAGACATGGCAGAGATTGACGCCACAGAATGACGCTCGATGCTTCAGAATGACAGTAGGAGAGCCGAGGCGAGAAATCAAATAACACAGATATGCAGAAGAATTATAGGACGATTCTAGAATAATAAGGATCAGTCTTTAGATCATTCTACAGGAACAGCTCGTGAGTGCAGATTGAGAACTAGTTGCACAGGGCACAGCCTGGCACACACTACTGATTAGCGCACAATAAAACATCCCTGCACGCAGAGCAATGAGTCATTAAAAAGTGTGAAGTCCCTGCTCCATTCAAAGTTCTCTGTGTGCTTACGTACTGAAAACAGCGCTGTACAGGAAGGAAGTGAGAGCCACAAGCTCTCCTGTTTTTCTTCCTTCCTGTCTCACAGGGGATTCGGGTTAAAGTTTACGCAGACGCTGCACAGAATATAATCGCAGAGAGGAGGTGTGCAGAGAGATTACAGCCAGACTGGACGCTCCGCCTGGTTCTGGGGGGGTTCCTGCACTGGGCTCGACATCTGCCGATCTCCAAGCAGAATCGGATTCAGAAATGGCTGCTCTGACAGCCGGCAGAGGGCTGTACCAGCTGAAAGAGACGCTGCTCAGAGGGCGAGATGTCCCAGTCCGAGTGTGAACGGGCCCAGTTTGGAGGGCCTGGACGATTGATCAAGACGACATCCTCGTACACTCCTCCTCCCCTTGAGCAGAGACAGGCTTCTGCCCGGTTTCGCGCTGAGAATTTGAAACCCAATCCCGGGAGGTGCGAACAGTGAAAAACGGACACGGCGCATTAAGGCGAGTCGTGAATAGACAGAGCATTCAGGCAAACCCGGGTGCGAGGAGCCAGTCGGTGTCACCGATGTCCGGCTGTACTCTGAAAGGCAATTGATGGATATTGTAGAATAAAGTTTATTTTTTTTAAATGCTCCCCCCATGGCTACAATATTTTTCCCCCACTCCTGAAACCAGGAGAGGCAAGATTAGACATGCTTTTCTGTACATCAGGTTAACCTGCTTATATACCTCGCTCCCGCCAGAAAGTTAAAAAAGAAAACAGCTCAGCTAAGCTAAGGGGGCTGTTTTTTCTTTAGTCAGCACGCTCCAACCTCCTCTAGAGGAGCGGGCATCGGGGCCGACGCCTGCAGAGCACCGCACCAGCCCCGGCCTCTCCTCCCACCACCTGCACACCTGTAGGAAGGGGTTCCGAGTGACAAACAGGGCGCCAGCAGTCTGTGAACATGCAGTATCACACCCTGAGCTGTGCTGGGTGGATTCCTTACAGTGCTGAGTCCGCACCCCCTGGTTACAGATCAGGTTACCGAAATCAGATCTCTCGGGCCTGTGCTCTGATCAAGGCCACAGTGCTGGTTTTTCTTCTTTGCCCTTAAAGGGACAGACCTTCATTTCTGTCCTGACAAGTTTTCTTTGGTTCCATGTTTTGTCCTTGAATTGTCCTTGAAGCCCTCAACAGGAACGATGAGAGAATTGTGCTTGTAAATGTTCTGAGAATGTGATTCCCTTCTTTGCCAATATGTTTTGTTTTGTTTTTATTGACTAAAATATTCTGCTATGGACCATTCTTAGATGTCTCCCCATTTGAATTAGATTTAACCAGGTGAAGATGAACGAGATTTCTTCGTCTGTTAGAGGTGCGTAGAACGTGTTCTGGAGGAACAACAGAGCGCTTGTCTTTCAGATCCCAGTCACCCGTCGGAGCTGCGGCTCGTCCTGCTGGGACAGACCGGAGTGGGGAAGAGTGCCACAGGGAACACCATCCTGGGAGCAGAGGAGTTCCCGTCTCGCACCAGTGCCTCCGGCACGACGCGGCACTGCCAGAGCGGATCGGTGAAGATCAAGGGTAGGCGCATCACTGTGGTGGACATGCCTGGACTGCTGGACACTCGGCTCTCCCCGGAGGAGACTCAGTCCCACAGGGACAGCTGCCTCTCCCTGAGTGACCCCGGCCCCCACGCGCTCCTCCTGGTGGTGAAGGTGGGGCCGTTCTCAGACAAGGACAGGAGGGTGGCAGACAGGGTCCGGGAGCTGTTTGGAGAGGAGGCTCTGAGGTTCACCGTGGTTCTGTTCACCCGGGGAGACGACCTGGAGCAGCAGAGCCTGGAGGAGTTTGTCCGGGGGAACAGAGACCTCCAGCTGCTGGTCCAGCAGTGCGGGGGCAGGTGTCACCTCTTCAACAACAAGAGCAGGAGTGACCGCGCCCAGGTCAGAGAGCTGCTGAATCTCATAGACAGGATGGCCACTGACAACATGGGCTTCTTTGTCTTCTCCGAGAGCCAGAGAAGAGATGCAGAAGTTGGCAAAAACCGATCGAAGAGAGAAAAGCCAGTCGTTGAAGAACTGCCTACCTACAGTTATAATAAAGGTAGGTTATAAAATCGAGCAGGAGTTCCTGCTATGTGTGTTAATTTAGTGCAGATGGGAGGGCTCCAAGACAAACAGCATGGGGCAACAGCTTTAAATCAAAAGATACAGAAGTCCTCCACATGATACAGAATTAAAGCCCCGACACTCATACAAGTTAGCTTGTTGGAAAACGTGGATTCGAATAGATAAGGGAATAGAAAGATACAGTCAGTTGTTTTGTTTGTTAGACAGAAAGTTTTGAATTGTTTTCTCATTAAAAAGACGACCGCTGTTTGTCAGGCGCGGCCCAGGGGGAGCGAGACGAGCGCCTGCGGATCGTGCTGGTGGGGAAGACGGGGGCCGGGAAGAGTGCCACAGGGAACACCCTCCTGGGCAGGGCGGAGTTCGACTCCGACGCCAGCCCGGCCTCGGTCACGTGGACCTGCCGGAAGGGGACGGGAGAGGTGGCGGGGAGGCCGATAGCGGTGGTGGACACCCCGGGGCTGTTCGACACGCAGCTGTCCGGCGAGGAGATCCAGAGGGAGATCGCCAGCTGCGTCTCCCTGTCGGCGCCGGGGCCCCACGCGTTCCTCGTGGTGATCCAGGTGGGGCGCTTCACCCAGGAGGAGCGGGAGACGCTGGAGGTGATCAAGGGCATCTTCGGCGAGGAGGCCGGGCGGTACACCATCTGCACGTTCACCCGAGGGGACGACCTGGGCGGCAAGGCCATCGCGGAGTACGTCCGCGCGGCGGACCCCGGCCTCCGCGACTTCATCCGGGGCTGCGGAGGAAGGTACCACGTCTTCGACAACCGGACCGGCGGCCGCGCCCAGGCCCGGGAGCTCCTGGGGAAGGTCGACCAGATGGTGGCGGCCAACGGCGGCGGCTGCTACACCAGCGAGATGTTCCGGCGGGCGGAGGCGGCCATCCGGCGGGAGCAGGAGCGGAAGCTGAGGGAGCGGGAGGAGGAGATGGGCCGGGAGAGGGAGGAGATGCGGGCCCGGTACGAGGAGACTCGGCGGAGGCTGGAGGAGGAGCGCCTCCTGGGGCGCGGGCGGATCCGGGAGCTGGAGGGCGACCGGGAGAGGAGGGAGCAGGAGAGGCGGCAGCTGGAGGAGAGCCTGCAGGCGCTGCGGAGACAGATGGAGGAGATCCACAGGAAATACGAGGACGAGGCCCGGAGACGGGCCGAGGAGTTCAACGCCTTCAAGGACGAATACGGGAAGGAGGCGAACAGAGCTGGAGGAGGAGGAGGAGGAGGAGGAGGAGGAGAGAGAACCGCCGAGGCCGGGCAAAGGGCGGAGCAGAAATCGATCAAAACAGATGTGAGATTTACAATGGTAAGCCTGTGCGTTATACAGTAAAGCACAACGCCCGCTCCAGTCACAGGTCGGCCAACTGCTAAGCTCCGAACATCTGAGGCAGATTGAAGTTCTTCAGCCCCACAGCACGTTACAACGGGTAATTCTCTACACACGGGCACTTGTAAAAGACACGAACCGCTCTGAACAGATCGATATCACCCCACCTGTGTGGTTCAGGACAACCTGCACCATCTCGAACAAGTACAACTATACAAAACATCATCGACGGCCCAGGCAGTTCTGGTCCAAGTATTTTAGCGCCTTAAGTGTGTAGGTCTGCATTATAAGCGTGCGGATGTTACTGTAGTCACTTGTTAAATTAAAATATACATATATAAGGTTTGAATTCACAGTTGTATCGCTATAGCAATGCAGTAAACGTGCATTTTGAAAAGACACAGAATAGTACACGATTTAGGTAGAAAGTTACACAGGGACGTGTTTAAACACCGTTATAAAAAAAACCCATCGTCCTCCATCGTACACTGGAGACCCACTGGACCACATTTAAAGTTTTTTTTTTTAAGAATAAAACATCGACTACAGAGCCCAAACACGGAACCGGAACCGATACACCACTCGGGTAACACATATCCCGAACCCAGCCGGTCGGTTCTGGACTGAGGGACTCATAGGACCCTTCCCTTCGTTGTTACAAAAAAAACTAAAATTTCACAGACTCGTTCGTTTATTTTTGGTTTTTATTCGCTCATTTTTAATTTTTGAAGCGTACCCAGCGGGCCTCGCGCCGTTCCCTCAAGGAGGGAGGAGGGGGGGGGGGGGAATTGGCGCGAATTGGGGGAGTTTTGTCACTTTTTAAACCATAAAAATACAAATAAAATCACTAATACAGACATGGGATACTGTATATAAAACAGCAACTTGCTGAAAACAGAAACTCGCGTCTGCTTTTGACCTCACTGATCGGCTCAATCTCTCCAGACTCTCACAGAAAAGTCATCATACAATCGCCTCAAAGCGCCAGTTTATCCCGTCCCAATCCAAACCCTCTTCGCAAGCTAAAGAAAAAGCCAGAAGGGACTTACTGTACCCCTCCTTCTCGTGTGCGTCGGCCGCTCGCTTTTTCCTCTTTTCGTGGATTTCTGGCGCCATTCCCGCCGCCGGCCGCAGGAGCGCAGTTCCACCGGCGGCCACGGGGGGGCGCGCCGCGGCCATCACTGGCGCAGCCCGCTGGGCGCACCCTGCCAGCACACGGGCAGAAACTGCTCCTCCCTTCATCTTCCTCTTCTTACACTTCCGTTTCTTTCACGGAAAGGCTGGAAACAATATTTACGCCTGCATCGCTCGTTGTGGCTTCGACCATGATACTTGCTCGTTAGGATGCGCATTAAAAGAAGCGGTCTGTAAAACAGACCCAAGGGCGCGTCACCCAATGCAGGACTGTGAGAGCTGTGCGGAACCTCACCCCCATTTAACTTTTTTGTCATGTGTAACTGTCCTGTACCCCTGATTGAGTTATACGGACTCTTGTGTGTATTTGTTATCTGTTATCGTTTCAATAAAAACAAATATAAAAAGAAACTTTTTGCACCCTTTATTGTCCTGGATGGGAGGTGTACAGGCAGGTACAACACTGTTAACAACACATTTAGCCCGACACGAACGCGCTTACACAGAGGAGGCACGCCGAGTCGCCCCTGCACTGCAGAAAATAAAGCAGTCGCTTCTTTGCTTCAGTCTTCAGCGGCTGCGCACCTCTCCCAACACTCCGAACACTTGACTGCGGAAGTCAATGACTTGGGCCGAGGCTGACAAACAGCGGGTGCTGTGTATTTAATGTTGTCCCATGATCTCACCGGGCGGGGTGACGTTTACGCGCCGGGCTCACGGCCGCTGGGGCTCCGCTCTGACGTGGGGCAGCGGTCTGTGGGGGAGTTTGCATGCTGTGCCCTGCGATTTTTGCCCCGGTGGTCAAGTGTCCCCCCAGGGTCCGGACAAGCGGGTGTTACCCGCGCCCCGTGCCTCTTGACCGGGTGAGAGTGTACGGCGCGCTGGGGACTGCAGCGTCTCCCTGTGTGGGTGAGCTACTGGAAATGAACGCCTCTGCGCCGGTGCAGTTATAATAATAATAATAATAATAATAATAATAAACGTTATTTTATATAGCGCCTTTAAAGGTGGCTTCTCAAAGCACTTTAAAGTTCCCTTTCCTGAGCCCCTGGTACGAGTGAAGCCCGTGCACGGTGACTGGTAACGGCACGGAGGGGTGAGGAGGGTGAGGAGGGGGGAGAAACTGAGATGAATGAGGACGCCGGTCCCACCGGTCCCACCGGCTGCACAGCCCGGCTCGGCGGAGGAGCGGCTGTCATCCAACAGTCCCAGGGTCGCTATAGTTACAGGGCGGCGGCCTAAGGCTGACGTCAGCCCAGCGCCGCCCCCCGGACGCGCTCTCCTGCCGGCGCTGCGGGCAGGGCAGACCGAGGGGCGCTCACACTCGGAGGAGGCATCGAGCCGTACCCCCGGACACAGCCATGGCGTCGCTGCGGGCAGCGGAGGGGACAGCAGCGGGAGGTAAGGGGCTAGTTCACCGGCCCGAATGTCGCTGTAAGAGACCGAGCGAGAGAGAGAGACAGCGCTCCAGGGCAGAGTACAGTACAGTACAGTACAGAGGACTGAGCCGTGTGTTCCCATCAAGCTGCAGACAAGGAAGTTGTGGACACTCTATAGGGTCCATACCGACACGGAAACACTTCACCTATGCCCTCTATAAACAGACACGTTTGACTATAGAGACTTTAACTCTATAGTCTACACCCGGACATGATCAGGCTCTGTAAATGCTGTACCTAAGCTCTATAGTGAACAGTATAGGGACCAGTAAAGTTCATTCCTGCTGAAAAGAGAGGTGAGTTTCGGTGTGGGGGTACAGTCTAGACAGACCTGTTCAGGCAGTATTTTGTGATTTTTATCCCTCCCGCTGAGCTCGTAGAAAGGACGTTTCACTGCCTGCAACTACTAGTGCTGCTGCTGTATTGTTGTGCAGTTGATAAATCAACTTTGATTGATATATAGTAAATACCTAAACTCGGTGGTGTTCAGTATATACAGTCATGTTCAGGCTATATACACTAGTAAATACCTAAACTCTGTAGTGTTCAGTATATACAGTCATGTTCAGGCTATATACAGTAGTAAATACCTAAACTCTGTAGTGTTCAGTATATACAGTCATGTTCAGGTTATATACAGTAGTAAATACCTAAACTCTGTGGTGTTCAGTATATACAGTCATGTTCAGGCTATACAGTAAATACCCACACTCTGTGGTGTTCAGTATATAGTCATGTTCACGCTATACAGTAAATACTCACACTCTGTAGTGTTCAGTATATAGTCATGTTCAGGCTATACAGTAAATACCCACACTCTGTAGTGTTCAGTATATACAGTCATGTTCAGGCTATACAGTAAATACCCACACTCTGTAGTGTTCAGTATATAGTCATGTTGAGGCTATACAGTAAATACCCACACTCTGTAGTGTTCAATATATACAGTCATGTTCAGGCTATACAGTAAATACCCACACTCTGTAGTGTTCAGTATATAGTCATGTTGAGGCTATACAGTAAATACCCACACTCTGTGGTGTTCAGTATATACAGTCATGTTCAGGCTATACAGTAAATACTCACACTCTGTAGTGTTCAGTATATAGTCATGTTCAGGCTATATACAGTAGTAAATACCCACACTCTGTGGTGTGCAGTATATACAGCCATGTTTAGGCTATACAGTAAATACCCACACTCTGTAGTGTTCAGTATACAGTCATGTTCAGGCTATACAGTAAATACCCACACTCTGTGGTGTTCAGTATATAGTCATGTTCAGGCTATACAGTAAATACCCAAACTCTGTGGTGTTCAGTATATAGTCATGTTCAGGCTATATACAGTAAACACCCACACTCTGTGGTGTTCAGTATATAGTCATGTTCAGGCTATACAGTAAACACCCACACTCTGTGGTGTTCAGTATATAGTCATGTTCAGGCTATACAGTAAATACCCACACTCTGTGGTGTTCAGTATACAGTCATGTTCAGGCTATATACAGTAGTAGATGTATAAACGTGACCGGCTGCCCCTGTGGTTCCCTGCAGGCGAGGCGGCGGCCCGGCCCGGCCCGGAGCTGAGGCTGCTGCTGGTGGGGAGGCCGGGCAGTGGGAAGAGCAGCTCGGGGAACACCATCCTGGGCCAGAGCGCGTTCCGGGAGGGCGCGGCCACGCCCGTGTGCCGGAAGAGGAAGGCGACGGTGGCGGGGCGGCGCCTGGTGGTGGTGGACACGCCGGGGCTCCTCAGCGGGGACGTCCCGCCCGCGCGCGAGGCGGCCGAGCTCCGGCGGGGCCTGGCCCTCTGCGAGCCGGGCCCCCACGCCCTCCTGCTGGCCGTGCCGCTGGGGCGGGTCAGCGCGCAGGACGGCCAGGCCGCCGAGCGGCTCGGCGCCGCCCTCGGGGAGGGGGCGCTGGCCCGCACCCTGGTCCTGTTCACCGGGGCGGACCGGCTGGGGGGCCGCGGCGTGGAGGAGGTCCTGCACGGCGAGGAGGGCGCGCGGAGGGCCGTGCAGCGCTGCGGGGGCAGGTACCACGCCCTGGACAACCGCAGGACCAGCCGGTGCGGCCAGGTCCGGCGGCTGCTGGAGAAGGTCGAGGCCATCGTGCAGGAGGAAGGCGGGGGCTGCTACAGCGCAGGGGAGAGTCCGGGGGCGCCGGGCGCCGCCGCCGCAGGGGAGAGTCCAGGGGAGCCGGGCGACGCCGCCGCAGGGGAGAGTCCGAGGGCGCCGGGCGACGCCGCCGCAGAGGTGACGCAGTTTTTCGGCCAGCTGGCTCTCGGAGGGGTCTCATCCGGCTGTGTCCGAGCCAGGGTATGGGCTTCCACAACAGGGCTGGGCAGCTAGTTCCCCACTCCCACCACCCTCTGCGTACAGTAGCGCCTCCTGTCCTGACTGGAGGAGCTCACCCAGCTGTGTCTGGAGAGAAGTCAGGGTATCGGCTTCAACAACACGGCTGGGCAGCCTGTTCCCCACCCCCGCCCCCCTCTGTGTACAGAAGAGCCTCCTGTCCTGACTGGAGGAGCTCACCCAGCTGTGTCTGGAGAGAAGTCAGGGTATCGGCTTCAACAACACGGCTGGGCAGCCTGTTCCCCACCCCCGCCCCCCTCTGTGTGAAGGGGCACCACCTGGTGTCAGTTTTAATTGCACTTCCACGCCGTTCTCACCCGTGTCCTCTGGCTGCTCGCTCACTGCTGGTGCCGAGGAGATCTGCTGGGTTGAGTGGGCTGTCGGAGCCCTTGGTTCTGAATCCGTGTCTCAGGCCACCCTCTTTATTCTTCTCTGTTCCAAACGAAACAGACCCGGTCCCTTCAGCCCGTCAGTGCGGGACACCCAGGCAAACCCAGGACAGCATCGGGCTGCTCTTCTCTAGGAGGATTCCCGAGCGGAACTGTCCGTCTGCTGAAAGTGTACAACCCGTGACCTCCCCCTGACCGGAGTTCTGCGGTTTTGATCCCGTGTCTCTGTCTCCCCGTCTTTCACAGGAGGGGTCCCCAGGGCCCTCGGGGGCCGAGGGAGGGCCAGACGAGTCTGGTCCCGCCGAGCCGGAGCGGAGAAAGAAGGAGAATCCGGAGGACACCCCGAGCGGGGAGCTACCAGGCAAGGGACGTCGATCCTCATCCACATCATTTCACTCCGCACCCTGGCTACCAGGAATCCGAACATCGGAACAGGAAAATCCGAACATCGGGTCCAGAGAGGAGTTTCCCGATCCTGCGGTTCCTGCGCTCCGGCATCCCTGCTCACCACTCCTTCTCCCTCTTTCCCCTTCCCAGACGAGCCCCTGGAGGACTGCCTGCGGATCGTGCTCGTGGGGAAGACCGGCGCGGGGAAGAGCGCGGCCGGGAACACCATCCTGGGCCGGCCGGCGTTCGCCTCCCAGGCGGGCTCGGCCTCGGAGACGAGGGCGTGCCAGAAGGAGCGGGGCGTGGCGGCCGGCCGGCGGGTGGCGGTGGTGGACACGCCGGGCCTGTTCGACACGGAGCTGCCCCCGGGGGACACGCGGCGCGAGCTGGCCCGCTGCGTGGCCCTGGCCGCGCCGGGGCCCCACGCCTTCCTGCTGGTGGTCAGCGTGGGCCGCTTCACCCCGGAGGAGAGGGAGGCCGTCCGGCTGATCCAGGCCACCTTCGGCGAGGCGGCCGGGCGCTACACCGCGGTCCTCTTCACCCGGGGCGACGACCTGCGGGGCGAGCCGATCGAGGACTACCTCCGCCGGGGGGACCCCCGCCTGCGGGAGCTCGTGGCGGAGTGCGGCCAGCGGTACCACGTCCTGGACAACAGCCCCTCGGGGCCCCGCGCCCAGGTCGGGGGGCTGCTGGAGCTCATCGGGGCGATGGTGGAGGGCAACGGCGGCAGCTGCTACACCAGCCAGATGTTCCGGGAGGTGGAGGCGGCCATCCAGCGGGAGCAGGGCCTCATCCTGCAGGGGAGGGAGGACGAGGCGGCCCGGGAGGAGACGCTCCAGCTGGCCCGGTACCAGAGCCAGGTCCGGGAGCTCGAGGCCCGGCTGCTGGAGGAGGGGCAGAGAATGGAGGCCGAGAGGCAGGAGAGGGAGGAGATGCAGATCGAGCAGCGGGGCAGGAGCCAGAGGGAGGCGGAGAGGAGGGAGTGGGAGGAGAGGCGGCGGCAGGAGGAGCAGCGCAGGAGGGAGGCGGAGCTGGAGCAGCTGAGAGGTGAGCTGCGCGGGACACGGCAGGCGCAGCAGGAGAGCGGGGCGCAGCGGAGCCTGAGGGCCAGGCAGGAGGCCGAGACGTCCCCGGCGGTCATCGCCCAAGTCGTGGGGAGGCTCGGCCGGCTGGCCATCGGCGCGGCCTTGGCGTTCTTCCTGGGCTCGCCGGTCGCCAGGGCAGCGGGCCCCTACGTGGGCGAGCTGGTGGACTGCTTGGTCCCCCTGGCGGCCGCGGGGCTGCGGAAGGCGGCCTGCAGCATCCAGTAGGGCTCGGACCGCCCGGCCCTGCGGTTGGAGGCGTGTACGTAGCGCGTTCCCAAGGAGATGGACCGGGCGTCTTGAAAACGATGGACTGCAGATACAGGAGCAAGCCCTGCCTGCGTGTCTCCCCCGCGGGGATAAGATAAAGACACGCTGTAGACAAGATTCATGACAGATGAAAATACAGATGAGCGAGACGCACTCACCGGATATGGGGATCAGCACGAACTCCCCTTCGCCACGCACATTAACACGGGACACCAAGGAGACCGAAAGAACAGAACAGGAGTGTGTTTCAGGGCAGGGTCTGGGTGTGTTGAGTGACATGCAAGAGTGTGACAACAGCTGCACTTCTCTGTGTTGCAGTATGTTTTATTTCTATCTACAAGATGATTTTTATATCCCTGTGTGGCAATGAGAATTGTAGTTACAGCAGAGCTGCCACTAGAGGCCGCTAACGTCCGCCTGGAGTTTCACCTGAAGGGCATTGTCTAGTTTATCGGTGGTGGGATGTGAGCCTCATTCTCACAGGGGGATGATTTCAGAGGATTTGGGCTAGAAAATCCGGAACTGGGTGGTGGGTTGTTTTAGAGCAGGTCTGTGGTTAAAGTCTGTGGAATAAAGACTCCTTCAACACATGTCTGCTGTCTGTCCATGGCCTCACTCCTGAACTCACAGCTCCCTTGGAGCAGGTGGCACAACGCTCGCACCCTGAGCTCAAGGGCTCCGCGTGAAGGCGGAGGTGTAGGAGGTACCGGGGAGTTTCCCAGGTGCTATCCCAGAAAGCACCTGCTGCACGCGAGAGAGGGTTTGGGACGATCCAGGATTGGGATGATGGATCCAGGCGAGGACGGTGTTAGTGCTGTTGACACGGGCTCAGTTTTAAAACTAGAGACCAGAACTCCCAACGCTTTCTGAAGAGGAAGGAGTGTAGACGTTCTCCTGCTCCACAAACTGTACATTTGATGTTGATAAAAGTTACTAATGAGAGGAGGCCATACAGCCCACCCACCTCGTTTGAGAATTAGTAGCTATCTTAATTATTGATTGATTGATTGATTGATTGGGGTCCGCTGACAAGTGGCCAGATAAGCTCCTTGGATCAACAGGACGCAGTGAGCTCTTCGGGAAGCGGATCAGCCTGAATAGCGTTGCTTGCCTTCTGTCTGAGAAGAGCTGATTTTCAGAGCCGCCCTGCCTTCAGGAAAACCGGAGACCGGAATGGCAGGGTGGCTGCCGAGACGTAAACGATCCGTTATTTAAAAAGGGCCATCGGCGTAAAACGGGCCGGATCTTCACGTAGCACGAGGTCCCGGGCCCCTGCTGCCAACGGACACGAGGACCGGAGGGAAGGGAGACGAGCGCCGCGCCGGGCAGTACACGCCCGGACTCTCCCCCAGGGCTGGGAGGTGCCGGGGATTCTGGGAAGAGAGCGATGAAAGCAGGCTTGTCCGCAATCCGGACGGGAGCCGCAGCCTCGCCCGGCCTCCTCTCCCCCCTCAGGCTCCGCCGGGGGGGGGATTCCAGAAACACGGCCTCGGTAACGCTTCCACAACAACAGCGAGGTGTTCTTCCTCCCCGTTGCAGGCTGTGGGTCTCCAGAGCGGAGGCAGGATGGGACCGGAACGGCAGGCGCCGGGCCAGGAGCCTCCGCGGACTTCCTCCGGGATCGGGATCGGGATCGGGCCGTGGCGCCGAGCGGCCCGAGCTCGGGGCCCCCGCTGCGGCTCGTCCTGCTGGGGAGGGCCGGCGTGGGGAAGAGCGCGGCGGGCAACGCCATCCTGGGCCGGGAGGAGTTCCCGCGCGGGCCGACCGCGGCCTGCCGGAAGGGGAAGGCAGAGGTGCGCGGGCGGCCCGTGGCCGTGATCGACACCCCGGCCCTGTCCCGGACGAGGGGCTCCCCCTGGGGAGGGGCGGGGCGCGAGGTGGTGAGGTGCTTCTGCCTGGGCGCCCCGGGGCCCCACGCGTTCCTGCTGGTGCTCCGGCTGGGCCGGTTCTCCCGGGGCGACGGGGAGGCGCTGGAGCTGGCGTGCAGGACCTTCGGCCGCGGGGCCGCGCGGCACGCCGTGGTGCTGTTCACCCACGGGGGCGAGCTGGGGGGCCGGCCGCTCGAGGACGCCATCGCCGAGACGGGCGGGGGCCTGGCCCACCTCGTCCACCAATGCGGGGGGCGCTACCACGCCCTGGACCTCCGGCGGGCCGGCGGCGGCGCCCAGGCGGCGGCGCTGCTGGAGAAGGTCGAGGCGCTGCGGCGGGAGAACGGGGGCAGCTGCTACGCCGGCGCGGCGTTCCGGGAGGCGGAGGCGGCGGTGCGCTGGGAGCAGGGGAGGATCCTGCGGGAGCGGGGCCCGGAGATCCGGCGGCTGGAGCAGGAGAGGAGGGGCATCTTCCTCGGGCGGGTCCAGGGGGAGGTGCTGGCGGAGCTCCGGCGCCGGGAGGGGGAGCGGGCCAGGGAGGAGGCGGAGCAGAGCAATCCGCTCATCCGGGCGGCGCAGTGAGGGGCTGCCCAGCGCCCCCCGGTGCTGGCGGGAGGAGTACAGGGAGCCGAGCAGACGCTGGAGTCCTCCTGCAGCCCCCCCTGCACTGGGGGCTGGACAGAAGCCCCCTCTCGCCCCCCGTTCCTGTAGTCACCCCTGTGCAGAGAGTACAGCTCCTGCAGATTCGGTCTGCAGGCGATTATATCACATTATGTTATTATATTATAGTCGATACTCATCGATAAATCAATAAACACCGCGATATCGCTTCCGTACAGACGGGACGAATCGACGCTGGTGGATAATTGCGCGACACCCTCAGGCAAGCACGCAGAGCCCACAGAAAGCTCCGGGCGAAATAATTCACAATCGCATCTCCGCAGACACGTGAGAGGTACTGTACTGGGTGAATCTGCCGATACCCAGGCTAAGAACGGGTTGATACGCTAATAAAGCAATATAGCAATCTGCAATTTCCCTCACGGGATCAATAAAGTATCTATCTATCTATAGAACTTTTCGCTATAATAAAGATTTTAAGATGACAGTAAAAAGAGGTTAAACTGCTCAGAGGAAATCTTTTGGAAATCGATTTCAATATCGGAGGTGGGAATGAGTTTTCAAACGGTTGTCAATTAAAAGGTACGCAGATGTGTGTGGACACAGGGAGAGTCTCCTTGATGAGTTCGGTTTTATAGTGGGACTATGATAAAAAACTCGTCTTTCGGGGTTAAAATTCCGGTCCCGTGCGGGTCCGAACCGTCAGGACCGGCACCGGTGTGTCTGTGGGCTGAAACTCGGTCCGCCCTCCTGAAGCGGACCTCGACGTCCCGGTTTACAGGGAAGTCAGCGAACCGGCCGGACGGGCATGGCCAGCGGCAGAGCGGACCCGGGCAGGACCGGAGGTTCCGTTTTCAACCCGCTCGACCGACCCCGGAGCGAGAGGCGCTGTTGAGGACCTACCCCGCTCCAACGCGTGTGAAGATCCGACAGCCGGGGGGAAAATGATCTTCCTGCGGGGAGGAAGTTTATTCCTCGGAAGGTCCCGCTGTGCGGATTTCAGGCGCAGAGCGACGTGGACTCCCGACTCTCCACCGCCTGAGCTCTCCGAGGGAGAGAGACCGGCGGGTCCAGCGCAGGACACCGTCCCTGTGACAGCGTAACAGCCCGAGGCGCCGCGGCAAAGACCTCGTACAACCGCTGGCGCAGGTCCTGCTGCTGCGCCTACAGACTCGACACTCGCCCGCCTCGGGCACCTCACAGGCAGCCGTACCCGCGAGTTCATCACACGGGCCCACCGCCTGAACCCCCGGGGGTCGCCAGCCCAGGTCCAGGGAGGGTGGGGGGGATCTCCGCAGAGCCCCAGTCGAGCCGGTCTTATAGCCAGGCCGGCTGTGTCCGAAGACGGGGAACACCTGTGCAGTTCCGAGGAACAATCGAGTAATCCTCTCTGTGCCTCACCTGCCGCACTGAGCCCGGTTCCGCTGCTCCAGGTGCTCAGAAAGGCAGGCTACACGGGCGACAGAACCGCAGGTTTTCAGTTCAGCTCAGCTCCTTCCCGGGTTGATGGGACCAGACTGATTTAAACCCACGGGCGGAGAAGTACTGCAGAGCGAGCTGCCGATTCTCGGAATGAAGGCGCTCGGTTGATCTTCGCTGCTCAGGGGACCAGCGTGACGTCCCGGGAGAGAAAGGACCCGTGAGATATCGCAGGGGACCCTCTGACGATGAGGGGCCCATACACCGAGAGCCAACCAACTCTTCATTACCGCCGAGCGGGGCAACGATCCCCGCATGCTTCTGATCACACGTTCACTATTCCTGACATCGATCAGACCTCGTGCACGAATGATCAATATTCCCGATTTGTTCTGAAGTGCGATTTCGGGGGACACGTTTTACAGTGCTCATCTTATCCAGTCAGCTTAGCGTTGACTGGGCACAGGGGTTAACCCTGTCTGGCAGACGAGCTTAATGAACTGATCACAGCTCAATAGCTGAAGGACTTTGGAGTCTCCCTTCTTCTGCGCTTACTTTGGCAGCTCCTTTTACATTACGAGTACTGCAAAAACTGTGTTTTTGTTCCAGACACCTGCAACCCTTGGTGTAAAGGAAGCACCTCCTGTCCTTGGTTTTAAACATTCTTCCCTTGACTTTAACTACTTGTGTTGCCTGTGGGGCTTCACCCCTGGTTCTGAAGTCCACTGAAGATTCTGAAAACCTAAATAACTTTTCCTCGCAGCGGTCTGTCTGAGACTCGCTCTCTTTAGTTTCTACCGTTTGTCAGCGCGGAACGTTCTGATCAGCACGGGAGAGCGTCTGATCGCTTCCCTCTGGCCTGCTGCCTGAGCACTCGCCCGTGTGTCTGTCCTGGGGACCTCATCCTCATGGGCCGCGCTCTAAACCCAGACTTGTAAGCGTGGTGCGCACGGCCGCCCCTTGGCTGAAACGTTTCCCTGCCGCGGTACTGTTGAGTGAGTGTTCCGCAGAGATGCCATCAGGAGAAATGAAAACAAGCGTGCCCCCTTCAGAGGAACACGTAAAGCTTTATATCGGGCTGAAAAGAACAGAGGCACAGCTTTTCGGTTGTGGAGCCCATGTTCCGGTTGCGTCTCTTCTCTCCAGCAGGGAATAAAACTTTACCTGTTCCTTCGCTGACGCAGCTCCCTCCTTGAATGTCTCCCTCTTCATACCCGCACAGCCAGAGAAAAAAGAAGCCAGCTTTCGGAGGCGGTTGAAACGCTGTCTGTACCTTTATTGATGCACAGAGGCAGTAAGACACCTCACACGCAGACCGCGGGGGCCCCGCCCCTTCCGCTGGTGGGCGGGGACAGACCCCGCACAGCAGGCGAGGGGGCGGGGCTCTGGGTTAGTCTCCTCCCCTCCCCCCTCCCTTATCGTGCGAGGAACAGATCCCGCGATACTTTCTGCGACGCAAAATCGAGGGGCAGGGCGGAAGAAAGCCGCCAGCCAACGAGTTTAAAAACACATACAAGAAAAGCACCTGTAAGAAACAGCGCTGGGAACACCGGGGCAGGGGGCTCAGCAGCACACACTCTCGCGCAGACGGGGGGAGGAAACGTAACAGATTTCAGCCAATGAACAAGCTCGCACAATTAACCAATTAACATGTAACTTGTAAAAATCTCCTCTCAAAACACCCAGAGTCTCCCCTTGTCTGCCACCTTTACCCCAGGAGGAGGCAGACTCCCTGCATCTCTTTGTACAAGGCACTGTAGAGAGAGGACAGGACCAGAGCTGCAGACTTCTGCGGCTGTTGGCTCTGGTAACAGTGAGCAGGCCCCCTCCCAGCACCAACCACCCCGGGGCAAATAAGGGGCACTGACCCCTGCTGGCAACTGTGTACAGGCTAAAGCACCACAGGCATATATTGAGAAGAATCCCTTTAACGCTCCTTCACACACACAGACAAACTCAGGCGTCCCCACTGGGCGAGGCACTGAGGGCCCAGGAGAGACCCTTCTGGGAACTGATTGTGGGCTCCCCTTGTCCCCCAGTTCTGGGTGGTCCGCTTGCCCCTGTCACGGGTTCGGGGGGGCTCCGTGAAGCAGCTCTGGTCTGAGAGTGAAGGTCGCACACGCACACAGGACAGTGGTGGCACAGCTGGCGAAGGAGGGGTGTCGAAGTGTGGCAGAGTCACCGGAATGTGGCGAGGGGGGTCGGGAGGGGGGGCCCCGCCGTGCTGGTCCAGGCATGGGGGGGAGAGGGGGCAGAGGGGGTGGGGGCAGGTGGCAGAGTTCACACTGGCATGGGCAGACTCATCTTCCCACTGCCCCTCAGCACTGCGGAGAGAGAGGGAGAAGACGGGTGAGGTTACTCGGTCGCCCAGAAATGTCGGTGCGCCCCGAAACTGGCAACAAGCCTGAGGTATGCTCGGCGCCCTCAGACACATCCATCCTCCCTGCAGGTCAGGGGCACAGGGCAGCCCCAGCCTATCCCAGCAAGCAACAGGCACCAGGCCATCGCAGGACTTGCACTCCACACGCCTGATCGCACACGCGCTGCCCACGCCCGACCCCATACCCACTCCACACGCCTGACCACACACCCACTCCACACGCCTGACCGCACACCCACTCCACACGCCTGACCCCATACCCACTCCACACGCCTGACCCCATACCCACTCCACACGCCTGACCACACACCCACTCCACACGCCTGACCACACACCCACTCCACAGGCCTGACCACACACCCACTCCACACGCCTGACCGCACACGCGCTGCCCACGCCTGATCGCACACGCACTCCACACGCCTGACCGCACACGCACTCCACACGCCTGACCGCACACGGACTGCCCACGCCTGATCGCACACGGACTGCCCACGCCTGATCGCACACGCACTCCACACGCCTGACCGCACGCCCACTCCACACGCCTGACCGCACGCGCACTCCACACGCCTGACCGCACGCGCACTCCACACGCCTGACCGCACGCGCACTCCACACGCCTGACCGCACGCGCACTTCACATGCCTGACCGCACGCGCACTCCACACGCCTGACCGCACGCGCACTCCACACGCCTGATCGCACACGGACTGCCCACGCCTGATTGCACACGCACTCCACACGCCTGACCGCACGCGCACTCCACACGCCTGACCGCACGCGCACTCCACACGCCTGACCGCACACGCCCACTCCACACACCTGACCACACGCCCACTCCACACGCCTGACCGCACGCGCACTCCACACGCCTGACCACACACCCACTCCACACGCCTGACCACACGCCCACTCCACACGCCTGACCACACGCCCACTCCACACGCCTGACCACACGCCCACTCCACACGCCTGACCACACACCCACTCCACACGCCTGACCACACCTCTGGTGAAGTAGAGGTAGAAGAAGTCGCAGTAGAAGATGGTCTGCACCACGCCCGACACCACGGCGATCTGGTCGAAGAAGCCCTCCGTCTGGTAGCGCCAGACCCAGTTGGCGATGTAGAGGGCGCGGTACAGGCCCAGGAAGAACAGGTAGTGCGTGGTGATGGACTCGGCCTCGCCCGTCTTGGTGATCATGAAGAGCTGCGGCAGGATGGCCACCGACTCCAGGTAGATGGAGAAGGTCCACAGGATCTGGGGCCGGAGAGAGAAACACCTGTCTGTCTGATCCGGGAAACACCTGTCTGTCTGACCCAGGAAACACCTGTCTGTCTGTCTGTCTGAGTGATCTGAGATACACCTGTCTGTCTGTCTGTCTGAGTGATCTGAGATACACCTGTCTGTCTGACCCAGGAAACACCTGTCTGTCTGAGTGATCTGAGATACACCTGTCTGTCTGTCTGATCTGGGAAACACCTGTCTGTCTGTCTGAGTGATCTGAGATACACCTGTCTGTCTGACCCAGGAAACACCTGTCTGTCTGACCCAGGAAACACCTGTCTGTCTGAGTGATCTGAGATACACCTGTCTGTCTGTCTGATCTGGGAAACACCTGTCTGTCTGTCTGAGTGATCTGAGATACACCTGTCTGTCTGATCCAGGAAACATCTGCCTGTCTGACCCAGGAAACACCTGTCTGTCTGTCTGTCTGAGTGATCTGAGATACACCTGTCTGTCTGGGACAGCTGAAGCAATGGGAGGGTGAGACCAGTGGGAAGCGCTGTGAGATGAGACCAGCGGGGGTGGGGTGAGACCAGCAGGGGGCGCTGTGGGACACAGGCGCACTGAGCCGTACCTCCAGGGGGGTGAACTCGCTGTTCTCCAGGAAGGACAGGCCGGCCACCGGCACCAGCAGGAACTCCACACGGAACGAGTCGTTCTCTGAGTCATAGGAGCCGCGGAATCGCATGTAGATCAGGTAGACCGTGGCATACGCCAGGATCAGAAACACCACCTGGAAACAACCGGATCACAGACACCGGGATCAGAGACAGAGGATCAACGACACCGGGACCACAGACACCGGGATCAGAGACACTGGGATCACAGACACCGGGATCACAGACACAGGACCACAGACACCGGGACCACAGACACCGGGATCAGAGACACTGGGATCAGAGACACCGGGATCAGAGACACCGGGATCAGAGACACGGGATCAGAGACACCGGGATCAGAGACACCGGGATCACAGACACCGGGATCAGAGACACCGGGATCAGAGACACAGGATCAACGACACCAGGACCACAGACACCGGGATCAGAGACACTGGGATCACAGACACCGGGATCAGAGACACAGGATCACAGACACCGGGATCACAGACACTGGGATCAGAGACACAGGATCACAGACACTGGGATCACAGACACCAGGATCAGAGACACCAGGATCACAGACACGGGATCACAGACACCGGGATCACAGACACCGGGATCACAGACATAGGATCAGAGACACTGGGATCAGAGACACTGGGATCAGAGACACGGGATCACAGACACGGGATCACAGACACGGGATCACAGACACGGGATCACAGACATGGGATCACAGACACGGGAGCAGGACACAGAGCACATCAGGAGCAGACAGGACCGGGGTGCTGCACTCGCCTTCATCACAGTGTTGTAGATGGAGATGAAGCTGGTGAACAGGTCCAGGTATCTGGTAGTGAAGACCAGAGCGAACAGCACCTGGCTCTTCCCTGATATACCTGCAGACACACACAGTGGTCAGCACTGTCCCCGGGGAGCTGTCTGCGTGGAGTTTGCATGTTCTCCTCATGCTCACCTGGGTTTCTTCCTGGTACTCTGGTTTCCTCCCACAATCCAAAGACAAGCCGGTAGGTTAACTGGCTTCTGGGAAAACTGTCCCTGGTGTGTGTGTGTGCTTAATTGGCAATGTTTAGCTACTGATTGAGGATGCCTACAAAATCTGAAGAGCTGGAGACCATTGGTATGAGCTGTGCTAACATGACTCTGCACTAACATGCAAAAAACACTGAGTCACTTTTCCACAGACACATGCGCAGAGCCCCACAATGCACAGACGCATGCGCACAACAGACACACACAGACAAGTCCACACAGACACACACTTGCACACGCAGACAGGTGCACACAAACACACGCACACACCTGCACACGCAGACAAGTGCACACAGACACACACAAACACACAGGACTCTCAATGGCCTATTGTGTCCCAGCAGGCTCAGATCTGCTTTCCTAAACAAACGTCTCTCTGCTCTGATGTTCCTGTTTCACATCCCAGCCCTGCACCGGTCCTGTTCTGACCCGCTGGCAGCCGGGTGAGAGAGACTGCGCTCAGGAACAGCCCTCAGAGGGACGCTGGGGTCACGCAAATTAGCCCCCATGTCAGTTAATCGGGGTCCCGACCCCTGACCTCCAGGTTCCAGGGGGTGGTGTGGAGGTCCCACCGCCCGGGGGGCTCGCCGCTCCGCAGCGACGTCATCCCCCGGAACTTCCACCGCGGGCGCGCGGGGGGCGAACCCTCGGCCGCTGCCACGTCATAATCTCAAGGAGGACACGAGCATCCTGGTTCGAGTCGGAGTGACGTCATGACAGGATTCTTTCATTTATTTTTTGTTGTTGTAGAGACAGTGCAAGCTCCCGGCTGGGACGTCGCAGAGTCAGATCGAGTCTGTTTACCTGTCGTAAGCCTGTCGCTCTGCTCCCACTCACACCTGTCCTGCCCGCGTGTTTACAGGCTCTGAAAGCTCTTTTTCAAGGCTCTCTGAAACGCAGGACAGTAGTTCCGTACACGCGTCTTTATTCTTCGTTAAGAGAGCTGTAGCAGCGCTCTGTTGAACATCTGTTAACAGCCTGCGCTGCAGCTGCGCAGCTCCGAGCACGGCCGGGGGTCCGGGTTCCAGCCCAGAACCCAGTGACCCAGGAACAGACAACTCCAGCCGCGTCTGTCCCGGGGGTCCCCGGACCCCAAGAAGCGAATCAAGCCTGAGAGTCAAGCCCGCTGTTCGCCGGACCTGAACGAGCTGAAAACCGCTTCTAAACTCAGAAACCCGACTCCTGAGGGCCGGAGCTGTAACTGTGGAAGAGCTGTCTGCGCGCTGGGAACACACAGACGGCGCTCGAGTCGGAAGAGCCCGCTTGCCCCTGAGCTCAGCACCCCCTCATTACAAAGCCCGGGACGTGCCAGCGGGAAAGCTGCTGTCCCTCGTCAGTATCCCCGGGAATCTTCGTTCTCAGAACCTCCCTCCTTCTCTAAAAAGTCGTCTTTTAAATTCTGCAGAAGCGCTTTCGAAGCGACAGAAACTTTTTTCGCCCGACCCCCTGCCGTCTGCCCCTCCGTGCAAGCGGGCACGGCGCGCCGAGCTGTCCGACGGCGACCTGGACCTGAGGAATGCGCGACCCCCCCGGGGGGCGACGGTCCAGCGCCCGGGCATGCTCGAACCCCGAGCCAGCAACCCCCCAGAGCACGACACGTACCTGCGCACGACTTGGACCTCCAGATCTTCATGAACAGGATGATTATGGCCAGGAGATGCGACAGGTCGCCCAGAAGCCGAAAGACATTCATCGTGTTGCTCGATCTCTTCCAACTTTTGTCCAGACACGCGTTCTCTCTTGTTAATCTGAAACTCCACCTTTCGAGCGAACCGCAAATATATATATATGTGTGTGTGTGTGAGAGTGTATCTGTCTCAATCACGCCGGACCGTGGCAGAAGTTTGTTGGCATAAGTAGTTGAAAAAGTGCATCTGAAAAGACTGGCGATACGCTCTGCACGCCGTTTCGCGAGCTGGGAGTCCGACTCTGTCCTGCCGAACCAGTCCTGTCCGCCCCCCGGTGTCGAGATGCACAGCCGCCCGGAACTTGCGCGCCGTCTGCTCGAAGGAGTTCTGCCCCGTTCCCCCTAACACAGCGCTGCAGGAGTTTGCCGACCCGTCGTGCGCATCCCTGCCCGGCCAGTACCTCGGCCACAGTGGGTGACGTGGCTCACAGGCGCAGTAGGGCTGTGGGCTCCGGCAGGGACGCGCGCGCGCGCGTGCCCGCTCGCTCGCGGCGCGTGTCGGGTTACAGCTCCGGGATCCGCCGACAGAAACCCCGCGCTCCGGGTTTTAAAGGGGAGTGGCACGGAAAGATTTCTTTCACGCGGTTTGAGACGTCAAGCTCCGGTTTAAACGCTCGAGTGCTTTGTTTACAGGACTGCTCATTTTTTTTGTCCCTCTTCGAGCGCATCCTGGAGAATCCAGACCTCTGAGGTCGACTTGGTGCGTGTGTGTGTTAACGAGGTGGTCGCCCAAGCAGTAAGGCGCACAGGATTCTGGACAGACTGGCCCGTGTGATTCTCATCCGCAAGTGTCTACAGTTCCCTGAACAGGCACTGCACCGAGCCGAAAGGCATAATACTGTGTATAATAAGACAGGACTATCACACGTATGTGTGTTACATACCCGATGTATTCGCTATCTGTGTCTTTAAGAGATGCTTCAGTCTTCAGGTTCCAAGAAATTATTATTTATATAGATGGATCCTAAAGGGTTTTACAGACAAGAGGGGACCGAATTCACCCACCACTGAATTGGAGCCCCACCTGGGAGACACACAGTGATCATTCTACACCGGTAACCCCACCTGGGAGACACACAGTGCTCATTCTGCACCAGTAACCCCACCTGGGAGACACACAGTGATCATTCTGCACCAGTAACCCACCTGGGAGACACACAGTGCTCATTCTGCACCAGTAACCCCCCCTGGGACACACACAGTGCTCATTCTGCACCAGTGACCCCACCTGGGAGACACACAGTGATCATTCTGCACCAGTGACCCCACCTGGGAGACACACAGTGATCATTCTGCACCAGTGACCCCACCTGGGAGACACACAGTGATCATTCTGCACCAGTAACCCCACCTGAGAGACACACAGTGCTCATTCTGCACCAGTAACCCCCCCTGGGAGACACACAGTGGTTAGTCTGCACCAGTAACCTCCCCTGAGAGACACACAGTGCTCATTCTGCACCAGTAACCCCACCTGGGAGACACACAGTGCTCATTCTGCACCAGTAACCCCAGCTGGGAGACACACAATGATTGTTCTGCACCAGCAGCCTGACCTGGGAGACACACAGTGATCATTCTGCACCAGTAACCCCCCCTGGGAGACAAACAGTGGTCATTCTGCACCAGTGACCCCACCTGGGAGACACACAGTGCTCATTCTGCACCAGTAACCCCCACTGGGAGACACACAGTGGTCATTCTGCACCAGTAACCCCAGCTGGGAGACACACAGTGATCATTCTGCACCAGTAACCCCCCCTGGGAGACACACAGTGGTCATTCTGCACCAGCTGACACACAGTGCTCATTCTACACCAGTGACCCCACCTGGGAGACACACAGTGCTCATTCTGCACCAGTAACCCCCCTTGGGAGACACACAGTGGTCATTCTGCACCAGTAACCCCCCCTGGGAGACACACAGTAATCATTCTGCACCAGTAACCCCACCTGGGAGACACACAGTGATCATTCTGCACCAGTAACCCCCCTGGGAGACACACAGTGATCATTCTGCACCAGCAGCCCCACCTGGGAGACACACAGTGCTCATTCTGCACCAGTAACCCCACCTGGGAGACACACAGTGGTCATTCTGCACCAGTAACCCCACCTGGGAGACACACAGTAATCATTCTGCACCAGTAACCCCACCTGGGAGACACACAGTGATCATTCTGCACCAGTAACCCCCCTGGGAGACACACAGTGATCATTCTGCACCAGCAGCCCCACCTGGGAGACACACAGTGCTCATTCTGCACCAGTAACCCCACCTGGGAGACACACAGTGATCGTTCTGCACCAGTAACCCCCCCTGGGAGACACACAGTGGTCATTCTGCACCAGTAACCCCCCCTGGGAGACACACAATGGTCATTCTGCACCAGTAACCCCCCTGGGAGACACACAGTGATCCTTCTGCACCAGTAACCCCACCGCACACTGAGAAACACAGACTCTGAAGGGCTCCTAACATTCGCTGGACTGGGTGTAAGACCCAGAACTGAGAGAAACATCGCCCTGGGCAGGACCTGTCCCGGAAGAGGACAGAGGACACAGACGCAGGGGCATTTACTCGTCTCCATGTTGGCATCTGCGCCTGTGCGGCCTGCGGCTCTGTCTCTGCACACTCTGAGCGACACGGCGAGGACAGTAAAGCGCTTCTGCTCGGCGTGGAGTTGAAACCTCTGCGCTCTTCGAGGTGCTGTTTCCAGACAGCAGCACTAGATGGCGCTGCGTGCTCGCCTAAGTGCCGTACAGAGGTTTCTGCTCCAGAGCTTCACACTGCTTTCATTGCGATCAAGCCGTCGAACCCCGGTGTGGGCTGCGGCCGCCGAGATCAGCTGCAGATCCGCCGTGCAGCGTGCCCCCGGTCCCCCTGGACGCGTGGTCCCGGACAGCACCGGCCCCGGTCCGGCCTGCTCCGCGGGCAGAGAGCTCGCAGGGGGCACGCGTCCTGGGGCTGCGGGAGCGCCTGTCCCGTGCGCGGACCGTGACCGCCCCCCTCCTCCCGGCCCGGTGACGCGGGGGTGGCGGCGGGAGACGAAGGGACGGAGCAGAGCTGTGCGATCATCTGTCTTCCTCCGCGGAGCCTCTCGGCGGACGGCTCCTGACCTAGTTTCCCATCCCCAAATAGGCCGTTTTTTAAATACACCACCGGCATTTAACACGCCAGCATCTCTTTTTAAAACAAGGAAACAGGCCTGAACTGGAAACTAGCGTAGCTACTAGGGATGGTGTATTTAAAACTGAGAACAAGAGGCGGTTCTTTATGCAAAGGGTGGTGGGAGTGTGGAACAGCTCGTCCTGCCGTTGGGACTGGTACGCTGTGGTCTTTCAAGAAGTAACTGGATAAAGTAGCTACTTTAAGATAGATTTGTACCTACTTTGTAACGTCTTCTACTGTATATTCTTATGGTTTCCAGTCCCTGTGAAGATTTTGAGAGGAGAGGGACAGCAGTGTCTCCAGTCCAGTCAGGAGTGTGTCAGTGTGTGAATTCAGGGACAGTGTGAGAGGAGAGGGACAGCAGTGTCTCCAGTCCAGTCAGGAGTGTGTCAGTGTGAGAGGAGAGGGACAGCAGTGTCTCCAGTCCAGTCAGGAGTGTGTCAGTGTGTGAATTCAGGGGCAGTGTGAGAGGAGAGGGACAGCAGTGTCTCCAGTCCAGTCAGGAGTGTCAGTGTGTGAATTCAGGGGCAGTGTGAGAGGAGAGGGACAGCAGTGTCTCCAGTCCAGTCAGGAGTATGTCAGTGTGTGAATTCAGGGACAGTGTGAGAGGAGAGGGACAGCAGTGTCTCCGGTCCAGTCAGGAGTGTGTCAGTGTGTGAGGAGAGGGACAGCAGTGTCTCCAGTCCAGTCAGGAGTGTGTCAGTGTGTGAATTCAGGGGCAGTGTGAGAGGAGAGGGACAGCTGTGTCTCTAGCAGTGTCTTTAGTACAGTTGGTAGTGGCAGTGTGTGTGTGTGTGAGTGAATTCAGTGCGGTAGAGTTATAAACTAATACAATAAAAAGAGAAATGCAGCCTATAGTGTTCTTTCTGTGTAATTTTAGAAAATATTAACCGTAGTACTATTAATTATAAAAAAATAGAAACTTTGTTTTAAGTTAAAGGAAAACACAAGCCCCCTCTAAGTATCATGTTGCATAGCTACACTCCGTTGCCAAGCCAACAGGTTCTGAAAGTGTGGATTCAGTGGCCATGGCAACAGGGAACACAGGGCTAACTTTAGTCTACTGTACTTAAAATAAATCCACAGAAAAGAGCATGATTATTACTTTTCTAGAAGAAACTCAGGGCTGGTTTTGCGATTAAGGAGTCCCACGCACCCGAGTGTGCTGGTGTACGAGGGTGAAGGGGTTCTGGTAGCGACGAAGATGGTGGTGTAGATGATGACGATGGTGATCTCTCCACTCTAACCCTGGGCTAAGGTAGAGCATGTACAGTGCTGTGTAGGATAATAATAATAATAATAATAATAATAATAATAATAATAATAATAATAATAATAATAATAATAATAATAATAATCCCTGCATTTTCTCAGCGATATACACATAGTTGCAGAGAGCGCTCACCCACCTGGGTCTGTCTCCGCAGTGCTGTTATCTAGATGGGTCTTCAGTTGCTTTACGGACGCTGAATGGTTTTTATTCACCCCTTCGTTGACCCTTCTCCATGTCAACATGCTAGCCATCCAAACCGGCCCGAACCGCTGCTGGGGTGCAGAGCGCAGCTGGATTCTGACCTACAGCCACTAGATCTCCCTGCGCACAGGGACTGTCCCAGCCCTGGGTCCCTCCACCCTGCACAAATCAATCAGTTCACATCGGATCAATAGGCTGATCCAGATATAGGACAGCTGCTCCTCACTACCTGGAATTTACCCCTGACATCATCTGATCGATTTCCCATCTCTCTCTGTATCCCTGTATCTCTCCATCTCTCTCTAGCTGTGTTTCTGTGTCTCTTTTTGTGTGTCTAATCAATCCAATTTCAGGTGCTTACCAGTGTTGCCAAAGCAAAACAAATACAATTAACATAAAACAAAAATCTACAGACATTTACAATAAAGACACAATCATAAGATATTTCTGATTGTGTCATATTTATGAGTGTGTCTGTAACTTTCTCTCTCTGTCTCTCTGTGTTTCTCTCCAACTGTCTCAGTCAATTCAATTCAAGAGGCTTTACTGGCATGACCAATGAAAAAATCAGTTTGTAGCCAAAACAAACACAATTAATATAAGATCTACAGACATTTACAGATATTTACAGTACAGACACGACAAAATACTTTTACATACAAACATATGGAGCATTACTGAGAGACAGGCTCACTGTTCCTCAGGCTGTGACAGGAGATCACACACTGGGCTAAAGAGGACGTGGCCCTGTCCTGTGTGAGGATCTCTCTCTCTCTCTGTATCTCTGTCTCTCTATCTCTCTGTAATTCAATTCAATTCAAGGTGCTTTATTAGCATGACCGATGGGTACAATCAGTGTTGCCAAAGCAAATAAAAATAATAAAATTAACATAGAACAAAACAAAAAATAGAAGTAAAATAAAATCTACAGATATGTTACAGACATTTACAACAAAGAAATATTATCTCTGCGTCTCTCTATCTCTGTGTCTCTGCGTCTCTCTATCTCTGTATCTCTCTATCTCTCTGTAGCCCTGTGTCTCTCTCTCTCTGTATCTCTGTGTGTCTTGTACTGGTGTGTGGCCTGTTGTCTCTGTCTGTATGTCTACAGTAAGTCTCTCTCACTGTCTAATTCTCTCTTGCCTTTGACCTTCTCTCTAAGTCCCTGCAGGTGTCAGTTACGTCCCGAGTGCCTGTTTATATCCCCTAATCTCCTGACGTTTAAATCAATCCCCCCCGTCTTCCTCCCCCTCCTCCCGTCTCAGTGCGCCCCCACCTGGTCCAATCCGATTAGTGTCCTGCAAGATGTCCGAGCCAATCGCAGCTCTCCCGAAACTCTTCCCCTAACTGTGCCCTTCTCCCCACACACACATGCTGACACCCCCCAGTGTCCTGTGCCAGGCCCTGGGAGAAACCATGTCATAATCCCCCCTGCTGCACCCCAACCCCCAACTTTCTGAATGGAAAATCTTAGTCCTGTATTCTAATAATAAAGACTGGCTCATTCACAAACTGCACTACAGGGGAGGGGTGATACAGGGACAGGCGATAGACCACATTGTCTCCTTTCCTTCTACCATTTCTCAGCTCTACCCACTGTCCCACACTGCCTCCCTCTCTCTCAGCTCTACCCACTGTCCCACACTGCCTCCCTCTCTCTCAGCTCTACCCACTGTCCCACACTGCCTCTCTCTCTCTCTCAGCTCTACCCACTGTCCCACACTGCCTCCCTCTCTCTCTCAGCTCTACCCACTGTCCCACACTGCCTCTCTCTCTCAGCTCTACCCACTGTCCCACACTGCCTCCCTCTCTCTCAGCTCTACCCACTGTCCCACACTGCCTCTCTCTCTCAGCTCTACCCACTGTCCCACACTGCCTCTCTCTCTCAGCTCTACCCACTGTCCCACACTGCCTCTCTCTCTCAGCTCTACCCACTGTCCCACACTGCCTCCCTCTCTCAGCTCTACCCACTGTCCCACACTGCCTCTCTCTCTCAGCTCTACCCACTGTCCCACACTGCCTCTCTCTCTCAGCTCTACCCACTGTCCCACACTGCCTCTCTCTCTCAGCTCTACCCACTGTCCCACACTGCCTCTCTCTCTCAGCTCTACCCACTGTCCCACACTGCCTCTCTCTCTCAGCTCTACCCACTGTCCCACACTGCCTCCCTCTCTCAGCTCTACCCACTGTCCCACACTGCCTCTCTCTCTCAGCTCTACCCACTGTCCCACACTGCCTCTGTCTCTCTCAGCTCTACCCACTGTCCCACACTGCCTCTCTCTCTCTCTCTCAGCTCTACCCACTGTCCCACACTGCCTCTCTCTCTCTCTCTCAGCTCTACCCACTGTCCCACACTGCCTCCCTCTCTCTCTCAGCTCTACCCACTGTCCCACACTGCCTCTCTCTCTCAGCTCTACCCACTGTCCCACACTGCCTCCCTCTCTCAGCTCTACCCACTGTCCCACACTGCCTCTCTCTCTCAGCTCTACCCACTGTCCCACACTGCCTCTCTCTCTCAGCTCTACCCACTGTCCCACACTGCCTCCCCCTCTCCTTCTTAATGAGTCTTGCATCTCAGATTTACTCCTAACAGTTCCTTTAATGTCACGTTATCGCAAACAGCAGCACCGTTTAACATCGCAGACAGACAGAAGCCTTTGTTTGTAGCTGCATCCTTCTGCACTCCCACTCACCATATTCATTCCAATCCAGCATCTCTTTCCCAATCCTGCAGTCTCAGAATTTCCTTAAGAACACGAGGACGACCGTTCCAGCCTTTTCCCGAATGGATGGACCTAGTTCAGCCCACAAAACGATATCTCGGCCTGAACACAGAGATCTCTCATGCTGGGCACGGCAATCAAGACCCTGCAATGACCCTTGACCCCCTCATGACCCTTGACCCCCTCACGACCCTGATTCGCATGGAAAGGTGCTTTATTTCCCGACGAGCTCTGGTAGTACGTAACCCCCATCCCTGTGTGAAATCCTCCTAGGAGGAGCTCACTGATCTCCTAAAGGCCCGGAAACAGGGGACGACATCGGAGGGCCTCCCCAGGAAGTGGCACTGCTGTTGTGCGTCACGAGAGACAGCGCGATCCATCGGGAAGTGACGTCTCCCTGCCAAAGTGTCCGCCCCTCCGTGGAGCAGACCGGGTCGGAGCTGTTTTCCTGGTTCCCCTCTGGAGAGGGGATTCACAGCTTGGAAAAATCACCCCGATACTGACCCCCGGCACTGAAGGAGAGGCCAGCGGGAGGGTGGTCAGTCACGCTGACCCTGCGTGTGTCCTTGCCGGGCCCCTGCAGGAGCGGACAGGCAGCTGGTGTCCGGTCAGTGGCCACAGAGTGACCGGCAGGCCCCTTCCTGCTCCGAGACGCTGTGCTGAGCTGTACTGCGGCTGAGACGCACCGTGACCGAGCCCAGAGGGGGGTGGGAGTGGGAGTGGGGGCTGGGGGGGATTGTACATCTGTGGGAGTGAGAGGGGTGCTCGTTAATAGCATCGTCTGTGTGTGCGGGCGCGTGGCTGCGTGTGTGTGTGTGTGTGAGGGTGTATCAGTGCATGTGTGTGTGAGTGAGATTAAGAGACTCAGCTCTGTGTTTGAAATGAAAGCTTGTGCAGAAAAGAGTTTCTACCTGAGAGTCTCAACACAATGGCATTAACTTCCACAATAAATCTTGTGGAAAGATGAGGATATTTATAGGCTTCCACAGAGCTATAAAAATCCTTCTTGGCTTTTGTTCCTCAATGAAAGATATGTACTTTTAAAACACGCTTATATACGGTGTCAGTATGATCTGTATGCAATTCTCTAGTGCTGTGGTGCTTGTTTGCACTGTCAGGATTTTATACGGTGGTTATATAAAGCATCAGGGTCTCTATAGGGCTTGTATCCACTATCAGGGTCTCTATAGGGCTTGTATCCACTATCAGGGTCTCTATAGGGCTTGTCTACAGTCTCAGGGTCTCTACAGTTCTTATATACAGTCGTGGGGTCTCTATGGAGCTTGTATACAGTCTCGGGGTCTCTATAGGGCTTGTATACAGTCTCGGGGTCTCTACAGTTCTTCTATACAGTCTCGGGGTCTCTACAGTTCTTGTATACAGTCTCGGGGTCTCTATAGGGCTTGTCTACAGTGTCTGTATTCTCACTAGAAGTTCCTTTAAAGCTAAGCATCATCTGAGCGATCCTTAGAATGAAACAGCTTCTAGAGGAAGATCAGAACCAACAGCAGTCCAGCTGGGCCCGTTCAGCCCGGTCCGCACGTTTCTCGACGGTCCCGGGACACTCCGCCCCAGCGCCGAGTTCTCCCAGGTTCTTCCAACGCCCAGCGACCTCCGGTGCGAAGCATCAGTGTCCCGCGGGCTCCGTGTCCACCCTGGGCTTCAGACCACGGCTCCAGCGGATCCCGGGATCGCTGGCATCGGGATCAGATCCCCCGGGACGCCCCTCTCTTCCCGATCCACCGCCCAGCGCTGGCCCCTGCCCTTTCATACGGCACGTCCATCAAAAGGTCGCCACAGCTCATCTGATAATAACACAGATTAGGGCCTATAAATAGGCAGCACACTGGGCACCGCGGACCAGCGCAGGAGTGAGTCAGCGAAAGAGCCTCGTCCGTCTGCCGAGCCAGGGGGAGAGAGCCCTGGGTCGCACCCCTGTCCCGGAGAGCCTGACCCGCCGGGACAGCACCAGTCCCGCCCACGCCGGGCTCAGGGGTGCCCCCGGACTTCCTACACGGTGGCGTCCAGGGGCCCTGAGAAAGACACCTGACACAGCGCCGTTACACTCTCGGCTGGCGTGTCAGGGAGACCAGAGATCACTGGAGATCACTGGAGATCACAGGAGATCACAGGAGATCACTGGAGATCACAGGAGATCACAGGAGACTTGTGATCTCTGTAGCCCTCCAACCTTTACCCCCCCACTCCAGTATGAAGAGCTAGCATCACACTCCGCACGACAGGACAGAGCAGATAAGCGACACTTCTCTCGCTGGATGAAAGTCCGGGAACTTATCTCTTCCAAGTCTAAAGGACAGAAGGCCCGTGCAGCTGATCGACCTGACCTTCCAGGTGGCTCTAAACCGCTGATTAAGCGTGACCTATAAACCGCGCGGGGCCGCGGCTCTCCTGGGCCTGGCGGGGCCGTGCAGCAGATCTGGGGAAGAGCACATTCAATAGTCTATATTTAGCGTGAGCGAGCGCGCACACACCAACTGCACATCTGAACACCAGCCAACTCAGTCCAGCGGAGCTGGGAACCGTCTCCCCCTCTCTCTCTCCCACCCCCCTCCTCGTCTCTTTCTCCTCCTGTTTCTCATCTGGACAAATACACACCCACCTCGGGGTTTTTTTTTCGCTGCTGACAGGGTTTAAAAATAAAATTGCGGCAGCTATAATTTAGACACCAGCGAGCAAAGTGGTTTCCATAGAAACCCGGGACCCACCACACTGCCTGAACGTCCCGGAGCCGCGGGCGGGGGGGCCGGGGGGGGCGCGGGGCGGGACGGGGGCAGCCCGGGCCCCTGGCCTGGCCGGTGTGCTGTCCCGAGCCGACACACGGCAAGTCCCGGCTCGGGATCGTCAGACTGCGGCGGGGTTGATGGGAAAAGTTTGCTCCATGCCTAATTAGCTCGACTGTCTGAACTGGAGTGACTTTGAGATGCTTTGGCATAAGCATCCTTTACACAAAGGGTGGTGAGAGTGGGGAACAAGACAGTATTTTCAAACCCAGAGACCTGGCGTCTTTCTTCGGTCCTGGTCAAGTCACGTGACACCTGCCCCTCCCCTCCAGAAGACGCGCTGTCCTCTTTCGAGGGGAAACGGGAAAGGGGTCCCCCACCGGCCCAGGTCACAGGACCGCAGGACAACAGGTTAGGGTGACCTCGGAGAGCAGGGCTGGCCTGGGCGATCCGGAAGGCCCGTCGATCGGCGAATACAGGTGGAGACTAGTCTCGGTTCCGGTCCCGCTCGCTAAAAATAAAACGCAAACCGCTGCAGCCCGGAGCAGCTGGCGCTGGTGGGGGCTAACAGTCACCAGGAGCCGCTGAGCAGGGGATCTGAGAGGGCCCCCCCAGGAGGAGGAGGGGGGGCCCGGCCTCCGGGGGGCTGAGACAGGGCGAGCAGCTGAGCTCTCGCCCGGATTCGGAAGCATTCCTCTGCCGGACGGGAATCCTGACAGCTTGTGCTTCCCTTGCCTCCCGATCGGTTAAGCTTGCTGCTGGGTCCATCATCCAGCCATTTTCTGAGCACGTCTGCCAGTTCAAGGGTCATGTGGGAGCTGGAGTCTATCCCAGCAAGCAACGGGCGCCAGGCGGGGTTCGCCCTGGACAGGACGCCAGTCCATCCCGGGACACAGCCCAGAGGAAACCCACGCAAACACTGGGAGAACATGCAAACTCCACACAGACAGCACCTCAGGTCCAGAACTGAACCCCGGGCCCCAGCACAGCGAGGCAGCAACACTGAGAGCTGCACCACTGTGCCTCCCCCAATCCTCTCACCCCCTCACCCTCTCATCCCCTCACCCCCTCACCTTCTCATCCCCCAATCCTCTCACCCCCTCACCCTCTCACCCCCTCACCCCCTCACCTTCTCATCCCCCAATCCTCTCACCCCCTCACCTTCTCATCCCCCAATCCTCTCACCCCCTCACCCTCTCATCCCCTCACCCCCTCACCTTCTCATCCCCCAATCCTCTCACCCCCTCACCTTCTCATCCCCCAATCCTCTCACCCCCTCACCCCCTCACCTTCTCATCCCCTCACCCTCTCACCTCTCACCCCCTCACCTCTCACCCCCTCACCTTCTCACCTCACCCCTCACACTCTCACCCTGTCACCCCCTCACCACCTCTCACCATACACAGGGACCCACAGTACACAAATTAACAACACACACTGATACACAGCACTGTCACACACTCACAGCACACTACACACAGTACACAAACTAACAACACACACTGATACACAGCACTGTCACACACTCACAGCACACCAGACACAGTACACAAACTAACAACACACACTGATGCACAGCACTGTCACACACTCACAGCACACCAGACACAGTACACAAACTAACAACACACACTGATGCACAGCACTGTCACACACTCACAGCACACCACACACAGTACACAAACTAACAACACACACTGATGCACAGCACTGTCACACACTCACAGCACACCACACACAGTACACAAACTAACAACACACACTGATACACAGCACTGTCACACACTCACAGCACACCACACACAGTACACAAACTAACAACACACACTGATACACTGTCACACACTCACAAAACACTACACACAGTACACAAACTAACAACACACACTGATGCACACCACACACAGTACACAAACTAACAACACACACTGATGCACTGTCACACACTCACAGCACACCACACACAGTACACAAACTAACAACACACACTGATGCGCTGTCACACACTCACAGCACACCACACACGGATGCACAGCACCGTCACACACTCGCAGCACGCGCCGCGCCGAGGACCCGTCCACGCCGTGAGCGCACGCGGGCTGCTGACGCCCAGACCCACACGGCTCGCTCTCCCCGCGCCGTCAGAGAGAGAGCGAGCGAGCGCGCGCGAGCCAGCCGCCGGGATTAACACAGGGAGCAGAGGAGCCGTCCGGACACGAAGGAAACCAGGTGGCTCGGGGACGGACCGGCGAGTTCAGAGACCGCACCGGCGGGGCGGCAGGAGGAAGCGCGGGTTCGGGGGGAAGAAGTTTTCCAGCCCTGTGGCGCTGCGAGGAGCGGGCGCGGGGAGGGTGCGCGGGGATACGACACCGCTCCGGGATATCTACTCCACGGGCAGTCCCCGCTCCACAGTTACAGGGACACGGAGGGGTCTGGGGCCGCTCCGGGAGCAGCGCGGCGCGGCGGCGGGACGTGGGATTTGGGATCGAGCGAGGGAGTCGCGTGGACCCCCCGCCCCGGCCCGCGGGAGGAGTGGGCTCCCCACGAGACGGTCCCCCCCACGGAGGAAGGTAAGCGCCTTACCCGCCGGCTCCAGACTGCCTCTCTAACTTCCACACGCCGCGAGCAGGGTTGGGGTGCCGGGGGGTCTGGGCTCACGAGCCGACGCTACAGCCATAAGCTTACTAAGGCGTTTGCATAAGAACCCCCAATAACAACAACAACAACAACAACTTCTTTCTACACTGAGGGAAAGAGAACCGTTTCGTGCACAAGTGTTGGTATTATTATTATTATTATTATTATTATTATTATTATCGCAGAACTTCAGCGATTTGTCACAAAACGTCCTGTTCCGCCTGGGAGACGGGCCGGGTGTTCGTTGGGAACAGTGCGGTGAGCCCGTGCGGAGGATGGATATCGGAACCGCGTAGTTCGGTTTCCTCAGCCGCTCGGGGGGCTCGCCACTCTCCTCGCCACGGGCGCGAGGAGAGCGCAGCTGCGTGGAGCCCACGCGCGCAGAATCCCCCCCCCCCCCCTCCCACGAGAGCCCGCGACGCCGGTGGCGGTTCGGCTTGGCTTCGGTGGGCGTCTCAGAGAGCGGGTCCCGAGCGGTGTCAGACCAGACCGGACCGGACTGGACCGGACCCGCGCCCCCGCTCACCTGTTGTTTCCCCGTCACGGAAAGACACCTGCGTGCTTCCCTGCGTGAGACCGGTCTCAAACCATCCCCCCACCCCGCGTGACCCGCGTGGCATTGATTTCGTGTCGCGAAGAGTTTGAGGAACATGCTTCTAATGAGGCGTTATTTTTTATTTTTTTGTACAATGGAAGAGATTGCTACTCGCGGTCGTGCGTGTGTGTGGGGGGAGGCAAGTTGCTTTTCAATTTTGAAAGATGGTCGAGATTCTAAAACCCGTCTTTTATTTTTAAACAGATAGATTAAGATTCACACACGGATAAATCCAAACTCAGACACAGATAGATTCAGATTCACGCACAGGTGAATCCGGATTCACGCACAGAGTGCTGTATATTCGGATTTACACCTGAACACCTCCAGCAGCGACCCTCGCCCGCGAGACGCATTTGTATTCACCTGCTGGCCTTCTCGCGCCCCTCGGGGCAGTTCCCCCAGTTGCGCTGCTTTTCAGCTGCGTCGTGTCGCTGCGACACAAAACCCCAAACCAGACACTACCCGTTTCCCCGGGGCGCAGTTCTGGCCTCCTGGAGCGACTGCCCCCCGGGAGAAAATCTCCCCACGCAGGAGAGGAGAGTCAGGGACCACCGGCCTGGCGCGCTACAGAGGCCCCCAGCCCCACGAGCGGAGAGTCGAGCTCTTCCTCCAACTTTCTTCTGAACGACACGGGGACACAAACCGCCATCGCTCCAGCGCGAAGAGCGCCGCTTCCGCAGGTCGGCCGGAGAGCAGCACAGGCGTGTCGTGTGGCACAGGCGTGTCGTGTGGCCCAACTTCACGCGGAATTCAGGATTTTGGCTCCGAACTGTTCCGGTTTCAGTGTTGCACAGACCCAGCCTGACGGCTCCGGCACCACTGACCGCGACAGCGACCGCGACAGCTGAACCGCGCGGCAGTTTCAGTTTCCTCCTGACATCGGCCTGTAGAGGAGGACAGGCAGGGTGTGATCGGGGAGGCGGTACCGTGCAGGTTCTGGTGCGGGTTCTGGTGGGCAGGACGCCTCGGTGGACAGGACGGGGAAGCGGGCAGAACCCCCGGCCACTCCGGCCGAGGGGGGGGGGGCGCGAACCGCAGGCAGAAGTTCGGCTCGGCGGCTCGTTCGCGCCGGGCCGGACCGGCGGACCCCGGGCTGGAGACGCGCGCGGGGCAGGAGCGAGGGGGGGCGCGTTCACGGGGGCGCAGGCGGGCGCATGCATCGACCCGCACTGAGCCGGCCGAGCCCAGGCGCGCACACGGGCTCGGAGGCGGACAGCGATGATGATGATGACCAGTAAACCTGGAGTCCTCATCAAGCGGTCCAGCGCTTGAACCCGCGGACGCCCGGTCGGTTTAAAGGGAACACTGCCTCTGGGGGACTCGCTGTCAGTGGGCGACAGCCCCCCTGTTTCCTGTGTTCTCACAGGCGGTATATGTCGGGCGGGAATCGACACTTTGAAAGCAGGTTTTCCTTCCGTTTCGAGGCGGGGTAGTCCGTGTGAACTGTTATTGCCGTGTGCGGGACATGTCCTGTTGCTCAAAGTAAAATCAAGTGTTTCAGGTCCAGTACAGGCCGAAAAAGACACCCAGTAAAGTTGCTCAGGAGAGAGGGAGTGGATTGGCAGCCCTGTTCCAGCACCTGGGGGCTTGCTGGCCTCCTGGTGTGATTGTTGAAGACGTGGTCAGCTGTGGAAGGCAGGTCGTGGAGGTTATTGCAGAGTATCAGCGCCAGAAGCAGGGAGCTGCTCTGCATACTTTGCACAGCAGCACAGCAGCACAGTGCTGAGGCGGCTTCAGGACCGTCCGCCTCCGGACAGCTCCCCTGCCAGCTTCAGCACTGCGCAGGCCAGGACACCTCCACACCACAGCGCCTCATACACACGAGACAGCACCAAATTCCAGCACAGCCCAGCGCTGGACAGCTCCTGACTGGGTCTCAGCAACGCCAGTGTGAGCAGACAGACAGACAGACAGACAGACAGACAGACAGACAGACAGACAGACAGACAGACAGACAGACAGACAGCTCCTGACTGGGTCTCAGCCCCACCAGTGTGAGCAGACAGACAGACAGACAGACAGACAGACAGACAGACAGACAGACAGACAGACAGACAGACAGACAGACAGACAGACAGACAGCTCCTGACTGGGTCTCAGCCCCACCAGTGTGAGCAGACAGACAGACAGACAGCTCCTGACTGGGTCTCAGCCCCACCAGTGTGAGTAGACAGACAGACAGACAGCTCCTGACTGGGTCTCAGCCCCACCAGTGTGAGCAGACAGACAGACAGACAGACAGACAGCTCCTGACTGGGTCTCAGCCTCACCAGTGTGAGCAGACAGACAGACAGACAGCTCCTGACTGGGTCTCAGCCTCACCAGTGTGAGCAGTCAACCGTCACCTTTTAGGAGCATGAGATACAATTAAAGAGCTCGAGCTCAGGTCTCAGAACTGCCCACCCTGCAAGAGCCACCGTGACTTCGGCTTATTGCCGCGAGGGCAGTGTTCCTGAACACCAGCTCTGCTCACTCAGGCACCTGCCGCCGAGCTGCTTCCTGAGTCTCCTGTGCCTAATCCTCCACAAGCCCGGGTCCATCGAACGGAATAATGAAGCACCGTCCCCCAGGGGCGCCCGTCACACCTGCGCTCTAATTAGGCGAGGCTGGGGGAGATAGCCTGCAGGCTGCCCTCAGTCACGCGGCTGGCCTCTCCCCTGGGCAAGCAGGGCAGCGCCAGCGCTGTCACTGCCAGCGGGAGAGATCCTCAGATCAGCTCCCCTGCCGAACAGAACCGGGCTGGGATTGAGAACTATCGCCTTCCCGCTTCTAATCAAATCCGGTCCCACAGAGTGACAAAACAACCTGCAAAATGCAGGAAAGGACTGGCCCTTTCCCAGCAGTTCAGAAATGAGATCGGTCACCGAGTCATCTCTGCTCCTAGAACGGCGTTCCGTTCGGCTGCTCCACAAGGGGCCCTTCTGAACCGGTCGCTAACCGAGGCGGTAAGGAGGACCCCAGACCCGTGTGACACCGTGGCCCTGCAGGCCCCTGCAGGACCCTGTCCTGGCCAGCACCCCCAGGTCAGGCAAGTGTCGGGCCCCGGCGAGGAGCGGGTTCGAGGGTTCGAGCTGCAGGGTAGCTACACCGACGGCGATGATGAGCTCAGGTCCTCACAGTGACACAACCCCCCTGTCCAAACACGATCACAGACTCATCTCACCGGAAGAATGAGAGTCCAGATCTGTTCTGTGTGCTGCAGTGAGAGCAGGAAGGATTCGTTCTTCAGTACTTTATCACAACAGAAACATGGAAACGTGGCAGTGGAGGAGAGCAGTCGGAAGAAGGACGAGCTGGCGGGTGGACTGTAGTACCCGAGGTCGTGTCTGTGTGTGTGTTTGTGCACACTTGTGTGCGTCTTCGATCTCAGCACCTGTCCTGCGCTGAACTGGCCTGTTTAGAATATCCGCCACCCATGAGGTCCTTACTCCTCACTCTGCTGCCTGTGACAGTGCAGAAATCCCTCTGTCATCTCAGCGATCGCGGCAGCCCCCCGAACACCAGCGGTTCTGTAGAGCACAGCATTTCACCGGTGAGGGGAGACCCCCGGACAGCCCGATGTCTAAACCGTACAGCAGGACAGCGAGACGCGGCGAGGTGGCCGATAGGATATTCAGGCCGGACTGTCCAACTCTCAGCCACGGCACAACCCCTCCAGAGCCCAGCCTCTATTCCACTCCCCCGGAAACTGCTCCTGCTCCTACGAGAAGCCCTACAGCTCTGAAATACTTTCCGCGCAGAACCTACTGAAATAAGAGTCCCCGAACCCCTCAGACTTCCCAACACCCCACCCCACACGCCAATGCATAAATATCGGCATCTGTGTAAGGCCCTGCGTGGCACACAACGTTTGGGCTACACGACGGGGGCGTGTCAGCTCTGATTTATGCCAGGTGTTTTACCGGAGGCTGCTGTCTCCATGTCCAGGTGTCACAGTTCGATTCGGCAGGTCTGCTGCTGCTGCAGGACTGCTCCTGCTCCTGCTCCTAGTCTGGCAGAGGTGCATCTCTATAAACACAGGAGGGATTCCTGCAGCTTTCCCACGATGCATCACCGTAAACAGGCTGCCCTTGTGCCACAGCTCTCTGTACTTCACTTTCGTTTTCCTCGGTGCTGTAATGCTTTGCCTAGCTTACACCCTGTGTCCTTCAGCGGTTTCTGCCCCTACCTCTGCCGCTGAGAGCCGTGCAGGTGCCTGTCCGTGTGGAGTCTGCATGCTTGCATGGAATTGTAGTTTTTTTTTTGCAAGGGGCTATAATTTTGTACGTCTGGGACCTGCTGCCGCCATGCTTGTCAGCCTGTCCACAGGACAGGAAACTACACAGACGGACTACCGCAGCTCTGTCTCCTCGCACTGGTGCTGGGGAGCGGTCAGCTAACCCGTGGGTTGCAGGTTCCAATCCTGTGTGGGGCTCAGCTGTTGCACCGCAGAGTGAGGCACAGCACCTTAGTGGCTCCAGCAGCACATATACGATTTTTTTTTATTTGCGCATTTTATTTAAAAGTATATTTTTAAGCCTATTTCTACCTTTTTCGGTCAATGAAATAGAACTCCCTGCTGCTCCTGCTGGGGGCTCAGGCTCCGGGATCTAACAGGACAGATCCTTCCTGGGGGCAGGAAGCCGAGACACAGCAGTGGTTCACGAAGGTGCTCTGATCCCTCCAAGGAGACCGGCCCTGTGGGATCAGCCCGCTGCCCTCGGGACAGGGAAACCGCGGCTTAGAGGCAATAATATATGATCCCAGGATTAGCAGAGACAGCCGGAGAGGTGGAGGAACAGAAGATCAACAGCCCTGCTGTCGGTGCTCTGCCCCCGTCTGTACGGAGACAGGAGACCTGCCCGCCGCCACGCGCCGTCTCTCGAGCGCCCCTCTTCCTGCCCCGCCTGCTCCGGGACGTCTCGGCTGCAGCCCCAGACCAGCCCCCCCTCAGTGCTCCCCAGTCCCGCTGCTGGTGACCCCCAGAGCTGCTGGTTTCACCCCCTCCCCCCGCCTTCGCGACACAGCCGGCGCCGTGACAGATCTGTGAAGGTGCTGCGCTGGAATGTCTCTGCTTGGTCTCCAGGCACGAGGCGGGGCTTCGGCTTCACTGACACAGAAGGCAAAGGCTGAAGCTCCAGCATGGTTCAGCTCAGGTGCGTCCGACCGTGATGAAGTCAGCCAGGGGTTTGACTGGGCGACTGAGGGCCGGGCTGGGGCACAAGCCCAGCAGGCGTGGGGGTCCCCAGCACCAGGACTGGGAGCCCCTGTCGCAGAGGAACATGGACGTGTCAGAGTACGTGCAGAAGGGCCGCATGAAGCTTCAGAGCCGACCTCCAGGAGCAATTTGAATCTTCTCTCCCGATGTGACATTTTCAGACTGTTCTAAGCAGAATTGGCACTCAAGCTGGGAGGGTTTCTGACCGGCTCGTATCTAAATTCAGTGATCTGGTGCTCTGTAAGTGATCCTTCGCGGAGTTTATTGTCAGAGGCATCATGAAAATGACTTTTTTGGTCACAATGCACAGGAACACTGTAACACTGTGCAGGGTAACGGATGATCATCACGTCACCAAGGCTGAGCTAAAGGAAATGGATTCATGAAGGTAAAAAAAAACTACAAGTCCCAGGTAACCCTGGGGCTCTGGAGGAGCGTGAGCAAGCAAGGGCACCTGACGCACCTGGAGAGCACCTCCCGTGGGTAGTTAAGGGAAGGAGCAGCTGTCTGGGAGGACTGGGGAGCTGTGGAGAAGGTTGTTCTTGACACAGGAAGGAGAATTAATAAGACTGAAGGAGCAACTTGACCTGGTGATTTTGAACGTGGACGACTGAAGAACATGGTTCTGGTTAACCCAAAAACCTGGACTGGGAACTGGACAGGAAAATACAGAAATGAAGTTGTTTTTTTTCGGTAAACAAGGCTGTATTGGTAGAAAATCAGCCTATTCAAGACTCCAGCAAACACACCAAGACCTCAGACAGCTACATCGAACATCCAAGCCTTAAACTTTAACCTTTAACCTTTGGTGGGAGGGAGGGCTACCTGCTGTACCCAGAATTCCTGTACTGCTGTACCCTGTTCATCAGCCATACAGGCTATGACTTGAGCACCGTGCACCGGACATGTGTGTCACTCAGCCCAGCGGTCAGTGGCGGAGCTCCGTTTGTGTATTTCACGGTCTTCTGGCAAACCGAACAGCCCGTCTCCTCACCAGACCCTCTCTCGCTGTCTGTGTGCGAGCTGAGAGCCGCTGTGAATCAGCTCTCTCAGACGAGGCCCGCGCGCGTGGGGGTGGGGAGTTGGCGCGAGAGAGAAAGAGAGAGCCACCGCTAGCAGAAGGACAGGGGGACGCGGGGACCGGAGCCCGGGGGGTGTGAGGAGCAGCCCGGTCAAGCCCTCGCTCGCTCCTGTAGGCCCGGCTGCACGCCCAGAGCGGGTCAGAACCACTGGCCACTGGCCACTCGCCCCTTTCCCTTGCTGCTGTCTATGAATCAGTCTCTCATCCGTGACTCACAGTGTACAACACTTACGCCCCCCATTATCTGTGGAGACCTCTCCTCCTCTCTCTCCAGCACACACACAAACCCAGAACCTGACATAGTTATTCAAGCAGGCCCTGGTTCCCATGGCAACGGCTTTGGTAATTATTTAATGAGCACCTGGTGACTACATACTGTGTACCTGGCACTGTGTACCACACACACACTGCACACCTGATGTATACACGCTATATACCTGGTACATACAGACTGCACACCTGACAGAGCGATATACATTGAGTATACATTGACAGCACACAGGCACGAGATGCTGCACTCCTGGTGTTTATGTACTGTACACACACTGCACACCTGGTGTACGTATACTGTGCACAAACTGCTGCACACCTGGTGTTTATGTACTGTACACACACTACACACCTGGTGTACGTATACTGTGCACAAACTGCTGCACACCTGGTGTTTATGTACTGTACACACACTGCACACCTGGTGTACGTATACTGTGCACAAACTGCTGCACACCTGGTGTTTATGTACTGTACACACACTGCACACCTGGTGTACGTATACTGTGCACAAACTGCTGCACACCTGGTGTTTATGTACTGTACACACACTGCACACCAGAAGTTTGTATATACAGTACACTGTACACACAGTGGTGACCAGCAGGAAGAGCTTGATTTTGCCACCTGATACTGTGAGTCTGTCCCCACCCTGAGGGGGAACAGGCAGCTCCCTCCCTGCAGAGTGAGTGGCACTCAGCTGGCGAGACCTCAGGAGGCACTGTGCTCCGTACTGCTGTGATGACCTGTGTACCCAGCCAGTCTCGCAGGCTCGGATAACACTGACCCAGTGGGAGCCAGTACTAACACAAGCATGGTTTTCTAGAACAACCTGAAAGGCAATCCTTTCATAACCCAAGCAAGAGAACAAGGGAAAGGCCACACAAGGCTACAGGCTACAGCTCGTTAGGTGGTTAGTAGTTAACTAGTCCAGGGATCTCCTCCAGATGTGTCTTGAGAGAAGCCAGGGTGCAGGCTCCAACAACACAGCTGGGCAGCTCGATCCACTCTCCCACCACCCTTTGTGTAAAGACGTGCCACCTGCTATCAGTCCTAATAGCCTAATAGTCCTAATAGCCTAATAGTCCTAATACTTTGAATACTTGAGACAGGGGGGGGGGGCAGGTGGGCTGGAGGAGGGGTGTGAAAAGAGGCTCTCGAGGGAGAGAGGGGGCTCCAGGGGCTCCAGTATTTATAGTGTCCCAGGAGAGGAAGTGACGTCAGGGGTGATCGCTAATTATTGACAGCCGAGTCCGATTGAACTTGGACCTGTGGTCATGCCCCCGGAACAGTCGTTACAAACTCCATTAGTGATAGATTACAACAAGTATTCTAGGCTCGTCAGGAACATGCCCAAAGTAGTCTTTCTGTGATACCATGAGACAGCTAACCAGGACCCCACGTTTTCAGGAAACGACTCTTTAAGGACTTGGGGCCCCGTCCGACACGCGAAATTGTTCATCCGAGTTACTGCTGTGGGTTTTTTTAACACGAGTGACCTTCAGGAGGTCGCCCGCAGTCCGGAGCCCCTTGCTGGAATCCTGTCAGATCCTGTCACCTGCTGTTTGTAGGGAATGCGCTCTTCCCTGTTCATGAATTAGCAATGAATTCTCTATAAGTTCTCAACCGAACTTCCGGTAGGGACGACCAAGAACGAGCCCATTTCACCCCCGTGTTTAGAACTCCAGTTATCTCACGCAAACACCCTGCTGTTTCACAGCCGCGCTCGGGAACACCTCTCTGTCTGGACACGGGTCCGAGCCAAGCGACGGTTTTGTACTCGACATACTCCACAAACCTTCGTGTGCGCCTGGCTCTCCTGCGATACACATGTATTTAAGCGACTGGATTTTCCGTTAAAAACCCACCGAAGCTTCAAACTGCGTTACGTACCGTCATCCAAACGGATACGCGTTTCAACCTTTTTACAACGCCGTTACTTACAGTCTCTTAGTGTATTTCCCCCACCTGTGATCAAATAAATGCCGTAAAAACTGCCTTACTCACCGGTATGGAAGGGACCAGCCTCACAGCTCCTGGAGCTCAGGCGTGTCCTCTCGCCCTGGGTCGTCAGGGTACGGAGGCTTGCTGGCTCCACACAGAAAAAAACACACGAGAAACTTTTTGCGTTTGTAGAAGATACTATTGCGTCAGTAACAGTGTTGGATTAGTTCTGTGGTGTCCAGTATATCAGTAACAGTATTGGATCCGTGGTGTGATGTCCAGTGTATCAGTAACAGTGTTGGATCAGTGCCATGGTGTCCAGTGTGTCAGTAACAGTGTTGGATCAGTACTGTGGTGTCCAGTGCATCAGTAACAGTGTTGGATCAGTACTGTGGTGTCCAGTGTGTCAGTAACAGTGTTGGATCAGTACTGTGGTGTCCAGTGTGTCAGTAACAGTATTGTGGTGTCCAGTGCATCAGTAACAGTGTTGGATCAGTGCTGTGGTGTCCAGTGTGTCAGTAACAGTGTTGGATCAGTGCTGGGGTGTCCAGTTGTCAGTAACAGTGTTGGATCAGTGCTGTGGTGTCCAGTGTGTCAGTAACAGTGTTGGATCAGTGCTGTGGTGTCCAGTGTGTCAGTAACAGTGTTGGATCAGTGCTGGGGTGTCCAGTTGTCAGTAACAGTGTTGGATCAGTGCTGTGGTGTCCAGTGCATCAGTAACAGTATTGGATCAGTGCTGTGGTGTCCAGTTGTCAGTAACAGTGTTGGATCAGTGCTGTGGTGTCCAATTGTCAGTAACAGTGTTGGATCAGTGCCGTGGTGTCCAGTGCATCAGTAACAGTGTTGGATCAGTACTGTGGTGTCCAGTGTGTTAGTAACAGTATTGTGGTGTCCAGTGTGTCAGTAACAGTGTTGGATCAGTGCTGTGGTGTCCAGTGTATCAGTAACAGTGTTGGATCAGTGCTGGGGTGTCCAGTTGTCAGTAACAGTGTTGGATCAGTGCTGGGGTGTCCAGTTGTCAGTAACAGTGTTGGATCAGTGCTGGGGTGTCCAGTTGTCAGTAACAGTGTTGGATCAGTGCTGTGGTGTCCAGTTGTCAGTAACAGTATTGGATCAGTGCTGTGGTGTCCAGTGTGTCAGTAACAGTGTTGGATCAGTACTGTGGTGTCCAGTGCATCAGTAACAGTGTTGGATCAGTGCTGTGGTGTCCAGTGTGTCAGTAACAGTGTTGGATCAGTGCTGTGGTGTCCAGTGTGTCAGCAACAGTATTGGATCAGTGCTGTGGTGTCCAGTGCATCAGTAACAGTGTTGGATCAGTGCTGTGGTGTCCAGTGTGTCAGTAACAGTGTTGGATCAGTGCTGTGGTGTCCAGTTGTCAGTAACAGTGTTGGATCAGTGCTGGGGTGTCCAGTTGTCAGTAACAGTGTTGGATCAGTGCTGTGGTGTCCAGTGTGTCAGTAACAGTATTGGATCAGTGCTGTGGTGTCCAGTTGTCAGTAACAGTATTGGATCAGTGCTGTGGTGTCCAGTGTGTCAGTAACAGTGTTGGATCAGTGCTGTGGTGTCCAGTGTGTCAGCAACAGTATTGGATCAGTGCTGTGGTGTCCAGTGCATCAGTAACAGTGTTGGATCAGTGCTGTGGTGTCCAGTGTGTCAGTAACAGTGTTGGATCAGTGCTGTGGTGTCCAGTTGTCAGTAACAGTGTTGGATCAGTGCTGGGGTGTCCAGTTGTCAGTAACAGTGTTGGATCAGTGCTGTGGTGTCCAGTGTGTCAGTAACAGTATTGGATCAGTGCTGTGGTGTCCAGTTGTCAGTAACAGTATTGGATCAGTGCTGTGGTGTCCAGTGTGTCAGTAACAGTGTTGGATCAGTGCTGTGGTGTCCAGTGCATCAGTAACAGTGTTGGATCAGTGCTGTGGTGTCCAGTGTGTCAGTAACAGTGCTGAATCAGTGCTGTGGTGTCCAGTGTGTCAGTAACAGTATTGGATCAGTGCTGTGGTGTCCAGTGCATCAGTAACAGTGTTGGATCAGTGCTGGGGTGTCCAGTTGTCAGTAACAGTGTTGGATCAGTGCTGTGGTGTCCAGTTGTCAGTAACAGTATTGGATCAGTGCTGTGGTGTCCAGTGTGTCAGTAACAGTGTTGGATCAGTACTGTGGTGTCCAGTGTGTCAGCAACAGTATTGGATCAGTGCTGTGGTGTCCAGTGCATCAGTAACAGTGTTGGATCAGTGCTGTGGTGTCCAGTGTGTCAGTAACAGTGTTGGATCAGTGCTGTGGTGTCCAGTTGTCAGTAACAGTGTTGGATCAGTGCTGGGGTGTCCAGTTGTCAGTAACAGTGTTGGATCAGTGCTGTGGTGTCCAGTGTGTCAGTAACAGTATTGGATCAGTACTGTGATGTCCAGTGTGTCAGTAGCAGTATTGGATCTGTGCTGTGGTGTCCAGTGTGTCAGTAACAGTGCTGAATCAGTGCTGTGGTGTCCAGTGTGTCAGTAACAGTGCTGGATCAGTGCTGTGGTGTCCAGTTGTCAGTAACAGTGTTGGATCAGTGCTGTGGTGTCCAGTGTGTCAGTAACAGTGTTGGATCAGTGCTGTGGTGTCCAGTGTGTCAGTAACAGTGCTGAATCAGTGCTGTGGTGTCCAGTGTGTCAGTAACAGTGTTGGATCAGTGCTGTGGTGTCCAGTGTGTCAGTAACAGTGCTGGATCAGTGCTGTGGTGTCCAGTGCATCAGTAACAGTGTTGGATCAGTACTGTGATGTCCAGTGTGTCAGTAGCAGTATTGGATCTGTGCTGTGGTGTCCAGTGCGTCTGAAATGTATCTGCTGACCCTTTTCTGGACTACTTGCAGAGCAATAATATCATTATTTAACGTTCCGAAAAAAATTGTCCACCCTCTTCAAAAATGAATCACCAGCTTCCTCAGATACTGGTATTTTTACTGGGTGTGCCAATGGAAACGAAGAGAGGATAAATGGTCCATCTCGAGGGCGGCACGGTGCCACAGTGGTCAGCGCTGGGGCCCCGGGTTCGATTCCTGGGAGTGCTGTCTGTGTGGAGTCTGCATGTTCCCCCCCGTGTTCACATGGGTTTCCTCCCAGGGTCCGAGGACAGGCTGGGAAAACTGGCCGTGGTGTGAGTGTGTGTCTGTGTGCGTGCCCTGCCTCGTGCCTGTTGCTTTGCCAGGACAGACCCCCGGCTCTCTGTGACCCTCGGTTGCATAAAGCAGCAGGAAAACTAATGGAAGGAAGATATTTATCCCCACCTTTTAAAGGGAAAGCATGTAGCCACACATGGGCGGCAGCAGAGCCGCACAGGTGCACATATTGAATGCAATTAATTAGGACTGGCTTGGACACCGCCTGCCGCTGCTGGCCTGACTGGAAGCGCCCGTGACTGGTGCGGAGCCGCGGGGCTCCTCCTCTCTCTGTCTGGAGAGGCGCTCTCGGCTGGGCTGGCTCACCGGGGGGAGAGAGCAGCCCGTTTCCACATCAATAACGCTTCTGTGGAGCGATAAAAACACGCGTCCCTGCGCCTCGGTCTGCAGCAGGGAGGGACGCTCGGGGTGGGGGGCGGCGGCAGCGAGGAGGAGTGGGCCGGGCTCCACCGTCGTACCTGGGGGGTTGTGGCTCCAGATCCCAGGGGTGGGGGCACAGCTGTAGGGCGTTAAACCACAGTACCTCACCTCCACGCACAAGCGCCGTTGCATAAATGGGAGCAAGGCGCCAGAGATTGAACCATCAGCAGGACGAACGATCAGGGGGCAGGGTGACCGCGGAGAGCGGCACCGGAGCACATCGTGAAAACCAGATCACGGGTCACTGACCGCCTGCCCCGCTGACCACACTGCCTCTGCGGGGGGCGCTCGTGTGCGGTCGGCTCCCGACGATCGGCTGATGGAAACGGGGATCCCCCTGACACTCGGGGGGTCTTCAGGAGCAGATATATACTGAACACACTGCACTCCTGGAGTGTGTATATACTGAATAGCTGCTGTGTGCATACTGTATGCTGTACTGAACACACTGCACTCCTGGAGTGTGTATATACTGTACTGAACACACTGGTGTATATACTGAAACCTGGTGTGTATATATACTGCACACACACCGTACACCTGGGGTATATATACTGCACACACGGTACACCGTACACCTGTAGGTGTTTTAAGACGGCAGTTGATCCAGCCAGATCTGTGAGTTGTAGCTCACAAAGCGGGCGTGTGCGGGCTGTGCACAGGGGAGGGAATCGAGGCCAGTGACGAGGGTGCTCAGGTCCCGAGGCCGGTTTCGTGACGGACCACCCGGCGTGGCGTGGCGTGGCGTGACCAGGCGCCTGGAGACTTGGTCAGTGTGCCAACGACAGGCCCTGTGTGACGGGCCGGGTGTTTTCCTCAGCCGAAACACCCTGCGAGAATCACTTTCACGGCCGCGGGAAGAGTAGAAACGAATATCAGAGAAGGCTTTGAATGACTTTGTTCTGTGCTAAAAACACACCGTAACTCCCGACCGCTGCACGCAGGGTACGCGCACAGCAGAGGCACGACGCTCGACGTTTCATCTCAAAGTAAAAGTTTCGTCTCTTCCGTTGCAAGACTGTGACGACACGCCCGCAGAGGCGCCCCGCGCACCTCGGACACGCGCCCGAGTGTCACCGGCGGCGGCGGCGCTCGCTCGACGGGCGCGGGGGCTTACGTAAGGCGCGCCCCCGGCCCGGCTCCGGGACCGCGCCGCTCCGCCGAGGCCGCCCGCTGCCCGTGAGTGTCCAGCAGGCCCCACATGACAACACGAGGGCTGCAGTGAAGCAGGGGGGGGCAGCAACTCTCCAGCTCCGTTTCTCAAAGCTCCATAACCCGAGGCAGGTTAACAAAACAACACCAGGCAAGAACGGACCCCTGTTAATCCTCAGTTACACGCTTACCAGCACACGTCACTGTTTGCATTCATCAGCAGAGGCTTCACCGTTAGTGTCTGCACTGGGCAGTTTCTATCAGTGCTGAGTGCAGGAATCGCGCCTTTATAACAGCTCGTTACTCCACGGGCTCCCCAACTCTCTCCTCTCCCCCTTTCGGCAGGGGTCTGGCTGCCCTACTTCCTGTCCTCCTTGGCATTGATTGTTTATTGTGCTTTTTCCCCACGACGTACAGAGCCCTTGACTTCGGAAAGGATGATGATGAGGATGATAATGAGGATGATTACTGCTGTTGCTCATGAATCCGCGGTGCACTGACGCGGCAGGGGCTCTGCGGCGCCACTGGTCTCGACCCGGGGCCCGGCTCTCTCCCTGATCTGCAGACACGACGGGACAGGCAGGCCCCTCGCCTCGCTGGGCTGTCTCCTGCACTCAATCAGCCTCCCCAGCCGCGCCACCAGGCCCCCCAGGAGCGGGCCCACTCGATACGGCCCCCCGACCGGCGAGCGTGGGGGCAAGGGGGGGCTGGGGCTCGTCTCGGGCGACGCTCCCCCTCTCGCCCGCGGCTGGAGAGCTGCTCCTCGCTCCTTGGAGGCTCAGCGAGGGAGCTGTCAGCTCTGATCTGCACACCGCACCGGTCGCCCTCCCCCTCCCTGCGCCGGGGACAGGGGCACAGAGCTGAGAGAGGAGACCAGGCCTGGCGTAGTTGCCTGATCCGGGCCAGGTTTCACCAGCGGTCGGGGCGCCCCGGAGCAGTCAAGCACGTTGCCCGACTGTGCGTTCGTACACACGGGTGCGCTCGGGTGACACAGCGCAGGGTATTTCAACCTGTGCGCTCACTGCTGCTGAATCCATGCAAATCGCACAGAGCCCTGCTGCAGTCTGTGGTTTAAATCACTGGGCCCTGTGCTCTGCACCCTGTCTTCATCTCAGTGTCGTCTGCTGCACAGGTGGACAGCAATGGCACTGAGATACTCGGAGACACAGTAGAACATTCCATGACTGGGCTGTGTCAGTGTCCTGGACTCCAAAGGGACTAGAAGAGTCTAGAGCCTGTGACTGGGCTGTGTCAGTGTGCTGGACTCCACAGGGACTAGAAGAGTCTAGAGCCCTGTGACTGGGCTGTGTCAGTGTGCTGGACTCCACAGGGACTAGAAGAGTCTAGAGCCTGTGACTGGGCTGTGTCAGTGTGCTGGACTCCACAGGGACTAGAAGAGTCTAGAGCCTGTGACTGGGCTGTGTCAGTGTGCTGGACTCCACAGGGACTAGAAGAGTCTAGAGCCTGTGACTGGGCTGTGTCAGTGTCCTGGACTCCACAGGGACTAGAAGAGTCTAGAGCCCCGTGACTGGGCTGTGTCAGTGTCCTGGACTCCACAGGGACTAGAAGAGTCTAGAGCCCTGTGACTGGGCTGTGTCAGTGTGCTGGACTCCACAGGGACTAGAAGAGTCTAGAGCCTGTGACTGGGCTGTGTCAGTGTGCTGGACTCCATAGGGACTAGAAGAGTCTAGAGCCCTGTGACTGGGCTGTGTCAGTGTGCTGGACTCCACAGGGACTAGAAGAGTCTAGAGCCTGTGACTGGGCTGTGTGTCAGTGTGCTGGACTCCACAGGGACTAGAAGAGTCTAGAGCCCTGTGACTGGGCTGTGTCAGTGTGCTGGACTCCACAGGGACTACAAGAGTCTAGAGCCTGTGACTGGGCTGTGTGTCAGTGTACTGGACTCCACAGGGACTAGAAGAGTCTAGAGCCTGTGACTGGGCTGTGTCAGTGTGCTGGAATCCACAGGGACTAGAAGAGTCTAGAGCCTGTGACTGGGCTGTGTCAGTGTGCTGGACTCCACAGGGCCTAGAAGAGTCTAGAGCCTGTGACTGGGCTGTGTCAGTGTGCTGGACTCCACAGGGACCAGAGGAGTCTAGAGCCTGTGACTGGGCTGTGTCAGTGTGCTGGACTCCACAGGGACTAGAAGAGTCTAGAGCCCTGTGACTGGGCTGTGTCAGTGTGCTGGTCTCCACAGGGACTAGAAGAGTCTAGAGCCCTGTGACTGGGCTGTGTCAGTATGCTGGACTCCACAGGGACTAGAAGAGTCTAGAGCCTGTGACTGGGCTGTGTCAGTGTGTTGGACTCCACAGGGACTAGAAGAGTCTAGAGCCTGTGACTGGGCTGTGTCAGTGTCCCGGACTCCACAGGGACTAGAAGAGTCTAGAGCCTGTGACTGGGCTGTGTCAGTGTGCTGGACTCCACAGGGACTAGAAGAGTCTAGAGCCTGTGACTGGGCTGTGTCAGTGTGCTGGACTCCACAGGGACTAGAAGAGTCTAGAGCCTGTGACTGGGCTGTGTGTCAGTGTGCTGGACTCCACAGGGACTAGAAGAGTCTAGAGCCCGTGACTGGGCTGTGTCAGTGTGCTGGACTCCACAGGGACTAGAAGAGTCTAGAGCCTGTGACTGGGCTGTGTCAGTGTGCTGGACTCCACAGGGACTAGAAGAGTCTAGAGCCTGTGACTGGGCTGTGTCAGTGTGCTGGACTCCACAGGGCCTAGAAGAGTCTAGAGCCTGTGACTGGGCTGTGTCAGTGTGCTGGACTCCACAGGGACCAGAGGAGTCTAGAGCCTGTGACTGGGCTGTGTCAGTGTGCTGGACTCCACAGGGACTAGAAGAGTCTAGAGCCCTGTGACTGGGCTGTGTCAGTGTGCTGGTCTCCACAGGGACTAGAAGAGTCTAGAGCCTGTGACTGGGCTGTGTCAGTGTGCTGGACTCCACAGGGACTAGAAGAGTCTAGAGCCTGTGACTGGGCTGTGTCAGTGTCCCGGACTCCACAGGGACTAGAAGAGTCTAGAGCCTGTGACTGGGCTGTGTCAGTGTGCTGGACTCCACAGGGACTAGAAGAGTCTAGAGCCCGTGACTGGCCTGTGTCAGTGTGCTGGACTTCACAGGGACCAGAGGAGTCTAGAGCCTGTGACTGGGCTGTGTCAGTGTGCTGGACTCCACAGGGACTAGAAGAGTCTAGAGCCCTGTGACTGGGCTGTGTCAGTGTGCTGGACTCCACAGGGACTAGAAGAGTCTAGAGCCCTGTGACTGGGCTGTGTCAGTGTGCTGGACTCCACAGGGACTAGAAGAGTCTAGAGCCTGTGACTGGGCTGTGTCAGTGTCCCGGACTCCACAGGGACTAGAAGAGTCTAGAGCCTGTGACTGGGCTGTGTCAGTGTGCTGGACTCCACAGGGACTAGAAGAGTCTAGAGCCTGTGACTGGGCTGTGTCAGTGTCCCAGACTCCACAGGGACTAGAAGAGTCTAGAGCCCGTGACTGGCCTGTGTCAGTGTGCTGGACTTCACAGGGACCAGAGGAGTCTAGAGCCTGTGACTGGGCTGTGTCAGTGTGTGCGTGTGTGTTTGTGCGTGTCTCCACCTCAACAAGCCCCTCAGCGTCTCTGTGTGCTGAGCTGCTCCAATAACTGCGCGCGTCATTGACTGCGATGGGAACTCTGTGTCTGTCAGCACCGCGCTCCCAGATCGATCCTGTCCCTGCCAGCCACTTTCCATTGACCTGCCCTCCCTGCCTCTCTGTGCCCGGGCACACGGCTGCCCGCCGCCCCCCCCCACGCCCCCGGCCGTCCCGCACTGCGGGGCGCGCACAGAGGTCAGGCCAATAACAGCGGGCCAGCCGCGGCCGGGCCTCTCTCTCCTCTCTGACGGGGCGCGAGCGCTGTGGAGCAGCAGGAGGCAGGGTCTGTCAGAGTCAGAATCTTGCACTGGTTTGTGTCAGAGCCTTGCTGTGAGATCGCCCGCTCTCCTCCGCCTCTCCCTTCGCCCCTTCCCTGAGCTCCGCTGAGCTCCGCGCAGCACGGGCACTGAAACCCACCGGTCGGTGCTGCTCTCGTTCCCGAGGTATAGCGCCTTCTTGTTTTCGGAAGGCCACGTGCCTCTTGTCTCTTTTGTGGGGGGTGAGTGATATCACACCCCCAGAAAGGAAGGCGCTATATAATTTAGGAACGAGAGCAGGTGGGAAGTCGCAAACCGGCACAAACTGGGCAGTAACGACCGCGGTGGGTTTGACCGTCTCCTCCTCTGCCTCTCCCCGCCCCCTCGCCCCTCTCATCCCTCTCTCTCCGTCTCTCCCGCTGTCCGCAGGCGCGCCACGAGCAGGCCAGCTGCCATGCCGATCCCCAATCTTCCGAAATAGACCCTGCCTCCGGCCGAGGCCGACGCCCACCCCCTCGCCACACCTCGCCCAATCGCCAGCCGGGACGCCCCGCCAGCCCGCCCCCTCATCCCGCTGAGCGCCAGCCTGATGATCACTAGCGCCATGGGGACGGTGCGCGTCAACAGGTGAGGCCGCACGCCGCCGTACAACCTGACCTGACGCCCCAGGGTGTTGTATGGGGCTCTCTGGGGTCTAGACACCCTGAGGTGGAGACACGCACAAACACACACGCACACACTGACACAGCCCAGTCACAGGCTCTAGACTCTTCTAGTCCCTGTGGAGTCCAGCACACTGACACAGCCCAGTCACAGGCTCTAGACTCTTCTAGTCCCTGTGGAGTCCAGCACACTGACACACAGCCCAGTCACAGGCTCTAGACACTTCTAGTCCCTGTGGAGTCCAGCACACTGACACAGCCCAGTCACGGGGCTCTAGACTCTTCTAGTCCCTGTGGAGTCCAGCACACTGACACAGCCCAGTCACAGGCTCTAGACTCTTCTAGTCCCTGTGGAGTTCAGCACACTGACACAGCCCAGTCACAGGCTCTAGACTCTTCTAGTCCCTGTGGAGTCCAGCACACTGACACACAGCCCAGTCACAGGGCTCTAGACTCTTCTAGTCCCTGTGGAGTCCAGCACACTGACACAGCCCAGTCACAGGCTCTAGACTCTTCTAGTCCCTGTGGAGTCCAGCACACTGACACAGCCCAGTCACAGGCTCTAGACTCTTCTAGTCCCTGTGGAGTCCAGCACACTGACACAGCCCAGTCACAGGCTCTAGACTCTTCTAGTCCCTGTGGAGTCCAGCACACTGACACAGCCCAGTCACAGGCTCTAGACTCTTCTAGTCCCTGTGGAGTCCGGCAGATTGACACAACCCAGTCACAGGCTCTAGACTCTTCTAGTCCCTGTGGAGTCCAGCACACTGACACAGCCCAGTCACAGGGCTCTAGACTCTTCTAGTCCCTATGGAGTCCAGCACACTGACACAGCCCAGTCACAGGGCTCTAGACTCTTCTAGTCCCTGTGGAGTCCAGCACACTGACACAGCCCAGTCACAGGCTCTAGACTCTTCTAGTCCCTGTGGAGTCCAGCACACTGACACAGCCCAGTCACAGGCTCTAGACTCTTCTAGTCCCTGTGGAGTCCGGCACACTGACACAGCCCAGTCACAGGGCTCTAGACTCTTCTAGTCCCTGTGGAGTCCAGCACACTGACACAGCCCAGTCACAGGCTCTAGACTCTTCTAGTCCCTGTGGAGTCCAGCACACTGACACAGCCCAGTCACAGGCTCTAGACTCTTCTAGTCCCTGTGGAGTCCAGTGTGTCGTATGGGGCTCTCTGCGGTCTAGACACCCCAGTGTGTGTCATATGGGGCTATCTGCGGTCCAGACACCCCAGCGTGTCGTACAGGGCAGGCAGGCTGTGAATCTGCGGATCACTGTGGATGTAGCTGTCCTGGTGAGTCAGGACAGCGAGAGCAGGACTGTTCCTGCTCAGGTTTTATCTCTAAACCCCCGGTGACCGCAATCCCTCATCCCTGCCCCGCTGAGAAGGTCATGCCTGGGGGGGGGGGGCAGTGGTGGCAGATGGTCACACCCGCAGCCGGGGGCCCCCTGGGGGCAGAGGCTAGACGGGGGGCAGACAACCAGACTGACCACACACCCCAGACCCGCCGCCCCGCAGGGTCCTGTCCCGGGAGCAGGGTGCGCTGTGGATCTAGACCGGACTCCGCCCCAGCTCCGCTCCATCGCTGTCTCTCTGTCGCCCCTCTCCCAGGTACAGCATCGTGTCGACGGACGAGGACGGCCTCAAGGTTTCCACGCTGGGGCTGCACAATGGGGGAGGGGGAGGCGGTCTCCACAGCAACAGCAGCATCAGCATCAGCCACCACCTCTCAGGAGCAGGAGGAGGAGGAGGAGGAGGGGGGGGAGGGGGCGGGGGAGGAGGGATGGGGATCCACAGCGGGCAGGGAGGAAGTAAGGTGTCGACGATGGGGCCGGGGCGCCTGCGCAGCCGCTTCGTGAAGAAGAACGGCCAGTGCAACGTGGTCTTCACCAACATGCAGGACAAGCCCCGCCGCTACCTCGCCGACATCTTCACCACCTGCGTGGACATCCGCTGGCGCTACATGCTGGCCATCTTCTCCGCTGCCTTCCTGGCCTCCTGGCTGCTGTTCGGACTCGTGTTCTGGGGCGTGGCGCTGGCCCACGGCGACCTGGACCTGGGCCGGGGGCTGGGCTCGCACCTGGGGGGCGGGCCCGGAGGCGGCAGGAAGGAGGAGGAGGAGGAGTGGAAGCCCTGCATCCTGCACGTGCACAGCTTCGTGGGGGCCTTCCTCTTCTCCATCGAGACCCAGACCACCATCGGCTACGGCTTCCGCTGCGTGACCGAGGAGTGCCCGGTCGCCGTGGCCACGGTGGTGGTCCAGTCCATCGTGGGCTGCATCATCGACTCCTTCATGATCGGCACCATCATGGCCAAGATGGCCCGGCCCAAGAAGCGGGCGCAGACGCTGCTCTTCTCCCACCACGCGGTCGTCGCCCTGCGCGACGGGAAGCTGTGCCTGATGTGGCGGGTGGGCAACCTCCGCAAGAGCCACATCGTGGAGGCCCACGTGCGCGCCCAGCTGATCAAGCCCTACATGACCGCCGAGGGGGAGTACCTGCCCCTGGAGCAGACGGACCTGAACGTGGGCTACGACGCGGGGCTGGACCGCCTGTTCCTCGTCTCCCCGCTGGTGATCGTCCACGAGATCGACGAGCAGAGCCCCCTGTACGGCCTGAGCAAGGAGGACCTGGAGACGGAGGACTTCGAGATCGTGGTCATCCTGGAGGGCATGGTGGAGGCCACGGCGATGACCACGCAGGCCCGCAGCTCCTACCTGGCCCGCGAGATCCTGTGGGGCCACCGGTTCGAGCCGGTGGTCTTCGAAGACAAGCACCGCTACCAGGTGGACTACTCCCGCTTCCACAAGACGTACGAGGTGCCCTCCACCCCGCAGTGCAGCGCCCGCGAGCTCAGCGACGCCTCCTTCAAGATGACCAGCCCCTCCCTGTCGCTGCCCCCGCCCAGCCCCCCACCCGCCATGCTGCCCCTGCCCACCAGCGCCTTCTGCTACGAGAACGAGGTGGCGCTGCACTGCCGGGAGGAGGAGGAGGAAGAGGAGGAGCGGGGGAGGGAGATGGAGGAGCTGAGGGACAGGGCGGGCGATTTCCGCGCCCCGGACGATGTCCTCAGAGTCCTGGACGTGGAGAGCCGCCTGGAGTTCGACCGGCTGCAGGCCGCCATTCCACTGGACCCGCTGTCCTTCAGGAGAGAGTCAGAGATATGAGGCAGACTGGGATGGGGGGGGGGCACAACCTCTCCCAACTCCAACCCCCCCTGGACATCCCAGATCCAACCTACGCCCTCTTCGCTGGGACGGGTTTGCTTGTTGGCCGTTACCCTTCCCCGAAAAACACGCCTTCCCTCCCACCGCCGGGCTCGACCCCGGCTCGCCGCCTGCCTCCGCTCGTTCACGCCCGCGGCTCGCGGTCGGGAAGGCGCACGGGGTCGCAACCCCCCCTTCCCGCCACTCCCTCCACGGGCAGGAGGGTCTGAAACCTGGAGCGCGGCGGGCACGCGGACGTCGGCCAGGGACGGGGGTGAGCACGGCCGGCAGTGGACTCCTGGGAGGGGCAGGGAGGCCAAAGTACAGTGCTGGCCCCCTGCCGAGTTGGAGCCGGCAGGAGAGGATCAGCCGAAACCTCCCCCCCGGCCAGCGGTACGCCGACAGCCCGGCCATCATGGCTACCATCCCCAGCTGCCCTCTTCCCTCCTCGCCAGTAGGGCTCCGGGACAGGGCAGGGCTCTCACGCTCCCGCGAGAATCACACGGATGGCGCCCGTCCACCGGGAGACAAGCCTCCCCACAAGGGGACCTCGACCCCGGAGGAAAAGGGTCCTCTGGGCGACACGGACAATCCCACAGTAATCCGCAAGACGGCTTCCCTCCCCTTTCCTTCCCCCTCCTGTTTTGATTTCTGCTTCGGGCCGCCGACTCGCTGCGCTGCAAGGCCGCAGGGACCCTGCCGCTGTGGCCCCGGCGGGGGGGGGTCGTCGCAGGGGACGCCCAGATCGGGGGAACTCCCAAGGGATTCCCGAGGGAGCAGTCACGCGGAGGAATCACCTTCGGTTTCTTCCGGATCACTGGGAAACCTCACTGTCTTCTTCCGCTTCTCCACCACGGGACCGGAACCCCCACTCCAGTCCACTCCACTCCACTCCACTCCAGTCCACTCCAGTCCACTCCAGTCCACTCCACTCCACGACAGACTTCCAGTTCTCCTTTTTGTTGTTGCTCTGCAGACTTTTAATTTCACTTCTCTTTACAGGCGTTCCGTTATTTTCCAAGGAGGACAATTTTAAAAAAGACTTTGCTTTTCCGAAGGCACTCGCCCCGATCTGGGGCTCTCTGTCCGACTCTCTGCGCTGGATCGTACCCGCAGGTCCGCTGTGTCCCCTGCTCCGGATCCGCAGTCTGATGCGCTGGGTCTGGCGCGGGAGGCGCAGGTTTCTGGACCAGGGACCCGGGCTCGAGCCGCAGGGAGGTGTGGGGGCGAGGCCGGAGACCCGGGGGGGAGTTCGTATCGGCTCATCCCCTTGCATGCTCTCGGTTCCTGTCCGGACTTTGGGGATTACGAACGAACGCTCTTCTGTTTCCGTTCAGGTTGACCTTTTATTTTCGTTTGTTTTTTTTTTCCCGATTTGAAAGCGCAACTTGTTCTTGAACTTGTTTATACACTGTATGAACTGCACATGAGGCTAAAAGAAAAAAAAACTTGAAGCCGGTGTTTGTTGCTTAGCATGACCTGCACAGTAAACTTTGTACCTATTTTTGTTTTTTAAAAAAAGATGCAGTTATTTCTCCATTCCTAAATTCCCGCCTGGGTAGCTCGCACGATAGAATTTCCGGCAACTGGGCCCATTTCCTGGTGTAGCTGTGGCCACACCCTCCCTCACCTGACCTCCAATCACAGTCCTGCGGCTTTGAGAGTCGGCCTTAAAAGGAAATGGGGGGCGTGTCCTCTTCTCCTAGGTTAGGTCACTGATGAATGCAATGGAGTCACCTGGGGCTCAGCTGGAATGCAGACAAGAGGAATCCACTGAGGTTGTCCAGGACCAGAGTGGACACCCCTGTCCAGGCAGTCACCTGAGACGAAAAGGACAGGGACCCACCCACGGACAGCGCTGAGCTCATCTCATGGCCATAACCAGCCAGCGCTCTTCAAGGCTGTCACAGAAGATAAGACTCAGACAGGAGGAGCTTCAACAAGGCAATCCAGAGAGAGACTCCCATTGCCCAGCAGGCTGATCCGTTTCAGGTTTTACGGCACAGCCCCACGGAACTCGTAACTTGGGTGAGAGCCTGTCGTGTTCCGCTGCCAGATCAGAAACGGACCGAGCTGCTGGTCAATGAGGCTTCAGCTGTCCCGGTCCTGGGCGGGTCCTGTTTCTGCAGTCTCACGAGTCCCAGAACCTCAGAGTCAGACACCCCCGTCAGGCGCAGTCAAACTGCTAGACCTCCTCGCGCTGGTCCTGTCCTCCTGCTGCAGGAAGCGAGGCCCTCAGGATACACCTGCCTGCGAGACAGCATTGTTCACCACCGTCTGAGATCATACTGATGCATCACGCAGCTCAGAAGGAGAATCAATGCCTCGCAGTCGTGGTGGGTTTGCCTCCAACCTGTCAGATCCTCCTCCCTCTGTCTCCCAGCGTCCCCTCCCTGGCCTCCTGTCCTCTCCCAGGCTCCTCCAGGGCTCCTGTCTGATCCCAGTCGCTGCACAGAGAGAGGCTGCACTCCCACAGACCTGACAAATGAGAAATCAAAGACAGCGTCAGGCTGAAAACGCAGACGAGCAAACAGAGCAATCCGAGAGGAACAGAATCTTCTAAGGCAAACCATATATACGCTCTTTGTTTCTTTGGAGATTCATTAGAGGTCGTTTTATTAGAGTTCACTAAAGATGTTTCAGGACATTTCACTGTACTATCCTCTGACCATGTTGATAGATGCACATGCACTCACGTGTGCGCACACACACACACAAACACACACACACACACACACACACACACACACACACACACACACACACACACACACGAGCGCGCTCAGGCACACACGCACACTCACTCACACAAACACACACATATACACACACACGAGCGCGCTCACGCACACACGCAAACACACGCATGCACACACAGGCACACTCACTCACACAAACACACACACACACACACACACACACTCACTCACTCTCACACACACACGCACACACAGCACGGTGAAGTTCCAAGAGCTCGGTGACACAGCGAGTGGGAGAGAGGAGGAGAGCTGATGCAATCTGTGCTCACTTTAAACACACAAGTGTCTTGTCAACAGCTCTGCGCCGACAGGAGCGGCTCTCTTCAGCGCACTGACACAGCGGGCCGGGTCGGGCCGAGCCAGGCCGGCCAGAACCGGGCCGGGCTGGCAGGGGGGGTGCTTAGCACATCAGCTGTTGCATAATCCCAGTGCCATGGGGCTGCAGCCAGACCCCCCAGCACCGTGTTATTGATCGTCACTGCTGAGCACTGCACTGTCAACCCACACATGCCCTGGGATTCCCAGACTCACGTATTTCCACCAAACTGGGTTTTATTTGAAAAAATAAGGCTTTAATCATCTCCCTCGTGCGTTACCAAGACTTGGACAAGTGGTTCTATTTCTGCAGGCACTGACGTGCACTGATGGACAGACTGTACATCGGCAGAATGAAACTTGTGTAATACGGCAGGGGGAGGCTGAGTTTCCACACAGATCGGAACAGATTTCTCCCTTCTCAGAAAGTCCTGTTCCCTCCCAGGATGCTCTCTGCCTGTGCTTTTGCTCGTTCTCTTCATTCCCCCTTCTCTTCCTGTCTTCCCCGTTCCGAACCTGTCCCGGACTCTTCCAGCGGCCCGTCGCCAGCCCTGTCCTCCCCTGCCGATCTGCCCCTGACCTTGACTGTTTCCTGCTCCAGCTTGCCTTCTTGTGCCCAGGCTCCATCCTCTCCCTGCTCCCCCTACAGGAGGGCTGCCTAGGGCCGGTCTGGACAGCAGGGAGACCAGGTGTCTACTAGGTGTCCTCTTCTGCGTCAGTGATGGAGTCAAGGATAGATGGAAACTGCCGATGTCTGACGTTCTCGATGGCTCTGTGTTCTTGAAGGCTCTGTGTAGGAGGCGTGTTCTGCAAGGCTCTGCGTCAGAGGCATGTTCTTCAAGACTCTGTGTCAGAGGCGTGTTCTCGAAGGCTCTGTGTCTGAGGCGTGTTCTTGAAGGCTCTGTGTTGGAGGCGTGTTCTTGATGGCTCTGTGTTCTCGATGGCTCTGTGTCGGAGGCGTGTTCTAGATGACTGTGTGTCGGAGGCGTGTTCTTGAAGGCTCTGTGTCGGAGGCATGTTCTCAAATGCTCTGTGTCGGAGGCGTGTTCTCGAAGGTTTTGTGTCGGAGGAGTGTTCTCGATGACTCTGTGTCGGAGGCGTGTTCTAGATGACTGTGTGTCGGAGGCGTGTTCTCGAAGGCTCTGTGTCGGAGGCGTGTTCTCGATGACTGTGTCGGAGGCGTGTTCTTGATGACTCTGTGTCGGAGGCGTGTTCTAGATGACTGTGTGTCGGAGGCGTGTTCTCGAAGGCTCTGTGTCGGAGGCGTGTTCTCGAAGGTTCTGTGTCGGAGGTGTGTTCTCGAAGGCTCTGTGTTCTCGAAGGCTCTGTGTCGGAGGTGTGTTCTCGAAGGCTCTGCGTCATGCATTAGCACTAGCGAAGCAGCAAGCACATTCTTGAGGAGCTCGTGTCCTGTAAGGAGCACGTTGTCAGATGCTCTGTGTGTTCTTCTGGGGAGGAGGAGGAGAATCAGGCCTCCTTCCTCTGCTTCAGGTCAGCCTCACGGCTGAGGCTGTGGACACAGCTGGGGAACTGGCAGACCTGTAACTCTCTCTGCGGTCAGGACAGGCCAGACAGAGCCCCCACACCCCCATCCTCACCCCTCTTCCGAATCGTGCCATAAACCAGTGTCTCATGCTTCTTTTCACACCCTGTTGGGGTACCTCTCTTCAGTACGAGGTCCTCGGGATTGTTTGATATCCAGGCGAAGTCCACACCCTCAGAGCCTTACCCCCCAGAAGCAACTGCACCCCTGAAAAAGGCAGACTATAAATCAGAGTGATCGGGTATCGATCAGTGCTCTGATCACTGGTCTCATTCCAGCTGAGCTTCTCCTGCTTCACTGCCACCTGAACCGAAACCAATCCGATTTTTAAACTGCATCTTTTGGAGCCTGAAATGCTACAGAGCTGTGATTGAGGGAGACCTGGGGTACACCAGGATACTCCAGGAGGGGGTGCGACACAAAGCGATGCTGTCTCCCCACAACAGCAGCGAACAGCGAAGGCTGTGTCTCCGTGACCGGGCTCGCGTACGAGCCCCAGGCACAGGGCTCACCTGTCTGTGTGAGAGAGGGCTCGTGAGTCCCTTTCTCTGGTGAACCTTCCCGCTGCACAGCTGTTCCAGCCAGGCCAGGTTTTCCGACGAGCTCTTGCGTGCCAGGGGCGAACCCATCTGGACTGAAGCCGCACAGGTCTCAGACAACCGCTCCGCGAACGCAGTAGCACAGTCTGGGGGTCGGCAGGGAGGCAGACCTGGAGTGGATCCAGCCTCTGGGCACTGGGACACTAGTAGGCAGTCCGAGCAGGGAGCTGCGTCAGCAGGCCTGGGCAGGGGTCAACGAGTCAAGCCTGCAAAGAGGCTGTGGGGCCTAAGAAGCATCGAATCAACCTTCAGGGGTCCCTGTGCAGCCCTGTAGGTAGCTGCTATGGAAGGCTCCAGGGCTGTGGAGGGGGCGAAACTCAATGAGACGGACTTTGTCTCTCCCGTTCCAGATGTCCCAGATGTGGAACTCCCAACACTCACAGATGGTTTATACTGTGGGGGGGGCGGGGTTAGGTACCAGTACACAAAGAAACACACCTGGCATTCCAGTCCACCGCAGGACTGCGATCCAAATGAATCTCTAATTACCCCATCAAGCCCGAGCTGGGCGCGAAGAGGAGCCCTGGACCGCAGCCTGCCTGCTCCTGGTTCGATTGTTTTTTTTTTTAAACTTAACAGATGAATTACTTTGTTGTTCTCGTTGTTTTTGTTTTTGTTTGGTTTGGTTTTTAGAGGAACTGACCTTCGACCCTGGCTAAGTCTTCCTGCTTCATTCAGATGTACAGCTGTAAATTAAACATCACGGTACAACACCACAGGAGCGAATAAGGAAAACGATCTCTGAAAAGCACTTTATTCAATGTCTAGAAACTCTGTTGTAACATATTTAAATAAAGATATATTGTTAATTTTTCTACCACTCTCTGTGATTTCTGGCTTTCCTGAGAGAAGCCCCCTGGCTCCTTGCTGTGACTGGAGGGGCTCGGTTTCCCCCCTGGCCTCTGTGAATTTGGGTGAGAATGTGCAATAATAATTGCTCACACTTTTATAGTGCTTTTCTGGACACTCCACTCAAAGCACTGTGCAGGTAACCCCCACCAGTGGTTACACCCCTACTCTTGTCGAGAGACGCCCTGGGATTGTTAATGACCTCAGAGAGTCAGGACCTCAGTTTTACGTCTCCTCCGAAGGACGGCGCCCGTTTACAGTACAGGGTCCCCGTCACTATACTGGGGGTGAGCGCCCCCTGCTGGCCCCACTCACACCTCTCCCAGCAGCAGCCTCAGTTGATCCCAGGAGTCTCCCGTCCAGGTCCTGGCCAGGCTCACCCTGCTGGGCTCCAGTGGGGCTGCCGGCTGGGAGCTGCAGGGTGACGTGGCTGCTGGCTATGTGCTGCTCTGTCCCTGAGTGTGCTGTTATCAAGGGGCGCAGAGAGAGCTCAGCTGTGGCCTCGCTGGGCCCTAGTGGCCCCCCACGCGCCCGCAGGGCAAGGTCAGAGGTCAGAGCTCCGAGCTCCAGAGGCGCTGACCCATTCCTGGGCGGGGGGCCTCGGAGCTGACGGGCCACTCTGAGCCGATAGCGGGGCGTCCCGTGAGTGAGCTCAGGCCTACACTCCGTCTGGGGCCCCTGGAAGAGGAATAACACCGGGATCCCAAAGATCGGAATCGATCTGCGCACCCCGGGAGGAAGTGGGGTGCTGGAAGGTACCCACCTCGACGATGCACCCCGAAATAACCTGGGGCGAGGAGTGAGAGAGACGGGGGGGCACGTGGCAGCAGAGGTCATGACCCCGGGCTCTGGGATCCATCTCCCTGGCTGGAGCGCGGCCTGGGATCACCGGGGGGGGCGCTGGAGCATCGGAGAGGGGGGGGCAGACGAAGGCAGGAAATCTGGGAAAGAGGGAAGACGGGGTTGGGAGTGACTTCCCTTAATTTCAGCCCACTGGGTGTACAACACAAACGCAGATAAAGAGACGTTAGAAAGGCCGTGGGTGTCAGACGCTGCACAGATCCCAGCGTGCCTCAGATCACTGGTGCTGTAACACCGCGCCGCTGTGCTGTCAGCGCGGCGCGGGCTGACACGGAGAAGACAGGCTAATCACAGGGCAGAAGTAATGACTGGGTTTCAGATCATTACAGCCAGCTGCCAGCTGTACCGAGGCTGTCGCAGAGAGGGGAAGGGAGGGAGACGGAGGGGCTGAGTGTACTCGGGTTCAGCTGAGTTTGTACCACACAGAGGACAGAGACTGCCTCTGAGGCACAGACGCTCCCCAAAATATCATTGCCCCTCTTCCTAAGTTAGCCCTGGTTTCGAGAGACTGGACAGCCCACAGACACACTGACCCTCCAGGAGAGAGACTGGACAGCCCACAGACACACTGACCCTCCAGGAGAGAGACTGGACAGCCCACAGACACACTGACCCCCCAGGACAGAGAGAGGAGAGATAGAAGACAGAGAGAGAGAGGCAGCACAGAAGATGAGCTCCTAATTTCTTTGAGATTTTATTGTTTTCTGGAACTGAACAAATAGTCTAGGAATAAGGCAACATCTAACAAAACTAAAGAAAACTACAGAAGTAAAGTAAATTTGCCATTGGAAAAAAAAAAATCAACAAAGCAAACATCTAAAAAACTGAAGATAAACTATAAGACACAGCTACACCTGAGGATAAAGGACCTGAGGAAAAACTCCAAAAAGAAAAATCCCCAAGAGATGAAGAGGAACAAACAGAAAAGGAATCATTAAAACAAGGATATAAGAATAAGAAGACAAGAAAGAAAGAAAGAAAGAAAAAAAAAGTACACCAAAGGAAACAAGAAGGAAAGGGAAAATACAAGCAGCATCAAGAGAAGCCAAGAACTCAGCCATCAACACGAAAAACACCTGGTAAGCCCTGTTCTTTCTTCTCCTTTCTTGAAGAAGCCTCTAAAAAATTGAACTGCTTTGCTAGATAAAAGTTTAAAAAGTCTTTAGAAAAAGGTACCTTAAAGTATAAATTAAACAAAATACCACTTGGGCCCACTACACTCAAAAGGCCAAAGTTGAAGAACCTGTTCCCAAGCAACAGGGGGCTGATTGTATTCAAAACGCCCGAGCCAGGACGTCTGTTTGCTCTTCTCACCTGGGCCCATTGTATTTAAAAGAGCAAGATGAGTACAGAGCAGAACACAGCCCCACTGGACCAGCCCTGCCCCCTCAGCACAGTACTCCAGTACCCTGAGGACGTGAAAACCGTTAAGACCAGGAAACAGTACAAAGACTCCTGGATGAAAGAAAACCCAGAGACCCTCATTGCTGACTACTGCCAGGCAGGAGAAAAGCACATAAAAACCAACCTGCTCTTTTTTACTGAGCATCCGAATGCCTGGCACACAGCTGTGTGTAAGAATTATACAAACACCACCAGAAGGGGCATCAGCAAAGGCAGGCAAATCTCCATAGGGGGCGACAGCGAGGTAGAAGACACTGTCCTGACTGTCAACACCTACCACAATGGTACAGTGATGATACAGGGCAGTGAGGCCGCTCTGGAGCTTTTCGAGGAAAAGTTCACAGACCTTAAAACACAGGCCGACCTGGAGAAACCTCCCCCAGAAACAGGAGAGAGACCCAGCAGCCTGATGCCCGCCACACCGGAGAGTTCAGCTCCACCTGACTCGGAGCCCACAAACACAGCCTCAGCCACAGAACAGCCCAGCAAAAGTGTAGCCCTCGGCAACACGGAAACACACCACCCGGACACACACAGCCCACACCAACCCCCCTGTGACCACAGCACAGTGCGCCTCCTGAGAGAGAAACTCTCTGCTCTGGAGCTGGACTTCACTGAGTTCAAGGAGCTGATGCTGGGGAGACTCACAGAGGGGCAGACAGCACAACAGCTAAGAGACGAGGTTAACAAACACAGGAATGAATGTAAAACCTCCAACAAACAGCTCAGGGCACAGATGGAGGAGCTGCTGCGGGACAACAGTAAGCTGCAGTCGGAAGTAGCAGAGCTGAGAGAGGAGCTGCAGCTCGTGGAGAGGACAAGCAAGACTCTCAAAGACCAGCTGAGGAAACTCACTACTTCCCACTGCAGCCCTGACTGCAACAGAACAGCCCTGAGACCCAGAACACACAACTCACAACACCCACCACCAACCCGCAAAGACACACCCACCTCCACACAACCTGACACCCCTACAACCCCCACCACCAACTCCCACTTACCCAGTACCCCCACCGTAGCAAACACCACACCCACTGCACCCCCCGGCACCCCAAATCCCCTCACAACTCTACTGCCCAAAAGCACATCCACCTTGCCGAACACTCAGGGTGACCCACACACACACCCGGCCCCACCCAACTCCTCCACCTCACACACTGCACCCCCCCAAGCAGCCCCCCGCCCGGCAGCACAGCGCCCCTCCAGCAGACTGGTCACCAGAGGCAGACGCATGGAAGTAGCCCTTCTCATCGACTCCAACGGGAGGTACATCGATGAGCACAGGCTCTTCCCGGGATTACAAACAGCAAAGCTCTGGTGTCCGACGACAGAGAAGGCCCTGCAGCTGCTGTCCAGGTCGGTACTGGGAGCCCCTCAGCACATCATCATCCACACCGGCACCAACGACTTGAGGACCCAGAGGGAGCAGGTGGCCCAGTCCATCAGGAGAGTGGCAGAGAGGGCCATACAGGAGTTCCCTCGCGCCCGAATTGTCATCTCCACCCTGCTGCCGAGACAGGACGAGCAGCACCACACCATCCAGAGAATCAATGCCGAGATCTCACGGTGCTGCGCCCTGCTCCCAAACGTCTATCTGGCTCATCACTCCACCCTTGGACCACAGCATCTACACGACCATAAACACCTCAAAAAACAGACCATTGGACTCTTCACAAAAACTCTGAAAGACACCACACTGGGCAGACACCCAAACAGCATCCCAGAGAGAAACAGGAGGACTACCAGAGGAACGCCCCAGCACCCACACCCCCAACCCAGACCAACTCAACCCACAAAGAACAGAACCAGCACCACCCTACAGCCCTCCAACCCAGACCAACGACCGAACAGGACCAGAACCAGCGCCCCACCCCATGCCCCACACCCAGACCAGCAGGTGAACCGGACCAGAACCACAACCCCTCCCCACCCAGCACAACAACAGAGCCGGACTGAGCCCCTCCTGCACAGCTACGCCGCAGCCCTGGCCAGACCAGCAGTCCCGAGTGGTTTGGAGCTGGGAGAAATCCGGCAGCTCCTGAACCTCATCTGCACCCGGCTTATGAGCTGAACTTCCATCACCCACAGCGACAGACAAAAACCCAGCACAATACTTGTTTCTGTTGATGATGCAAATGTCCGACACAAATTTGATACAGTTCCAGAAAACAATAACAAATTGCAAAGATAATTCAAACGATGACAATGAGATCTCTAAAGATAAGTATGTGGAACATTCAGGGTCTGGGCTCGTCAGCATTTGGGCTGAAGAGCACTGATCCTGAATTTATCAAGGATGTAAAGGAGACAGACATCATGATCCTACAGGAGACATGGTGTCGGGGAGACTTGGCTACCCACTGTCCCCCAGGCTACAAGGAGATCATGGTGCCCTCTGTCAAAAAACCCCAAATCACCCGGGGCAGAGACTCTGGGGGGATCATTGTGTGGTACAGAGCGGAGCTCAGTCACTCCATACAATTAGTAAAGAAAGAAGAGTCACGAGTTTGGCTTAAAATCAAAAGAAATACCATCTGTACAGAAAACGAGGTTTTCCTGTGTGCTGTCTACATCCCGCCCTCAGAATCCCCCTATTACAGTGAGGGAATTCTCCCCAGTCTCCACACGGAGATCGGTCACTTCCAGGGCCAGGGAAACGTGCTGCTCTGTGGTGACCTCAACGCACGAACAGGCACACTGGCAGACTTCACCAGCACACAGGGAAATACTCACATATTCGGACAATCCCCTCTGTACCACACACCGGTCACCTCACACAGGTGCAGCCATGACACCACGGTCAACAGCACTGGGCGCGAGCTGCTGCAGCTCTGTCAAGGGCTGGGCCTGTACATCGTCAACGGCAGGACTAGAGGGGACTCTCTAGGCAGGTTCACCTACAGCTCAGCTCTGGGCAGCAGTGTGGTGGACTACGCCATCACCGACCTGGACCCCTCCTGTATCAGTGCCTTCACTGTCAGGCCACAAACTCCCCTCTCCGACCACAGCCAGATCACACTCTACATGAAGAGAACACACCAGCACAGAGACACACTGACACAGCCCAGCCAGCTGTATGACCTCAACCAGGCATACAGATGGGACACAGACAGCCTAGACAGATACCAAACTGCACTGGGCCATGAGGAAATTCAGACACTGATGGACACATTCCTAAACACTCCGTATCAAACCAACAAATTAGGCATAAACTTGGCCACACAAAAACTAAATCACCTATTCCACAAACTAGCATCAAAATCTAAGCTAAAAACAACTACATCAAAAAACTACCAAAAAACAAAAGCAAAAGAAAAGTGGTTTGATACGGAGTGCAAAAACATCAGAAATGCACTACGAAAAGTCTCAAATGAAAAACACAGACAACCACACAACACAGATCTGCGACTCAGGTACTGTGACATGGTAAAACTTTACAAACACACGCTGAAAAAGAAAAGAAACACATATATAGACAAACAACTTGCAGAAATTGAGGAGTCACTAAATCAGAATTGTTTCTGGGAGAAGTGGAACAACTTAAACAAATCAAAACCAGAAGAATTGGCCATCCAAAATGGAACAATCTGGCAAACATACTTTGAAAATCTCTATGAAAAGCTCCCAAATACAAATCAATCAGACCAAAACACCATTTATGAAAAACTCAAAATTTTGGAATTGGCTATCAAAGACAACCAAAACCCCTTAGACTCCCCAATCACTGAGCAGGAGCTACTGGACAAACTCCAGGCCCTCAGACCACGCAAAGCCTGTGGCCATGATGGAGTCATAAATGAGATGCTGAGACACAGCAGCCCAAAGTTGCAACAAGCCCTGCTCAAACTCCTCAATCTCATCATGACAGCCGGATGTTTCCCCGAGGCCTGGAACCAAGGACTGATCACGCCCATCTATAAGAGTGGAGATAAACTCGATCCCAACAACTACCGGGGCATCTGTGTGAACAGCAACCTGGGGAAGGTATTCTGCAGTATCCTAAATACACGAATACTGGCCTTCCTTACCGAACACAATGTCCTGAGTAAAAGTCAGATTGGCTTCTTGCCAGATCACCGCACATCTGATCACATTTACACCCTACACACACTGATAGACAAACACGTCCACCAAAAACACAAAGGAAAAATTTTTGCCTGCTTTGTCGATTTCAAAAAAGCATTTGACTCGATTTGGCATGAGAGATTGTTTTATAAACTACTCCAAAGTGGCATAGGGGGCAAAGTGTACGACATCATTAAATCAATGTATTCAGAGAGCAAATGTGCAGTGAAAATTGGAAACAAAAGGACTAAATTCTTCACCCAAGGCCGCGGGGTGAGACAGGGCTGCAGCCTGAGCCCAACACTGTTCAATATCTATATCAATGAATTAGCAGGAATGTTGGAGCAGTCTGCAGCTCCTGGTCTTACACTACACGACACAGAAATCAAGTTCCTGCTCTACGCAGATGACCTGGTCCTGCTGTCGCCCACAGAACAGGGGCTGCAGCAGAACCTGGCACTGCTGGAGCAGTACTGTCAGACCTGGGCACTGACAGTCAATCTGGACAAGACCAGAGTTATGGTTTTCCAGAAGAAACCCAGACCTCAGGGAAACAGGTACAAATTCACACTGAACAAGAACACATTGGAGCACACATCCAGCTACACATATCTCGGTCTCACCATCAGCTCTTCCGGGAGTTTTGACCTGGCAGTGAAGGCACTGAGGGAGAAGGCACTCAGGGCTTTCTACGCAATAAGAAGGAGGCTCTTCAACATCAACCCACCAACAAGAATCTGGCTCCAAATATTTGAAAGTGTAATCCAACCCATTGCCCTATACGGCAGTGAAGTTTGGGGTCCCCTCACAGACCAGGATTACACCCAATGGGACAAACACCCCACAGAAACTCTGCACATGGAGATCTGTAGAATCATCCTCCGTGTGCAGAGAAAAACTCCTAACAACGGGTGCAGGGCCGAATTAGGCCAGTACCCACTATTGATAAACATACAGAAAAGAATATTAAAGTATTGGCTACACCTAAAAAACAGCGACCAAAATTCCTACCACCACAAAGCCCTGCTGAGCCAAGAGCTGAGCCCAAAACAGAGCCCCCTGAGCCAGCTGGTCCTGAGGCTCACCGACCTGAGCCACACCAACACTAACCAGCCTCAGGACAGCACTGCTAGAGCACCACAACCCAGACTCAACCACATCACAGCACAGATCAAACAGCAATATCTCACACACTGGGACACACACACACAAACACAACATAAACTGGAATGCTACAGAACCTTAAACAGACAATACACACTAGCTGAATATTTGACCAAAATAAAAAATAACAAACAGAAACAGACCCTGACGAAGTACAGGCTCAGTGACCACAACCTGGCCATAGAAACTGGGCGACACAGGCAGACCTGGCTGCCCAGAGAGGACAGGCTGTGCTCCCACTGCCAGCAGGGAGAAATAGAGACAGAGGTGCACTTCCTACTGCACTGTGACAGATACTCTGGGATTAGAGAAACATTCTTCCCGAAATTCAGAAATCTAATCCCAGAGTTCCCACACCTGCCAAAACCACAACAGGTCCCAATCCTACTGGGAGAGGGAGGAGGGAACTCAGTTGATCTGGCAGCCCAGTATGTGATCTCCTGTCACAGCCTGAGGAACAGTGAGTCCGTCTCCCAATAATTCTCCAGCTGCCTACAGTATGTCAATATTATATAATATGTCTTTGTTGTAAATGTCTGTAACATGTCTGTAGATTTTATTTTACTTCTATTTTTTGTTTTGTTCTATGTTAATTTTATTATTTTATTTGCTTTGGCAACACTGATTGTACCCATCGGTCATGCTAATAAAGCACCTTGAATTGAATTGAATTGAATTGACTGGACAGCCCACAGACACACTGACCCTCCAGGAGCAGGACTGGACAGCCCACAGACACACTGACCCCCCAGGAGCAGGACTGGACAGCTCTAGCATAGCTGAGATAGCACAGCACGTGTGTGTGTGCTTCCATGTGTGTGATCATGGTTGTGTGTGCGTGCACAGGGGGCAGAGGTTATCGATACAGAGTCCATTTAGACTTTCGTGCAGCTCGGGGTTCTAACACACACTCTGACAGCAAAACACTTTATATAATAAGCAGATACCCTGGAGCCCTGACTGGCGGTGGGTTGTGGCCAATGAGAAAAAAGTTGGGCCAAATGACAATGGTTCCGCCCTCCGCTGTAGGCTTTTGTGAGAGAGTCAGAGGGAGAGAAGAGAGGGACAGGAGTCAGAGGGAGAGAGAGAGGAGGAGAGGAGGCAGAGGGGGACAGAGGAGAGGGACAGGAGACAGAGGGGAACAGAGGAGAGAGACGGGGGAGAGAGGAGAGGGACAGGAGTCAGGGGGAGTCAGAGGGGGACAGCACAGACAGTAAGAGAAGGTGGGGTGCAGAGGAACGGGGGTGCTGACAGCCCAGTGAGCTGCTCGGCGCTGTGTCAGCCCAGCCCCATCAGCCCCAATCACTCAGGGCTCTTTCAGAGAGGCAGCCATGCATGAACACAGCAGCCAGCCAGAGCCAGAGACTGCACAACACAAGCCCGTCCCCAGTCTCACACACACACTGCCCACCTGGTGCACACAGACACTGTCAACACACTGTATACACACTGCACACAGTATATTTCTGTGTATTTCACATCGTAAGGCACTGTCTACACATACTAAACATCTCTCAGCTCTACCCCCTGTCCCACACTGCCTCTCTCTCTCTCTGCTCTACCCACTGTCCCACACTGCCTCTCTCTCTCAGCTCTACCCACTGGCCCACACTGCCTCCCTCTCTCAGCTCTACCCACTGTCCCACACTGCCTCTCTCTCTCTCAGCTCTACCCACTGTCCCACACTGCCTCCCTCTCTCAGCTCTACCCACTGTCCCACACTGCCTCTCTCTCTCTCAGCTCTACCCACTGTCCCACACTGCCTCCCTCTCTCAGCTCTACCCACTGTCCCACACTGCCTCTCTCTCTCTCAGCTCTACCCACTGTCCCACACTGCCTCTCTCTCAAGGCCTCAGATCAGGAGGCCACATCCCCTCTCTCCCTCACAGCCTGCTGTAGCTCCGTTGGCGCAGGGAGCACTTCGGCTCCGGTATCGAGTGAAGGTCACGATGGCGGCTGTTCCCAGGTAAGTGGCGGGGGGGCCTCCGATGTCCAAACCCGTGACAGCAGTGACAGCCGACCCAGCCCAGTGCCCCTCCGCCGCCCCCCACTGGACAGACAGCTGCACCGCGCCACGGGCCAGCGGGCGGACAGGTGGTGAGGGTACTTCACACCTCAGGGAGCGGAGACGAGGACTGCTAACGAGGCCAGAGAGGGGAGGGGAGGACAGGGAGAGAGGGAGACACCGTGGCACGCACGCACGCACACGCCAGGCCGGGGGAGGGAGAGGAGAGGAAGAAGAGGGGGGAGAGGGCACCTTCTCCGGGCGAATGACCTACAAACGCCTCGTGGAGATCGTCGCCGTCTCTCGCAAGTGTTTTGTTGTGTTTTGCTCTCATTTTCTTGGTCCCTTATTACCGCTTTGGCTCCCAGCTCTGCGTGACTTCAAAACTGCAATAAACACCACAAAAACAGAAATCCCACACATACCATCTCGGAAATCCCCAGGCGAAAAACGATCTGGACTCAAATTCCTGAAGACTCTGGACGAGCCAAAAGCACAAAAAAAAAGTACATCCGTACTCGGCGGTGACGGGAGAGCTGTACCTCCCCCGAACACTAGATGGCGATATTACCTGTTGCATTGCGTTCTGGCGCAGAGACGCAAGAGCTTGGGCGCCCTCTTGTGGCAGATATGCGTTACGGACGTGACAATTAACGCCGGATGCAGCTCGCAAAGCAATGGGCGACTGAGATACAGAAAAATAAATTGCAACATTAATATGAATCAGTGATGTCACAAAATATCAGTCAGACAACCTGAGAGTGCGCATGCCACACGCTACATATCAAGCCGCAGTCAGTGTTTGTCAGTTACTCCACCCGTGTGTGTTTCCTCGCGTGTCCCTGGGTCACTCCTGTATCGGTGACTGACACCAGAGTGTCGCTCAGTGCGCGGGCTAGCGTGTCAATCCGTGGACTAGAGAGTCTTTCAGTCAGTGTGTCAGCAGTGTGTTGAACTCTCATTGTGTCCAGGCACACTGTCAGTGCTTAATACTGTGTGTCAGAGTGTCTCTCACTGACTGTGTGTCACTCAGTGTGTCTGTGTATCACTGACTGTGTGTCTCTCACTGACTGTGTGTCACTCAGTGTGTCAGAGTGTCTCTCACTGACTGTGTGTCACTCAGTGTATCAGAGTGTCTCTCACTGACTGTGTGTCACTCAGTGTGTCTGACTGTGTATCACTGACTGTGTGTCACTCAGTGTGTCTCTCACTGACTGTGTGTCACTCAGTGTGTCTGACTTTGTATCACTGACTGTGTGTCACTCAGTGTGTCTCTCACTGACTGTGTGTCACTCAGTGTGTCAGAGTGTCTCTCACTGATTGTGTGTCACTCACTGTGTCAGAGTGTCTGTCTCTGTGTGTCGCTCAGTGTGTCAGAGTGTCTGTCTGACTGTGTGTCACTCAGAGTGTCAGAGTGTCTGTCTCTGACTGTGTCACTCAGTGTGTCAGAGTGTCTGTCTCTGTGTGTCGCTCAGTGTGTCAGAGTGTCAGTCACTGACTGTGTGTCACTCAGTGTGTCAGAGTGTCAGTCTCTGACTGTGTGTGTCAGTGTCAGTCTCTGACTGTGTGTCACTCAGTGTGTCAGAGTGTCAGTCTCTGACTGTGTGTCACTCAGTGTGTCAGAGTGTCCGTCTCTGACTGTGTGTCACTCAGTGTGTCAGAGTGTCAGTCTCTGACTGTGTGTCACTCAGTGTGTCAGAGTGTCAGTCTCTGACTGTGTGTCACTCAGTGTGTCAGTGGGCGGGTGTGTGTGTCCTCACTGTGTGCCTGGCAGTGCGTCAGTGTGGTTACCCAGAGTCTGATAGCAGACCGCTCTCCCCCAGTGCCAGGAGGCCCACGACACTCAGCCTCTGAGCAGAGAACAGCACTCCCAGCCTGCCTGAGCAGCCTGCCTCTCTCCTCCCCCAGCGATCAGATCACTCATCCTCCACATTTAATCCAATTAAAAGAAGCCTCCTCTCCTTAACCAGCCACTTCCCTTCGGCTTCCTCGTCATTGTCTTTCACTTTTCTCCTCTTTCATTTCTTCCCAAAAAAATAAGCCCTGCTGAAGAATGTTGCCGCATTCCGGGGATGGCAGCATAATGGGCCGCCACGCGACCCCTTGACCCCCAGCGCAATGGAGAGTGTGGGGGGGTGGTTTACAGTCCCCCGAAGAGTTTGACCTGCAGTTGGATGTTGAAGACGTTATCGGGGGGGAGGTTATAGATGCCTGTAAATGCAGTTTTGGTCTCAGTGGGTCTATTGTGCATTGTCACACACAGCTCTCACACACAACAGAGCGCTATTGTCTGAGGTCTAGTCTGCCCACAGTGGAGCGCAGCGAGGTCCCCTCTCTCTCTCTCTGTCCTTCTGTCCCTCCCTCCTTCCTTTCTCCTCCCAGCCCAAACCCAAACCCCCTCTCTTCCTTCTCCTTCGGAAAGCAGACACCGGGCAAACTGGATTCTGTTACGTCCGGGATTCCAAAAATGTTTCCGCGGATGGGAACCGGTTTGATCGGAGACGTGCAGACCTGAGGAGACGGAGGGGAACGAGGCCGGCAGGGAGGGGGAGGGAGAGGGGGGGTATTCCTCTGAAGGTCCTTCTGAAGACTTGTCCACATCCAACGTGCTGCTCGACTCCTCGGATTAGAAACAGGGAGAATGCAGCCTGCTAGTTTACAGTAGCTGATTGGCCCCAGGAGGTGGTCAAGCTCTTTGTTGAAACAAGCCGGAGTTATCGGCCTCATCGATGTGGCCGGGCAGCTTGTCCCAGACCCCTACCACCCTTTGGGTACAGTAGTGCCTCCCTGTCCTGACTGGAGGCTCTCGTCCAGCCCTGAGAATGGTGCCCAGCGCAAACACACCCACAGCTAGATTATCTAGCCGCTGGGACTTTCTGCAGCAATTCAGGGGGCCTGACACAGGCCCACTGTCCTGTGTGGGGCGAAAACCAGGCTGGGAGCTGACATCGGCCCAGGCTGACGAAGTGCTAGGCCCTGCTGTGAGCTTTGACCAGTATGAAGAGCCACAGAGGAGGGGGGACCCAGCCAGCCTGTCTGGCACATGGGCACATGGACACATGGGTACATGAGACCTGCCCAATGCCACGATCTCATCTGGCAGTTTCCATGACAGAAGCCAGGAGCCTCAGCTTCAGAAAGCTGGTTCCACCCCCCCCCCGAAGAGCTACGGGCGGTCAACGGGCAGTGACTCACCTGCGTGAGGGGAAAACGAGGCGTCCTCCTGAACCGCCTGACTGCAAATGGGAGCAGGAGGGCAGGGTCCTGGGGCCCTTCGGCTGGATTCCTTTGTGACCCTGTGGCCACTGGAGGTCCTGTGCTTGAACCCGCCTCACATGGTGCGTGAGGCCTGTGGTGGGGGGGCCGGGGCGCGGGCGGGCAGCTGATGAAATCAACAGTCTCTGCGCCACTTTCATCTGCGCTCGCCGATAACAAGGGGGCCTTTCATTCGGGCAGTGCTGCGGCCGCCCCGGCCCCCCAGGCCCCCCTCCACGCTCCCTAATTCAATGTTCCGAGAAAAACTCATGATTGGAAACTGACTCTTTTTTTCCTCATTTTTCCCTCTCCCCCCCCCCCCACCTCGTTCCATCAAAACAACATCTGGACGTATCCTATTTGCCACGGAAAGAGAGGCAGAGAAAATAGAAGCTGTCATCTCTCGTCTCGTTAACCCCTGTGGGAGAGGCTGGGAATCCTGCGCTGGGTTCGGCTCGGGGACTGGGGGACTGGGGACACCCCCCGACACCACAATCCACAGCCAAGCCCTGGTCAGCATGAGTCCCAGCAGCTCACCGGACTGGACTGGACTGGACTGGACTACCGACTGGACTGGACTAGACTACCGACTGGACTGGACTGGACTGGACTGGACTACCGACTGGACTGGACTAGACTACCGACTGGACTGGACTGGACTGGACTGAGATACTGACTGGACTGGACTGAGATACCAAATGGACTGGACTGGACTGGACTGGACTGGACTAGACTGAGTTACCGACTGGTGCTCCATCTTCCACCTGTGCCAGTCTGGACTCAACAGCTCCCCCATTGCAAGGACTAGGGGTGCACCCCAGGGCTCCTGTGACTCTACAGTCTGTGGGGGTACCCACCAGGGCTAGAGTGACTCTACAATCTGTGGGGGTCCACACCAGTGCTAGAGTGACTCTACAATCTGGGGGGGTACACCCCAGGGCTAGAGTGACTCTACGGTCTGGGGGGGGTACACCCCAGGGCTCCTGTGTCTCTACAGTCTGTGGGGGTACACACCAGGGCTAGAGTGACTCTACAATCTGTGGGGGTCCACACCAGGGCTAGAGTGACTCTACGGTCTGTGGGGGTACACCCCAGGGCTAGAGTGACTCTACAATCTGTGGGGGTCCACACCAGTGCTATAGTGACTCTACAGTCTGGGGGGGGCCACACCCGGCTGTGGGGGTCCAGGGCGCGCTGGAGGCCGATCCCGATGGCGCCCTGCTCACACCGACGTGACCGAGCCCTTTCCCAGGCAGGAGCAGGGAGTTTCCAGACCCTGTCCGCTGGGCTGGCCAGTCTGGCCAGGAGTGGGCGAGGCGGGATCGCACCGGGGAGTTCCCGACGGAATCCACAGGACATCGGGATCGGAGCACGGAGCGACCCAAGCACTGGGGGGGGAGGGGTCACGTGTTCCTGCCCGCTGACGGCTGCAGAAACCGGGACCAGCTCGGGCCCAACTGGGCCGACAAGGCCCGGATACAGAACCGATCTCCCTGCCTGGCAGTGCTTCTCAGACAAGAGTCAGGGGGACCCCGAGACCCAAAGAATCTGTCCAGGGGGTCCCCAGAAACACCCCCAGCCCAGCGCTGTGTGAGATCAGCTCTCTCTCATCAGGGGTGTTAGATTTAGGACATCAAATGATGCAACTGATGTAAGGAAATGAATTTTTATTTTTAGTTTCCTGCAGCACCGCTGGCGCAGATCCGTCACAGACACGGGTCGTGCGGGAGATTTCCCTGTCGACTTGAATTCAAAAGGCAAAAAAAAATGGAAAAACATCAGGACATGGAGCCAAAGGATTAACTGGAATCGTTGCGTGAAACTTGGCAAAGCGTTACCAACACCTCACTTAAAACACTGTGCATATTTCTGGTTAGAATCTTCTAAAAATGATAAAAGATACTGCTGCTCCTGAATCAGTCCCCAGAAAGGCAAGAGGACACCTTCGACGTACAGGAATGTACGACACACAACGTACTTGACAGTCCCCAGCGTACAGAATCTCTTAAGCCTTGAAGAGAGACCACAACAAGGGCACACTGACACAGTCAGCCCAGACTCTTCAGGATCAAGAGTGAAACGCCAACCAGACAAAACTGTGTTTAAAACTGAGGACAGGAAGCACTTCTTTACACGAAGAGTGGCGGGAGTCTGGGGCAAGAGCTCCGTTGGGGCAAGAGGTGCGTCAGAGTCAGACCCATAAAGGCTTAGGAGTGAGGATGGAGAGAGAGGGGCTGCTCAGCTCTTCCGGCCTGTTTGTTAGCTAATTGAGCACGTCCAGCTGTATCTCTGAGAGAAGACAGGGGTATCGGCTTCAACAACATGGCTGGCCAGCTTGTTCCCCCCTCCCACTCCCCTTTGTGTAAAGACGCACCAGCTCCTGTCTGACTTAAACACACTTCGACGTAGGGTTACTGTGAGCCCTGTTTCCTTTCACCACTGTCTAAATCTCTGTAAACTGACATTCAAAAGGAGGCCAAAGGGGTTTTCAACCAAACAAAATTTCAAACTTACGTAAACTGCTTTAACAACAGCAGAAAACTGACCCATCCCCAGCCCAGAGACAAAAACAGCTACTGGACTGTAACTCAGGACCCAGTCTCGATACTGGAGCCTGATTAACTAATTAACACAAATTGACAAAGCTGCTTTAATTTGCTGATTCCCTCCTTGTCGGGGACGCCGAGGGACTACAGTGAGACATGTTAAGGAAGACGGAGGTTGCCAGGACAGCAGAGAGACAGCGGCGCTCCTCACGAGTGACACGCACGGGCCCCCACGAGCCCCTCCACCTCGCGGGCCGTGTTAATTAGCGACGGGTCACTAGATAATGGGGGGGCGATTATCGCTCACTAACTGGCCATCCTTGAGAGGAGACACACACAGATTCACACACACAGATTCACACACACACACTCACACACACAGACTCACAAACACAGACTCACAAACACTCTCTCACACACAGACTCACACACAGACACACACTCACACACACACTCTCTCACACACAGACTCACACACACAGTCAGACACTCACACACAGTCACACGCTCACAGTCACACACTCACACACACATACACTCTCACACACACTCACGCACTCACTCACACGCTCACAGTCACACACTCACACTCACACACACAGCCCCCATTATTGCGCCGGACGGACCCCTTAAAAGGGCTTTGATTTTCGGCTGCCGAGGGGGGGTGGGGGGTGCTCAGGTCTCCCCGCCACTTCAAAGCGCAAGGGCTCTTCCAGGGAGCGAGGGGGGAGACCGCGGATGAAAGGGTGCCTCTTCCTCCTCGTCTTCCTCCCCCCAACGTGGACCTTCTCATGACTGTCGCGGCCTATGTCCAGACCCGGTCCAGACCCGGTCCAAACCCGGGTCTCAGCTGCTGCCTCCCGAGAAAATCCCAGCGAAAAGCGAAGAAAATTCCCGCCGCGCATTAAAAAAAAAGCCTAAGAACCAAGCGAGAGAAGTGGACCTTCACGCTGAGGGAAAATAAAACAGGACATGTCAGCTTCTCGGGTCCTGGACGCTGGGGGCAGTTTGTCACACGCCGACCTGCTCGGATATACCCTATGACGTGCCCCCCCGGGGTCCTGCAGACATGAGACCTGGTTTGGGGGGGGGGGGGTACAAAACGTAGGATTCAGCACTGCAGCACAGAGCGGGCTGAGACCGCCTGAGACGAGCCCCAGCCTCCCAGGGTAGGCGCTTCAGGTTTCTCACCTCCCCCCCCCACCAATGCCCACCTGGGAAGACGGCGGTATTTCTGACCGCTGGCTAATTCCGTTTTTTGTGTGCGACAGGGGCTGGGAGCTGGGGAGCGGGAGAAGGAGGAGAGCCGAGCGAGAGGGAGAGAGTGTGAGAGAAAGAGAGCAGAGGGACAGAGGGGAGAGGGGAGAGGGGAGAGGAGAGGGGACAGGGGACAGGGGACAGGGGACAGGGGAGAGGGAGTGACTGACTCAGTAACTGAGCAGAGCAATGGAGCTGTGAGACAAAAGCCCCTTTATCTGCGTGGCTCTGAATGCCCGCCAGCTCCTCAGATATAATAGGTGTCACCAAATGCCTAGAAGCCACATCCTGAACAAGGCCAGTATTCACCACAGTCCAGCACAGGGCCCGCCTGTTAACTCTCTCCGCACTCCGGCAGGGCCCTCTCCCGGGACCCCAGGGACGGCCGGCCCGGACCCAGGCAGCCCCAGTCCGGCAGGGCCCGACCCAGCAGCTGGCTGTCCTGCTCCCTGCTCCCAGAGGGTCAGTGTGTCCTCAGCTCTTATCAGCCTCAATCAGCTGAATATCAGCTTTACTGGACCAGTTTAACTGCCTCTCCCAGTCTGGCAAGTGCTGCTGCGTTTTTCACTGAGAACTGGGGAACACACAGACACACTGACCCTCCAGGAGCAGGACTGGACAGCCCTGGTGTAGAGAGACTGGACAGCCCCCAGACACACTGACCCTCCAGGAGCAGGAGTGGACAGCCCTGGTGTAGAGAGACTGGACAGCCCCCAAACACACTGACCCCCCAGGAGAGAGACTGGACAGCCCTGGTGTAGAGAGACTGGACAGCCCACAGACACACTGACCCCCCAGGAGAGAGACTGGACAGCCCTGGTGTAGAGAGACTGGACAGCCCACAGACACACTGACCCCCCAGGAGAGAGACTGGACAGCCCTGGTGTAGAGAGACTGGACAGCCCACAGACACACTGACCCTCCAGGAGCGAGACTGGACAGCCCTGGTGTAGAGAGACTGGACAGCCCACAGACACACTGACCCCACAGGAGCAGGACTGGACAGCCCACAGACACACTGACCCCCCAGGAGCAGGACTGGACAGCCCACAGACACACTGACCCCACAGGAGCAGGACTGGACAGCCCACAGACACACTGACCCCCCAGGAGCAGGTCTCCTGAGTCTCCAGCGCCAGCAGGACTGTGACCTGACATCCTCGTGGGTGGAGCCAGTGGCCCAGGTGAGCAGCAGGGAGGAAGGGAAGGAGACAGGGGGATGGGAGGCGGGATGAAAGGAGCTGATTGAGCCCCCAAGGGAAGAGGGGGTCTCTGGGAAGACAAGGCTCTGTCTCACAGCCAGCCCCAGTCCTCCCCCCTCTCCCAGCTGTGCCAGTGTGCCGGCTCTGTTCCCAGGGGGAGAGGAGGGAAGGGAGGCGATCACGGAGAGAGGAGAAGAGAGGGGCGCTGCAGGTGGGGCAGAGGCAGGAGGCACCGGGGGGGGGGGTGGTCAGGCACGGACCGCCGGCCGGAGCCGCTGGGAGGAAGAGGAGTCTCCTGGTGCGTGAGGAGGCGCTGTGGACAGGGCACCGCCAACCGGCCCCTCACTTCTCTCGCCTTGGCCCAGGGATCTCTCAGACCACCAGAGGAGGAGGCCAGCAGGATCTACCTGGGAGAAGGGGGGGGCAGCCCCCCCTTTACACAAAGAGTCGCGGGAGTGTGGAACAGGCCGTCGAGGCTGGTGCCCCAGAGGCAGCTGGAGCAGCTCCTCAGTACTAACGGCCTCTGTTTTCCGCGGCACGCCGATGGTGAGGAGAGGCCGGGACGAACAGACAGCTTGGGCACGCCGGCAATCCCGACTGAAAACGCCGCAGGTGCCGGGGGAAGGCCCGGCCCGAGCCCCGACCCCCTGCGTTCCCACACGGCTCTCTCTGACGTTACTGAAGCGTTGAGGTAACTGGACTCCTCCAGCAGACCCTCTCCAGCCCACACAATGGGCCATTGATGGAGCCCAGTGCCCTCCTCCCCCCCCACCTCAATCTCCCTACTACCCCCCCCTCCGCCTCCAGCTGCAGCGCGGCCCCGTCCAGCTCCTGCTCCCGAAAAACAAAGGGGAGGAAATTCAGAGGCAGCAACAAAGGCAGGATTCATCCGCACAGACACGGCGGAGAGCAGGAGCAGGAGGGCGGGAGCAGGGGGGACGGTATCAGCGGCGCGCAGCTGCGCGGGGTTTATTACAAGAAATGAAAGGGAAAAACGACCCCCCCCCACCCCCCCAGGAAAGAGAGGTCGGGGAGGTCTCCGGGCGCCGATGAGTTCTTAACCCTCCCGCCTCCTGAGGGAGGGGGTCCGCGAGCAGGCCGGGAGGTGTCTGGGGGGGGACGGTTTATGGAAGCGCGCGCAGGAACAGGAAGCGGCCCGTCGGCGCCGAGGCGCGGGGGGACACCACAGGTGGGGGGGTGCCCTCTCGGGACCCGGAGGGCTGGGAGTTCGCAGGGCGGTCCGGGAGCAGGTGGACAACTGGTCCTGCGGTACCGGGCCAGCACAGGACTGCTCCAGGCCGTACTGGATATCTGGAGAGCACGCTTACAGCCTTACAAGACATCTGCAGGAACCCAAGCAGTGGGATCCACAGAGACAGGTCTGAGGGGTTCGACAGAGACGGCCCCCACTGCTGGACCGCCCGCTGATCAGCTGTGCCAGTGAGAGCTTCTTCTGGGGCGCACAAGGGGTACAGTGATGAAAGAGCTGCCCGGGCAGAGGCAGGGGCCGGCCCAGCCAGCGCTGACCGGCCGGAGGTCCGAGACGGGGGGAGCTCGGGGGGGGCCGGGTCTCGGGCTGCACGGTGCGGCCTGGCGCGTGAATAACTGACCGCTGACCTTTCCCGCCCCCGCCACTCTCCCGCCCACCGGGGGCGCGTCAGCGGCCGGGAATGTGCCTGGCGGGCCAAGCGCTGCCCGCGGGCCGCATTCCTGCGCCGAGCAGGGCACGCACACGCAGGAGCCTCCCTCCGGACCCCTCCAGGCTCCGGTGTGCCCCGAACTCCCCCCGGATCTGCCGCCCTGCCCCTCGGAATGGGACGCCCCTATTTTAGTGGGCTCTGGGAAGCACTAGCACTCCGGCAGACGGCTCACCCCTTGAGCCAGAGGACACAAGCGCATTCAAACCCAGAACAGGAGGCACTACTGTACACAGAGGGTGGTGGGGGTGGGGAACAAGCTGCCCAGTCACGTCCCTAAAGTCGATACCCTGGCTTCTCTCTAGACAGGGCTGGACGAGATCCTCCGGTCAGGACAGGAGGCGCCACTTTACACAGAGGGTGGTGGGAGCGTGGAACAAGCTGCCCAGCCATGTCCTGGCTTCAGTCGGAACACAGCAGACTCAGAGCCGTGTGTCTCCAGCAGAGCCAGCTGGGAGCTGAGCGGATCTCGCCAGTCAAGAGCGCTCTGGCCTCCAGCAAAGCAGCACAGAGCAAGACAGGGGTGTCTGTGCACGCAACGACAATGTGGGGGCACCCCAGTTGGGAAACACCCGGGGACTCAGCACCTCAGATACAACCAGCAGCTGTTCTGGCTCCTCAGTTCTCCCCGTGTTTAACTGGGGGTCCCTTCTGCCGGAGCTCAACTTCCTGCTGGAATCGCCAGCAGCTCCATGTTTAAAGTCCGGGGATCCCAGGGAGGTGTAGAGGGGTTCCCCAGAAAAGCCTTAGCGTCCGTACCCTGCCTCCCGCGTCTCCGGAGAGAGCCCCCGTCCATGTGCACCCCATGCCCTGCGGTCAGGACCCGGGGGGCTGGCGCCGGTCACTGGACTGGTCACTCGGGTCCGTCTTCAGCACCGGCCCTCCCCCGCAGGAGCCCTGAGCGGACAGGCCGGCCCCCTCGCGCCCCGGCAGGGTGCCCCCTCGCCTGCAGGGGACCCACACGCCTGCGGGTCCGGCCCTACCGCGCTGTTCGAGCACAGAGCAGCGGCGCTGATCCCCCACAGCTCACAGCCCCGGCTCGCACCCAGGGCACCTCTTCACGTGGTCGACCGTGGGGTTTTTCTCGACGACACATCCATCGTTCCGCTGTCGTGATCGATGGTGTCTGTAACGTGCTGTCTACGGTGTACCGCGCGGTGTTGTGTGTTGTACTGTGTGCGTCCCGAGAGATCAGCGCGAATAGAGTCCCAGTGTTCGTGTACAAACGGCAACGAACTCCTCTGCTCCCCTGCTCTGCCCTGCACGCCCTTCACTGGCGTGATCGTCATAAACCCATCTGAACTGTGGGTTCTCAGCTCTGGAACGCGTCGGAGCTGCATTCTGTAAGTGAAATAAAACGTCTATAGCCGCACGTTTGGACATCGTGTCCGATGCGAATATCCCAACGGGGCAACGTCGAGGCTCCGGGTACCTCAGGAAGGCGGGCGGGGGGTCACCAGCCCCCGGGACTACAGAGCGCTGCTCCAGAAACACCTCCATCACCCGGACAAGACACCTGAAACTAACAGCCGCCGCCGAAACGGGTTTCCTTTTTTCACCTGTCAGCGTGGAATCAACTTGTACCTGTTCTGAAATAATAATAATAATAAAATAATAATAATGATTATTGTTGTTATTGTTTTTTATTATTATTATTATTATTTAATTGATTAACGAATAACGTTTTTCTGAACTTCGCCGTAAACACACAGGAACCCAGAGCAAAATAAGACTGAAAACGGGACAGAAAATCAAAGATCTCCGAAAAAAAAAAAGTTTCAGAAGTCGAAAATCAGAATTAGCCGCTTGTTTCGTGTGGGAGGGAGCCCGGCGGGAAAGGGTTCGATTTTCCCGAGTCGTTCCTGTTTCCCCGGTGGGGGGGTGGTGTCACACGGGACGAAGCCCCGGGGGAAAACAATTCAAGACGGAGCAAATCTAATGAGGACAGAAATATCTCGCTGAAGCTCTGCTTTCAGAGCGGGTCAGCAAGAGGAGGACATTCCTGCGGGGAGATCAGCCCGGATGAAGGCGGGTTTCGAGACAGGTGGTCGCGTTTTTGTGGGGTAGTTTAATTTCTCTTTTTTTTTCCTAAACGATTTGGTTCTCGGTTTACGGTTTACGGGCAGGCCGCTGTCAGGCCGTGTCCAGGCCGGGTCCTGCCCGGGGCGAGCAGAGAGTCACATGCCGGGCTATTTAGGAATCGGAGCCGCCCCCCAGGGGCAGGACTGGCACCCCGCAGCCGAGACCGACACCCCTGGACACGGGCACCAGACGGGGCGGTGTCGGTTCTGCTATCAAGTGCAGCCGAAATGCCACGAACGTCTTTATTATTAACGTCCATCTGAAAGCCGTGAGCTTCACAGAAAAACAGCCCACCCTGTAGCGCGCTCACGAGTGGGACGGTAACGCCCTGAGGCCTGACGAGGACAACACGCTTCGCTCATTTATTTTATTTCTGGCGATTTATGTTAAAATACTTCGTCGGGTTCTGCCGAACAGCCCCTCGCTGTATTGGGCCACCCCGACTCCAGGGTGCCGCTCGTCTGAGGAAGTGTGGATGTAATTTGCTTTTCCTGCTCGGTTACCCGAGTTTAATATTCACTGCGGAGACCGGCGGCCCCCCTGAACCATCTCACTCGCGTAAAATACCGCGCCACGTCTTAGCACGATCTCCCTGAGGCCCCTCGCCTGACACCGTGCAGGAGGCCCGATCAGATTGGACTGTTCATCGATTACTGTGCTGTTAGAGCACCGCGCCATTCCGCACTGTAGAGTGTTATTTTATTTAATCTTCTCTTAAATCGTTACACGTTTCCTTAGAGATTCGGCCTCGGAGCCCCGTAAATCCCCCTGGACGAATTAATGACTTCATGGCCGAAGTGAGCTGGGCGAATCAAGTCGCCCCGTGCGGCGGTGTCGGTCAAAGTTTTTAAGCGAAGAATTTTCAAACTGTTCCGGCTTCGCAACACTTAGAGTCCAGATAAACTCCCTTCGGACACACAAAGGCGCGTTTCAACGAATTCGAGAATCAGGTTATTGAGGGAGGGAGAGAAACCGCCTTTTATTAGAGGTAAAGCGAATTAGAAAGCGGAAATTATAGTATCGATACGATAAAGATCGAATTTTTATTATTATCATCATATAAATGTGTTATTCCGAACTGCAAGTGCGCCGAAAAGGGAATTTCAGAAAAATGTTCAGGAACATCCGAGCCCCCCACGCAAACCTGTGGATGTGCCGTCGGCCTGTCGCAGTTTAAAGGTCGGGCAGCTACAGGTCTAACCTGCTACTGGCTGGGACCGCAGGAGAACCTCCTCTCTCTTTCAGGCAAAAAAAAATAAAATATAAAAACACATGATTAACGAGCATCCAAGTCTTCAGATCCATTTTCACAAACTGTTAGACGTGAGCTGAAAACGATTAATTAAACACTGCACCAGTCTGCACTTATATTTCCATAATTAATACATTGAAACTCATCATTGCTTAAATGTTTTTTTAATTAAAAGCGTCTTTGTCTTGTTGGATAATTAGAAACCAAAACACAAACAGGAGGAAAAAATCATTTTCTGTCCCGCCCTGTTTGGAAGCCGTCAATATCCGGCTGATTGCTCTCGCCTGTGATCGGGGAAGAAATTAATTAAACTAAGGAGCTCATGGCGGAGACACGGCCGGACCCGGCACGCGTGGCTCTTCCACGGAACGCGCTCAAACTCGCGACAGTACGAGGCTAAATCAAATCAAATCAAATCACATCAAATCAAATCTTTCCCGTTGTATAAAAACAGTTCTGCAAAAAAATGGGTTTTAATGTGTTTATACACATAGTTCATTTTTTAAAGAGCTTATTATAAAGATAAAACTTGTGTTGGAAACATTAAGTTCTGAATAAGACTAAGAACAATTTAATTCCGGCTACTGTAGTGTTACAACATACGTGCTAGGTTTTATTTCATTTATTTTATTTATCCCTGGCCATGTCATCCCGCTGGCTGGCTGTAGTGTGGATTATTTATGTGTTTAGTGCGCTCAGCATTAACGTGTCCAGAAGACACTAAGCTATGTGAGAGAGAGATTGGTGCTACATTAACCGCCACATCAAGAATCGCCTTGAAGTTCCGGAGAGGTTTTGGGGTAAAAGACTGTTTTTTTTTCCTTCCCTCGAGGGCAATTCTCCCTTCAGCACGAAAGTTAAAACGGCCCCGCGTGACAGTTCGGGTGACGACGTCACGGAAGGCTCGAGAAGACACAGGGACCCCCTCAGGCCGGTCTGACCCCGCTGACCCCCCCTGACCCCCACTTCATCCCGCGCCTGCGACCCCGGTTTATCACCCAGGACTGGGAAGCGCTGCTTCGGCGGCCTTGAGACCATGGAGAATATCGGTCCTACCGCAGGGAGCCGGGCGGCGGTGCAAATCCGACAATTCCGTCCACATCTATCGATCTTTTTTATTTTCTTAAAAAAAAAGGGCCGTGTCGTCATTTGTTTTCACCCTCCTCGGCAGGGAGCTGGTGTCCAGGCCGAACAGCCTGCGGTCTCAGTCAGACAGGTGCTGGGTGCAGTTAGCGCCGCAGATCCTCAGATCGAGAGCTGGGAGACTGGACCCCGCCGAGCTCCCCTCTCCTTCAAATAAAGAGATTAATCAGATTATTCAGGGGGCGCGAGAAAGCACTAATAGGACAAGCGCTGGAAAAATCCTTATTATTATTATTATTATTAATGATGATGATGAAGATGCCTAAGTGCCGGTAATCCAGAGTAATATCTGGGCGCTCAGCAGACATTTCGATAATACGAGAAGGACACAAGTCCGTCTCCATCCTCGCTCCCGGCCTCGGACCCGTGATCCTCCCTGTCCTTCGTTTTCAGGTTTCCTTCTCTTTCCTTTTCTCCTATCTTGTCGTTCACCCGGTCTCCCCGTTTTTCCTAGCTCATTCCTCCGCGATCGGGGGTGAATCGATTCGCCTGCGCGAACCCCCCCCTCAGGCCCGGCTCGCCGGCACCTGCGGCATCAACACACGACCGGGACCTGTCGCGTTTCACGCGTCTCCAACCCCCAACAAAACCCCGTTTGGGTGTTAACGGTTCACATGGTTCAGAAAGAAACGGGCGGCGGGCAGTCGTGTGAGAAGTGAGGTTTCTCACTGTGGCAGAAAGGCACTGTCTGCTCAGCCACGGGCAGCGAGCAGAATTACATCTCACGCGACTCGCGTTGTGCTCATTTGTGATCTAGAGGAGCTAAGAATAGGGACAACTGACGACTTAATTAACCCTAATAAATGTTTCGATGCTTCTCACTTCGAGAAGAGGTTAAAGGAGTCAGATGTGAGAATAAGATAAAAGGAAAACTGGAAACGAAGGTCAGGTCGTTTTCTGGAATTGCAAATTCATGTTTTCTGGAATTGCAGATTCACTGGAATTTGCCTTCCAGTGAATAAAAAAATCAAGATTTTTTCAAAGCACCCGGATTTTCCTCTGCTATAAAATTCGTTTCCGTGTTTATGTGTTTTTCGGCTCAGAAAATAAAAGTGAATTTCTGCGACTCCCTGTCTGCTGTAGGGCCCGGGGCGCGAGTCTGTGTCCCGACTTCGACACAGGGAGTCCTTAGAGAGATCGCTCCGCCGGACCGATTACAAATAAACCCGGACCGTGTCGAGTCTTTTCTTACTGTCTTCCTAAACATCAATCCCTTCTCCAAAATTAAAGCGAGATCGAAATTATATTATACCAAAATACCGGCGACCCGGCGAGAGGGATGAGTAATAATTTCTTCCTCGCCTTTGTAATATGTATACTCCTCTGATCTCGCACTCTTAGTTCAAAAGGGTTTCATGTGATGAACTTCAAATGGCTCACTCAGGAATGTGCCCACATAAAACTAGGATGGGACAAAGTTGCAAAGCCCTTCAGCGAAGACCACGAATCGCCGCACTTTTTCGAACTGTGGAGCACTGTGTCGTCTTCCGACTCCGCTATTTTTAACGCCGAGAACGATATTCGTTTAATTTCTCTTCGCACAAAGTAAAAAAAAATACTTTCACGGCGAGTTTTGGGAAGAAAGGGAAGGACAAATATCTAATCGAAACGTTGATAGAGGCGCTCGGACCTGTAGAGGAGCTGGACCTGCGCTGTCACCACGCAAAGCACTGGAAAGTCAAGTCTTATGTTGAACACAGGATATAATTTCCCCCTGTGCCCCTGACTGATGGACAGTGTATCACAGTGTATCTCTGTGCGTGTGTGACCTCCTGTCCGGTGCTGATTTCGACAGGTCTGTTCCACAGCGTTTCCGCGGTGTTTCAGTTCAGACCTTCGATGTCTGACCGAATGTCGCGCCTACACGCGAGGACAGCGATCTCGATCGCGATTGTCGGCGCTAACGGACTTGACGCTTCAGTCGGGTTCAGCAGACTCCTCTTTTCCCCCTGAAGAACTGCCCGTGACAGGGAAGAAAACAAACGAAACCCACCGCTCCCACGCCCGTCTTCTTCAGCCGGCGCGGCTGTTTCGCCACACCACGCGGAAGACACACGCATTGTGTGCGCGTGCAGTGGGGGGTGTAGGGGGGGGTGATACACTTTCCTCCTCACGTTTCTAATGGACTGGGACCGGGAATCCCCCAAGGACAATACTCCCCAGTTGCAGTTTGAAACCCGCTCACCCGTGGGGTACAGACACCCCAGCAGGCCTAAACTGGGATTTCAATTGGAAAAGCGCTGCAATTAAGACCGCGGGGTGAATACGGATCAAAGGAGGAATATTTGACACAATTCGTTTCGGGAGTGTCTTTGGAGGTCATCCGCGGTCAGCCCTGCCTCTGGACCGTCTGTACCGAGCGGAACCACAGGAGAGACGCCGAAACGCCTCGCGCTTCCGCAGACACGGGAGCCGCGCGCCCCACCTCCTGCTCGTCCCCGCGAGGACCGGCCACCCCGAGAACCACGAGGGGCATCGACAGCGGGACCCCTCCCCAGACACGCGCACGCCCGTCCTCTCCCTCCGGAAGGAATTTGCGCTCCGACGGCGTCGCCATCGCGAAGCTTCAGTTTGTGTTGTTTTTGTTATGGTTTATTTGTTTTGCTCCGAAACGCTGTAAAAGTTTACAGGCAGCAGCTTCGAGCACGAGGCTGGGCAGTTCGGTAAACAGAGTGACCCTCCCCTCTCCCCTCTCCCCTCACCCCTCTCCCCTCCCCACCCCCTCCTTCACCACCACCACCGAATGCACGGTTGTCAAACAGCACCTGGTTAAGACGCAGGAGTCGGCTCGTCCCCGGCGCACCTGAAGTCGCCCCCTCGGAGGCGCGCTCTCGCTCTCGCTCTCGGGCGCGGGCAGGGTCTCGCGGCAGCGGCGCTCCAGGTGTCCGCGGGGCAGGAGGGCATACCCCCCCCAAACCAGGCCCAGATCCCCCCAGAGCCGGGACCCCAGGGGCCGGAGAGCGCAGCGCTCAGCCGGCGTGCCGAGCGCCCGTCCGGGAGCGTCTGTGAGCGCGCCGCAGAAGAAAGCCCTTCAGCACCAGCCCGTCTTTCTTTTCAACAACACGGCTGTTTTGTTTTGATCCAGTTTTTTTTCCTTTCATTAAGAGGTGGTGGTAGTGCGGGGGGGGGGGGGGATCACATGATGTCAATTCACCTGAGCAGCGAACAAAGAGGGTACAGACAGGAGAGAGAGAGAGAGAGAGGGGGAGAGAGGAGAGAGGGAGAGGAGATTCACTCACAGGCCAGGGGACACTCTCACCAGGCCACACACTCAAGCAGAAAGTGGGATTCTGGGGAGGAGAGAGAGGGAGCACATAAGAGGTATTGTTGACCAGCACAGCGCCTGTGTTTGTCTGCATCCGGACCTCAGACCGCACTCGCTGCCTAGACCCGGCCCGGGACAGAGCCAGGAGCCATCCCGGGCTGGGCCATGTCCGTCCAGCGGCTCTGGGAGCAGGGAAGGTGCTGTGGCTCCTCTGTGGGGGCTGGGTTTCCTGCTGGGACGCAGGCAGGCCGTTCCTCCCCGCACTCTGACAGGTGCTGTGGGCTAATAGCACTGGGCCACTCATACAGCTCTGCACACAACACACAGCACTGGGCCACTCATACAGCTCTGCACACAACACACAGCACTGGACAACTCATACAGCTCTGCACACAACACACAGCACTGGGCAACTCATACAGCTCTGCACACAACACACAGCACTGGGCAACTCATACAGCTCTGCACACAACACACAGCACTGGGCAACTCATACAGCTCTGCACACAACACACAGCACTGGGCAACTCATACAGCTCTGCACACAACACACAGCACTGGGCAACTCATACAGCTCTACACACAACACACAGCACTGGGCAACTCATACAGCTCTGCACAAAACACACAGCACCGTGCGATTTGTATGGTACTGCACACAACATACCACTCTGTGCAATTTGTACGGTACTGCACAAAACATACCACTCTGTGCAATTTGTACGGTACTGCACAAAACACACCACTCTGTGCAATTTGTACGGTACTGCACAAAACACACCACTCTGTGCAATTTATACACTACTGCACCAAACACACCACACTGTGCAATGTGTACAGTACTATACAAATTATACTGCACTGTGCAATTTATAAAGTACTGCACAAATTAAACAACATTGTGCAATTTATACGGTACAGGACAAAATACACAGCACTGTTCAATTTATGTAGTACTACACAAAAAACACAGCAAGTATTGTCCAAAATAAACTGCTTTGTGCAATTCATGCAGTACTGCACAGATCATAAAGCACTGTGCAATGTGTATAATAGTGCACCAAATGTGTAGTGTTGTGAAAATAATACAATAGTGTGTAACACTTATAGGACACTCACGTTAATAACATGCCAGGACTAATGCCATTCCTGGTGATTCAGAATGTTGCACAAGAGCACAGAAATCAGCTCTTTCTGTTCTGCTTAAGGACACCAACTCAAAACTGGAAAACAAGTCGCTGTTTCCTGGAAGTGCCCAGGGAGCGTTCAGCTCCCTCCAGTGTGAAATTCCACTCCGTGAGCTCCTTCTCCCTGGGAAGCCACACGGATCTCCACCCTCTCGGGACAGTCCCCCTTCCTGCATCCAGACCCACGGGTCACGGACAGGGATAGCGCCCCTGTTCCCCCACCCATCCTTAGTGGGACGAACTCCGACAACGGTTCCATAAGCAGCCGGCCTGTGGCTCCGGCCCCCTGGAATGAGGGAAGGGAAAGGCCGTTCATGCGGATCTCCTCCAGTGACATCAGCAGAGCCGATCCAGGACACCGGAATTCCGAGGAGGGATGTGCACCCCTGGGGGAGACAGGGGCTGCCGGCTCTCCCCCAGTCTTCACCCAGGTGAGGGGAGCGTCCTGCAGTCAGAGGTCTAGAGCCTGGTCAGATCACACGCCGAGCCGTCAGGAGCCCTGGGGGGCTCTGTGCACTGTACACCATTAACCTCCCACTCCAATTACCCCAGCCCCCCCTCCTCCGCCCCGGGGGCATCATCTCCAGGATGACACATCAGACACGCCAGCTATCTGTTCCCAGGCCCGCCGCTAATTAACTCTCTGGCCCCTGGCAGCTTCAAAGGAGCGCAGAATCGCAGCCCCCCGGCTGGGCCCGGCAGGGTGGAGAATCGGGCCCGGCCCGGGATGAAGTAGCGAGCCTCCCGGCCCCAGCTCATTCCGACGTCTCGGCTCTCTCCCGGAAAACCAGAGGCGGATCAGCCTGCCAATTCCGGCCTTCAGCCCTGGAACGGAGCCTCTACCCACAGGCACCCGCTCCGGGCTCTGTCTCGAACCCTGAGCCTTCAGCTCGGGCCCCGGGGGCCCCGCAGCCTGGTGTCGTCTTGCCCAGCGCCGGATGTCCCCCCTGCGCTCTCCGCACCCCCCGGTCCGTCACGGACGGTCGCCGAAGCCCGTGCGCTTGGCTCGCCTGAAAAACCTGCTCGCCCCGTGCGAAGAGCGTGGTGCCATCGCCATCCAGTCCGAACCCTGGGGTCCCCCCCCCGCGTGGCCCTCGTGCACCCTGACGCGCCTGCTGCCCCCTCCCGGCGGGAGCCAGCAGGGAGCCCTCGCTGACCGGCGGCACTCTGTGCCCAGACAAGCGCACCCCCACTCGCGCCACAGGACAGCCCCTTGCCCAGTGCCTTCGCTGGCTGGGCGACCCGGAGCGTTCGAGCCGCTGAACCGGTGGGCTCCTGAGGAACCAGGAGCAGTTCGACAGCAGCGAGCGTCAGACCCGACCAGGGTCACAGGGGAGATCGGCGGTGCTGCCCAGGAAGCACGATGTGCGATGATCCCCGACTGGCACGTTCAGACTTCTCCAGCGAGCCAGGAGAAGGAGGGGGATTTACTCTGGGGGTCCAACGGGCTGGGGGGCCCCCCAGAGTGTCTGTGTACAGGGTGCACTCGCGAGAGACCCTCCTGCCGGCCCAGATGGGTCCCGAGGCGGCGGGTCGGACTGGGGTCTCCAGCCCCACTCTGTGCCCCCTTGCGTAAGGGCTGTGCTGAGCTCTTCCCACGAGCGACTCTATTAATAACTCCCCTGCCGCTGGAGCTGGGGAGAGAAACGTTAGGAACCGCAGAAGATCGTCAGCGTTTCTGGCTTCCAGTCACTATAAAAAGTCACACACTCTCCAAAACGGGAGCTGATAACTTCAGGAAAATGTAGATGAAGATTCTGAGATTTTTTTGCTTTTAATGAGTGAGTCGAATCGAACAAGCTCCTCATTCAGCGCACTACTCTGCCACTGGACGTGCTTCTCTCCTGGAGATCCCAGCCAGGGTCCCAGTCCAGGATGAGCCCCTACAGCCCAGAGATCACAGCCAGGGTCCCAGTCCAGGATGGGCCCCTACAGCCCAGAGATCACAGTCAGGGTCCCAGTCCAGGATGAGCCCCTACAGCCCGGAGATCACAGTCAGGGTCCCAGTCCAGGATGAGCCCCTACAGCCTGGAGATCACAGTCAGGGTCCCAGTCCAGGATGAGCCCCTACAGCCCTGAGATCACAGCCAGGGTCCCAGTCCAGGATGAGCCCCTACAGCCCAGAGATCACAGCCAGGGTCCCAGTCCAGGATGAGCCCCTACAGCCTGGAGATCACAGCCAGGGTCCCAGTCCAGGATGAGCCCCTACAGCCCAGAGATCACAGTCAGGGTCCCAGTCCAGGATGGGCCCCTACAGCCTGGAGATCCCAGCCAGGGTCCCAGTCCAGGATGGGCCCCTACAGCCCAGAGATCCCAGCCAGGGTCCCAGTCCAGGATGAGTCCCTACAGCCCAGAGATCACAGCCAGGGTCCCAGTCCAGGATGGGCCCCTACAGCCTGGAGATCACAGCCAGGGTCCCAGTCCAGGATGAGCCCCTACAGCCCAGAGATCACAGCCAGGGTCCCAGTCCAGGATGAGCCCCTACAGCCTGGAGATCACAGCCAGGGTCCCATGCTGGATAAGGTGACCATTCTCCACTCAGGAAGTAAAGACATTGGGTCTCTTCAGTGGTTCCTCAGCAAGCGATGCCACGTGTCTGGAACCTGATTGAAAGCCCTTTATCACCTGACTGCCCACTGATCACAAGTAAACGTCATCACTGAACCTGTCTGTGCTCAAGGACAGCCTAGCGCCGCTCCTGAACCACTTGCGTGGAGGATGTTTATCTCTTTTTTTTTTTGCGTGGAAGGGCTTTTTTTATTTTCCTCCCAAGAAGGCAGATTTTGCCCAAGCAAAACCACCATCAGCACATTACATTTTGGGGGCTCGTCAAGTTGAAAAAAATAAAAACAAGGTGACAGAACTTCTGCGCCCTTTCGCCCCGCCCCTTCCTCCCCCCTCCCCGTAGCCCCGCCCCCGCCCGCCCCGCCCCCGGGGCTCCGGCCAATCCGCGGCGAGGCGGGGGGCGTGGCCCGGCGGCCCGGGCCGCTCCAGCCGCTGTTCCTTTAAAGGTTTCGCCTCGGTTCCTTTTCAACTTTTTTCCCCCCTCCCCTCCCGTGCCCTCCCCCCCCCCCCCCCCCCCCCCCCCAACCGCCACCTCACCCCTCCCTCCCACCTCTCGCTCCGCACACAACGGAGCCCTTTAAGCCGGCGCGCGACACAGAGACGGCATTCATTGGGGGTAGAGCGAGCCGGCGCGAGGGGGCTGGGAGCGTCACCGGGAAATTCTAACTCAGCGCTCGTGCGGAGAGGAGCCTTCTCGCGCAGCACAGTAAGAGCACCGCTGGTGGGGTCTCTCTCTCTCTCTCTCTCTCTGCGTGTGTGTGTGTGTGTCTCTGTGCATCTCTCTGCCCGTCTCTGTCTGCCACTCTCCGGCCCCGGAGACCTCCAGCTGCCCGGCCGCGGGTCCGATCTCCTGCTTCCTCCTGCTTTCGGGAGAAAAAAAACGACACAAAACCGAGACAGATATCAGGAAACGTTGCTTCGTGCATGTTGTTGGCAGAGGAGGGCAAAAGCAGGGCAAACAGGACCCAAAAGTGCAAAGGGCATTATTACTATTAGTATTATTAGTATTAGTATTAGTATTATTATTGTGGTTGCTGTTGTAGTTGTGGTGGTTGTTAGCTGCGGCGGTCCTGTTGTCGTCGTGGTTTGTGTTGTTGTTGTCGTTGTGTTGATGTTGTGATCGGTGCCGCTGGCGCCCCGGTGAATGGCCGGTTTGAACTGACTGAGCCGAGGGCTCGGGTCACCGGAACCCCGACACGCCAGCGGGTCTCGGCCCGGGGCCTGTTTATTTGTACCCGGTTCGGTTCTGCCGGACCTTCCAGTCCCCCTCTCCGCCCCACTGGGGCCGGGCTTTGGGGCCGGTTCGGCGGCCCGGCGGAGGGTTCCGTCTGTCCGAGCGGTCCGGTGGCGTCGGAAGGGTTAAGGCGAACGTCAACTCGATCTCGTTGTCACAGTCGTTGAAAAGTCTTTCTAAATGGTGACAAGGAGAATATGCATTAATATCATTAATTTAATATCATACTATCAATTATGATAATATTCTAATTCATATATTATTATTATTATTATTATTATTATTATTATTATTATTATTATTATTATTATTATTATTATTATTAAGTCTCTCGAACAGTGACAGCCCTGAAGTAATGTCGTGGTGTCTTGGGTCAGAGAAACACATTTCCGTGACAATGACACGTCCTGCTGCCCGGGGCCGATACGCAGAGCGGGGCACAGGTGGTCACTGCTGGTGGGCTTGCTCACGACCGGGGCTCGGGCTCACCTGCGGTCCGCTGGGCATGAGGAAAGGTTCCGACAAACGGGGCTCCTCTCTCCCCCACACTCCGGTCTGCCCGGACCGAGAAAACTAACTGCAATTGTACCCGGCCTGTATTTGCGTGGGCGACTTACAGGACATTTTTTAACGAAATAAATAAATACTTACATTGCGAGTTCTCCGAAGTTCAGACAGGTCCGTGTGTGAAACTTTTAAACATCAGCCCTGTTATGCCCGGGGTTGTTATTATTAAAACTGATAAACACGATTTAAGTGTCACAGAATTTCTGCTCGTTTCTGTCAAGACGGATCTAAAATAAAAGTGATTTACGTATTATATATATTTATCTCAACAGACACTCAATAGGTGCAGTCTGTCCACGTACACTGCGCTTTTACACAGTTATACTGCTCGATTCTCAGAAGTTACAAACCTTACTGAGCCGGATTCATCGATTTTAGTTTCTCCGCTTATTTCTAAAAATCCCTGCCAAGGCCAGGGCAGCCTTCACTCTGACGTGCGGGCATGACAGACGCCCCGGTTTCAGACGGAAAACGCCCGGTTTTGCTTTGTCACGCACAGAGAGGACATTCCCGCAGCACAGGGGACGAATAAGCAGCAGGAAAAAGAATAAAACAGAAAAATGGCAAAGCGTTACGTGACAATAACCGCCCCTGCAGTACCTGTTGAAAGTGTTCAACACGAGGACAGCGCCAAACCGCATTTCACGAGCAGCGTGGAAGCTGGAAGGGTTTTCTAACAATATGAATACCCGAAATTAATTACTTTTAATTCGCAAATCAGTAAATGATTAAGGAAAAATGGTCGAACGAAAAATAATCCATAAACAGGTGCTTCGATTAATACGACAATGAAAAGTAAAATAACCAAGTTCGAGTATTAAAGGTAACCGGGGGGCCAAGTTCATCATCGTTTCATCTTCATCGTTGAGGGTGATTCTAATTGCGAGTGAACGATAAAAGTACTATGGGTACCCCAATTCAAACCCCGAATCTCGGGGACCTCCCCCCGTATTTACAGAGGGCGGTCGTGCTCCGTGTAGATTTATTTCCCGAGCTGTTGGGACGCTCCTGCGCTCGGAGAGACCCGGTCGGTCCCGTGAGTCGGGATCAGCCGCTTGGTCCCGGTGGCGCTCCGGACCGGGACGAGCCGGGCCAGGGACAGGCCAGGGACACAGCGACAGGCCGGACCCGCCCAGGACCTGCGCCACCGGCCGGCTCCTCGGAGCTCTGCTTTCAAATAACATAGCGGCGCAGGACAATTGCCCTCGAACTCAGGCTGATCATTAATTTCGCGATTAGCGCCCTGTGGAGCGGGGCCGAGAAGGCAGGACGTGGGATTTGAAACGACGCCCGAGACATCTAAAGCGTCACACGAATGAACCGCTTAGTTCTCCTCGGCAGTGGACCGCAGGCTGCGGTCCGACGCTGTTCGAACTTCCGGGGTCAAGTTCCTCCTCCGAACTGGGCTCGCGGGTCTTTTGGCTCGAGGGTCAGCGATGACCCCCGTTCCTCGCGGCGTGGCGCTCCCCCGTGGCTCCCTCCCGCTCACGGCGCCCACGGAGCCCCCGCGACACCGCGCCCCGCCCAAGCCTTCGCGACCGTCCCGCCGAGTTCAGGACACGCTTTCCCGTGGTTCAACCCCAGGCTTCACACCGGCGTGGGGTTAAACCCTCGTCAGGGCCCACGGCGCCCAGGACAGGGGAGTGTGCGTGTCGGAATAATACTTCGTGATAATAATGTGATAATACTTCCGGCACAAGGGACGTTTTCAGAAGCACCTACCGGCGCGAAGACCAAGCACTTGTGCAAAAAAAAAAAACACGACACTAAAAAAATATTCGGACACGAGTGGCATGTGATCTGGGCCGGGCGCGCGGACAGTGCGGTCACGCTCACTTCAGCGCGAGTCTTCATTAACGCCTAATTGGCCGGAGATGTTCTCCAGCCTCCCGTGTATCCCCCAGGGTCATTCATTAACAGCGCTGTAATTAATCCCTCACTCCGACACCCCGGCGCTACCGGGGAGAGGCGGGGTACCGTCCCCCCAGAACACACAGTGCGCGTACGGGGTCCCCCCCCCCAAGAACAAGACACAGTAGGGGCACAAAGTCCACCGCCTGAACCCCTCGGTCTCCTCGTCAGCTGGCGTCCCTGTCCGGGTGCAGGTGCGTAGCGCCCCCGGCACCAACACGAAGCCAGGAGCGGGGAAAAACCGTGCGTGACACGATCCACGCTTGAGGTGAGAGCACACGCACACGCACAGAAGAGGCGATGAGACGGGCGGAGCAGAGCAGACCGTACAGACTGGGTGTGACACAACAGCCGGTTACGTGACGCACGAAGGGGATTTGATGTGACGCCGATTTACACCTGACGTCACGTCTCGCCCGTCCTGGACCCCATTAGATCACAGACCCGTGCGCACGCCGGTGGGGGGGGGGGTCGGACGACCTGCGCGTGAAGCTCCAGGTGCAGACGAGTGTCGACGAGGGAGCCGAATTAATCGCACGCGTGGGTCGCAGGTGGGCGCGTTATTTCATATTCGATGAGCTCGACACCAAGGCGCGAAATCCGGTTTCGGAGTCCACGTGATGAGTATGGCAAAACTGAGCAGCCGTCGCCGGAACCCGTCCGAGCTCCTCAACTGGACTGACGCGAGTCTCGCCGTCTTCCAAACACGACATGCTTCCTTTCTGGAAATACCTCGGGACACAGGGACACGGGGGGTGTTCCGCGACGCGCGCGTCAGGGAAGTTGAGGGTGTCTCAAGACGGAAACCAGGCGGCTCCGTGGCCGCTCGAACGAAAAGTCAAAACAGCACAGGAGAGGAGTGCGCTGGGAAAAAACCCGAACTGAATGTCTCTTCAGTTCTTTATGCTGTAAGAATGTTGGAGGAAAATAGTCTGTTTCATATCAAGGACAGAAAAGTCCACATGATCCTCAAATTGAAACAGTCCTATCTTTCTAACAGACGAATTAATCATTTTTTGTGGGTCACTTATCATGAATATCTCATAATGCAGTAGTATTGATCAAATTAATCATGTTATCGCAGTGCAGAGAATCATTCCCCGTTTCTTTGGGCCCTGTAAAGAGTTCGGGAGGCGAGGCGGCGGCCCGCACAGCTGGAAGGGGGGTATTTTACCTTGCGTCTCGTTTATCCCTGCTCTCTCTCTCTCCTGGGTGAGGGGGTCCGTGTCTGTGCGAGAAACGGGAGCGAATTCCTCTTCCTGTGCCTGTAGCTCGGGCACGGCGGCTGGCCCCGCACACACACACACACAGCCGGCTCTGTCCGCCGCGGCTCGGACCCGTGGACTGGGCACCAGTCCCCGGTGAGCTGGTCAGGACTGCGAGGCCGTCGACAGCGGGCCGGAGCGGGACTCGACACCCCGGGCCGCGGCCTGTCCGCACGGCCAGGCCATGTGAACGGCGGAGCGTCGAGTGAGGAGGATCCGTTTCACCGGGCGGTCGGCTTGTCGGCTGCCCACCGCCCCCATTCTCGCTCGTGTCTCCGTGCAGAAGCGGGGAACACGCCCGGCGGTTCTTCTACATCGGTTACGATTCGCCTGCGAGCCACAGACGCCAAGTCGGGGACATAATCCCGGCCCATCGCTGCGGTGTGCGCAGTGCCCTCCGGTCTGTCTCCTGCAGAACGGGTCCGGCACCTGGGCAGACTCTGCCTGCGGATTGCACGACCTGGACATTTTGGGCTTTTAAACAGCAACCTGGCTTGTTTTGTTGTGCTTGGAGGGGCGTCACTAACACAAAGAGTGCCTAGACGGAAATAATTACCGCCGGTGTCTTCTTCCCGAAATTCCGGAAGTCTCTGAGCGACCTGCGGTCCACAGACGGGGTGTGTCCGGTGGGCTGTTTTGGAAAAGGGGGCCCCGCTTTTCCCCAAAAAAGATTTTTCCAAGTAGGGAGCTGGGTCGGCATGCACAGGCTGCAAAGGAACAAGTCGATGTCTATTCCTGCTGAAAAGAGAAGAAAAACACAACGTTTCGGCTGTGGAGTCTTCTCCGGGTGCGACGCCCTCAGGTGTCTCTTTTCTCCTCTTGTCAGCGTGGAATAAACCTTCACTTGTTATTGAGAGCCCAACACAGTTGAGCCTTGCGTGTCCAGTATTCACAGACCCCTGTGTGTGTGTGTTCAGTGCTCACTGACCCCTGTGTGTGTTCAGTGCTCACTGACCCCTGTGTGTGTGTGTTCAGTGCTCACTGACCCTGTGTGTGTGTGTTCAGAGCACACTGACCTCTGTGTGTGTGTTCAGTGCTCACTGACCCCTGTGTGTGTGTTCAGTGCTCACTGACCTCTGTGTGTGTGTTCAGTGCTCACTGACCCCTGTGTGTGTGTTCAGTATTGTATTCACAGACCCCTGTGTGTGTGTTCAGAGCTCACTGACCCCTGTGTGTGTGTTCAGAGCTCACAGACCCCTGTGTGTGTGTGTTCAGAGCTCACTGACCCCTGTGTGTGTGTGTGTTCAGAGCTCACAGACCCCTGTGTGTGTGTGTTCAGTGCTCACAGACCCCTGTGTGTGTGTGTTCAGTGCTCACTGACCCGTGTCTCTCTCTCCGCCAGGTGAGACCGGACCAGCAGTCGGCGCAGGCGGGCCAGGAGAGGCGCGCGGCGGTTCTCCGGATGGGAAGGACTTGGCACGTCCCGGACCTGCTGATCACTGCGCCTGTTGGGATTGACTGGAGCCGCAGACACAGAGACCCTCGGCCCAGCGGCCGCTGACCCAGAGCGAGGAGAGAGCACGGCGCGCCGCAGCAGCATGTCGGGCGAGGAGCAGAGCCTGTCGGAGGTGGAGATGAGCCCCGGCGCCTCGGAGGACGGCCACTCGCTGTCCCCGGGGCCCGCGGCGGGCGCGGCGCGCGCGGAGTCGCCCGTGCCCGGGCAGCAGGGCCCCGGGGCGGGGCTGGAGGGCGCGGGGGCGGCGGGCGTGAAGACCGAGGAGGACGACGACCGCTTCCCCATCGGCATCCGCGAGGCCGTCAGCCAGGTGCTGAACGGCTACGACTGGACGCTGGTGCCCATGCCGGTGCGCGTGAACTCGGGCAGCAAGAGCAAGCCCCACGTCAAGCGGCCCATGAACGCCTTCATGGTGTGGGCGCAGGCTGCGCGCCGCAAGCTGGCCGACCAGTACCCACACCTGCACAACGCCGAGCTCAGCAAGACGCTGGGCAAGCTCTGGAGGTGAGCGGGGCCGGGGGGGGCCGGGGGGGTTAATTATCCCGCCCAGGCCAGAGGCACGAAGCACGTGAGAGGACGTGACTTTAGTCTCGGGCTCAGCAGCAGCTGAGGCCAGCGAGGCGCTCTGCCCGCTGGGAGCAGGGCTCCTGGGTCACCCGTCCCGTTGGTACACTTTGAAGAGCTCTGCTCGAACGCGATCCCTGCAGATCCCGGGATCTGCAGATCCACTTAAGATTGATCCCGGCTTCCAGCGAGTCGAGCAGAGCAGCTCACCGCCGGGCGGGTGTCATACAGCCCAGGGCGTCACATCACCTCATTGTAACGGTCAGCTGCTTGGCTGTCACTAATGATCCTGGGGTGCTGCCAGTGAGAGTGGGGGTGCTGTCAGTGAGAGTGGGGGTGCTGTCAGTGAGAGTGGGGGTTCTGACCCTGGTGTCTGACCGCTGGTCACTAACGATCCCGGGGTGCTGTCAGTGAGAGTGGGGGTGCTGTCAGTGAGAGTGGGGGTTCTGACCCTGGTGTCTGACCGCTGGTCACTAACGATCCCGGGGTGCTGTCAGTGAGAGAGGGGGTGCTGACCCTGGTGTCCCGAAACTCCCGAAACTGTGCAGTGGGGGGTGAGGGGTGTCCCCTCTTCTATGGAAAACTAGTTGAAATCCTTGCAGATGAATAGCACTCTATAAATGTAAGAAATTCTAAACTTATTGCAACAACTGAAAATGCCGTTCCTCAATAATCTGAATATTGATCCTATGTAGTTCCGAGTATCCCTGCGTGTGAGCTTATCACATTAAGAAAAGAGCATGCCCTCCAAAATGTAATTCTTTCCATCTCATGCCTATAGCAAAGAAGAAAATACTTTTTTTTTTACCCCAAGATCGTGCGTTTCAGGCACTGAACAGCGCCTGCGTGTTCTTGGGGTGTTTGAGTCATGTCCCTAGCGTGCTCGGAGCTCTGTCCCTCCCGTGTTGTCTTTTCAAAGCTCGGCACGCGTTTGCTTCTGTCTGCAGGAGGTGGGGGGAGAGCGCGTGCCTGTCGGTGTGCGTTTGCTTCTGTCTGCGGGGAGAGGAATTCACACTGGGGGCTATATTCTGGCCCTGGTGTCTCTGTTTACCAGGCCCCCCCCCCCCCTTTGAAGACAGGACCCGGCGAGAACGCTAAAAAGAATCACATGTCCCAGGAATTCTGGTCAGGCCAGCGCCCAGACCGTCAGCTCCGCGGGGGCGTGTCCGCCCCTGGCCAGTGTCTCCTGTGCTTCTCCGAGAGCGAGCGGGAAATCTTCGGCCCCTAAATCTAATAAAGGAACCGCTCCGGGTATTCCAGCAGCCTCCCTTCAGTGCGGCGCAGGTGTGCGCGGAGACACCCGAGGCTGCCCCGGGACACGGCCGGGGCAGGGACCGGGGCCTGGTCTCTTCTGTTTCGCGTCTCCCGCCCGGGCGGTGACTCGCCGGCTTTCCTCGGTCCAGACGGGACTTGTCTTGGGTTTTTTCTTTTAAAACGCTCACCCTGTCGCAGGCACGGTGGTCTGGTCAGACGGGCGCTCGGGTGTGGTGGAGTTGGGCACTGGATAAGGCCTCTTTCTGTCAGAAAGAAGTCAAGCCTCTCAGTTTGTAGAGGAGTCTCTGTTCATTGATGTATTTTACCTGGTTTGATCCTTGAGTGTTGAAGGGCACAGCCTGTTTTTAGTTTTCTACATGATAAGACATAGGCTGGAGCACAGTTTCAGGAGGATCAGGAGCTTGCTCCCCACTCCCACCACCCTCTGTGTACAGCAGTGCCTCCAGTCCACACGGTGGGGGGAGGGGTCTCATCCGGTTGTGTTGAATGAATCCAGGGTAGGGGCTTCAACACCATGGCTGGGCAGCTTGCTCCCCACTCCCACCACCCTCTGTGTACAGCAGTGCCTCCTGCCAGGCAGCTGGCGCTCCGGTGTTTTGACGGTGATCTCCTGTCTGTCCTCCCCCCCCCCCGCCGCCGCCAGGCTGCTGAACGAGAGCGATAAGCGCCCCTTCATCGAGGAGGCCGAGCGCCTGCGCAAGCAGCACAAGAAGGACTACCCCGAGTACAAGTACCAGCCCCGCAGACGCAAGAACGGCAAGGCGGGGCCCGGCGCCGAGGGCGACGCCCACTCCGAGGGCGAGGTCAACCACAGCCAATCGCACTACAAGAGCATGCACCTCGACCACGCCCACTCCGCGGGGGCGGGCTCCCCGCTCTCTGACGGGCACCACCCACACGCCGCAGGTGAGCGCAGACCGAGGCTGCTCTCCTACGGCACCCGAGCCCAAGGGGTGATTCACCCCCCTTTATTCCACCGCGCCAGAGCAGTGGCCCCGGCTGGGTGGTGGACCCCCAGAATCAGGGCTGCAGCAGGAGGGCCGATTGTCCGCTCGCGGAGGGGTAAAGGGGTGCCGTGCTGGTACCAGACTGCGGGACCCCTGTGGGTCCCCCTGTGTGTTCGTCCACGCGGCTGCGCCCCCCTGTCTCCCCCAGTCTCTCACCTCCGGCCCTCTCCCTGTTGCAGGTCAGAGCCACAGCCCCCCGACGCCCCCCACCACGCCCAAGACGGAGCTGCAGTCGGGGAAGTCGTCGGAGGGCAAGCGCGACGGCGGGGGCCCCCGGGGCCCGCTGGGGGCCGGCGAGGGCGGGCCGGGGGCCGCGGCGGGCGGGGCCGGGCCCGGGGGGAAGCCCCACATCGACTTCGGCAACATGGACATCGGCGAGATCAGCCACGAGGTGATGGCCAACATGGAGCCCTTCGACGTCAACGAGTTCGACCAGTACCTGCCCCCCAACGGGCACCCGGCGGGGCCGCCCGGCGGGGGGGCCTCGTACGCCTACGGCATCTCCAGCGCGCTGGCGGCGGCCGGCGGCCACTCGGCGGCCTGGCTGTCCAAGCAGCAGCAGCAGCAGCAGCAGCAGGCGCAGCAGCAGGCGCAGCAGCAGCACCACGGCGCCGTGGGCGCGGCCGGCGACCCGGGCAAGGCCCAGATCAAGAGCGAGGCGGGCGGCGCCGGGCACTTCGCCGAGCCGGCAGGCTCCCAGCTCACCTACACGCCCCTCAGCCTGCCCCACTACAGCTCGGCCTTCCCCGCGCTGGCCTCCCGCGCCCAGTTCGACTACCCCGAGCACCAGGCGGCCGGCTCCTACTACAGCCACTCCGGCCAGCCCTCCGGCCTCTACTCCGCCTTCTCCTACATGGGCCCCGCGCAGCGCCCGCTGTACACCGCCATCGCCGACCCCGGCAGCGTGCCGCCGTCCCACAGCCCCCCGCACTGGGAGCAGCCCGTGTACACCACGCTCTCGCGGCCCTGAGGAGGGTGTGAGAGGGGGACCGCGGCGCCAGGGTCCCGTCCCCCTCGGCTCTCGGCTTGGCCCGGCCCGGCCCGGCCCGGGGAGGCGAGGAGCTGTGCGCGGCGCCCGGCGGGGGAAGGCTCAGGCGGTCGCCGGGCGCCCCGGCTCCCGCGTTCGGCGCCCCGCGCGAGGGGGCGAGCCGGCGGACCGGCGAGGGGCGCGCGCCCGCGGTCTTGGGGATCGCCCACCGGCGACTCGAACCGCCCGCCGTCACTGTGCTCAAAGCTCAGACCGCGCGATCCGGGGGGCTCAGCTGGCCCCTGGCCCAGTCCGGTTCCCCGTTTCGGGTCGCGGGGGGGCTGCGATGGACTGGGACTCCAAGGGTGGTCTCTGGCCGTCGCTCCTGGGACTGAGGAGGGGGGTGGAAACTGAGGCTCTGGGGGCCCCCGCCCACGAGGCTGTGGGGCTACCCGGGTGTGGCGCCCCGCGGAGAGGGAGAGAGAGAGGGCAGCCTGTTGCCCTGGAGCTGATCGGTATTACCCCCAGGGGTAAAGACCGGGGAGGATGATGGAGGATGAACAAAGAAAGCTGGGCTAACGTCTGCGAGCTGCGGCCCAGGGCTCTCCTCTGGGGGAGACAGGGCGGGTCACTGGGGTCACTGGGGGTACAGCCCAGCCCTCGGTCATGAGGAGACGACACCCCCCACAGGGCCCGCCCCGCGCCGAGTCGCAGAACGAGCGTTCACGAGCGCACGCGCGTTTGTGCGAGAGGAAACATCAGCGGAGACGGATTTCTGTTTTCTCGGCGTCATGTCCGCAGCCGGACCGGCACCAGGAGGGACGAGCTTCCCCAGAGCGAGGGGGGGACCGCAGAGAGAGCACGACTCCCCCCGCGTGGCCCGCCCGGAGCGCCGAGGCTGCTGGGGAGGCAGCGCTCTGAGCGGCACGGCGAAGGAGGGGAGGGAGATCCTTCGCACGCACACACGAGCGCTCACGGGGCGCCGGAGTCCGCTGGCTGGTCCGGATCCGAGCGGACAGGCGGATTTCCACTGGGCCGCTCAGCTCGGACAGCCTCAGGAGTGGAGGAGTTCCTCCGAGTGGAGCCGGACTGGGATAACGCAGGGCTGTCCCAGGCAGCTCTGTGCTCCACTACACTGTACTCTACCTGCTTCTACTGAAACCGCAAGGATGGAGACTCTCTGTGTTTACACGCAGGATGTCCGTGTGCAGAAGATTCTCGTGCAGAGGCGCCTACTTTCTGTGCAACGGCTCTGCGTCGACAGATTCTTCTTAGATACAGCGTCTTCTGAACAGGAGAGCTCTACCGACGTGTCTCCTGTGAGCAAGCACATGGTCTGGCATCACAGACAGACACCCCCTGTACTTCAACACACGTCTTCCTGACAGGCTCTTGTAGTCACTGCCGCGCTGTATGAGGTCGGCTGGTTCCTGAACTGAAAAAAACCTGCATTTCAGTCCAAGATGTCTAAGATGCTGGACTACTGTACTCAGACACACTGCGTCTCCTGCGCAGGATACCGCGATGCAGACCTGTGCGCACATGCAGGTACAGGCTCTTTGATTTAGGCGCATGGTCTGGTGCCGCAGAGACGGGACCCCCCCCAGTCCGTGGCCTGGACACGGTGTCCACTCCCATTGGGAACTGGAGGAGAGGGTCCCTCTCCCTCTCTCCCACCCGGGACCGATCCACACAGACCTTGTGTGTATCAACTGCGTTTTGATATATCTTTTTTTATCATTAACCAAAATGAAGGCTATTTTTTTGTTTTGTCTGAAAAGAAAAAAAAATGTATTATTATAATTATTATTATTATTATTTTATTATTATTATTATTATAATTATTTTATCTCCATTACACTGAAAGTCCTCACCACTGCCCTGGGCTTAATAATAATAATGTGTGAACAATGTGTTTGCTTTGCATTTTTAAAAAGTACTGATTTATTCTAAAAGTCCAGTTTTGTTTGTGCTAAAAGCAACTGTCAGTTGTGCTGCAATCTGTTGCTCGATATGTTATAATTAACTGCAGTGTGCTGATGCCAACTTCAGGAGAGTGAGAGGAGAGTGAGAGAGGGGAGTGAGGAAGGGGTGAGGACTGAGAGGATGAGAGAGACAGGGTGAAAGGGTGATAGTGAGAGAGAGAGATAGAGAGAGAGTGGAACAGTGAAAGGCTGTAACAGGAGCAGTAGCAGATAGTGGGGGGGGGCTCAGATCAAAGACGAGACTACTGATCATTCTTGACTCCGAGTCAAGACTACGAATGTCAGCTTCAGGTGAGCAGTACACCTGGATGGCCAACATTCAGGACTCCTCTTAATCGGATTTCTCACGTCCCAACAGACCAATCAAAAGAGGCGTTAATCCTCTCTTTGCAGTCGTATTGGTTTGTCCATCAGCCAGTTTAACTCTGGTCCCTCCCCTTTACCTCTCTCTGTCCGTCTGTTCATCTTTATTTGATCATTATTTCTTTGGGGTTTTTCACTCTTCATATGAATAATAAATGAATGGCCACATCTTCACTAGAGAATACACGCACTGGGACTCCTGCAGGCCCAGAGCAATCTGATTAAACACTTTTATTCCACAGCTTTCTATTTTCAGTTTACTTGCTTACAAAAGAAGTGAAAGACCTGTTATTACTGTTATTATATATAAAAACAAAGTTATTTATATTTGCTGAGAAAAACAAAACACTTATTACTTGTTAACAGTCTGTTGATCCTGACAGTTCTGTACGTCTCCTTATTCTTATTCCTTATTCTGTATTTTTACTGTCAGCTGAAAAACATTTGTAAATATTAGTCTTACTGAAAACCTTAGAGATTCTTATTAACTTCTTATACTAAAAATAAATATATATTCTTTCTTTTTTTAAAGCCGTGTTGTTTTTAAAAGATGTTTGTGTACAAAAGCTCAGGTACCCAGATACAGATAGACTAACGGGGTACTGATACACTGACACAGTACCGTGCACACTGATACAGCACTGGTGCACACTGACACAGCCCTGGTGTACTAAAAGAGCTCTGGTGCACACCGATAAGACACTGGTGCACACTGACGGCCCCGGTGTACTAAAAGAGCTCTGGTGCACACTGACACAGCCCTGGTGTAAACACTGATGCACTGACACAGCCCTGGTGCACACTGATAAGACATTGGTGCACACTGACACGGCACTGATGTACTCACACACTGACACTACCAAGTACTATCAGCACCCTTACACACACTGGCAAGATGAGACGACCATTTACTGACAGAAGGACGAATAATCTACTCATGTTACCAATTTCTCCCCATCCTCGTTCTAATCGGCACAAACGTGCCAGACAGGTTCAGGAGACCACTGCGAACCGAATTAATTCTATTTCCCCAAGGGGACCTGGGCACTTTCCCAGGTGAGTGACCTCAGAGGCGCAAGGACAGGCTGAATCTGCGAGGGGGATAGGTTTCACTATTTCACTGTTTCACTATTTTATTTCATAGTTTCTACTTTTCCAGAATGAAACTCCTACATTTGCCAAAACTGCGGCCCCCCTGTGATTTTATAACGAGGTGCGCTACAATTCGTAAGACCGCCCTTTGGAAGGATGTGCCCACACTGAGGGGCGGCTATCTCGGCGGCGACAGTTTCTCAGACTGCAGCGCCACATCGAGGGGCAGACACGCCCCGGGACACACGCCCGGCTCGACACGCACACCCCTTCCTCTCATCAGCCCCTCATCACATGAGACTCCGCGGACGATCACACTGGTTCAGCGTCTCCCCCCCGGCCCGGAGGCACTCGAGGAGAGTTGAATAATCCTCTTTGATGACTGGCTGGATGCTATTGCAGGTCAAACCTCACAGCCCTGCAGTCCTATGTATGCTCATCTTCACATGGTCCTGTCTGCACTGGTTCCTGCCTCTGGTCTCAGAGGAACACTGCGACTTCTGTTTTTTTATTGCAGCTGAACTCCTAATACTAACCCGACTGATTCCGGTTTCCAGTTTCAGGCAGATCTGTAGTTTACTTTCAGCTCTTTAAACACCCAATGGGATTTTTTTGCCCAGGACTGCCCCCATTCAGGTGTGCTGCCCGATATGTGACTATTGAATAAAACACTCAACGTGGGCGTGTCTGGTGCCATGCCACACCCACCTGTGGGCGTGTCTTAGACAACTCACTAACGTACGTGGGCGTGTCTGGTACAGGCTCGTCCATATTTGGATTTATAATTATTCCACCGTGGGTGTGTCTGATACAGTGCCACTCTCACCTGTGTCTGCTCATGATCAATAGATCCACTAGTAAGAGCTGCTTAGCCAGAATTAAGAGCCAGCAAGCTGAGAGGACACTGTTTGAAGTTCTGTGCTCTGGAGCAGCTGGAAACAATATCACTTGAGTCCGGTATTTCCAACTGGAGAAACGGGTTCAGTCAGTCCTAACAAGCAAGCAGGTCAGCTAAGTAATTAGTTGGCATCGGAGATATAGAAGGATTATAAACTAGCAGACAACGAGTTCCTGCAAGACTAGAGCTGGGAATCGCTGCTGCACTGGACTATAACTGACTCAGTGTGTCTTACTCAAACAGCCATTGGGCCTCAATTAACACAGCGCCCCCTATTGGTGAACTCAGCTGTCTCAGCGCTTTAGAGCTCCACTTTCCAACCACCTCTTCCAGGTCAGGGTCGCGGGAGACCCAGAAACGGGCACAGGGTGGGGTACATCCTAGACGGGACACCCAGCCCATCACAGGACACACACAGACACAAACACACACACACATACTTACGCCAGGACCAGCTGTCACAGAAGCCAGTTAACCCACCAGCGTGTCTCTGGACTGTGGGCGGAAACCCACACAGACACTACTGGTAATACTGGCACTCCCAGTTGACAATAGAGAAGCCGTATCCAGGTCAACACGTGGGACTCGTTCATCCGCGTTTTTCAGCAGGTGCAAGTTTCTCCCCGGCGTTCAGACAGACCAAGCCGAAGCCCAAAGTCCAGGGAGACCCCATCAGAAGGGATTACAGAATTAGACTTGAAGCGTTAGCTAAATTAAAATACTTAAAATACTAGCGCAGACGGCAAACCATTTAAATAGTTTGTTGTAGTACAGTTTTTTTTTTAAGTAGTTTACGGCTGAACAGACTTGGAGGGGTCGACCCGGTTTCGAGAGAGAGAGGGAGGAAAAGCACAGTAAGTCATTTACCTCGTATCCCCCTTTGTCGTCTCGGTAAGCGGTTCAATTCACCCGCTAATTAATTCTTTTATTCGTTAATGTCTCTCTTTGCCAATACGATCCCTTCAAGTCTGCGGTACCGCCCTGCTCCCCCCTAACACCTGGGTGTCACAATAATACAATCCCCCCTGTCCGCCTTCTCCTCGGGCTCGGGAAGAAAGGTTCCTCATCTTTTTCTTTCCCTCGTCAGCTTTTTTGGTGACAGTATCTGTATTTCATGGGCCGACGCTGCACTGAAAAACTGTGCGGAGTAACTCCACATTAAAAACAAATCGCGTACGTTTCTTGGGTTTTTTCAGGGTTTATCCACATCATTCGAAATATATATATATATTATTCCTGTATTCGCTATTTTCACTTTGTTGATCTCGAGCTGTATTTGCATCAAGCACTGAATCAATCAGCTAATACCCGTCTGTCTCAGACAAGGCAGAAGAGCTCTCCAGGCTACAGACAGCGGGAGCAGGACAGTACTGCATCGTATATTGCTATAGTACAGGGAGCAAGACAGCACAGTAGAACACACTGCAGTACTGCACAGTGCAGTCCAGCACAGTGACGCATAGTAAACTATGGTACAGTGCACTACAATATACTACACCACACTACAGTACAGTGTATTACAGTACAGTATACTACACTACAGTGCGGTGCAGTGTAGTACAGTATACTATAGTACAGTGCAGTACACTACAGTGTGGTGCAGTACACTACAGTATACTACAGCACAGTGCAGTACACTACAGTACAGTAAACTACAGCACAGTACGGTGCAGTATACTACAGTACAGTACACTACAGTGCGGTACAGTACACTACAGTATGGTGCAGTATACTACAGTACAGTACACTACAGTGCGGTGCAGTATTCTACAGTACAGTACACTACAGCACAGTATGGTGCAGGATGGTGCAGTATACTACAGTACAGTACACTACAGCACAGTATGGTGCAGTATACTACAGTACAGTACACTACAGTGCGGTGCAGTATACTACAGTACAGTACACTACAGTGCGGTGCAGTATTCTACAGTACAGTACACTACAGCACAGTATGGTGCAGTATACTACAGTACAGTACACTACAGTGCGGTGCAGTATACTACAGTACAGTACACTACAGCACAGTACGGTGCAGTATACTACAGTACAGTACACTACAGTGCGGTACAGTACACCACAGTGCGGTGCAGTATACTACAGTACAGTACACTACAGTGCAGTACGGTGCAGTATACTACAGTACAGTACACTACAGTGCGGTGCAGTATACTACAGTACACTACAGCACAGTATGGTGCAGTATACTACAGTACAGTACACTACAGTGCAGTACGGTGCAGTATACTACAATACAGTACACCACAGTGCAGTGCAGTATACTTCAGTACAGTACACTACAGTGCGGTGCAGTATACTACAGTATACCACACCACAGTGCGGTGCAGCACGGAGGAGGCTGCAGAGCTGGTCCCGCAGGCCCGCGGAGGAAGTGGTTAAATTCCTGCTGCTCTGTGGTGGGTACAGGGGCTCCTAATTCCTCTAATCGTGCGAGAGACGCCGGGACACAAAGGCGCCCTTTGAGGGGAGAGTAACCCAGGGCAGGGCCAGACCGCGGGCTGGGGCTTACACACACAAAGACAGGCTTCTTCCAGCTGCGCCGCCGTAATGGGATTAAGAGATTCCGCGGAGAGGGAGGGAGGGAGGGAGGGAGAGAGGGATGGATAACCTTTCCCTCCACTAGGGTGTAGGTTTCAGTGCGTTAATCTTCTCCGAGCAGCACCCTTCCACCCCGGGGAAGACGCAGGGAGGAGCGCCGAGGGCCGATCCCGCTGGGGAGCGCAAGGTCTCTGGCTGCAGTGTGCATTCCCACGGCCCTCTCCCGATCCCAGCCTGATCCCACCCTGGTCTGAACCCCGTCCCTTCCTGATCCCAATCTGATCCCAGCCTGACCTGCACTAGGTCCCTTCCTTATCCGAACCCGGTCCCAGCTGGATCCCAGCCTGATTCCAGCTTGATCTGAACCTGATCTTAATCTAATCATAGCCTGGTCCCAGGCTGATCCCAGTCTGAGGCCAGCCCAAACCGAGTCTAATCAGATCCTGATCCGATCCCAGTCTGATCCCAGTCTGACCCGAGCTGTGCCGCTGGTGACGGTCCAGGAGGGCCTGTCCTCCCTCTGCAGGCTAAGGGGCTGCTGTGTCTCCAGGTGCTCGTCCTGTGGACTGTTACCTGGGAGACGCCCCCATCTGTCAGGGACCAGGGGCGGGGACGTTCCCTGCCGGATCTGGGCTCCTGCTCTCCTCTCCAGTGCCCCTGGAGTTGAAGGATGTTACTCAAAGCATCTGAAGTCAAATACCCGACCGGAGAGCGAGGGGTCAGGCGTCGTGCCGAAACCGAGGACGTCTTCTGCAGCCTGCCCCTGGACCGGGGGGACCCGGCTGGCCATCTTTTCGAGCGGCCCGAGGAAGAAACAGCACAGAAACGAGTCTCTGCTGCTCGTCTGTCACCCTCCTGCTCGCTTTCCGCACGCCCACCCCTCCGCTGGCAGCGCGCGATGAGGCCTTGATAAAGTCCTGGGCCCGGAGTATCACTGTCACCCAGACAAAGGGCCTCTTCATCGGGGCTGCACTCTGATAGTCCTGGGAAGAGGCCCCCGAGGCAAGACCCAGGTCGCCTCGGCAACCGCTGTTGCCATGGAAGCACCACCAGCTCTTAACAATGGCCTGTCTGTGCGAGTGAGGCCTACCTTCAGCTACATACCTCACCTACCTGCCTGTCTGCCTGAATCTCTGCCAGCCTGCCAGCGCACACATACTGGCAGCTCTGCAGCACAGCCCTCCCCCTCCCGCCCCGGTCTGTCAGTCTGATCGTTCACAGGTACGGCGGGGCTGAGGCTGAGGAGCTCCACTACCTGGCCCAGCCTGACGTTCTGCTGATTTGCAGAACAAAATGCCTCAGACCAAGGAAGCGAGGCCCAGTGATTGAGGCAGAGAGGCTGGGAGGGGCAGTGAGGCCCGGTGATTGAGGCAGAGAGGCTGGGAGGGGCAGTGAGGCCCAGTGATTGAGGCAGAGAGGCTGGGAGGGGCAGTGAGGCCCGGTGATTGAGGCAGAGAGGCTGGGAGGGGCAGTGAGGCCCAGTGATTGAGGCAGAGAGGCTGGAAGGGGTAGTAAGGCTCGGTGATTGAGGCAGAGAGGCTGGAAGGGGTAGTGAGGCCCAGTGATTGAGGCAGAGAGGCTGGAAGGGGTAGTAAGGCTCGGTGATTGAGGCAGAGAGGCTGGAAGGGGTAGTAAGGCTCGGTGATTGAGGCAGAGAGGCTGGGAGGGGCAGAGAGACTGAGAAAGAGTGGGATACAGACAGCAGTTCGAAGTGACCAGGAGTCAGATGGGGGGGGTTTCTGGATGCATGAGACTGGTGGAGAGGGAGAGGCAGTCTGGGCTAATTCTGCCCGTCTATGAGGAAGGGAGGGCGTCTGGAACACCAAGTTCCAGAGGAAAGCTGGAGTGACTCAACGCTCTTGCTTCAGGTAAAACAAATACATACACACACACAGCAGTCCGTGCGCACGTATACAACAAGGGGATTGGGTTACCGTTTCGAGACGAGAGCGATTTTCACCTTTCCGAGCGAGAGGCAGCCAAGCCTGTGCTGCCAGCCTGCAGGGCGCCGTGCCAGCGCGGAGTCGGGCTCTCGGCACGCTACTCCGCCAGCAGGAAGTGGACGGGGTTGGGGGGGGGGGTGGCGTGTTGCTCTTTCCACCCGAGAAGGGGAAGACAGAGGTTCTGATCATTAAACATCCCAGGGAGTTTCTCGAAAAGAGTAGGGGTGTTACCCCAGTGTCCTGGCAAAATTTCCCCCCTGGCCTTTACCAGTCATGGCCTCCCAATAACCCCCCTCTCTGAACTGGCTCCATCACTCTGCTCTCCTCCCCACTGGGAGCTGGTGTGTGGGGAGAGGACTGGAGCATCATGGGAAACCAGAGGTCACAGACCCAGACTGGGCAAATCCCTGACGGACACAATCAGAATCAGCAATCCAGTTCTGGAGCGCTTAATTGCCAATTTAGGAGTCTCTCACATCGGCAACAAGTCCAAAACCCCCTGTGAAAGAAACTCCAGAAACTGTACCAGTCGTAACATGAAATCAGGGAATCGCACCTTAGGAATTTTGCCATTTTTATTCCGATAACAAAAAATATACACATTTTTACAAACTGTAAATCACTGAAATGCACAGGAGAGCCGAGCGCCAGACCTGGTTTTCTCTGAAATATTAACGCCCCCTGGTGGAGCTCTGTGGCCACAGCCGCCATCCGAGTGCACAGCAGAAGGAAAACTGGAATTAAAACGGGGCGGGAGGGGTGGGTATGTGGGGTGCCCACACTGCGGGATTGGAGCTAAAACCTCACGTGATGTGATGTGATCCAAGCTCGGACTCTCACATCATTCCCGCGCTCCCTGCTCGGCCCGTCAGGAAGACGTTGTCCTGTCCTCCGATCCCGCCGGACGAGGTGACGGCACTGACCGGTCAGCCAGTCAGCCCGGCTGTCCGTGCCGAAGAGGAGGGTCTGTGGCTTCCAGGAACTGGGATCAAATTCCCGGCCTTTCCCGCTGCCAGCTGCCGTTCCTCTTCGGGGGGAACTCTGCGAGCCAGGAGGAGGAGCGGGAGGGGAAGAGGAGGAGGCGGGAGGAGGGGTCAGGCTCCGCTCGGGGGCCGGCGCCCCTCAGTCCGTGATGATGAGCTCGTCGCAGCCCCAGTCCTCGTAGCTGCCGTCCGGGAGGTAGCGCCGGATGATGATGGGGATCTTCCGGCTCCTGTGGGGGCACGGAGACGGACCGAGAGCCGTGAGGCGCGGGCACACACCCCCTCTCCTTCGAACCCGAGGCCACGCGACCCCCAAGCCTCCCCCTTCACCCCCCTCGGAGCCAGCGACCCATCCTGCGCCCCGTTTACGTTTTCTCGCTCTTCACACAGTGGGGGGATTTTACTGGGGCCCCAGCCCCGAACCCCAGCCACTGCGAAGGGAACCCCAAAAACAGCTCGCCGGTTTCTCCCCCGCCCTCCTCTCACTCAGGACAGAGGAGGGGACGAGGCGCAAGGGAGCAAGGCTCCCGATCTCCGGCCATCCCGGAGGCGCCCCGACATTCCCGGCCCCATCACCCGGAGAGCGGGTGCCGGGCTCCGGCGGCCAGGCCAGACGGCGACTGCAGGCAGACCGCGAATCCTGAAAAATCCCCACATAGCTGCGGAATTCCCCTGCGCTGCGCTGGGAACGCCTGGCACTCGGGCGCGGAGACAGGAGGCGGGAGGCGGGAGGGGCCCCTGCCGCCGTCCGCTGCCATGGAGACGCGCGACTCTGGAATACCCGCCAGCCACAGAAACCCCCTGGGAATTTCACACACGGAGAGACAGGTCACGGAGCCGGGAAGCCGAGAGTCCGGACTCCGGTGCTTTTACATCACGCCGTGGGCCCACAGGCCTCCACCATCTCCCAGGGAGCACACAGACGGGCTTACTGAGCCTACGCCGCACACAGCAAGGAAGCGCGGTTCCAGACTTCCTTTCTACGCCAAGAGTGGTGGGTGTCTGGAACTCGTTTCCAGGCCCCGTTGAAGACATCCCCCCCTCCAGGGCTGTTCAAGAAACAGCTGGGTGAGATCCCTACCAACTATTCGTTATGAGCAGCCTAACCTGCTGGGTGGGGAAAACGACCTGCTCTCGAGTGCTGCGTTCCTTCCACCCACCCTGGTGGGCACAGAGTAGAAACACCTGTTGCTCCTCCTCCCCCTCCCCCCAGCACTCACTTCAGCTCCTTCATGGCGATCTGGAGAGGGTCCGTCTCTCCTTCCAGCTCCACCATCACGGGGGCACACATCCTGCCGAGAGAGAGGGGAGGGAGGGAAGGCGTGAGAACGACACTGCCTGGAGAACACGGGACGGTGCGACGGACTGGATTCCTGCTCCACCCTCCCGCCCCTCTTTGTGAAAGGAGACTGCCGCGCGCTCTCCACCCTGGAGCCGCAGCGACACCCACAGGAGCGAGACCGGGAGGGGGGGCCGGTTTCGAGAACCACCCCGCTGTCGGTCTCTCTCTCCAGATCAGCTCAAGGCAGAAGCAACAGATCAAGAACTCCGCACGGGAGTCCTTTCCTGCAGGAACAAAGTTCTCCAGGGACGCAGGGAGTCAGGGCGCGGCTCAGGGAGGCGTAGAACTGAGGTCATGTGGCGTACGGGTCCCTCTGTGGACCCCCAGCGCCGCCATGCTCTAGAACCCTCTTATTTTCCAGGGCGCCTTTATAACCCCAACGCAGCGCCGGCCATCCTCGTGTATGTCCAGCTGGCCAAGACTGAGTCAGCCGAACTGGTCACACTCAGAGTCAAGCAACGCTCTGTCCAGCCCAACGGGGAGACGTGTCTGGACCAGGGGAGCTGCAGACAGGAGACGGGTGGCCACTCACGCGATCTGCAGCGCCCGGGTGCCCAGCACCCTGGCCCTCTCGTACTTGGTCATGTAGGGGGTGGTGATGCGCTTCTGGTTGGCCTGCTGGCCCTCCCCTGCTGGCAGGATCTGCACGTTCTCCTGATCCTCCTGCGGACAGGGAGAGACAGAGGGGTTCACACCACAGAGAGAGAGCGGGGTTCACATTATAGAGAGAGAGGGGGTCAGGTCACAGAGAGAGAGGTGGGGTTCACGTCACAGCGCCCCGCTGCCAGAGAAACAGGGTCCCAAGACAAGGCCCAGGTGAGAAACACTCACATCCTCCGGGTTCTCCAAATCGTCCAGCCCTTCATCCTCCTCGACATCGTCGAAATCTCCGTCGTCGAAGCTGAAAGACAGGGAGGAAGAGGAGGGTCAGGTCGCCCCGCTGCAGACGGGCGCAAGCCGCCGGGGGGGGCTGTCCTCAGGGGCTGAGGAGAAGGGGTTTGTGGGTCATCCAGCTGGGAACGTCAGAATCAACAGGGCGAGTTCGGGGCTCAGGACCCGTCCGGCATCGTCTCGTCGGACCGCAGGTAAGATCGATGAAGCCCGAGAGAGAAAACCTGCAGCCTCTTAACGCCACGGTGAAGGCGGCCAGGGGAGAACCAGCTATCAGAATAAATATTTAATAATCCAGCTGATGTGGTTCAAAATCTGTCGTCCATCTCACTCACATACGCACTGATCTCGGGATTCGCGGAAACTGCGAGCTACACGGACGGTAAACATCCCCGAATGAAACCTTTCAGAAACACGGGGATTCGCTTACTTGTCCTCGTTGTCAGACATCTCTCACCCGCAAGCGTGAGGAATTCAGAGGAAACCTCGCAGCAGTATTTTAAGCAGCCGAAAAACGACTAAACACACTCGGCACAAACAACCCGCCTCCTCCTCAGCACCACGCCGTCCTCCTTTCACTTCCGCCCCAGGCAAGACAACTTCCGGGTCAAACAGCACAGTTGCTGTACTGTCAGTTTTCTGTTAATGACCCGGATTTCTTCTATTGATTGCGGAATTTTCTTGAGAGTTTGTTCAGAATAGGGCATTATAACTGCTGACACAGTAGTACAAATATAAAACACAGTTAAAAAATGACATTTGTTACTTTAACATAACAATATGAAACTTTTAGCATAATAAATGCCACTTTTCGAAGTAAAACGTACCTAATAACAGCCTTTTACCAAACAGCATGTGAAAATATTTTCAAAGCGATTAAAGAAAATAACTGATTTCATACCATATGACCTATTAATACCCACTAGGTTCCCATTACTGAAAGCTTTATTTATAAACATTAAGAGAAAACATATAACAATAGGCGACAGCAGACGAAATAACATATAAATGCCTTAGAAGAGAAGTCTGTGGAACTCGGTTACTTTGCAGGAACAATTTTCTTTAACAACCTGTTTCGGGTGGCGGCGGGGAGGGGTCATGGCGTGACGTCACGGCCCCGCCGTTGCCATGGCAGCAGGGCTCCGCGTCCTGGCCGGAAGTCGCGCTGCCAGGCTGTGTGCGGACTGGAGACGATACCGGGTGAGATGTCCGTCTTTCTGCAGTTCATATCAGCGGTTCATAAGCTCGTGTCGGGGATGATTTTCAGGGTAACGCTTGGTGCAGCTTGCGGCCGTTCTCCCGTCCTGCCAGGCGGTGTTGATGCAGTGTTGCACAGCATCAGTGTAGCTATAGGAGAGGCAGTGTAGCTATTGCAATTCAAACCATGGGGCGATATTTATGAATACACAGTTAATAGACCAGAATTGCGTGAGTGAACGTAGTTCATAAGTATTCAGTTTGCAAATGTCTCACAACAGAGGGTGGTTACTGTAATTATAATGTTCTTCTCCGGAGAGACGCTCTACACGAAATGAATGTTAAGTGAAAGTACCAGAAACAGTCACGGGGGTAAAATGAGAAATAAAGTTAGAGATGACTTCAGTTTAGACCGCCCAGATTCAGTAGAACATCTTTTATTCCCACGGCTATGATCCGGCTCAATGGGGACAATTGGATGTACATTTTACCTCATATATTTCTGTTGTTTCTCATTGTACATGAATGTCTCTTATTTGTTAATGGGGTTATGTGTTAAATTGTCTTACTTGCCTGCAAAGCAAATTTCCCATCTGGGACAATCCAGTAAGTACAGGAGAGGGAGGGGAGTGAGGTCATAAACTTCAGGACAGGGGTACAGGGAGTCTGGGGGTACAGGCGCAGTGGACAGGGGTACAGGGAGTCTGGGGGTACAGGAGCAGTGGGCAGGGGGTACAGGGAGTCTGGGGGTACAGGAGCAGTGGACAGGGGTACAGGGAGTCTGGGGGTACAGGAGCAGTGGACAGGGGTACAGGGAGTCTGGGGGTACAGGAGCAGTGGGCAGGGGTACAGGGAGTCTGGGGGTACAGGAGCAGTGGGCAGGGGGTACAGGGAGTCTGGGGGTACAGGAGCAGTGGGCAGGGGTACAGGGAGTCTGGGGGTACAGGAGCAGTGGACAGGGGTACAGGGAGTCTGGGGGTACAGGAGCAGTGTGCAGTGCAGTGGTAAGAAACAAGCCTGGGGAGACGGGAACAGGACAGAGAAAGGGCTGTTCCCTGCAGCCTCTGGAGAGGCAGCTTTCTGCCTTTCACCCCCAGGCGCTTTCACTGGGACAGTGATGACTCGGCAGCCTGCCTCCAGTCCTGACAGCTTTATAGCTCGTTCGCTGCAGAACAGACACCTTTTCCAGCTATTATACTTTACCTGTCCCCCAGTTTTAGCCACAGAGAGATCTTGTTGCTCCAGAGGCTTGGGCACGAGGCCCGGTATTGTTCCTGTGTTCTTGGACTGCTCACTGCTCCCTTCACCTGACTCGTTTCCCAACAGTCAGCTCTTTCTCGGCACGCAAGCTCGTCCTGAACTCTGCTGCACGTTGAAAGTTTGTGCTGCGCACAGCAAGTTAAGGGTGACACCTTGACGCAGCAGGTAGCATTGCTGCTTTCCAGCGCTGGGGCCCCGGGTTCGATCCCCGACCCCGAGTGCTGTCTGTGTGGAGTCTGCATGTTCTCCCCGTGTTTGTGTGGGTTTCCTCCGGGTGCTCTGGTTTCCTCCCACAGTCCAGAAACATGCTGGTAGATTAAGTGGGTACCAGCAGAACTGGCCCTGGTGTGAGTGTGTGCGCTCTGCGATGGACTGGCGTCCCATCCAGGGTGTATCCTGCCTTGCGCCCGGAGCTTGCTGGGATAGGTTCTGGCTCCTCCATGGCCCTGAATAGGATAAAGAAAAGGGATGGATGGTTGTATTGTCTTAACCCCTGTGTGCTCCTGTGTGCAGGACCCTGCGTCTGATGTCCTCCAGAGACAGAGCTGAGCTCCCAGGAGCCGGGGGCGGCCTGTGGAACTGCCCCCGTGTGCCCCAGTACAGCCAGGAGACCCAGGAGCTCCTGAGAGGCGAGTGTCCCGAATGTGGGTCCGAGTGTGTGTCCCCCGGCGTGTGCGTTTGCCCATCCAGTGCTTGAGGGGGGGCGGGGCGTCGGAGCTGCGTCACAGCTGCAGACGGCAGGACAAGATCCCAGCTTTCCGCCTGTCTGCGTGGAGTCTGCATGTTCCTCCACGGGTTGGCGTGAGTTCTCAACGTGGTGCTGTAGGTCTCTGGTTTCCTCCAGCCTCCTGCAGTGCAGGCTTGGACTATAGCATAGTCCAGAGAGTCTGGGACCGTCGTGGAGAGGAAGGTAGCGTGATCTGGGGGTGTCTGGGCGTGCGTGTGCGTGTGAACCCGGGTCGGGGGGCCTGACAGCCTGACTTGTGTCCCGTTGCAGTGATGATGCAGGAATCCCGGCTGACCCGCTTCCAGCAGAGACAGATCGGCGAGAGGCTGCAGAGTGAGTGCGGAGGGACCGCAGGGCGACCGGGGTGTCCTGGAACATCGCACGACTCGCCAGACACGCCCTGGCATACCCTCCCACAGGCGTGCCAGGATCTGCGCTCCTCGTCTCGCCTGAGCTCATTACCGTTTCCAAATCACACCCACCCTGAGTCACAGGGGGGGGGTGGATGTTTTTAAACACGACTCCTGAACGGGGTCCTGCGGTTCCTCTCTGGTGACCCCTGTCCGACCCCGCGGGTGGGCAGAGCTGGTGTTCACGCCGCACTCGCCTCTGCGCAATGAGGGGCTTGGGTCTGTTTTCTAATAAGTGAAAATGAATTATTATTATTTTATGTCATGAAATGTATTTTTATTGGAAGAGATTCATAACTTATTTTGCACGCTCGCATTGCAGAACTGGGTTTGTGAGAATCCGTCTCCGTGTGTGCACGTGTGTCTGCTCGCCCCGAGAGGAAAAGAGAGCGATCGATTTCGGGTTCTGGTCAGGTTCGGGCTTCAAATTGGGCAGTACCATTCGGGCTCGGTCGGGTTGGGTCTCAAGGTCTCGGGTAGGGGGCTTCAGTTTCATGCCCGTGCAGACCTGCAGTGACATCTACTCGTCTTCCACGCTGTGGTTCAGCACAGTTTTCATGCACCATTGCTGGTGTTGCTTTCCTCTGCCAGAAGGGGGCGCCCTCCCGCCGCGCTGTCACCCCACCTCCAGCGAAGTACCCAGAGCCCCAGCCGCAGCTCCCAGACCCCAGCCAAGGGCAGGCCCGAGCCCCGCCTTCAAGCCCCAGCGGCGCAGTGCCGAACAGTGTCAGGCCGGGGACAGCTACCAGAGGGAGAAGTTCCGCCCCAGACCCACCCGTGAGTCGGCCGCACCCCGCGAGCTACAGCACCAGAACCGGGGCCCTCGTCCAGCTGTCCAGCTGTCCAGCGCAGCGGCACACAGGGCAGGCCTGGGGCCTCTCCTGGCTGGGCTGTGCCCTGCAGCGCAGCAGAGCGCAGAGCTCAGAGCTCAGCCGTGCCCTCTCTCTCCTCCTCTTGAACTCCCAGGAGACCCGGAGAAGGAGAAGAGGCGTCTGCAGAGCCTGCTGGCCACGGGGCGCGAGGAGCCCGGTCCGCCGCCCCCCCTGCCGGCCGCTGCCGGGACAGAAGCTACCCCGGGGAGGGATCGCTTCCAGGAGGGTGAGGAGGAGCACCGACTGGCCCGAGCCAGCAGTTTGCATGGTTTGCTAGACCTCTCCGACCAGCACTGCTCTCCATCGCTTGCCTAACCTCTGCTTTCCATAAAGGGATCTGCCAGACCAGGCAGTGATGATGTGGAGCAGTCCCAGCCAACCAAAACACGGATGCAAAATATGAAAAAGTCACTAATACCCATATAGGGTCTTCCCTTTTTCATCACCCTGATCACATGTGCAAGACTGTCCCACGCTGGAGCACTTTTGATTTGTAAAAGTTCGATTCAGTGTTTCAAGAGTGACCGCTGCCGAGAGTCTGACCCTCCGCGTCTTCGTCCCGTCTCAGTGCTGGACGAGATCGAGGAGAGACGGCAGTTCCTGGAGGAGATGACTGCGCTGGGAAGAGGGAAGGAGTACCAGACCATCATCAGCACGGAGATCTCCCAGGTAACAGAGGTGACGCCGTGCTGCTGACATCATCGCACCGTGTCATCGTGCATGGATCGTTGCCACACACCGATGACATCACCAGCATCAGATCACAAGGGTCTTCACTGCAGTTGGAGAACATGTAGTGATGTCATCAGCATTGCATCACTCGGGTAACAGAGCTGATGGCATCATCAGGGGCGACATCATGAACACCGTGACACTCTGTGAAATCCCGTTTCCTCTCCTCCACAGAAAATCCGTGAGCTGGAGCTGATCGACGGGGCTCGGAGCTCGGAGCTGAGCGCCCTGAGGCAGAGGGGGCAGGAGCAGCCCTGAGTGAGGGGGTCTGGGGGGGGGTCAGCTCGGTCACCCCTTCCTGCCACACAGGTCTGGAGTGGACCAGACAAGCTCCCTCAAGGTGTCATGACTTATTCCCCACAAACAAGAGACGTGCGCTCAGCTCTGGACCTTGGGAAAATTTCTCCCGCTCCACCAACACAGACAGTGGTCCGGCACGCAGCAGCGCCACCGGTGAACACAGTTTAGACTGGACCGGACATCCCACTGAGTGAGCACAGGGGTCACTTCAATCGGGGGTCCTAGACCAGTCAGTCTGTTCTTTGTCTAGACGTATCCTTACACACCCTCATACACAGACCGACAGGTAATGGGCTCAAATTCTCTTCTGGAGACACCGAGATGTGCGTGAGACACCCATGAATGGACTGCAGTGAAGGACCCAGATACGGTTCATGACAGAACACAAAATTGATTAAAGATTTAAAACACAACTGCTATGCGTTTCATTAAGTTAGTTTATTTGGATGTTCTTGGGTAGACAAGCTGTGTTATGACTATTTCTGACCCTCTGAAAGAAGCAGACACGGGCCCGGGCAGGCAGAGACAGACTGACAAACTCCCAGAACTACGCAGAGCCACACCCGAGCTCCGACCGGGCAAACTGGGCCTGCTGTTCGCAGTACCGGTTCTACTGGGCCTTGGTGTCTAAAGCCACATCCTGCAGCTCAGCAGCTGTAGGGCACTGACCCAGATCCGGGTTCTAACGTGCAGGTATTTACAGAGGACAAGAACGCGTTCCAGGATTTTCGAACCCTGTCACTCCACAGACGGACCGGGTATCTCAGTGCTGGGTCCGCATGCACGCTCCCACACTGCTGGGGCTACGCTCTGTGCTGCTTCATCCAGAAATCCAGCTCTTTAAGGCCACAGTTATTACTCAACACAGAAATAAAAACAAAAAACAAAAAACAAAAACACAAAGGCATCGTTAAAAACGGACATTAAATATTGCATAACCAGGACTGAGTGCTCTCCCTGACCTGTGACCTGTGACCTGTGACCTGCTCTTACACCCTCTCCAGTTAAAAAAACAAATTCACGGCCTGTGCCTGCTGACCTCCACGCAGGCCCTGAACACGTCCCATACAGATACAGTGTACTGTGCATCGAGCGCGCCTCAGTGCGGGGTCGTCTTGTTCAGTGAAATATTGCCCTCTGACCTCCCAGAGGGTCCAGTCCTGTCAGCTGTGGTTCCACAGTTGGAGCCACAGTTGGGCTAGGCTGGGCCAGGCGGGGTCCTCTGCCCACCCCGACCCGGGGAAGTGGGTCACACAGCACTTTGGACAAACTGCACGAATAAATCCCCCCTTCCTCTCTCTCTCCACTTGGTTGTTCTGCGTTTGTCCCTGGGGCCGTGACCCGGTTGTTCTGTCGGCGTGGGAGGGGCAGGGAAGGTTCTGTTCGATTTCCACAGCCCTGGCCCTCAGAAAGCGAACACCCGCCCCACCCAGAAACACACAGTGAAACAGCGCATTTTACCCACACCACAACGCTCTCCCCCCCGCTGAAACCATCTGCCACGCCCCGCGAGCGTCCGCGTCAGGCCCTGCGCGGAGCCCGAGGCCCAGCCCGTTTGTGCCTGCTCCTCTGTGTGCCTGGCGCTGTGTGGCGTGACAAGCCGCTCGCTGGGGAACTGCAGGTGGGGGGTGGTGGGGCTCGGGGTCCCCGGTTTACAGCTGCTGGGGGTCACAGAGCGTCGCCAGGGCTGTCCGCGCTCTCCTCACAGCAGTCCGCCCCTCTAGCAGAAGGGGTGAGGTGGGGGGGGTTCAGAGATTTCTCGTGACGGGGGCAGCGAGGAGGGTACCCCATAATGTCCTCTGCCCCCCTCCCTGCCTCCCTGGGGTGCTTCCCCACTGGTGCTCCCCTCCCCCCCCGTCGCTAGAGGGCAGGGGGGCTCTTGGGGCTCTTCTCCTTGCCCCGGGGGGACCCCTTCTTGCCCTCTGCTTTGCCCCCCAGAATCTTCAGCACCTTGCCGGGTTTGAACTTGTGCTTCTTCCTGGGCTCACTGTCGCCCTCCTTCTGGAACTCTGCAGAGACGGAGATGGAGCGAGTGAGGGAGAGGAAGAGACGGGGAGCGAGAGGAAGAGCAGCGGAGGGGGTTTGGAGAAACGGAGACCAGGCTCCCCTCACCTTTCCTCTGGATCATGGCCTCCAGCAGTTTGTCTTCTTCCTCCTCCCTGCAGACACAGAACTGTCAGAACCGTCACTGACCCCCCGTCTCCCCACGGAGTCCTGAAGCCCTGACCCCCCGTCTCCCCACTGACCCCCGACACCCTGACCCCCCGTCTCCCCACTGTCCCCCGATGGCCATCCCCCATCTCTCTGCCACCCAGCCCCGGGCTCACACTCCTGACAGACTGGACCGGACCGGACCGGACCGGCGCTGCCCTTGTGTGCCCTGACCTCTGCCTGTCCTCGTCCAGGCTGTTGACGATGTGGTTCCTCTGCTCGATGATGGTCACCAGGTCCTGCATCAGCTCCTGCTCCCGAGCGCGGTCATCCTCCGTCCAGTCCTTCTCTGGGAGACACAGACACAGGCCGCACCCCATTACTGCCACACCCTGCACCCCGTCACTGCCACAGCCCCACAGACACACCCTGCACCCCGTCTCTGCCACACCCCCACAGACACCCTGCACCCCCTCACTGCCACACCCCCACAGACACACCCTGCACCCCAGTCTCTGCCACACCCCCACAGACACACACTGCACCCCGTCACTACCACACCCCCACAGACACACACTGCACCCCGTCTCTGCCACACCCCCACAGACACCCTGCACCCCGTCTCTGCCACACCCCCACAGACACACCCTGCACCCCAGTCTCTGCCACACCCCCACAGACACACCCTGCACCCCAGTCTCTGCCACACCCCCACAGACACACACTGCACCCCCTCACTGCCACACCCCCACAGACACACCCTGCACCCCGTCTCTGCCACACCCCCACAGACACCCTGCACCCCGTCTCTGCCACACCCCCACAGACACACCCTGCACCCCGTCACTACCACACCCCCACAGACACACCCTGCACCCCCTCACTGCCACACCCCCACAGACACACCCTGCATCCCGTCTCTGCCACACCCCCACAGACACACACTGCACCCCGTCTCTGCCACACCCCCACAGACACACCCTGCACCCCAGTCTCTGCCACACCCCCACAGACACACACTGCACCCCGTCTCTGCCACACCCCCACAGACACCCTGCACCCCGTCTCTGCCACACCCCCACAGACACACCCTGCACCCCGTCTCTGCCACACCCCCACAGACACACCCTGCACCCCAGTCTCTGCCACACCCCCACAGACACCCTGCGCCCCGTCTCTGTGCCCTGCTGCAGTCACCTGGCTTGTTCAGCAGACAGCGGAGCTCGTACTCCACGTCCGCCTGCCTCTCCTCCAGCGCCTGCTGCTTGGCCCTGCGGAGAAACAGAGAGGCACTGAGCCCACTCCCACTCCCACACTCCCACACTCCCCCCGGCCCCACTCCCACAGTGCAGGACCCCCACGGGCGGCGGGGCTCACTCACGTGTAGACCAGCTCGGCCTCTCTCCTGACCAACTGGTGCTTCTCGTGGATCAGCTTGAACCAGTCCACCAGCATGCGCTCCTCCTCCTCATCTGAGAGAGACGGGAGGACACGGAGGGAACAGTCAGACTCCCGCTGCACAGCGGTCCAGTCCAGTCCAGTCCAGTCCGGTCCGGTCAGGTCCAGACTCCCGCTGCACAGCAGTCTGGTCCACACTCCCGGCTGCGCAGCGGTCCAGTCCAGTCCAGTCCAGTCCAGTCCAGTCCAGTCAGGTCCGGTCAGGTCCGGTCAGGTCCGGTCAGGTCCGGTCCAGACTCCCGCTGCACAGCAGTCTGGTCCACACTCCCGGCTGCGCAGCGGTCCAGTCCAGTCCAGTCCAGTCCACACTCCCGGCTGCACAGCGGTCCAGTCCAATCCAGTCCACACTCGCAACAGTACAGCGGTCCAGTCCAGTCCAGTCCAGTCCACACTGCCGCTGCACAGCGGTCCAGTCCAGTCCGGTTCGGTCCAGACTCCCGCTGCACAGCACCAGTAATTTAAAACCCAGTAGATGCTGACAGAGCTCCAGGGGGAGGGAACACAAGCCACAGCTCAGCTGCTGTTACCCAGGTGCACCCCACAGCGGCCCCCCCGGCCCCCGGCCTCACCGTTCGGAGAGTTCCTCAGCTTCTGCTCCAGCTCCACCCCTCTCTGCTCCAGTTCATCCAGCTGCCTGTCGATCTGGTTCATCTCCCCATGGATATCCTCCACTGGGATATACTCGTCCGACTGGACCTGCACACACACAGGCCGTAGATATCCAGTACAGGGAAATACACACATCCGACTGGACCTGCACACACACACACACACACACACACACACACAAACACACACAAACACACACAAACACACACACACACACACACACACACACACACACACACACACACACAGGCTGTAGATATCCTCCACTGGGATATACTCATCCAACTGGACCTGCACGCACACACAGGCACACACAGGCTGTAGACGTCTCCTCTCGGACCCGTGTCAACTGGATCAGCAGGCCGATGGAGGCAGCCGCTCACACTCACCTTCCTCTTGATCAGGGGGAAGCCGTGCCCCGGAGCAGGGGGCCGCGCGGGGCGGGGGCCCTTCGGGGTCCTGGTCACGGGGGTGGAGGGGGAGGGGCTGGACTTCCTGTTGAAGGGGTTCTCCTTACAGGTCCTCTGGGGGGAGAGGAGAGACAGACAAATCAACACGACTACAAACACAGCCCCCCACAGCCGTGCACCCCCAGAGAACACAGCCACGCACCCTAAGAGTGCTCACATCGTTAAACAGATCAAGGACAGACAGAACGAACGTAACTCCTGTATGTTTTCAGTAAACGCAGATAGCAGAACGCTTATGAAGCCAAAACCAGCCGTACAATTGAAGAAAGACTGAGGAGATTGTCCCCTTGAGGTCTCAGCCTAAGTCATTGTCAGGTTTATTGAGAAAACAACCAGGGACCCAGCAGTCAGAGAGAAACTGATTAAATTCACCGCTGCTCAGGTATCGCACTGGCGCCCCCTGCTGGCCACAAGCGCATACTCCGAGAGGCTTGGCCTCCAGACCAGTGGCTCTCAAGCTGGGGTGCAGACACACCCCCCCAGAGGTCAGATTTCTTCAGAAGTAAATCATCGAAAACACAAATTAGTTCAACAGCTACGTTGTTTCCTCAAACCTTGTTATTCTAAGGTAAACCTAAAAGAGCAGGTAGTCTTTCCCATATTCTTCATTTTCAAGTACGAATGAGAACCTGAAAGAAATGCGAAATCCTGTCTCTTCTCTTCCACAGAGAGGATCTGTCCTCAGTGATCTGTGGTCAGGGGCGCGAGAGCAGGTTTGGGGACCCCGAGGGGCGCGGTCTGCAGCGCGGGTTCAGAACCACCGATCCGGACCCCCCTGTCCTGGGACACGGCTGCCCAGAGGCGGGACAGGCTCTCCGCTGAAAGAGCACCTTCATTTCCGCTCCGGACCACCAGAGTCCCTGAGGGATTCAGAGTCTCTTCGCTCCGGACCGGATTCTCACGCTTCCCGAAAACAGCCCCGACCCCGACCGGCACGCCAGAGCGGCCCGGCTCCCAGCTGCAGGCTCTTACCTTGCCCTGCGCGGGGGGCAGCTGCGGGGAGGGGGAGCCCCCTTTCGCCAGGGGGCTGGGCGTGGAGGGGGGCCGGGGAGGAGGGGGGCGGGCGGCCCTGATCCCCGCCGCGCTGCGATTGGTCTGCGGGGTGGCCGGGGCCGAGCTGGTATTGGTGGGCGGGCCGGGGGGGCCGGGGCTCGGCGCCGGGGGGGAGGGGCCGCCCTCCGACCTCGGGTTCGCCGCCGCCGCGCCGCCGCCGGGCCCGCTGATGGACGGCTCCGAGACGCTCTTGGTGACGGGCGAGCTGGGCGGGTCGGCAGCGCCCCCCGGGGGCGTCTTGGAGGAGGTGTCGGAGCAGACGCTCTCCACGCTGAGGGCGGGGGACGGGGCCGCGGAGCAGGGCTCCGAGTGGGAATGAGCTGGAGAGAGAGGAGGGGAGGAGGGCAGAGAGTTACGGCGGGGTCATTCCCTCCTGACGGAGCTCGGGAGGCGCAGAAGAGGCGACAGTGCACCGACCGGAAGGAGAGGGGTGTGGGGTGGGGGGCGCCGGGCGTTTGCTCCTCCTCGGACTTCCTGCGCCCTCCGGGCTGGGCGAGCTGGCTGCCACGGTGATGCTGTACCAGGGGTGATTGGGCACGGCCGGGGGCGGGCCCGCACCGGCCTCCTGAGGCTCCGCCCCCTCCCCCTCCCCCTCCTCCTCCTCGAAGGGATTGGCCGGCTGGGGTGGAGTGGCAGGCCGCGGCCCCTCCTCCTCCTCCTTGAGGGCGGGGGTGGAGCCGGAGCGAGGGGGCGTGGCCGCGCCGGGAGGCGGAGGGGGCGGCGCCCTCTTGCGGGGTTCCGATTGGACAAGAGCCATCCAGGGCGGGTCTTTCGGTCTGGCTTCACTGGGCAGACTTGCGCTGACACGGAGAGAAAAGATGCACTATGTGACGAGATCGAAGCCTCTGGGGAGCAGAAAGGCACCAGCGAGCACTGGGTTCAAACTGCAGGTCTGGTTAAACCCCAGTTCCGTCTTCCAGCTGTGATCCTATACGCTTGCTTTTAATTCTGTCACCTTATTTCACAACACAAGCCAACAACATCCCATCACAACGTGTGATAACTGGTCCTGTGTCAGACCGGTCCGAAAGACCAGATTCACCTGTCAGTGATGCCGATTTTACAAGAGGAAGAATAAACACAGCGACGCGAAAAACAGGACCACAGGCCTCAGCGCTCCTCCGTCTCGTTTCCCTGAGTGCTCACCTGCCCGGAGAATGGGATCTCTCCCTGGGTTTCGGGGCCGCCGAGCCGGGATCCACCGGAGCACCTGCTTAGGGAACAGGACCGCAGAGGTGTGAGAGCAGTCGCGCGGGCTAGAGAGCGAAGGGGACTCTGGGGAGCGAGCTCGACATCGCCTCAGCGCTGCAGGACAGGATATCTAGAGTGTGAGTCTGCTGGGCCCCCGACGTCAGTCTGACTCCTCCCTCGAGCGCGAGGCGGGGGGTAACTTGCTCAGAAGGGGGACACAATCCAAGCAGGTGGTCGGCCTCACAGCCCCTCTACCTAATCTACCCCTCTACCTCTACCTCTAATATCGGGAACACATGCACCCCACCCCTCTACCCCGGCAGCGGCGCGGGACTCACCGTTGACCTGCGGGCTGTCGGTGCCCCTGGGGGTCCTGGCTCGGGGGACGGGGCGAGGGGCCGGGGCCGGGGAGGAGTCGACCTGCCTGCGCGGGGCGGGGACCGGGCGGCTGGGCCCCGCCCTCTCCTCTTCCGATTGGCCTGCCCCGTGGGAAGGGGCGGGAGCCGGGCTCCCATTGGCGGTTCCCTCCGGGCCTTTCTCCGTCTGCTCTCCTTCGTCCTCGCTCTCCTCGAAGGGATTCGGGGGCACGGCGGGTTGGGGTTTGCTCTCTGCCTCTTTGTCCTTCTCCTTCCCCTCCACCTCCCCCCCTTTCTCCTTGTCCTGCGATGCCGAACTCTCCCTTGTATCCGGCGCAGGCACCCTCTCGGGCGGCCCACCCACGGGGAGCGTCTGTGCTTGGCCCCTCCCAGAAGGCGGGGTCTCGGGTCTGGCCCCTCCCCTGGGCGTCGCCGTCATCGTCCCGCCCCCTCGCCCGCCCTTGCTGAGGTCCGGCCGGCCGTTCTGATTGGCTGGGGGCTTCCCGAAGTGGTGCGAACAGACGAGGGACCCTTCCTCGCTGCCCGCTCGGTAGGACCCAGGCAGCAGGGTGCTGCTGCACTGCCTGCACCTGAGAAAGCGACACCTCTGATGATCACAGAGAACAGAGGGAGCAGCTGGCTTCTAAGCCAGGCGTGCTTGTATCTACCACACTCGCCCGTGCAGGCTAGGAGCACAGAGGTGGAGAGGGGATGGGGGAGAGACCGGAAGGAAGAGGAGGGGTGAGAGGAGCGAGAGAGAGGGGCAGGAAGAGAGGGATAGAAGGAAAGTGGGAAGAGAGAGAGAGCGCGCGAGAGAGGGAGTCCGAGGAGGTTTGTAAGGCCGTTCCTGAAATCCCTGACCTACCTGAAGCAGTTGCGGTGGTACAGCCGGCCGTCGGCCAGGTACCTCTGCACCAGGTGGACGTGCTTCTGGCAGGCTGCGCAGGTGCTGCTCATGGTGCTGCGTTTCGATTGGTCGTCTGCCCCCGGCTGCGCAGCCTGCAGAGAGACGGGGAGGGAGAGAGGAGGAGGAGGAGGAGGAGGAGGGGGGGGGTCAGCCGCGCAGACTCTGACTCTGGGTCTGGGTCTGGAACTGACGCAAGCTGGAGAGGCGCCAGCGATCTGCACCGTCCACTGCAGGGCAGAATTTGGCAACGGGGCCCGCTATTGTCACACACTCTGGAAAACGAGGAGATCCGGACAGGGAGAGAGAGGGAGAGAGGCGGGAGACTCGCTCTGGACTTGGGCAGCAGATCAGAGGAACGAGGGATCAAAGGCAGGAAAGGTGGACAGAGGTGTGAGCCTCCTGGGAGGAGTGGGGGGCAGACAGGATCAGTAACCCCGCGTCTCGCTGAGCTCGTTAACCCCGCGTCTCGCTGAGCTCGTTAACTGCTCCTCAGTTACTGAAACAAACAACAGCTAATAGCACTGCATGCTGGCTACCTGCCCCCACCCACCGCAACACACTGGCTACCTGCCCCCACCCACCGCAACACACTGGCTACCTGCCCCAGACCCATTGTAACACACTGCCCACCTGCCCCAGACCCATTGTAACACACTGGCTACCTGCCCCAGACCCATTGTAACACACTGCCCACCTGCCCCAGACCCATTGTAACACACTGCCCACCTGCCCCACACCCACTGTAACACACTGCCCACCTGCCCCAGACCCACTGTAACACACTGCCCACCTGCCCCAGACCCACTGTAACACACTGCCCACCTGCCCCACACCCACTGTAACACACTGCCCACCTGCCCCAGACCCATTGTAACACACTGGCTACCTGCCCCACACCCACTGTAACACACTGCCCACCTGCCCCAGACCCATTGTAACACACTGGCTACCTGCCCCAGACCCACTGTAACACACTGCCCACCTGCCCCAGACCCATTGTAACACACTGCCCACCTGCCCCAGACCCACTGTAACACACTGCCCACCTGCCCAACACCCACTGTAACACACTGGCTACCTGCCCCAGACCCACTGTAACACAATGGCTACCTGCCCCACACCCACTGAAACACACTGGCTACCTGCCCCAGACCCACTGTAACACACTGCCCACCTGCCCCAGACCCACTGTAACACACTGCCCACCTGCCCCAGACCCACTGTAACACACTGGCTACCTGCCCCACACCCACTGTAACACACTGCCCACCTGCCCCAGACCCACTGTAACACACTGGCTACCTGCCCCACACCCACTGTAACACACTGGCTACCTGCCCCAGACCCATTGTAACACACTGGCTACCTGCCCCCACCCACCGTAACACACTGGCTACCTGCCCCACACCCACTGTAACACACTGGCTATCTGCACTCTTAAGAGAGCCAGTTCATCTGTCTCAGTTCAGCCTAGAGCTCTGCATTTCGCTGCCTTCATTCTCCACCGTGGTGAACATCCATATCGAGTTTTTTTTTTTAAATTCCAAAACAAGAAAGAAAATTAAACTCCCCCCTACCTTGGGCTCCACCACCTTCTCATCGCCGGCGGCAACAGGTTTCTTCAGGGCAGGCTCGCTGTGGGCTGTACCACTCGGCCTCTTCATGGAGGGGGCAGCCACTGCGCGGGACAGGATAAAGGATCAGAAACTTCTCTTATGAACACAGCGCAGGGGTGATATTTACCCTCTCCCTGTCCGTCTCCTTCTCCCTCTGGCCCTGTCCTGATCCGTGCCTCTCTGTGAGGGGCGGACGGTGATTTGGGGGTGGAGTGGCAGTCAGTGGGTGTGTGAATTCCCCTGTCAGCTGTGTCTTGTGAAACGATCACAATGGGTGCCAGGCCTAAATATAGATTTGGGGAAGTGTGGCTCCTGCCTGCACACAAGAACACGCCAGTACGCAAGTACAGTCACATTATCCCGCGCTGACTCTTAAAGAGAATGAATGACATCACTGCGCGGTTCACAGGCTCCCGGCGTCCCATCACACGGTGCTGGGGGTGAGGGGCTACAGGGGTTCAGTCTGTGGGTTCGAGGGTCTATAACGCACCCTCCAGTCAAGTGTACAGAATAATATCCAACTCAAGAGTCTTTGTACAGTAATTACAGCACAGAGTTTACAGTCTAGTGTACAACTAGATCACAACATACTTGCAGGAGTGTATACACAGCAAGAATCTCTCTTGTACTCATTGTAAAATAACTACACACAGGGATCGCCAACTGTGCTGGAGTCACTCTGGACCGTCTGTGCACGGGGATCGCCGATTGTACCGGAGTGACTCCGGACCGTCTCCGCAAGGGGATCGGCAACTGTACCGGAGTGACTCCAGACGGTCTCCGCAAGGGGATCGCTAACTGTACCAGAGTGACACCAGACCGTCTCGGCAAGGAGATTGCCGACTGTACCGGAGTGACTCCAGATGGTCTCCACAAAGGGATCGCTAACTGTACCGGAGTGACACTGGACAGTACCGTGGCTCTTGCTGGTGAAGTAGTTGTAGTACTGGGAGATGTATGTGATGATGCTGAGGCGGTCGGGCACTTTCATGGACACCATGTCCTCGGGGTCCAGCAGAGCAGGGATGCCCAGCTCCGACTCCGCCACCTCGAACGCCTGGACAGAGGGAAGAGAGAGGATCAGATCCTTCATTCCACCGAGTCAGTACCTGAACAGCACGGACCCAAACACAAGACTCGCGGCCTGGCAGCTGGAGGAGCTCAACACGCAGAGGAAAAACCCAATACAGCATCCCAGAATAACTACATCTGAAATCCTGGCCAGTCGGGTCCTATTCCTCCTGCGAGAACTCCCTGTTCTCCACACTTTTCCCTGTGGGATTCTTCTGCTGCTGGACCGGAGAGCTCCTCTGAACTCCCAGTGAAACGCCCCAGCCTGCCGCAGATACAGATTCAAGAGTTTGACAGGGTAGCATGAGTGACTGTGTGATTATGTGACTTTGTGAGCTTCAGTGTGTGTGTGACAAGATCTGATGTGTGTGCAGTCTGATGCCTTCCCACGTGCTGCCTGCAGTGACTCACTCTTGTGCTCTCTGCCTCAGAAGCGGAGCGCCGAACCCACAGGCGACAGGCAGAGGGACAGACAGGGAGACTATAAATAGTCGCCTCGTAGTCTCCAGGCTAAAAGCATCAGCTGCAGAGGGGCTCTATTTCTGACAGGGTGGAGCTCTCCCCGTTTTCTCTGAAGGGAAGAAAAGGGGTCGAGTGGCTGCAGCGCCACCTGTGGTCTGCTGTGGTATTGCAGGACCTGCCAAGCCCCTCCATCAGTGGGCAGGACACCTCTCCCCGTGGAGGGAGGAGGAGGGAGAGAGATGGAGACCAGGGGACTGGGAAGCGATCCAAAGGGAGAGAAGAAAAATCTTCGCTCATACTCCTGTCCTGGAGTCCCTGCACTGGCTGCCTATCGGGTTTCAAAATCCCCCTGCTCACCCACACGGCTCTGCATGGCACCTGAGCACCGGTCTGAGCTGCTATGGCCCTGCTCCCCACCTCACAGCCCTCGCTCTGCTAACTCTCCTGTCTGTCCCCCAAGCCCGTCCACACTCTAGGGGTGACAGGGCTCCTCCTGCTGCGCCCCGGCGCTCTGGAACTCTGTCCCCAAGGGTATCAGAGAGTCACCTTCCCTGAGCTCCTTCAAACCCAGACTCAAACCCTGTCAGCTCTTCTCATCTTCTCCAACAGTTCTAATCCCTCGTGTTTCCTTCTGCTGGTTTTGTTATCTCCCGTCTTTGTTACTTTTACTTTGGTTTTGACTGTTTTTTGACTGTTCCTGTAAAGTGATCCGAGACGCTACTTTTAAAGGCGCTATATGGAATAAAATGGATTCTTTCAGAGCGCTGGTGTCTAGGACGGTTGGAGAAAAGGGGGTTTGTGCTGCAGGAGAAGCAGCTCCAGCTCCTCCTCTGACAGCAGTGAGCACCCCCCCCCCCCAGCTGGGCTCCCCGTGTCAGTCGCCAGCAGGGACCGGTCGGCACGCCAACCCAGCGCTGCCCTGGCGGAAACACCGGCGTCACGTGACCCCCAGGCTGACAGAGAGGGAGGGAAGAGGAGAGCACATCTCTCAGCGCGGCGCCGTTGCGTACACGCCGCCGCGCAGACTACCCTCCCCCTTGAAGCACCCCCTGGAACGGCATTTACACAGAGGGTGGCGGGGGTGTGCAACGAGCTGCCCGGTCAAAGCTGTTCAAGCGGATACCCTGACTTCTTTCAGGAAGGGACCGGATGAGATTCTGGGAGGAGGAGCAAGCCGGGCTTTGCTCAGGAAGGGGCTGGAAGAGACTGTGGGATGAGAGGTAGCCCCTTGCTGTAACTCCGATCCGGAAGAGGGTGTACTGGAATCCTGGCAAGGGTCCTGGAATACAGGTGGGAGAGCACCTGCGGGCATTTCCAACACCAGGGGGCCCCCGAGTCCATGTTGCTCCCTGGGAAACTGCCCCCGACGCGCTCTGCACTCCACCCACTCTGCACTGCCCATCACACCAGAAACCCACTGCAGTCTGGGACAGATCAGTTCTGGCTGCCTGCTGCGTTATAGCGTAACATCTGCCAGGTTTCTCAAGTGCCTGTCTGTGTGGAGTCTGCATGTTCCAGGACCATGATCCCGCATTGGAACCCCAGGTTTCTCCCCAGGTCCTGAGACCAGGCTGGCTGGGCTCGATTGTCTGTTCACTCTTGACACCCTTGGGTTTACTCCCAGTAGGCAAACAAGCACTGCGGGATGTGTCATCTCTCAGCCATGCATAGCACACGAAAAACTACTCCAACCTCAGTAAACAGAGGACTCTGCACTGGCAGACACGCCGTTGAAATATTAACAGCATGTTCTGGCGTTTCTGCTTCCTCAGGATAAAATGCACCCTGTCCAGGGGCCAGACTGCTGTGCTGTGGGATTCCAAAGTTGCCAGTCTGGGGTTTGTTATTGTGGTCTGGGCTGATTAAACACAGAGTGCCTCATTTGAAAAAGTCAAGTCATCACTTCTGAGTGTGTTTTGCAGTCCTACCCAGTAATTAAGTGTTACAAATGAGGAGTTGTCCACAGATGACAGGCTCTATTCAGAGCCTGCGTTTAGGCCTCGCAGAAAAACCCAGAGACAGGCCAGTTACATCACTGCCAGACATAGCTCACTGTACACAGGGGCTACACAGGCCGGTAAGCAGACACTCTCGCCCTCCTGTCTAACTGTCTGTGCACAGTGCTCTCGGCCTCCTGTCTCACTCTCTGTTCACAGCGCTCTCAGCCTCCTGTCTCACTCTCACCCTCCTGTCTCACTCCCTGTGCACACTGCTCTCAGCCTCCTGTCTCACTCCCTCAGCACAGTGCTCTCGCCCTCCTGTCTCACTCTCTGTTCACAGCGCTCTCAGCCTCCTGTCTCACTCTCACCCTCCTGTCTCACTCCCTGTGCACACTGCTCTCGGCCTCCTGTCTCACTCTCTGTTCACAGCGCTCTCAGCCTCCTGTCTCACTCTCACCCTCGTCTCACTCCCTATGCACAGTGCTCTCAGCCTCCTGTCTCACTCCCTCAGCACAGTGCTCTCGCCCTCCTGTCTCACTCTCTGTTCACAGCGCTCTCAGCCTCCTGTCTCACTCTCACCCTCCTGTCTCACTCCCTATGCACAGCGCTCTCAGCCTCCTGTCTCACTCTCGCCCTCCTGTCTCACTCCCTGTGCACACTGCTCTCAGCCTCCTGTCTCACTCCCTATGCACAGCGCTCTCAGCCTCCTGTCTCACTCTCGCCCTCCTGTCTCACTCCCTGTGCGCAGTGCTCTCACCCCCTTGACCTCTCAGTCACACGAGCTCTCTCTCTCTGATCTCCTCCTCCTCCCTGTCTCTCGGCCCGTTTCCACTTCCCTCCCAGCTCCTCCAGGCTCTCAGCCGCCAGTCCCTGTTCCTCTTTCCTGTAACCTCTCGCACCCTCATCGGCAGCGCCAGCGCTCCTCCTCCTCCTCCTCCTCACAGCCTCTTTCGTTTTGTTTTCATGTCAAGAGCTCCTCATGTACAGTGCTCGACAAGGGCCGTCATCCTCAAAAGGACCATATCGACAGGCCCTCAGGCTCACAGGTCCCCCACCCTCAGGTTCCCGGGGTGATGATGTCACATCAACTCACCAGCTTGTTGTTTTCATAGACGTTCTCTGTTGAGAGGGAGTCATAGTTGCTGAAAAAGGAGAAGATGAAAACAGAGTTAATGAGAGACCAAGAATCGGTGACGTAAAGGTTATTCACAGTCTGAGAGCCCTGGCACCACTGCGTGTCAACTCAGTGAGGCAGGACCATCAGGACCCTGGCTGTGATCGGGCTGTAGGGGCCCATCCTGGACTGGGACCCTGGCTGTGATCGGGCTGTAGGGGCTCATCCTGGACTGGGACCCTGGCTGTGATCTCCGGGCTGTAGGGGCTCATCCTGCACTGGGACCCTGGCTGTGATCTCCAGGCTGTAGGGGCTCATCCTGGACTGGGACCCTGGCTGTGATCTCCGGGCTGTAGGGGCTCATCCTGCACTGGGACCCTGGCTGTGATCTCCAGGCTGTAGGGGCTCATCCTGGACTGGGACCCTGGCTGTGATCTCCGGGATATAGGGGCTCATCCTGGACTGGGACCCTGGCTGTGATCTCCGGGATATAGGGGCTCATCCTGGACTAGATTAACAGGCTGAAGGTCTAGAATGGTCTTGTATTACTTCACCAGCAGTGCACTGAGTCAAACCAAGCTTCACATGTTGCACATTACAGGCAAACCAACTCTGCTTGGCTGCACTCCAGACCCTGCACTTCCACAGCAGTCGCAGGCGATAAGGCCAGCACTGGAGCCCAGATCGCATGGGGAGGAAGCCCACATGACACACTGCCTGACCGCTGTGCCGGGACTCGACTGATCAGACAAAACCGCTCTGTGAAGAGCTGTGGGCAGTCTGGGCAGCAGCGCCGAGCGTCTCAGGCCAGGCCTGCAGCCCAGGAACCACAGTGGCACTGGACTGCGGCTAGCCAGGCAGGAGGGAGAGGCGCCCCTGGGGTTCGCCGAGGCCCAGGTTCAGCGATACTGCTGCCCACAACGCTGGAGCCCTCGCGCCCGTGGCTGTGTCTGCTGCTGTCGAGTCTCTGTCTGGATTTGGGGTTGGTCTCGGTTGCTTTCGCGCGTCAGAATCCGCTGGCGTCCTGTTTTCCTGTCTCCGTGCGGAGGAGGGGGGGGAGAGGGGAGGCAGGAGGACGGCAAGGGCGGGACGTCAGGGCCGGTGGGGCGGGGGGGGAGGTGGCACACAGATCCCGAGGGCGAGGAGGAAGGGCAGAGACCCGCCAGGCCGAGGGAGAGAGCATGTGTGGCGTCGGAGCCACCGCGCCGTACAAACTGCCGGTCCTGGACTTCCCACACCTCTGAAGCCGGGAAAGCAGACTGAGCTTCCCGTCTCCTTCTCACATCGCTCCGCGCAGAGCCACCGGCACGGCCCAGCCCCACGTCCTGCAGAAGGACGAGGACCGGGGACGGGGTGGCTCACGCGGACACCTTCAGCCAGAGCGGTCAAACGTGACACGAGCGGTCTGAGGGCCGAAATCGGGAGGCTTGTTGAGCGTACGCCACCCTGCGCCCGCTGCCTGCCGGGACAGGCTGCGGCTCGGGCGCGATCCCGAACTGGAAGAACCAGTTTGAAAATGGATGGGTGGAACAAGAGGCTCTTCCTTCATCTAAGAGCTGTGGGAGGATGCCCAGCCATGTTGCTGAAGCCAACACCCCGGCTTCTCCCAAAGACACAGCTGGGTGAGATCCTCCAGTCAGGACAGGAGGCAGTACTTTACACAGAGGGGGGTGGGGGGGTGGAACAAGCTGCCCGGCCCCGGGTTCAATCAGGAAGCAGCTGGATGAGATCCTGGGATCAATTCACTAAGCCGAGCGGACGAGGCGGCCTGACTGGCTCCTCTCGTTTATATCTGCGCTGTGGACAGGGCGCCTGGCGTGCTCGGGCCAGACCTCGTCGCTCAGCTGGCAGAGCTGCTGCCCCGTGCTGGACTGGCTGCGGGAGATCTTAATCCACAGCGACGGGCTGAAGGCCTGCCAGCAGATTAGAGTGACAGCCCATCTCTCCCCATCAGTCCTCCCTGCCGCCTCACAGCCACAGCGCCCCGGGGGACGGGCCGCCCACAGACGTCAGCTCCAGAGCCCAGACCTGCTCCCCGCTGTCTCAAAGGCACCGCGGGGCCGTAAAGACACGTCCCTGCGACGTCATCACGCAGACGGGCCAACGCATCACACGTACATCGCTGCGTGCGCGGTGTTTTACAGCTGGATCTTGCACACGGAGCGAAATGGCGCAGTGCCGCGGGGTCTCCCCTTGTCCGGCGGGCTGTCCCTGCCGTGACCGCCTCAGGCCCTGCTCGTCACACTGGCCCCATTAATGACCAAGGCCAGAATTGTCTAACCGTGCGTTCAGGGGGGGCTTGCAGACCTCTGCAGAGATGGATCAAAGCCAGACGGAGGGCCCCTGCTGAGAGGCAAGAGGAGCCACAGGCCTCCTGTGGAGATGGGGGAGCAGCGACGAACTCGGGCGTTCAAAACGCCGAGCTGACGCGGCGCAGAAACCATGCTGAGGAGTGAGAGCCGAAGCTGCAGTTTCCCATCATGCAGCGCTCCCAGGGCAGAGCGGTGGTCCTGTGGCTCAGGATCTGCGCCTGGGGCTGGGAGGTTGCCGGTTCGTATCCAGAGGCCAGCAGAGGAGTCCCGCTCCGTTGGGCCCCCGAGCAAGGCCCTTCACCCCAGCTGCTCCAGGGGTGCTGTATAAATGGCTGACCCTGCGCTCTGACCCCCAGCTTCTCTCCCTGTCTGTGTGTCTCATGGAGAGCAAGCTGGGGTCTGGGAAAAGATCTAATGCAAGAAATTGTATATGGCTAATAAAGTGATCTGATCTTGTTGTCTCTGTTGGCACATTAGCGCTGACCAGATGAGCAGTTTGCACACAGGGAAGACAGCGCTGACCAGATGAGCAGTTTGCACACAGACCAGGCCTGCCCCACGCACATGGGACAGATACTGAATAGAACAGTACAGGCCCTTCAGTTCCACGAGCTCTGCCGAAACACATTATTACTGCTGTCTGATCTGCTATCTCCAGGACTCCGGACTCGAGACACAACAAAGTCTTGCACCGAAGGTCTGCTCATCCGAAAATAATCTGGGAGTCCTGTCGAGATGAAAGCTGTGTGTGTGTGTGTGTGTGTGTGTGTGTGGTCCCTCGTCGCCGGAGCAAAATTTAAACTCGACACCGGCGCTGCACTAAATATAGTCGGTCGCCGGCTGGCTCAGGGACCACAAACAGAGCGAGGAAGAGGAAGAGGAAGAGGAAGGGGCTGGACAGCAGAGCAGAAGGCGTCTTGAGTTTTCTCAGCCCTGCACTGCCAAGGTCACACCAGCGATCACAATGAAGCTGCCAACAGGGCCCCTCCTTCCCCCCCAGCCAAGAGGCTCAGGGAGATCTACGCACCTACGCGTCCTGACAGCAGGGCCCCAGCCGAGACGCGACAGCAGCACACCGGTGTGCTGGCTGCACCACAGCACGCCCTCAGAGCTCAGGACACTTCATGACAAATTACCTCATGCATTATGCAGACTGACAACCCTGGAGACAAGAGCTGCTTTAATCTGTCTGTTTCCACCCTCCTCGCAGTGAGGCCGACAGGAGTCTTACTTGAGATCCTCCTGTCACCGGTGTGGCTGGTAATTTGTGTGGGGTCACTCAGCACCCCCACCCCTTCTCTAGCAAAAAAAACAGCCTTTTTATTCCACCTACTAAATATAGTCAGGTTGTGTTTCGCAGCTGAGTGAAATATCGCACGTTTGCAGATAAAACCGCACTGGTTCTCCTTCACGGTGCGAAGTTCGAACAGTATCTCTCTTTCCCGTCGTAAACCCGACGTCCTGGACAGTCACACTGCCCTGCGGACTCCGCGAGTTCGTATCAATGTGGTTTATTGACAGCAGCAATAACGCGGGTTTTTTCGCCACCTTTTGAAATTACGGGCCGCTCTCATGTGTCGCAAACTACAACCCAGTCGCCGGGGAAAGTTTTTAAGTCTTGCTTAAAGCGTCATAAATAAACCATGTCAGCAAAACTCCCAAGGTCAGTCAGAGTCTAAATCGATTTAAAAAAAAAAAACCGGTACCGTTCAGCCAGACCGTTTACCCTCATCCCTGTAACACGACCCTGACACCGGCCGCTTCCAAAACGGTCCCCCCGGCCTCCGTGCCCCCTCGACCGGGCACCGCTCCAATCGAACCCGAGGCTGAGCGGGCCGCACTGGGAGGCGGCTGCGCTCAGGCACCACGGCGAGAGACGTGCCGATACTTACATCAAGTCGGGTCGGTGCTTGTGAATTATGGCACAGAAAGCCATCCCGTCTCGGAAGGACGAGGTCATGTTTCTGATTTCCACGCCGGGGTAACCTTCGCACTGTATGCGACACCACTCCTGAAGTGCCTTCAAAGATCCCATGTTTTAGCAGATTTTTAAAAAAAAATACAAAAAAAAAATCGTGTCCGTTCCTTTTCTCCCAGTGGAACCACCAGAAAAAAACAACCACCACAATCAGAATAAGGAAAGCTTACAAAGCTCTCCCCAGATGCTAAAAATAACAAGTTATCTTACAAAACATCACGTCAGTACCAACTTTCGGCAGGTACCAGCGAGTCGTAACTACGTGGGGTGTGCAGAAATCATTTTCAAACACCACGAAATCCGATACGCACGGAACACAGCGATACTTTTTTTTTCCCCCACCTAGAAAAAATATTTTTAAATGATCACAGGCTACGAGATCGATCCAGCGTGTGTGCGTGTTTGTTGTTGTTGTTTGTTGTTGTTTTTTTTTGCCGTTTTGTGGATATACATCTATCCCATCGATCTCACGATCGTCGCACAGAGAGGGGGGAGGGAAACGAGATGAAAAAAAAAAATACAAGCTTGAATTAATCCTCTCCAAAGTCCAGGCAAGACCACTTCTGATGAAGGGCTCCAAGTTCAGAGCCCTAGCGCCGACACGGAGCCCGGTGTCCCCCAGCAGTCCTGCTCCCCAGTCGGCTACCGGCTACAAGTCTGGGCGCAGCGCCGATACAGTGTCTGCTTCTCCCTCCCCGTGTATCCAGATCCGTTTATGTCTGAGCTGCAGCCCAAGAGCACTTCTCTTCCGTCGCCCTGGCTTCACAAAGCAGCCTCTTGTAGCAGCAGCAGGGGAAAAAAAAAAAACACATCAGTTGAACTGAAACTCCGAGCAAGCGTCGCTCACACACACAGAGACACCCAGCCTCTCGTCCACATGCGCGACACTCCCCAAACTCCCGATGCAATGAAAATAAGTCTCTTTTTTTTTTCGTTTTTACTTGACAAAAATTAAAATCCTTTCTCCTTTTTTTTTTTTAAAGCCCGGAACAGTCCATCTCATGCTGGCGCTTTCATCCCTTAAAAAAACACGGCGAGATCTGCTCCGGGCTGAACCTCCTCTCAGGCTCCCATCGCCTCCACGCCGTTTCCTGGCTCGGCTTCAGCCGGGGCGCCTTCGCTGAGCTACGGGGCTGGAGACGCACACGGACGGCGCTGTGGACCTGCCCTGCTGTGCCTGACGCAGAGGGCGCCCTCACCCTCCGGAGTCCAGAGGGATTCTGTCATCTTAAAGGTGCACCCTTCTCGTCTCCCTTCCTAATACGGGAGGATTTCGAGGTGCACGCAAACACTCCCCCACCCTGAAGTTTGGGGTGTGCTCACTTTTAAAGTTACGCCTGCTATGAGCTATCGCCCTTGCTCGTGTTAGTGAGTCTGTCCGTCACACACGTAATTCAGCACGACATCGCTCCTCCAGAATCTGTTGTTACACCAGGTTTTTTTTTTTTAACATTGGACTGTGTTCCTACTTCGTCATTGGATATGAAGTTCTGAGGGTTGAATTGTAACCATAGGATAGTAACTCAGGACCTTTCAAAAATGATTTTTCGCCGTTCTAATTATCACAAGTAATCCTTTACACTAGTAATTTAAATCACTTTAAAAGAACGAACTCAAACTTTCCCCCAACACCGTATTTAGTAATACAGCTGTCAAATTTCTTTGACTACATGTATCATCAATTATTACTGTGTAGTACATTCATTAAAAACGTGGATGGCTGCCAGTTTGTATCCCGCGGCCGGCAGAGGAATCGTACTCCGTTGGGCCCCTGAGCAAGGCCCTTCACCCCAGCTGCTCCAGGGGCTCTGTACAATGGCTGACCCTGCGCTCTGATCCCCAGCTTCTCTCCCTGTCTGTGTGTCTCACGGAGAGCAAGCTGGGGTCTGGGAAAAGACACATTCCTAGTGCAAGAAACTGTATAGGGCCAATAAAGTGATCTTAAGTCTTAAATCTGAATATCCATCCTTAAGACTACTGTCAGCCCAGCTTTCTGATTAATGAAATGAGATTGAACCATTTCTGGCCTGGTGTGTGGTATCGTAAATCCCGTCCTGAGACCTCAGTGGGGACGCAGGGCCCAGTGACCTTTTCCCACTCGTCATGACAGAAAAAGAAAATCGGACTGAAATCTGAGATGAGTTACATAAAGATTTTCAATATTTCTGAAAAAAAATAGCCGAAAACATTTTTTCCAGTTTATTCGAAATTTCTTTTTTTGGGGGGGGGAGCATGTTAGCCCACATGGGGGGGGGCACTGGCCCCTAATGTCCCCCCCCCCCCTCCTTAGCAAGGGCTATGGTCCTTTGTAAGAGCAAGCAGTGGCTCTCAGTCCTGGGAATACGAACAGCCATCTGCTCTGGTGGTTAAACAGCAGTGGAGATCAGAAACCTGAACAGATTTCTGAAGCTGTGGTTTGCATCACGTCAGAGTTAGCAGCCACAGACAGCTGTGTTGTCTGCGTGTCTGGGAGACAGACAGACGGACGTCCTCAGTGCCTGCAGGTTTAACACCCATCCCAGCACTGAGGGTCCTGTGATAACCAAGCACTCAGGGCCTCGGTTTAACGTCCCCTTCGCAGTCAGTGCCCCCCCCCGTCACTGTACTGGTGCACTCGCTGTGGCCCAGGGGACAGAGCGCCACCTGCTGGTCCACCAGCTTCTCTTACTGAAGCCCTCTCTTACTGTCGGGCCAAAGCCTTTACCCCCATTGGCCAATATCCACTTTAACACCCAAACTAACCACTGCTAAAAATAAGACCCAAATATATTCAATGTTTTATAGCTCTTTAAGTGTATTGTGTTCCCTCACTAACCGCATGCACGCAGGTGAAGTTGAGCAATGACAGAGCTCAAATGAGGAACAGAAACACATGCCTTGTTGTGCGCTTAGGACCCGCCCTAATGACGTCACCGCACACGCTTCCTTGACAACCGGCCAGGAAGAGGGTTTCTCGCGAGAGTTCAGCGGGGCCTCCTCGCGAGATCTGGAGAGCCGCTAGCGTGTGTGGATTCCCCCAAGATGGCGGCGCCGCCAGACGAGGAGACCCTGGAGTCTCGGATCAGTGAGTGCGGCGGGGGACCTGGGGCCGGGGCGGTGGGCTGGTGGGGCTGGGGCGCTGGCAGGGGGTCCGCTGCATCGGGCAGGGTCGGTCCGGGACCGATGCGGGACACGGGGGCTGGGTCGGAGGCTTCCGAACCGAGCGAGTGTCGGGACTCTTGCAGGTTCATCGGACAAGTGCAGTACGACACTATGATTACAGAGACCTCACCCTGAATTATTCACATTCCGGAACCAGCGACCGCCCTGGCCGGCTACAGGCAGCGTAGCTGCAAAGGTTGCTGTTGCCTGCAGGCGCTGAAAGAGAGATCTGGACCCGTCCGGAACCAGGGCTGAGCTGGGGGGCGATGGGCGGAGTTAGGTCGACGATGTTGGCGGATGTTTACTTCATCAATCAAATGTCACGTCTCTGGGCTGTCTGTTTCAAACCCTTTCCTGTTGTCAGTGTTTTCTTTTTAGACAAGACGTACATTCCGTGTCAACAAAACCACACTGTGTGTATTATGAAGATGATTTTTCCCAAACGGGCTTGTGGTGCTAAGGGTGCCGACAGCTCCCAGTACCGCTCCAAGGAACCCGTGACAGATTAAAATGAGCCCCCCCCCCCGTATGTCCCTAGCGCTGTTATAGATCACCCTCCTCCTAGCGAGCGTCTGCGTGAGGCCCTGCGTGTGGCGCAGAGCCGTGTCACCTCCAGCGTCGCTGCGTTTCGGGGGTGCGGGGTGTGACGTGGTACCTCACGCCACGGCTCTGCTCATTTTAAAGTGGCAGGAGACCGCAGACCTGCCGAGATGGAGATCGGGCACCTGTTGTATTTCAGGTTTCGCCTGCGTCAGGACGTGTGCGCTGCATACAGACACGGACACGAGCAGAACCCTCTGGCCTGTTCGCGCGGGCTGAGTCACAGTCAGATAACAGCCCATGCAAATTCTCCGGCACCGTGTTAAACTGTCGATTGCTGCTTCTGAGCACCTTAAATGCCCGCCCCCTTCCTGCGGTGACCGACCTCTGCTTGTTCTGCAACAGCCTGTAGTGAAAGGGAAGGACTGGGGAAATTTAGGAGGAAGTTATTTTTCTTGACGGGCTTTAGGATGTTGATTGGTCTAGTGAGTAGCCTGATGGGACTTAATGACATACATAACATACTGCCCCTCTTTGACACTGGACTTCAGAAGTTTATTCTTCTAAGTCCAGGGTATGAGAGGCAGATTCCTGGGGATGGGCTAAGCTAGTGTTGAGTAACTGAGAGCACAGGAGGACGCTGTGAGTCCAGTGTGGAGATCAGAGCCCACAGGAGTCTGGTGTCTCTGTGGGTCCAGTTTGGAGATCAGAGCCCACAGGAGTCTGGTGTCTCTGTGAATCCAGTGTGGAGATCAGAGCCCACAGGAGTCTGGTGTCTCTGTGAGTCCAGTGTGGAGATCAGACCCCACGGGAGTCTGGTGTCTCTGTGAGTCCAGTGTGGAGATCAGACCCCACGGGAGTCTGGTGTCTCTGTGAGTCCAGTGTGGAGATCAGACCCCACGGGAGTCTGGTGTCTCTGTGAGTCCAGTGTGGAGATCAGAGCCCACGGGAGTCTGGTGTCTCTGTGAGTCCAGTGTGGAGATCAGAGCCCACGGGAGTCTGGTGTCTCTGTGAGTCCAGTGTGGAGGTCAGACCCCACAGGCGTCTGGTGTCTCTGTGAGTCCAGTGTGGAGATCAGAGCCCACGGGAGTCTGGTGTCTCTGTGAGTCCAGTGTGGAGGTCAGACCCCACAGGCGTCTGGTGTCTCTGTGAGTCCAGTGTGGAGATCAGAGCCCACAGGAGTCTGGGATGGGCTGCCGATTGTGGAGAGAGAAGGCTGCTCACTGTGTCTGTCTGTATGCCCGCCCCCTCAGACAAGGCCACCAACCCCCTGAACAAGGAGCAGGACTGGGACAGCATCCGCGCCTTCTGCGAGCAGCTCAACAAGGACCTGGAGGGGTAAGAGCCGAGCCCCCTCCCCGCGGCGGCTGTGAACGAGGGGTCTCGGGGCTCCTCCGGCCCGCTCAGTGACCCCTGTGCCTGTTTGTTTCAGCCCTCAGCTGGCCACCCGGCTGTTAGCCCACAAGATCCAGTCTCCGCAGGAGTGGGAGGCCATGCAGGCCCTGACGGTAAGTGAGCGCCTGGGGTCCGGCCCTGCGCTCAAGACCGGTGTGGTCATTCAGAGCGGGCAGCGGTCAGCATAGAGCAGGCAGCTGGCAGTGGGCAGCAGACAGGCTGGCACCATGCTCAAAGCTATGGTGTGGTCATTCAGAGTGGGCAGTGGGGAGCGGGCAGCAGACAGACGCGCTCAGGGAAGAAGGGCTGTTTAGATCTGGGTTTGATTGGAGATCTATGGCAAAGGGGGTGGGAATCAGAGAAGCTGTGGGCAAAGGGTCTCTGAGACAGACGAGGCTGTCTGTACGTGACGGTCCTGCTGTACAAGCGGTCAGTAGTCAATACGTGTGTGGTCAGTCCTGCACTGTGTGTTGCCAGCGGTCATTGTTGCACTTTGAGTGGTTGGTGTGTGGTCAGTGCTCAGCGTTGTGCTTGGTGTGAGGTCAGTGCTCAGCAGTCAGTGTTGTGGTTTGTGTGTAGTCTGTGGTCAGCGTTGAGCTGTGTGTGGTCAGTGGACAAGCGGTCAGCGCTGAGCTGTGAGTGTGGTCAGTGTTTTACTGTTCTATATTGTAGTCAGCCATAAGTGTTTTGCTGTGCTGTGTGTGGTCAGCGGTCAGTGTTGCTCTGTGTGTGGTCAGCGGTCAGCGGTCAGCGCTGTGTGTGTTTCCAGGTCCTGGAGACGTGCATGAAGAACTGTGGGAAGCGTTTCCACAGCGAGGTGGGGAAGTTCCGTTTCCTTAATGAGCTCATCAAGGTGGTGTCGCCCAAGGTGAGCGCCCCCTGCTGGACACCGCACAGAGTGTTAACCAGTACTGCTGTACTGCATTACAGGACGACAGTGCTGTAAGAGTACACTTTTACTGTCGGGGCCCTTGTGTCCCCGTCTCTCTCTCTGTCTCTCCCTCTGTCCCTGTCTCTCTCCCCCGTCTCTCCCTCTGTCCCTGTCTCTCTCCCCCGTCTCTCCCCCTGTCCCTCTCTCTCAGTACCTGGGCACGCGTGCTCCGGAGAAGGTGAAGTCGAAGGTGCTGGAGCTGATGTTCAGCTGGACGGTGGGCCTGCCCGACGAGGTCAAGATCTCGGATGCCTACCAGATGCTGAAGAAGCAGGGTGAGTGGAGCTCCGCCTGCGCGGCGCCGGTCCGGAGCGGAGCCGGCCGGCCGCTGACCGCCTCCCCTTCCTCTCCGTGTCCCCCTCCTCCTCCTCCGCGGATCCAGGGATCGTGAAGCAGGACCCGGTGCTCCCTGACGACAAGCCCCTGCCCCCGCCGCCCCCCCGGCCCAAGAACGCCATCTTCGAGGACGAGGAGAAGTCGAAGGTGAGAGGGCTGGGGCGCGTCCCCAGGACAGTGGGGTGCAGGGCCATCGGAGACCGAGGGTTTTACCCCCATAACCCCACCCACCCACCCACCCTCTCTCTATGCCTTGTCCTTCCTCCCTTCCTGCTCCCACCCTCTTCCTCTCTCTCTCTGCCCCTCCAGATGCTGGCCCGCCTCCTGAACAGCACTCACCCCGAGGACCTGCGGGCGGCCAACAAGCTGATAAAGGAGATGGTGCAGGAGGTGAGCGAGCCAATCGAGACCGAGCCGGCCCCCTGACCCGGTCAGAATGACCCCTGTCCCCCCTGTACTGCGGGCCGACCCGGTTCCCGCGGGGAGCGGGCCCGTGCCCAGCCTCTGAGCGCGTCTCCTGCCCTCCCGCAGGACCAGCGGCGCATGGAGAGGATCTCGAAACGGGTCAACGCCATCGAGGAGGTGAACAGCAACGTGCGGCTGCTGACGGACCTGCTGCACGGGTACAGCCACGACACCACCACCCCCAGCAACGAGGAGCTCATCAAGGTCAGGGGGCGTGGGGGGCGCCGGGCGCCGGGCACTGTGTGGGTGCACTTGTTCTGTGCATCTGTATCCATGAGCATGAATGTCGGGGATGAGCAGGGCTGTCTGGGTGTGTGTCAGGGGTGAGCAGGGAGTGAGTGTGTCTGGGTGTGTCGGGGGTGAGCAGGGCTGTCTGGGTGTGTGTCAGGGGTGAGCAGGGAGTGAGTGTGTCTGGGTGTGTCGGAGGTGAGCAGGGCTGTGTGTGTGTCGGAGGTGAGCAGGGCTGTGTGTGTGTCGGAGGTGAGCAGGGCTGTGTGTGTGTGGAGTGAGTGTGTCTGGGTGTGTCGGAGGTGATCAGGGCTGTGTGTGTGGAGTGAGTGTGTCTGGGTGTGTCGGGGGTGAGCAGGGCTGTGTGTGTGTGGAGTGAGTGTGTCTGGGTGTGTCGGAGGTGAGCAGGGCTGTGTGTGTGTGGAGTGAGTGTGTCTGGGTGTGTCGGAGGTGAGCAGGGCTGTGTGTGTGTGGAGTGAGTGTGTCTGGGTGTGTCGGAGGTGAGCAGGGCTGTGTGTGTGTGGAGTGAGTGTGTCTGGGTGTGTCGGAGGTGAGCAGGGCTGTGTGTGTGTGGAGTGAGTTTGTCTGGGTGTGTCGGGGTGAGCAGGGCTGTGTGTGTGTGGAGTGAGTTTGTCTGGGTGTGTCGGGGGTGAGCAGGGCTGTGTGTGTGTGTGTCAGGGGTGAGCAGGGAGTGAGTGTGTCTGGGTGTGTCGGAGGTGAGCAGGGCTGTGTGTGTGTGGAGTGAGTGTGTCTGGGTGTGTGGGAGGTGATCAGGGCTGTGTGTGTGTGGAGTGAGTGTGTCGGAGGTGATCAGGGCTGTGTGTGTGTGGAGTGAGTGTGTCGGAGGTGATCAGGGCTGTGTGTGTGTGGAGTGAGTGTGTCGGGGGTGAGCAGGGCTGTCTGGGTGTGTGTCGGGGGTGAGCAGGGAGTGAGTGTGTGGGTGTGTGGGAGGTGAGCAGGGCTGTGTGTGTGTGGAGTGAGTGTGTCTGGGTGTGTCGGAGGTGAGCAGGGCTGCATGTGTGGAGTGAGTGTGTCTGGGTGTGTCGGAGGTGAGCAGGGCTGTGTGTGTGTGGAGTGAGTGTGTCTGGGTGTGTCGGAGGTGAGCAGGGCTGTGTGTGTGTGGAGTGAGTGTGTCTGGGTGTGTCGGAGGTGAGCAGGGCTGTGTGTGTGTGGAGTGAGTGTGTCGGGGGTGAGCAGGGCTGTGTGTGTGTGGAGTGAGTGTGTCTGGGTGTGTCGGAGGTGAGCAGGGCTGTGTGTGTGTGGAGTGAGTGTGTCTGGGTGTGTCGGAGGTGAGCAGGGCTGTGTGTGTGTGGAGTGAGTGTGTCGGGAGTGAGCAGGGCTGTGTGTGTGTGGAGTGAGTGTGTCGGGGGTGAGCAGGGCTGTGTGTGTGTGGAGTGAGTGTGTCGGGGGTGAGCAGGGCCTCAGTCTTGTCCTCTGTGCACAGGAGCTGTACCAGCGCTGTGAGAAGATGAGGCCGACTCTGTTCCGGCTGGCCAGCGACACCGAGGACAACGACGAGGCTCTTGGTAAGACTGGGCCGCGGTAACGAGACGCCGCGCGGGGCTGGGCCACGGCACAGGTCCGCCGTGTTCGGCTGTTCAGCGAAGCGCGTTGTCGTTGCAGCGGAGATCCTGCAGGCCAATGACAACCTGACCCAGGTGATCAACATGTACAAGCAGGTGGTGAAGGGGGAGGAGGTGAACGGGGAGAGCGCTGCAATGCCCAAGATGACAGGTAGGGGGCGACGGGGACCTGCGCTCACTGGTGCCCTTTTCCTCAGTCAGGGGAAGTAGCTCCTGAATTACTGCAAGAAGCTGAGGGCTGTGTCTGTATGCTGGACATGGGCATTAAGAACGCAATGTTAATTATTTAGCTTGTGAAAATACGCTCTTCAGCTGAGTTGTAATGCTGTGTTTTTGTGTCGTTCCACCTGTTCTGGAAGATAAAGAGCGTGTCCCGGCCGTGGCTTTATCGCTGCCTGGGTCTCCCGCAGGAAGTAGCTCCGCCCTGCTGGACCTGACGGGACTGGACACCTCGGTGACCACGCCCTCGTACCCAGCATTCCCTAACCTGTCTGTGGGGCAGCCCGCCCCTCCCCCCGAGGCGGGGCTCTCCCTGCTGGACGACGAGCTCATGTCTCTAGGTAACCGACCCCCTCCCACTGTTCCGGGACCTTCCTCTTGTTTTCCCCACTGTTCCTCCACTCCTCCTGCCTCTGGGTGTGGTTGGGCTCCCCCTGGCGGGAGCGTGACTGAATCCCGCCCTCTCCGTGTTGCAGGGCTCAACGATCCCGCCCCCGGCGCGCTCTCCCAGCCCGCCGACTCCACGGGCTGGAACTCCTTTCAGGTGAGTGGGGGGGTGAGGCCCGGACAGACGGGGGGGACGCGGGTGTGCAGGGCCGGAGCGAGAGGCTCATGGGTGGCAGGCGGACAGCCCTCAGAGAGGCGTCAGCTGATCCGAGGGCCGTCCGGTTCCCTTTCCGTGGTTCCCCCCGAGAACGAGCCCTCCGTACGGACCCCCCCGACCACGCAGGGCGCAGTTGGGCGCAGCACGTCTTGAGGTGGGGGGGGGGAGGTGATGGGAAACCTGGGGAGAACATGCACGCTCCCCTCAGACAGGCGCCCCGGAGCTGGAATCGCGCCTCGCCGCCGCGCCTCCCAGAGAGGAGAACATCCGTCCCGTTTTCCTGTTTTGAACGGGGGCTCCGGGAGTCGGATCCTCCCTCCTGGTCCTGGACGGGCCTCCGTGGGACAGCGTAGTCCCAGACACCCATGATTCTTTGCGTGCCTCCTGTGTTTCTGGAGTAGATATTGGATAAATCTTTGTAAATAACCGTTTGTGGTCTTGCACACTCCCTGCCTTGAACGCCGCGTGTTTAAATGTTGTCTTCCTCCTCCCCCCTCCCTCTGGTGTGGCCTCAGTCCTCCGACAGCGTGGACACGCCCCTCCCAGCAGCACTCCTGAAGCCAGCGGTGACCGCGCCCTCGCAGGCCCCGCCCCCCGGCACGGCCCCGCCCACGGCCACGCCCCCCGGCAGCAAGGCCCTCGAGGAGCTGGAGCAGCTGGGCAAGAGCCTGATGCAGAAATCTCTGCCCCCGGAGAACCTGCAGGTCAAATGGTAAAGGCCCTCCGCACGGCACACTCCTCGCTGTCGCGCAGCCCTGCCGGACAGAGGGCCGGCGAGCTCGCTCCGTCACCCTACAGGGTGGTCCGGCGGGGTGAGAATACCCTCTGGGGGCGTACACAGGGCACCGAAACCGAGATGCTGCCTCACTGCTGCACACACGCAAGCACCACAAGTTAATACAGCATGGATATCAACACAGCCGGTACTGCAGTCCGCTGGGCACTGGCTGCAGTTCTGGGGCGATTGAAGAGCCTGGTGGAGCCGTGCAGCACAGAGCAGTTCAGGGCCCTTGTTCACTGCGTGGCGTGGACACACGGGGGGCCTGAGGCTGGACCGTAGTGACGGCTCTTCCTCCAGAGGCTGCGCCGCAGTGGGACGGCGGTGGTGACTGGTCTCTCTCTCTGGCTGTTCCAGGGACAAGCAGCAGTCTCTGCCCAAGCCCACACTGCGGGACCTGCAGCACAAGGCCCAGCCCGGATCCAGCCCGGTTCTGCCGCCAGCCTTCCCCTCCGAGCTGCCTGCGCATCTCCTCGGCCCCCATCCCAGCATGGGGGCTCCTGCGGCGGGGCAGGGCGCCCCCCTGCAGCCTGACATCTCCCTGGCCAACGTCACTGTGCCCCTGGAGTCCATCAAGCCCAGTGAGTGACCGCTGGCGGGACCCCTGCCTGTGCCCTGTCTCTCTTCTGTCCTACCCGTGACCTGTCTCTCTTCTGACCCCAGGCAGTATCCTACCTGTGACCTGTCTCTGTTCTGACCCCAGGCAGTATCCTACCTGTGACCTGTCTCTCTTCTGACCCCAGGCAGTATCCTACCCGTGACCAGTCTCTCTTCTGACCCCAGGCAGTATCCTACCCGTGACCTGTCTCTCTTCTGACCCCAGGCAGTATCCTGCCCGTGACCTGTCTCTCTTCTGACCCCAGGCAGTATCCTGCCCGTGACCTGTCTCTCTTCTGACCCCAGGCAGTATCCTACCCGTGACCTGTCTCTCTTCTGACCCCAGGCAGTATCCTACCCGTGACCTGTCTCTCTTCTGACCCCAGGCAGTATCCTACCCGTGACCAGTCTCTCTTCTGACCCCAGGCAGTATCCTACCCGTGACCTGTCTCTGTTCTGACCCCAGGCAGTATCCTGCCCGTGACCTGTCTCTCTTCTGACCCCAGGCAGTATCCTGCCCGTGACCTGTCTCTCTTCTGACCCCAGGCAGTATCCTTCCTGTGACCTGTCTCTCTTCTGACCCCAGGCAGTATCCTACCTGTGACCAGTCTCTCTTCTGACCCCAGGCAGTATCCTACCTGTGACCAGTCTCTCTTCTGACCCCAGGCAGTATCCTACCTGTGACCTGTCTCTCTTCTGACCCCAGGCAGTATCCTACCTGTGACCTGTCTCTCTTCTGACCCCAGGCACTATCCTACCTGTGACCTGTCTCTCTTCTGACCCCAGGCAGTATCCTACCCGTGACCTGTCTCTCTTCTGACCCCAGGCAGTATCCTGCCCGTGACCTGTCTCTCTTCTGACCCCAGGCAGTATCCTACCTGTGACCTGTCTCTCTTCTGACCCCAGGCAGTATCCTGCCCGTGACGGTGTTCGATAAGCACAGTTTTCGGGTGCTGTTCCACTTCGCCCGGGACTGCCCCCCGTCCCGCCCCGACGTCCTGGTGGTGGTGATCTCCATGATCAGCACGGCGCCCGTCCCCGTCCGGAACATCGTCTTCCAGTCCGCCGTGCCCAAGGTAAGCCCCTCGGCCCGGACAGAGCGAGGGGATCGCTGGCTGGCCGTGTGTAAGGGGTTTGCGTGGAGCCCCTCGGAGGGCAGTCGCTGGGAATAAGGGGGGATGTAGGCGTGGCCCAGTCGCTCTGATGCGGTAGTGTGGCGCACAAAGCAGAGCCCAGCCATGTCCAGACCTCCTCCATTTCGTGCTCTTCCGTTACTCTGAGCTGTGTGGTGTAGCGCTCTCAGTTCAGGGTGTTTGTCGGGGTCTTGTCCTGCGTCTCCTGCTCCTGCGGGTGATGAAGACGATGCCTCTCAGGGCTCTCCTCTTGTGTCCTCTGCCCAGGTGATGAAGGTCAAGCTGCAGCCTCCCTCCGGGACCGAGCTCCCAGCCTTCAACCCCATCGTGCCTCCTGTGGCCATCACCCAGGTGCTGCTGCTGGCCAACCCGCACAAGGTCAGGACCCCCTCGCCCGGCCCGTGCATGGCCCGGCCCGACCCGGCCCGGCCCGGGCTGACCCCCTGCCCGCCCTCTGTGTCCGTGCAGGAGAAGGTCCGGTTGCGGTACAAGCTGACCTTCACCATGGGGGAGGAGACCCACAACGAGATCGGCGACGTGGAGCAGTTCCCCCCTCCCGAGAACTGGGGGAAGCTTTAGGAGGACGGACGCACTTCCGGGTCACCTGGGCACCACTTCCTGTGCGTCTCTCTCCCCCCCCCCATGTCTCTGCCCCTCCCCCTCATCTGTTACACTGGCAGACGACTCCCTCTCGCCAGCCTCTGCCCCCTTCCTCTCCTGTGGGGTTTATTTATTTATATTGTTTTATCCCTTTCTGTTGTTCCGGTTCACTGTTCTGGTGGGGTCTTGAGGGGGCTGTGTGTGATGCAGCGGGTCTCCACAAGCTGGAAGTTCTCTCCCTGTCGATCAGGGCAGGTGCGCGCAGGGAGGAGTCGTTTGGTGCCGCTTCGGTTCAGTTCAGGAGCCGCATCAGAAATCGGTTTCATTCTCTGGTCTCCTGTGCGGGTGCGAACGGTGTCGTCCCCCACTGGGGATGCGGGGTGGTTTGGGGTACGATGTGTAGCAGGAGGCCTTGCAGTCTGATCGCGGCGCTGAGCCATAAGGTCTCCCAGCTGGTCTTGCGCATGGGGCGCCCTGGCCTTTCTGAGATGCGCGAGAGAATCTGTTGCTTCAGTGGACGGGCCGAGTCTGCTCCGCGTGTGCGGTCTTCACGGGGAGAGCTGGGCAGCGGTTGTTTCAGAGTCAAGGAGGGGGGGGGGTTGTCGTTAGGATGGCCAAACGTTAGGTGGGGGCGGAGAGACCGTCCCCTCGGTCCGCCCCCTGCGGCCAGCGACGAAGGAAGAACCGACCTTTTCTGCTCTGGGAAACGATTCCACCCCCCCCCAGTCTGGACACCGCTCTGAGCCCCCCCCGCCCGCGCGGTCGTCAGCGCTGAGGTCTCAGTGAACGTGATTGCCGAATGTGCCTCTTCTTTCACGTTGTGTTTTGCCGTTTTCTGTACTAACTTGCCTCGTGCCGTTCTGTGTGTGTGTGTGTCCGGCTGTGGGTGCGAGTGTGTACAGGAGCTGAGGTCTCCTGGGGAAATAAACACTGGTTTAGACGCCACGAGCAGGCAGGACTCTTCTTTCAGCGCGGGAGTGGTCCCAGGAGGCCTGGGCTCGCTCTCCCGTGTCCCCGAGTCCGAGCGCCTCGTTTCCTGCTCGCGCCTCACGTGCGTTCCCGACGGCTGCACGGGGGGCGGGCGTTCTCTGGCGTACGGAGAGGCGAGTGTGGGAAACCAAGGGGAGTTGTTTTTCCTGCCGGAGCAGCAGTGGGAGCAGGATGTTCTCCTGTTCCTCTCGGGTTGGACAGTAGCCTCTCGCGCACCTTAATTCAGAACTTGACAAGGAAAATGCATTATTATATATATATATTTTAGCTTGAAGTGAATCAGTGTCACAAGAGGTAGGTGGGGTGGGGGCCAGCAGCAGGTTTTCTGGGCTTGTTGAATGTGTGGAATCTCTAAACCTCTGGAAGATTATTACACTGCTGTGATTGAGCTTTCACGCTGGACTGCGGCTCTCAGGGATCGAGATTTGGGGGTCTTGTGTGTGAGGTGAAGCCTTTCTGTTGGAATGAAAACCTCCACAGTGCCCCGGGCGAGTTCCCCTGGGGCGAGGACTTCCTGCAGGAGGTCAGTCACTGGGGGAGGAGAGGAGAGGGGGGGGTCCCTACGAGAAGCACCACCTTTCTGATTTCACGCCTCAAGCCTTCCTCGAGCTTTCCCTTTCAGCTTCAGCTTGACATCCTCCTCCTCCTCCTCCTCGTTTAAACAGCGGTTTGTGGGCCGCTGCCGGCCTCGTTCTGCTCCAGCACAGCGGGAGCCGAGCTCCCCGAGCCCCACAGACCCGGCACAGAGACACTAATCCCACAGCTCCTCCCTCCTGCCCGTCCAGCTGTGACTTTGTAAATATGTGGGTATGGCAGATTATGTACATTTACCAAACAAATCAACTAGTGCAAATATGTACTTAAGGGAAATAAAAGTTATTCTTTCTCTTTGTGGTTCATTCTTTCCCTGTCTTTCTTGGGGTGGAGGGTGGGAGGAGTTGTTTGAAAACCACCTTATTCCACCGCTGTTGGGGGCTGCCAACTACAGGTTTGCAGAGCTCATCGGCAGCTCTGCGAGACCCCGAGAAACAGTGATGGGGGTAAGTGATGAGTCATGGAGGCTCTTGCCTAGCCAGACCACCCCGAAAGTTGTGCAAGTGCAGCTCTTGGGACGGCCCAGTCAGTGACCAGCAGGTTACTGGTTACCCTGCCAGCCCTGGGAGAAGCGCTCTCGAATCTGCACGCCCTCTCAGAGCCCAGTGGCTCAGAAGGAAGATGCACCCCTCTTACAAACGTGATCCTGACATTGTGCCCAGCCTATGTTAGGGATGAGAATTAAATCTAAAAACGTACAAAGAGGCAACAACATGGCAATGGATCCTTCAGCGCAGTTTTTCAGGAACAGAGAACTGACTTAAGAGCTTAGTCTGGAAAAATTGTACTATTTTACCAAGAGACAAAGGCTGCTCATCTATCAGCCTTTGGACGAGCTCACAACACATTTGGGAAAAAAAACCCCCGAAAAATCAGACGAAATGGAATGTTTGTTTTAAAAAAAACAACCAAGATAAGTTTCCAAAATTTTTATTAAAACCTGAAAAAAAAGCTCCAGACAGTATCAAAAACAGATGCGCCTTTAAAGGTTCAGCTACACAGAGGACGATTTTTTCCATTTTTTCCCCAAAGGCTTGGGGAGAAGGGCACTACTCTAACTCCCTTCAACACAGCACTTGAAAACAAGCAGAAGCAAAACAGCACCTACCTCTTGACTTCAGAGCGAACAAAAAATAATGCCGTTATAACCTTCAAAAATCAATACACGGATTGTTAGCAAAGTGACAGGAAAGTAATTGGATATAAAAGGGGGCTTCTCATGTCCCTACCTGGTCCCTGTCACAGAACACACCGAGAGGAGAAAATAACACGTACGTATACAAAATTCACATCTGTTCCTCACGAGGGAACACCCCAGACATCCTACATTCAACCTTCAGGAAGTGTGGAGAGGGGAACGGCAAAGCAGAGTTTCTGAATCCCAAGGTTTCTGAGGACCGATTTCTTTGGCAGTCTTGCTACAATTCCGCAGGATTAACAAGTCATTTCTTTTCCCCAACTCTGCCATTTTTTTCCTCCAATCAAAAAAAACGTGTCCTTAACACAACTGTTTCTCTTCCTTCAAAAAAAAAGTACAAAAATGGCCAGAAGTAACACAGGAACAGTTTCGAGTCTTCAGCAGAGAAACGCTCAACTTCCTGTGAATCACAGGCAAGAGGTGCCTCTGCAGGACCTACAAATCCACCACACTGACGAGCAGATGAAAAAGCAGGTTACTAATCTGCACTCAAGGTTATTCACTGCCATGACAGCCCACGGAGCTCAGAGAACACCAGCTCCCTTCGAGTGCACTTGCAGAACCAGTCTCTCATTTAAACTGGGCCCTGGTGACCTGAACCGCCCACTCAGAACAGCCTTAAATCCAAGGTACCGGTCAGCAAAGAGTCACCTGCTCACCTGTGCTTTCTGCAGCCAGCTGAGAGCCCCCGCTGCAGGCTCTGCCCTCAATCCCAACAGAGCTCGAGGCACCAGACTGCGGGCTACGAACAGTTCAGGGCCCTCCCACTTCAGCAACAGAACGACACCACCGAACGCACAACAAACGCCGCCCTAGTCCCCAGTCCCGGGATCGCATCACATCTGACCCCCCAAAAAAAGAAATCACGACGCTGGCCCCTTTTAGAGTTTACTCAGAGGCAGTCAAAATAACAAGAGCAAAAACAAAATCACATCCTGACTGGTCACAACGACCCCCCCCCCCACCACTGTCACCCCCCCAATCCCCGTCCTGCCCCCGACGCTCCCGTCTCCCATTTGAATGTTGAACGCAACCGAGATCTACGGGTGTCCGAGATGCAACAGTCTCTGTCTGGGCTTGGCGTCTCAGTCCAACAGCGGAAGGCGAGACGCCAACTGAGGCGGGGAGCCTCCCCCACCCCTTATTTCCTGGGGGGAGGGGGCGGGGGCGGGGGCGGGGGCGCGAACTGGAAGGGTGCCTGTCCCATGAAGCCCATTATGGGCTGCGGGGGGGGGAACTGCTGGGCCATGAGGGGCTGCGGCCCCGCGGGCGGGGGGGCCTGGCCGGCCCGGGCAGCCATGTTGCCGAACTGCTGCTGTTGCTGCTGCTGCTGCTGCTGCTGCTGTTGTTGTTGCTGGGGCTGCTGCTGCTGCTGCTGCGGCTGGGCCTGGGCCTGGGCCTGGTCCTGGCCCCCCGCCGCCCCCGCCCCCGCACCCGCCCCGCTGTAGCCCTGGTACTGGTCCCCGAACCCGCCCGCGGCACCCTGGCTGCTCCCAGCGGCCCCGTAGGTGGGGGTGGAGTTGGCGCCGGTGCCGAAGGAGCCGGCGTCCCGGCTGTCCCTGCCCCGGTCTCTGTACGCAGAGGACGAGGAGGAGGAGGAAGAGGAGCGGTCCGCCCCGTTGTGGTCCCGGCTGCCCCCCCGGCTGAAGCCGCCACCGCCGGTGCTGCCGGAGCCGGCGCTGCCCCCGGCGCGGGCGTCCTTGGCGGAGTTGGCGCCCCCCCCGACGCTGCGCATGCGCCGCTCACACTCCTCCTGGTACATCAGGTTGGGGTTGTTGGAGTTGGAGCCGCTGCCCCGGTAGCGCGAGCGGCCGCCTGCAGGGGGCGACAGAGAGCAGCGCAGCGTCAGGGCACCGCACAGGCGGGGAGAAGGGGAGAAACGGCTCTCCCACTGCACCTACTGCAGGACCTGAGCTGCTGCGGCATCCCTACAGCCCTCAGCTCACCGGCTCACGAGCGCAGCTGGAGATCGGCGCCCATTTTTCCACATGCCAATTCCCGTTTCCCCGCTTGTGGCCCCGGCCCAGAGGAGCTGGGATCGACCCGGCCTCAGGCCAACACGCCCCGACAGCCCACCCCAGCTGTCAAGGACGCCTCGCTCTTATTCTCCCCCGTTACCTCCTCCCTCCCCCCCCCTCCGGCCGCGGTGCCGCCCTACCTCCTCCGCCCCCCCTCCCGGAGTCCACCAGCTGCAGCAGCTTGGGGTTGATGGCCTGCCGGGCCTCCTCCAGCACGCGGATGAGCTCGCGGGCCTGCCGCAGGTTGCCGGGCGTGAAGAAGGTGTAGGCCGTGCCCTTGTTGGTGCTGCGCGCCGTGCGCCCGATGCGGTGCACGTAGTCCTCGGAGGAGTTGGGGTAGTCGTAGTTGATGACGAACTTCACGTCTTCCACGTCTTGAAGGCGTCAATTGTTGTTTTTTTTTGTGGGAAAAACAGAGGGGGGGAGAGTAAGAAAAGAGTTAGGGAAAGACGCACGACCGCGTTTTACAAGACAGATCACTCGAGACGCCAACGTCAAGCACTCAAGAGGTGGCTGCGAATGACAAACGGCTCCGGGACCGAGCCCCTTACCACACCGAGGTCGACACACCAGCCCCTTCAACACTCCTGTCCCCTCATCTGTCTCCGACAGCTGCACAACTTACCTGTACCGAGCAGGCCCCCTCGCACCTGGCCTGTCTCTGCGCGCACAACTCGCTCGTCTACACGAGGCTCGAGCTCCAGGAGGAAACACTAGCTGCCCCTCCGAGCCCCGACAGACAGTCTGCACGCAGTACTTACCTGCTGCCACCGCAGAACGAAAGGCAAGTGCTCCTGTTTTAAAGAAGGCAGGTGCGGCTGTCGTGCAGGAATGAGCGCACGTTTTTTTGTGTTTTTTTTTACCCTGTGCTTGAAACGACGCGCAAGACCATGGGGGCAGCACACAAACGCGTGGAGGGTGAAAACCCCGCGTCTGAATAGACGTGTACTCGTGTACAGGAGCTGACTGCTGCAATTTTAAAAAGACTTTCGACCCCATCTTGTGCCATCCTACAGCAGACGGCTTCTTAAAAATGCCACCACTACTTCAAATCCCATTGTTCGTGCCCCTAAACCAGATATCATCAATGTATTCAATTATGAATATAAACAACTGGTCATGTTTTTGGAAAATCTATTATCAATATGGCTCCCCACTGAAGGTGTAAAACCCCAATTCGTAAAACATGGACCTTAAAGGGAAACCTGCAGTTTAACAGTGTTAAAATACAGATTCCTCCCCAAAATGAGAAAACAAGTCCCACACACAAAAAAATTAAAATCCAGAATCCCCCCCAATGACGGTGAAAATCTGTATCCTAACAGAGTTAAAACACAGATTCCCAGCGGTCAGAACCGGCCCGATGAGATCAGAGACATTTCTACAGCACAGTCCACAGAAAGACGCACCGCCACATGGTGACAAGTGCAAAGCCTTGCTCTTAAAAGGTCTGACGCCCTCTTAAGAAAGAAAACCCACACCTCTGTGCATGAAATGACCCTGAAATGTGTCCCACAGATGTGGACCGCGCTGCTCAAAGCTCAGTTAGAAATCGACACCACCTTCGGTTAAGATCTGCACTGGTGCTTCACAAGGGTCCCAGGGAACTGCAGAGCAAATCTCAACAACGGAGCGAGACTTTCCGAAAACTTCCAGGGTGGAATTCGCGGGCTCCCGGCCCAACAGGATCGGCGCCGTCGAACAACTCGCCACCCCCCCGCGAGACCCCCCCACACCCCACACCCGCGGAGCGACACACACCGGCCTCATGCTTCTCTGCGCTCCCCTCCGACTCAAAGGTTTTGCGACATGATGGAGGTGGCCGGAGGAAGGGTGGAGTGGTGGTGGGGGAGGTGCTGTCTTTTCTCACAGCGCTGTCGCGACCCTGCTGTTGGTTTTTTTTAAGGCGATGACAGTGATAGGAATATGAGGGGGGGGGGGGGCGAGGGGAGAGAGCCTTTTTTGACCTTTGACCTTCTGGCACCGGTCGAGCGTCTGTCTGCCTTTCCGTAACGCCCCCAAACACCAAACACAAGGCCAAACACACGTGGGCAACGCGGCAGCGCTGCTACCGGGCCCTCCTGGCGCCAGGGAGTCAGAACCGGGCCGAGTCGGTTTGCTCGGTTTCCGACAAGAACAGGAAGCTGGCAGACCAGGACACCCACATTAACACCCGCCTGCTAGTTCTGCTGAGACAGCGCAGACGAACCTTCCCTGACTAGAACGAGGGTGGGCGAAGGTAAGAGGACACTGCTGCAACTGCCCGGGCGGCCTCTTAAAGAGAGAAAACACAACACTGGGAGGAAAGGGGGAGACGGCAAGATTGGCTTTAGTACTGAATCCTCCCAGGTGAGGACAAAAACACTCGATCAGATGAGTCTGTTTCTCATTACAGAAGATGGGCTCAGTAAACAACACTGCTGCACTTGACAAAAAGTCTCCTTTGATATTTTTTTTTTTAAAGGAAGAGGGAAAATTAATAAAAAATAATAACCTTGAAAAACGTCCAGAGAGAAAACACAATACAAAAGAGAGTTAGTAGGGAAACATTAGCAAAGAACAACAAGGTCATGAACTGGGGGTGAGAGGCTGATTGAATGGACTTGTCAGTCTATGAATGCATCCTGAAATACGGACAGGTCACAGAATTCACGACAGGAGGGAGTGGGGGGGTTGTGTACTTACCGCTGCTACAGGAGTTGCTGGGATACGGTGCAAAGTTCAGCTCCCTCCCCCACGGATCTGTCCTGGGAAACGGGTCAGAACTGCCCGCCCAGCTCAGACCGGGTCAAGGGGCGCAGAGCTGGACCGCCTGCTCCCCTTGCTTGTGGCTGCAGACCCAGGTAGCCTGGATCCCATGTCCGGCCCCAGCCTGACCCGCCTTCCCCGCCTGGGATGCTCCTTCCTCTGGGCTCCCAGAGGGCCCCCGGGGGCGGCTCGGAGCAGTCCGGCAGGCGAAAGGCTCGGTCCTTAGGCCCGGGCCAGAGCCTAAGAGACCAGGACGCCTCACGCAGGAAGAGACTGCGCCGGTCAGGAGGCAAGGCAGGGCTACTTCGGACTCCACAATCCCCAGGGGAAGCCAACCTATGCTCAGCACTGCATGCCAGGCCCCGTGAGGTCTTACTGTGACAATTTCAGGTGGGTATAAAGGCCCGACTCTCAGGTTACGGAAGCAGTGACTTCCCCCCAGGGTAAAGGGCGCAAGGCCAATTGCTTGAATTCTATAATGACCAGATAAAGGGATGCAGGGGACAATTCGCTAGCTCTAACTCTAAAAATCAGCCTGCGCTACTGGCTTGTACCCAGATGGGAACACCCCACCTTACCTTCCTTCGCAAAAACTGACACGTTTTAGGAAAAGCTGGGGCTTGCCCGTATTCTGTATCTTTCCACCTTACACAGACACACAGGAGACAGAGGAGACGCGGAGCTGGTACACCCCATCTCCGAGAGCAGCAGGCAGCGTTGGACACAGGAGCCCAGGTAACGCCAGGGTTACAGCAGTAACAAGAAACAGACCACTGCTGGGGCACGGGGGGCTGGGGTCGTGGGGGAGAGAGAGCGCGTTTCAAGAAAGGACGCCTGCGGTTGGGCCTTTGACAGGGCGGAAGGGGAGGGGGGGGTTGGAAAAGGAGACGTCCCAATTTAGATCCGAGGTTTCAGGACTGGGGGGGGGAGCACCGCCTCGCGGCGCCCGGTGTAAATCGGGAGTGCGGCAGCGGCGACCGTTTTAAGACGCGGCTCTGACTGCTTTGTGTTTTTCTGATCGCTCGTTTGTTTCGGTCGACTAGGCCACTAGGCACAATGCACAAAGAAGCAATCGGCAGACAGACAGTGTGGTTCCAAGCTTGGTTTCCTTCCGCAGCGTGGCGGCGATCAGGCCAGGACTCCTGCCAGCCAGGACCAGACATGACGCCCGGAGAGGGAGAGACTGGCACAGCGGGAGGGTGGGGGGCTGGGGCTCTAGGGGCAACCCGGGGGGCCTCTGCTAGCATGGACTGACCTCAGACCTACTCCAGCACAAAACATAGCTGTAGGCAAGAACAGCACCTCTGCTCTCTGCACTGGATCCTGGCGTCCTACCCCGCCTGACTGCCTCTCAGCTACACCCCACAGCACAGGGTCATGGCGTCCTACCCCGCCTGACTGCCTCTCAGCTACACCCCACAGCACTGGATCCTGGCGTCCTACCCCGCCTGACTGCATCTCATCTACACCCCACAGCACAGGGTCATGGCGTCCTACCCCGCCTGACTGCATCTCATCTACACCCCACAGCACAGGGTCATGGCGTCCTACCCTGCCAGACTAATTCTCAACTACACTACACAGCACAGGGTTATGGCGTCCTACCCTGCCAGACTGCCTCTCAGCTACACCACACAGCACAAGGTCCTGGTGTCCTACCCTGCCTGACTGCCTCTCAGCTACACCACACTGCAAATTCCAAAGCTGTTACACTTTTCCTCTCATCTACACTGCACAATCACCACCGTTCAACTGCAATGCAGAAGCAAAATAATTCGACAGACTCCTATTATTTAAAAATTTAAGCCTGAAGGAGCTTCATGAAGCTTTTGTTTGAAAAAGCTGCTGTGTGCTCAGAGCTGCTCTTTTTTACTTATAATACAAGCTGTGGCTTCTGAGCCTTCTGAATTTGTTTAAAATTTAACAAATAACACAAAAGGAGGAGGAGGCCTACACACAAGGCAAAAAACAGCCAACAACTTACACAAAGTAGGAAAATCAAAGTACTTAAGACCACAATTAGGCCTTGTTATATAATAAACAGGATTAAGAGCATGTTGTATTAACATCATTCCTAGCAGAAATCTGGAACTGATTTGTTCATATTCCTAAGCTGCAGTAACGCATCAAAATCAGCTGAACAAGAACTTGAATGCTGCTGCAAAACTGTGTGACCAGGATTTAAATGGACAATAGCCCTGTGTTCTGAGCTAGCTATACTGCAATGTCCTACTTCAGATTTTAAGAGGCCCCCCCAACCCCTCTCAGCACCCCCAGTGGAATTTGACAGCCCAGCAGCCCCCCCTGACCAGGTAGGCAGGCAGAGCAGCTGCTCCGGGTCGAGTCGGGAGGACGGCTGGGATTGATTAATCGGGCCTTCTCCTCTCCACACTCAGCTGGGCGCTCGATTAGTCATGCCTAGGTCCTGCTGCAGGCCCGCCCCGAAGCCTGTACGCTTCAAGTGCAGGAAGAAACTTGGAAAAACAACAAACAAAAATAAATAAAAAAATGAAACACAAAACAAAAAAAGATCTGGTTAAAAAAACGGTATTCATCATGTGGGGGAGAATCACGCTCTTTCTCTTTACAACTACAAAACGATGTACTACTGGCATTTTATTTTCAGCTGCATACAACGTCTAGCTCGTGTAACTTCATCTACCTCTGTACTGCTATGAGCTACAGCTTTTCCGATTTTACTGTCCCTGTCCTCCGGGGAGGCCAGATCAAGACGTACCTAATCCCCGAGAAGCCACGTCAGTCGCGATCAGGATGGGCGCCTTCCCACTCCGGAATTCTACGGGGAGAAAAATAAGGGACGGAGATTGGAGCACCGTCGTCGGGAAGCTGAAACGGCGTCGGAAACGCAGGGCGCGCGGCGGGCCTCACCTGTCAACACCCAGTCTCTCTCCGGCTGGCTCTTGTCTCCGTGGATACACATCGCTGGCCACCTGGAAAAGACCGACCCCGCGTGAAACAGAAGCACTCCGTCCAGGAGGGGAAAGGACTTCCTTTTGAATCCAGTTACAAACTCCGGGCTCTTTACCGAGTGCAGGAGCCGGCAACAACAGTTCCTCCAATCAACCATCCATCGCACCCTACAAAATTCCAGTCCTTACAAGCTCCAGGACCAGGCCTCAGTTACTAAGCCTCCTGGGTTTTCCACTGGAGTAGGGTTCGATTTCCCAGTTAAAACCGCAGAACCGCGAGTCTCTCTCACGCATGAGGAATTGGGTACGCTCCGAAGCTGCCCAACCCTGAACCACCCCTTAACTGAACCCATTTAGAACACATGCCGAAGAAAAACACTGCAACAAAAATAAGCTCTTTCACCGCAATTCCCAAGGTCAGGAGAGGAGACAGCTCTTTAATGCCCGAGAAAACCTGGTGTCCGCGACGGTCCCGACAACCATCCCGAAGAATTGCCTGCTCCTCCCCCACTTACCCGTCTCGCCTCATCCTGCGGGTCAGGTCATCACAGCGCTTCTTCGTCTCGACGAAGATGATGGTCTTATTCTCCTTCTCCGCCATGATCTCCTCCATCAGCTGGATCAGCCTGAGGGAGCACACGAAAAAAGACTTAGGAACTACCAGAGAGAGATATAACTGCAGATTGCACTGCATAGTACAGTAGGCAGTTTATGTCTTATTTTGGCCCTTTTGTAGGCATTATTTAAGAGCTGAGTACTTGGAAGCAGTCTGAGATTTTCTGGGTGGTCCAGACATAGGTCTCTGAAACACCTTGTCTGTACAGACCATATACACAGAAAAACTTGTCTGTTGTATGCTTATGTTGTATATAGCCAGTGTCACTGGCATTGTTAAATATCTTTAAACAAGAGTACCTGAATTATTACTCTTTTCACCAAAGCTACACCAGAGAAAGAATTCACATACCTCTAATTACACCAAGAATATTCCCTAGCGGTTGGATAAATCATTTAAAGTTGGAGGGTTATGATTATTCATTTTACTTATTAATTCATCCGTTCCTCATTTTTCTCTATTTTTGCAACACTATAAACACCACACTCCTCACAGCCCTGCTGGGTGTAGCACTGCGAGAGAGGAGTGCGAGCGAGCTCCCCTGACACAGCGCTAACCGCGGTGATCTCCGGCTCGCCTCTTACAGGCCGTGCGTGCGTGTTGCATCATGGGGGCCCGTCACCAGAGCCAGGGTGCGAACGCGTGCAAGTTGCTTTCTCTCCGTGATCAGACGAGTGCATGGCGTGTCCCTGTGTCGCAGGGTGCGAACGCGTGCTGTCCGGCTGAGCTCGCCCCCCGCCCCCCCACGTGAGCGTGCGGCGCCTCACTCACTTGTTGTCCTTCTCGCTCTCCATGCACACGTCCACGATCTGCAGGATGTTGTGGTTGGCGCTCAGCTCCAGCGCGCCCACGTTGATCTGCACGTAGTCCCGCAGGAAGTCCTCCGCCAGCTGCCGCACCTCCTTGGGCCAGGTGGCGCTCCACATCAGCGTCTGGCGGTCCGGCTGGAGACAGGTGAGAATGAGCGCCCAAACTCGGGGAGGACAGGAGAGATGTGAAAAGCCGAAATCGGCAAACAAACAGGAGAAGATTCAGGAGGAGATGAGTCTTGTTGAGAGACTCATCTTGAAGGATAAATGACACCAGAAGCAAAGATCCAAACCAACACCCAGGCTTAACAAACTGGGGATCACCCATCAAGTAGCAGAGCAGCACGAAACGAGCTTCACAGGAGCCTGCTCGCATCCCCGCGGCGCCCCCACACACCCGGATCTGGTCGACGATCTTGCGGATCTGCGGCTCGAAGCCCATGTCCAGCATCCGGTCGGCCTCGTCCAGCACCAGGTAGGTGCAGCGCCGCAGGTTGGTCTTCCCGACCTCCAGGAAGTCGATCAGCCGGCCCGGCGTGGCGATGCAGATCTCCACGCCTGCGGGGGGGAGGCGGAAGGGAGGAGAGAGACGCGTCCGCATTATTGACAAAGCGAGGAGGAAGCAGGGCCGTGCCACAGTTATGCGGCTCGGGGCCATGGCTGGAAGCCCGCAGTAGGAGGAAGACGGATGCCACACGTGGGCGCGGCAGCCCCTACCTCTCTCCAGGTCCCTGATCTGCGGGCCCTTGGGGGCCCCCCCGTAGATGCAGGTGCTCTTGATGCGGGAGGACTTGCCGTAGTCGAACGCCACCTGCTGGACCTGCTGCGCCAGCTCCCGGGTCGGGGCCAGGACCAGACACTGCCCGGGGAAGAGGGAGGAAGGTGAAAGGGGAACCGCAGGCTGCTTTCATACTCCGGAGCCAGAACGAAGCAGCGCAGGCGAGTGTGCTTCAAAACCACGACGGCGGTAAAATGTAAACAGCAATGCAAAACCGCGAATTCACATCACGTAACAGACTACATTCCCAGGTACGCGCAGCGCCATATTGCTATCGTTGTCTGCGATTCAGAGCAAGGCAACAAAACATCCGGCGAGGTGAAGCCGCCCTACGATATTGTAAACACGCAGGCCTGCGAATACGTCTCTTTTCATCCAACAGAAATATCCCTCTGGACTTCTTGACGGTTTTGCCCACAAAAACCATTTACTTGTTATCTCTGCCTGCAGGTCGCGCTGGTGAAAAGTCTCCTGCACAGTCCGTACATCACATGTACACATGGAAGGGCCGCCTCGCATCACAAGGCGTGGGAACTCAAATGCGAGTTTGTAACAACGTGGTAACTTACAGTCCTTTCATCAAGTTCATCGCGATTTTGTGCTCAATTCAAAGTTTGTAAACTTCTTCTATAGCGTCAACAAACGTGTTACTGAGACTAAATAACTGGTCTGAGACATTGGGACGGCAGCGCCCCATTAAAGCCAGCACAGACAGGGCAGACGTGACATGAGCCCTGCAGTGTGGGGACAGGGGCAGACTGTCAGACCAACACTCAGGGACACAACTCAGGCAGGCCAACTACAGCCACTCCTTGTACCTCATGTTTACATTTGGTGTGACCTCTTCCCTTCAATCCCTTAACACGACTGAGAAGCCGCGCACGTGACACGGCGCATAGCACGCCCATGAATAGACGCCCCGGGCGCTGTGACTTACAATGGGGCCGTCGCCGCGCTCCAGGTAGGGCTGGTGGTTGATGTGCACGATCGCGGGCAGCAGGTACTGCAGGACAAACACAGAAACAAAGGGCACTGAAGTATGAGCTCCGAGCGCCTCGCCACCGGCCAACACATCAACAAGCCCCAAGGCGAGCCCCACTGCTCTGCGGAGCTCCGAGCTCCAGCCAACTGCGGGGCAGGGCGCGGGGACGCAGGGGGAGGAGTCTTACCGACAGGGTTTTGCCAGAGCCGGTCTGGGCGATGCCCACCATGTCTCTGCCGCTCAGCGCCAGGGGGAAGCCCTGCGCCTGGATGGCCGTGGGCTCCACGAAGTTCTGCTGCACCAGCACGTCTATCACGTACTCTGTGGGGGAGCGAGGGAGGCGTGAGGCTTCTGCGCTGCTGTCCGACAGCCCGTCGACTCAAGGAGTCAACTCCGTTTTGACAGCTAATTCAAATCGATTACACACTTTGGCGACTGGCTGCATCAAAAGCCACGTGCTGAAAGAGGCTGGGAGGGCCGGTGCCAAAGGCACCCGAATACCACCTAGTATTTACGACCACGAGCCACTTGAGTTTTACTTTGGAAGTAAGAGACGGCGTCCTAAGCTACAGCAGTTTCGAACCGCTTGAGCGCGACGGTGCGGCGAGGGTGGCGACGATACTCACGGGGGAACTGCGCCTGGTGGAAGCTGGTGACGGGCTTGGGGCACCCAGTGCCCCGAATCGTGATCTCCTTCTTCCGGCGAAACTCGTCCACGTCAAACTGCGGGGGGGACAGAGGGGGGGAAGGGGAGATTAGCGGGATGGTCATGCCGCAGCGGACTTGCTCTTCGCGGGAGACGGATCACCTCCAGGAGCACCAGCCCCTCTTACACTTAAAACAATTTAAGGTGGATATAACATGACCATCCACAAATCATCAGCCTTTTATTGAAACTGCTCTAATTTTTACCCTCGTCTGCTGGTTTGGGAATACGACTCTGAGGAGGGAGGACAAACTGGGGAGTTTTGTCAGACAGGTTCTGTTCTCTCAGCCCAGTCCCATGTCTAAGTCAGGAGTCTAGCATGAAGCACATTCGACCCAAGAGGACCCTTCAAACCCTTGAACCAATTTCATTTACCCCCCTCAGAACGCAGACACAATCCGAAAACAAACAGCTTTCAGCCTTCATGTACACCCTGCTCAGCTGGTGATTCTCCTGCCCATGTCTGTGTTGTATTGCTTGTGGGTGTGTTTTCTCACTTATCTGCTGCTGAGGGAAAAACACCCCTTGACTTGGGCTCAGGCCCACCCGGTGCAACACAGCACTGAAATAAAAGCAGAGCGAGCTCCTACACTCGGTATGAGCGTGGCAGCTCACACCTTGAGCTGCCACGTGCTGCTCAGAAATGCTGCAACAGCTCACCCTGCATCAGGGCTCCGTAACTGCTACAATCTCGGTTTTGGCACCGATGGCTCCCAGTCTCAGCTTCTTAACCCTAATCCCTCGTGAACTGGGGTCACTCTTAATCACTTAATGCTCCTGAACAAACAACCATTTCAAATGACCTACGAGCAGATTAAACCTCAAAACTTTCCGGGACCCCGAAAACAAAATTTCGAAGACCTAATTAATCGAATTAACATTTAAGGCAAAGGCATTGAAGAGGGGAATCGCAGGGACCAGGGCTGGGAAATTTTTATGCTCCGCTATTTCTCTGCAGTTGGCTCGCCAATAAGGCAAAATGCCTGCTGAAGCTTTCACGTTAAAATACCACTTTGGCGACGAGATTAAGACAAGGAGACTCAAGCAGGGAGCTGCATCAGTACATGCTGGCAGCACAAGGAACAAGTACTGATGAGTCCCACACTGAAATTCAGAAAGAGGACAACGTTTTCAGGCTCGGGCGTCGCCTGAAGAGGGCTCCACACTCCAAGCGCGTTTCGGCGTGGAACTGGCCTTTGCCCTGCTCATGAAAGCGAAGAGCCCCGCCAGCAGAGCCCCCCCCGACCCCCGGGACACCAGCGTGCCCCGGGACCGCGGCCCTGCGCGTTCACGGAAGCGGGCGCGCCGCCGCACCTGGGTCAGGCGCGCCACCTCCGGGTGCTCGGTGTAGAAGTTCTTCTCGAACTTGGGCAGCTCCTCCAGGTCCCACTTCTTCTTCCTCAGGCGCTCCCCGGGGTTCCCGAACTTCTTGGTGGGAGGGGGCCCGCCCCGGCTGGACCCGAACCGAGGCCTGGGGGTGAGGGGGGGACAGGCAGAGAGTTTAGGAAGCGGGCGCCGGAGAGAAACAGCCCGGCGCGCTCCTAACCCCCCAGAACCGGGTTCACCGAACACGAACAGACCCGAGGTGGGGTTTTAACACACACACACACGGGGCACAGAAAGGTTTGCGAGTTCACTTATACTAGCTGCCATACCAGCGTCTCGCTTTTCGAGAGCGTCTGAGGTTCAGCACAACCAAGGGAAAAATAAAGCGTTATGGCCGATATTTTTGTTTTTAAAAAAAAAAAACGAAATCGACAGGGACGTCTTACCATCACTGTGCGACACATTTCAGTAAAAAAAATATAAAGCAATGCTGTTTTTTTAATGCGGTAGATTTAGCCTGGTCTCCTGGTCGGCCGCAGACAGCGGGGGGGTGATGTGTCTTTCCAAGCCTGGTTACATAATCCAGTTTTTTTTTAGTTCAGAAATGGTTTCCCACCTTTAAAAAACAATTTTACGCTCACTCCCACCGAGATCACGCAACTCGCGTTTAGCAACACCACCACCACCACCCCCCACTAACACGCAGGACCCCCCACGGGCCGTCTCCCCACAGAGACCAACCAGCCCCGGCGTTTCCAGCGAACACAGGCCGCTAAGACACCCCACACGAGAAGAAATGGATGTTTTTCTCACCCTCGGTCCCTTCCACGGTCCCGGTCTCTGTCTCCGTATGACGAACCGCCCCTCATCTTCCACACAAATCAACACAACAACAACAACAACAAGGGCGCCTCTGCTCCGGCGAGCGTCGGGCTGGGTCTTCAACAGCCGCCACCGGGAAAACTACCGTCGCCTCCAATTCCCGAAACCGGGGGTTTAAATCCGTTGAAGAGCCGAATACCGAAAGGCGTGTGGAAAATATATATCAGCTCTATATAAACAGCGAGTTTTGTGTCTTCAAAACACGAAGGCACCCTCGGCCTGCCCGTCTCGTTTACGAACAGCCCGCAACGAAACCGTGTTTTGCGTTTAAAGAAAAAAGTAACGTTTTTTTTTCTCTGTCTAGACAAAAAAAAAACGCTAGATAACAAGTATGGGTGGATGTTTTGTTTTTGTTTTTTTGCGATAGCCGCGTAAAGTTGGCTTGATCTCCCCCCAGCACTGCGAAAGCTGCCTGCCGACACAGGACAAAATGGCGGACAGAAAAACAGCGGTGCGTGCGCAGGGCCGCGGGAGCGCGCCGCAGCTACGTCGCGCTGGGGGCGTAGAGAAGGTTCTGGAATACGGGGGGGGCGCCCGTCGGAGAGGCGGGGCCTCTGCGTGCGCGCCGGGGGGCCGCGACGCCGTTTGCGCAGCCGGCCACGTGACGCCCCCCCTCGCTGCAGAGACGGGGCGCTAGACTTTGGACCTTCTCTATTGACAGCCCCTTCTCTTAATTAACCCGGGTGCTGAAGATCACTTAGAGACTTGAGGATTAGCAGGAGCAGAGATTTACAGAGGTTGACCAACCCATGGGCTTAGAAGCTGAGGTGTGTCTTCTGGTTTAAGAGAAGATCAGATCAGATCACTTTATTAGCCATATACAATTTCTTGGATTAGGAATTTGTCTTGTGGATTACGAATTTTCCCAGACCCCAGTTTGCTCTCCATGAGACACACAGAGGGGGAGAGAAACTGGGGGTCAGAGCGCAGGGTCAGCCATTTATAGAGCACCCCTGGAGCAGTTGGGGTAGAGGGTCTTGCTCAGGGGCCCAACAGAGTAGGATTCCTCTGCTGGCCGTGGGATTTGAACCGGCAACGGCAGATCCTGAGCCACAGAGCCACCACACAGTCCCAGGTTGGTTTGCGGTCCGACCTGAGCAGCCAGTTTAACAATTAACGTAATTATTTCCTCACTTAAGACACACATGGGATGTTTCTTTCACAGTTGGTAACTGAAAACGTGCAGCTTTCTACAGGTGCACGTAGCCGTAAGACTCTTTGGACCCGGGTGAGGGATATCAGAGCCCAACAGTTCAATGATTAGACCCGCTGTGTAGGCAACAGTTAATGTGTTCTCTGCCCTCAACAGCTTCCATACCGAATTAGTTCAGAACGGCAGAGACAGGGAGTTATTTCACAAACGGCACCAAAAGGGAACAAGTTTTCCTCCCTGTTGAAATAATAAAAACAGATGACATCCCGTCCCCTGTCTGTCCCTCCACTGAACACAGGCAGAACACAGGTGCACCGACGGTATAAACCATTTTATTCTCCTGGCGAACAATCTGCACTTCGGAAACGCACAGATCAATCAGGCTTCGGAAGCGAGGGCTCGCTGGTGCCCACGAACACAGGGAACGGCGTCTGTCTCGCCACTCCACTGACAGCCCTCGGGATGGGGGTCCCCCTGCTCCCCCCTCCTCCTTCCTCTCCCTCCCAGTGGCTCCTTCACTCCTTGGCGTCTGCCACCCCGCCCGGAGTGATGGAGAACGTGGCCTCGTTCTCCGGCAAATCGGGGCTAGGGAACGAGACGGGAGAGTGCCCGTTACTGCCCGGCTCTGGGACCGCCGGCGGCCGAGGAGAGATTAGCGACAGCGACGTTTTCGAAGCCGCGGGGGGCCTGTGGAATTCGGGGAGGGGGGTGGGGTTCCCGTGTGTTGGTGTAGTGCGGGGGTCCCCAGTCCCGGCTGGCCAGTGTGTCTCCTGGGTTTCCTGAAGAGCTGTGAGGAGCTGTTTAATGGGTCCAATCAAGCTGATAACAAGCTGCTTTGTGCTGTTACCAGCCCAGCTGAACTGAAAATCTGCAGTACCCCCAGGACCGGGACTGGGGACCCCTGGTGTAGACACACTGTCCCCCCAGGACCGGGACTGGGGACCCCTGGTGTAGACACACTGTCCCCCCAGAACTGGGACTGGGGACCCCTGGTGTAGACACACTGCTCCCCCAGGAGCAAGACTGGGGACCCCTGGTGTAGACACACTGTCCCCCCAGAACTGGGACTGGGGACCCCTGGTGTAGACACACTGCTCCCCCAGGAGCAAGACTGGGGACCCCTGGTGTAGACACACTGTCCCCCCAGGACTGGGACTGGGGACCCCTGGTGTAGACACACTGCTCCCCCAGGAGCAAGACTGGGGACCCCTGGTGTAGACACACTGTCCCCCCAGGACTAGGACTGGGGACCCCTGGTGTAGACACACTAGCTACCCCAGGACTGGGACTGGGGACCCCTGCTGTAGACACACTGTCCCCCCAGGACTGGGACTGGGGACCCCTGCTGTAGACACACTGTCCCCCCAGGACTGGGACTGGGGACCCCTGGTGTAGACACACTAGCTACCCCAGGACTGGGACAGGGGACCCCTGGTGTAGACACACTGCTCCCCCAGGACTGGGACTGGGGACCCCTGGTGTAGACACACTGCTCCCCCAGGACTGGGACTGGGGACCCCTGGTGTAGACACACTGTCCCCCCAGGACTAGGACTGGGGACCCCTGGTGTAGACACACTAGCTACCCCAGGACTGGGACTGGGGACCCCTGCTGTAGACACACTGTCCCCCCAGGACTGGGACTGGGGACCCCTGCTGTAGACACACTGTCCCCCCAGGACTGGGACTGGGGACCCCTGGTGTAGACACACTAGCTACCCCAGGACTGGGACAGGGGACCCCTGGTGTAGACACACTGCTCCCCCAGGACTGGGACTGGGGACCCCTGGTGTAGACACACTGCTCCCCCAGGACTGGGACTGGGGACCCCTGGTGTAGACACACTGTCCCCCCAGGACTGGGACTGGGGACCCCTGGTGTAGACACACTGTCCCACCAGAACTGGGACTGGGGACCCCTGGTGTAGACACACTAGCTCCCCCAGGACTGGGACTGGGGACCCCTGGTGTAGACACAATGTCCCCCCAGGACTGGGACTGGGGACCCCTGCTGTAGACATACTAGCTCCCCCAGGACTGGGACTGGGGAGCCCTGCTGTAGACACACTGTCTCCCCAGGACTGGGACTGGGGACCCCTGGTGTAGACACACTGTCCCTCCAGGACTGGGACTGGGGACCCCTGCACCGGTAGTTTCCTGCGCTGTCCCGGCACGCTGCCTCGTCATACCTGTCGTAGATCTTAGCGATGCGCATCTCGCCCCTCCCCTTCCTAAGGCTGATGCGCGTCGTGGAGGCGTGCGCCAGGATGTGCCCGCCAATCGGCTTCTTCGGATCTGCCTGGAACCTGAGACGGACACAGCAGCCCCCCAATCAGAGCGGCGGCCGCGAGTCACACGAGTCAGAGGCACAGGGGTGAGTGGGAAGAGTCCCCCTGCCCTGCCCGTCCCACGCTCACTCGGGGACCTCCTGCAGGACTCCAGTGACTCAGCTGGGTGAGACAG